>NC_141758.1:101844611-102485325 GCF_982258835.1 Parasteatoda tepidariorum
AGTCAATTATATAGAGTAATCAAGTCTAACTAGATAGTCAATAAAGCGACCTTCAATATTTCAAATAAATAGGGGAGGAAGAAAAGAAAAAAAAAATATTCCGATACGACAATCATATAGAACATAATCCCTACAAAAATTATAAATAATCTTTAATAACTATGTGAAAGAAGAGTTAATTTAAATTGTTGTAGAACTTAATATATTGTTGAAAAATCAATTTAAATGAATGGAAATTCATCTCTCTATGCTATATGAAGTTTTGTAAATATGAGCAAAAATAAATTTCGTAATGCATTTAAATTAAACATTCAACAGCACAATTTCCTGCTCAGTAATAAAAAAAAAATGTTGGACTAATTCATTCATATATATATTTATATATAAATAAGTATTCAAGTATTAAAGTGGCTTTAGATTTTTGTGGCTAAATATATATCAATTGACAAATTGCAATCACAAAAGCATTGCTGTTAAAAATGCTAATTGATAGACTGGACAGAAGTCAGATTTCCAATAAGTTAAAGAATAAGTTAAGACAACACAAATGCACAATTCACAAGTCTAATTCAAGATCTAATAAATAAAAATTGGATTTGAATGAATTTTTATAAATATAAAATAAATAATCGTACATAAAAGTAACATAAGTTAGATTGGTGACACAATAAACTAGTTTATAGCAAAATTAAATTCAATATTGTCCTTAGCAATGCTGAAAAACCATTATGTAAAGCATAAGTAAACAGATTAAATTCCATACCAAAAAACTATACAGTAATCCAAACAAAAGATCTAATTTATGTCTTCTAAGTCAAGAGTAATAAAAAGACCACAAGCCTGTATTGACAAACCAACCATAGGGAAAACAAAGTGATCTAAATAAGGATCCAAACACAGGGGAAAATATTAAAATATAACAGCAAAATGAGTAATGAGACATAGATTGATACATGATACAATCTTTAAAAAATATACATATAAAAAATTTTAAAATAAAAGAAAATTAAGCATGTAGGTATAAAAATGTATACTGGCAGTTACGTTTAAGATGTTAAAATGCTAAACACTAATGGTAAACAATGATAAGTTAGAATAATTTGAACACTAGTGGTGAGATATGTGATACACATCGTCTTACTTCTTAAGAAACACAAATATATTAAAAAAAAAAAAAGTTTTGAAATTCATTTGGCAATAAAACTTGATATGGAAGAGAAGTCGTTAAAAAAGGGGTATTGTCAACTTCTGTCGGAAGATTTGCACTTTTCCCCATGAAGTGTGCTGATCAAGACTAGATTTTTTTTTTTAAATTTTTTCTTCTTTTCTTATTAGAGCATGAAGGTGATTTCTTTGACAAATCCAAAAAGCAGATAGACTACTCATCAATAACCATTAAGTGAGGTTTCTTACTACTTTGTGGCGGAGTCATTTCTCTCAATACTAAACTTGGGCTTGTTTCATTTTTCGCTATCCTCTTTTTCTGTTGAACTAAATCCTAAAAGACAGAAAAAATTATTAAACATATTATTAAAATTATAAGCCATTTTAAAATTAGAGAAAAACTACATTTTTGAACTCAATAAAAGGTTAAGGATTTCAGGCTGGGCACAGGCTATGGTTTTTATCAAGATAAGCATTCTATAGAATTCAAATATGTTGCCAACTAAATAAATAGGAAAAAAAAAGAAAAAAAAGATTATCAGAACTGAGTAGTCACTTAAATCAGGTTTCAAATTTCCCCGATTTTTCCAGGCAGAAATCTTAAAATTTTCATGTCAGCAGGTTTTTTTCCCCTTCCCCCTCATGAGGTGAATGATAGGTACAAGAAAAATGTCAGCATTGTTAAGTATTTTATTTAAAAATTTATTTTTTTTAATATATCATCTTGAAAAAATAATGTATCCCAAAAACTTAGTTGGAATAGTAAAGCACAGTGATGGTGTCTTTGTATGTTGGTGCATATTAGCATCAGGATAAGGTAATTTGAAACTAATTGATGGCATAAAGAATCAACCTTACTTAAATATACAATTTATAATCATCAGCCCAAAATTTGGGTATTGGAAAAAACTTTTTTTAAAATCAAGATTGCTATCATAATCATGTGAAGTCTCGGTAATTAACCACACTACCTCAAGTGTCATATTTAAACGCAATAAACCATATTCGAAGAGAACTGGAATTTAGAGTATAATAACATGAAATTAAAACAAAAAACTAACTAAAAACAATAATGAGGTAAAAAAATAGCTTTCCTACCAGAAGAAAAAGTTACATTTATTCACATAGATACAAAAGAAAACTCGACTAAATGTTAATTTATAAAAAAATTAGAATATTTACTAATAGATACTTTTTGACTGATTTCTTAAAACTTTTGCTTTGCTATTAAAATATTCCATGGAGAGTTTTGCTAAGAGAATATATTTCTTCTTATTAAATATCCATTCAGAAAAACTAATTGAAATTAATAGAAAGCGCCCTATTTTATTGAGAGTCATAATAACATTTTTGAGAGTCACTGTATTTACAATTCAATAAAGCCATTTTACACTGTATTTTATCTAAACAGTGCTCGTTAAAAAATTCATTAGCTGCTGCCAACAACTCACAACGCAAAGAAACTTACATGAAAATTATCAAATTATGAAAGAAAAAAAAACTCGTATCAATACTTACACAAAAATAAAAAGACACTCCATATATAGGAAGGTTTTTTAATGGCTTTAAACTATAATTAAAATATTTTAGGGAGATGAAAGAACTCAATGTCAATCTTATAAGAGACAAACACTTTTTTGTAGTTATAACCTTTCACTTGTTGATACTTGATCAGTTAACTGAAATGCAATCCTTTTTACATTTGCACGTTCTAAATGCTTTCAAAGAAATTAAGACAACTTAGTTAACTTAATATGCAGCTCCCACACTTTGATGATGGACAATTCCTAAAACAATGCAAATTGGGAAAATACTTAAATAAGGAAAATTTATCTTAGTGAATCAAAATTAGAAATTTCGCAAAATTTTTTACCCTTACCTAAGCCAATTTAGAATTTTTATAAAGTTTTTTGAAGTCTTTCTAGCTTTCTCACAGCTCTTTGAGAATACAGGTTTCTGCAACGAAGCTCTGGTGCTAAGAAGATCCTGATTTCAATTTTTATAAAATTAAAAGTTTAGTCTACATTCAAATTTTTATGATTTAACTAAAATAATTAGGAAATTGAAACTCAGCAATTTTATTAAAAATGAGATAAATTCATATTACATAGCTGACAACTTTTAAATTATGGTGACTTTAATGCAAGAATGAATATTTTTGGTGGTTTTATCATTATATAGATATGTTGGCAACATTTTAAGTTACGAAATTTGACACAAAAATGTATGGAAATAGATTCGTCAGCCTAAAAATATGGATAGTCTCAGTAGTTTCGGCAAGAGAAAGGTGGAAAGTTTTGGTCCCTCAATGCTAACTTCACTATTTGCATATCTATGGAACTAATGATGGAAAAAAAAATTTGCACAATTAAAAAATGTCTTCTAATGGCCAACAAATTTTTTTTAACTGCAAGTTATACAAATTTCTATCCAATCTCTATGTAATTTTAAATGAATAAAATACAAAATTAAAAGAAAATTGTATAAATAGTTTCTAAGAAATAAAAAAATAGTAAAATATGACTTCTTTGGGATAGTGAAATACTTTAAAAAGGGAAATTAACAATTAAGAGGTCTAAATCTTTGACCTACCTCGAGCCTGAACTATTGAGACCGTATCTTCCGGATTGTCAGATCAAATCTGTCAAAAAGGAAAGAGAAAAAGAATTCCCCCCCTAGAGAAAGTATGTTTTTGTGCTTGATTTTGTAACTCAAAGTATTGTTTTCACACTATAATCTACATATTAAGGTTAGGCCTTGGAACCACTAAACTCTTTGTGACACAAGTCAAGAGTCTTGCATTTGGTTCACTTAAGAAGGACCTTTAAAAAGAGCAAATTAAAGTAAAAGGTTAGACATAAAATTTTCAACATAAAATAAAAAACCGTATATCTTGCTCAAAATACAATAATAAAAAAAACTTTTTTAGAGGCTGATTGAATGAGTTCTTAACTATAAGGAGGAAAAACTTACTAAAAGCTTAAGCCCAGCAGTGTGCGTCTGTATATTGTGAGCATCATCAGCAGGAATATCATGGAAAAGTTTAACATCAGGAACTTGATTTTCAACAGCTACTTCAACATAGGGTTTCATCCATGCAACACATGGCAAAAGCTCACTCCAACAAAGACCTATGACGACAGGCATTTGTATTTAAAATTGATTGTTCCAAACATTTAATGAGTACCGATAAACTAACTTAAACAATATGAAATATTATAGCAAGCGTACGGTTCAAGAGAAAAGAATTAGGCAATAAAGCATAAAAGGAGGATGCTTAAGAATAATGCTGTGAGAAACCAACTTATATGGTTACTCTGGTTACTGGTTTTAAAAAATTCAAATGCCTGTATCATTAAAAAATTAGACGTGATCTTCATGATACTTTAGCATGAAGAATGGCAACCATAGAGAGAAATGAATTAAAGCATACAATAACTACCAACTTTTGTTATTGTCAATGTCGTTAGTAAACCTGTTGACATGTTGAAAATTTATAAAATAATTCCATTTTTTATACTTATAAGTTACAAATTTATTAAACATTGTATGTAGTTCCTAAAGTGCATTTTTTCTTTCAGCAAAGTGTCTTCAGTAAAGCTGAATGTAATAACAAATCATGCACCAACAGAGTTAGTAGTGGGAAAATTGGATTAAAAAAAAAATCAGGACATTTTTCAGAACAATATTCTAGACTATTTTAATAAGGATAAAAGACAACACCGAAATTAAGAAATGTCATTAACATAATTTGTTGAGTTTTTATTAAATGGAAGAAAAAGATTCAGTAGATTTAACGAAATAATATAAATTTCATGATAGTTGACTGTTGCATAAAATACAAATATTTTACATATTGTGAATTTTTACTGTCATCAAAATATGAAAGCTTTATCAATGGTCTGCAATATTTTTCGTTCATGATCAATATCAAATGAACTAGAATTTGAAATTAGAACTCATAATTTTTAATAGTAATAGACAGGTGATCTACTATTGATAGTTTAAACTTCTTTAATTAATTAAAAAAAGTTTTAAATAAAAAAACAGCTTTAAACTGATAACTAAAAATGAGGTTCACTTTCATTATGTATTAGCAATACTTTTTTTAAATATTTAAGCAAGCAATAAATTCTATTCAATGAAGATTTTTTAAGGAAACTTTTTCAATTTGGGATCTCTAAAATGTGCAAAAACCAGGAGAATTTTTATCAAACCAGTAGACCATGAGAAACTGGCAAAATCCAGTAGAGTTGGCAGAAAAAACAGAAACTTAGATTCAAAATAAAATCTTAGCACCAATCACAAGTTTAATTTTTACAATTATAGAGATGATAAATACAAAACAAAATTTTAAAAATAAATGTAAATTACCAGAGACGTGCATGGCCGTTTCTTTTGATATGAAATGAGCAATGGCAGATGCACATAAAACACTGTAGGGAAACCTTAAACTCTCAATATCCAACACACATAAATCTAAGACCTATTAAAAAAATAAGTCACATATAGTGGGAACAATAACATTAATAGTATAATAACTTTTTTATTGAATTTCAGGACACAAGATTATCTTAATGAATGCATCGTGTTACATATACATAATTATTTGGACAGTTCTATGAGAAAAATCTCACATATAAGAAAAATCGCATTTTGTATCAAAATATTTCATAAAAACATATGAAAAAGTATGAACACTTGATAAAAAAAGGATTTATGAATGGATAAATAAATTTAAAGTACTTATTCCACTTCCTGTCAAACAAAATAATAGTAAGTTACTAGACAAAATTATAAATTTTCTTTAAAATTTTTACAGGAAATTAATTTTAAATTGACTTGTTTCTTGAGCTAAAAGTTAAGAAGTGTTATACTGGCACTTTTTGAGAACTATCCATAGTACAGATGAAAATATTTGAACATATTAAAATTGGTACCGATTAAAGAATAAGGCAAAAATTTGTTGTGCATCTGCAAATAATACTCAATTTATCTGCCAAGTTTCCCAATAGCTGATAATGATCTGGCTTGATTTATAACTTAGTTATCACAGAGATTTTGATAGAATAATGGGACATATGTTAAAAATGGGATAATCTTTGGGGGGGGGGGGAGTAGAGGTAGTATTGGATTTGAATATTTGACGTTGTGATGATGATTATAACTGTTTTCTATTTGTGCAGATGGGAGAAAAGTAATGAGATATTAAATGATTTATTGGTGCTTCGTTTTTCTAAGCAATTATTTTTTTCTTCAGAAATTTAATTATTAAATTTTGATTTTAGGGTTGAATTTTGTGACTTTTTCTGCAGAATAAATGTTTTAGAGGGCATAATTAAGTTTTGTAAAGTGATATGGAAGCAAAGTTTAATTGGAGTCTGCATGTCGGTTATTTTTTGAAGCAATTTATTGTCAATCCAAGCAATGATTAGAAGTAGAATTAAGAGTGAGAAGTTTTATTAGGAAAATATGTATAAATTTTTTTTAGCGTACTTAGGCTGCTGTGGAGACAGGGAGGGAGTGATTTTTAAACAGTAGGAAATTGAACAGGAATTTATGTCTATTTCGCACCATTGAAAATTATTGGACTGTTTTATCAATGATGTGTCATCAATAAGATTTTTAAAAATTTGTGAAAGTGGAATACTTTAATGTTCAGGTGAGTTTTTATAAATTTATTTTATGGGGATTTTCTTATTTTTGTCTATTTTACGCAGAGTAGTAAAAAAACTGGTGCCTACAATTCCATATATTATCCAAAACTGTACTCTATATAGATATGCGTTATCTTTCTTTGGAGAACTGCAATTTTGTGCAAAAAAATGTCTGTAAAATAGTTAATAGTTACAAATGATGCCATTGCTTGTTATACATTTAAACAGTATAATCCTACGCCAATGTTTTTTTTAGGGTTAAGTGACTATGCCGGGTTAAAAATTAATCGTAATTCAAGTGAACTTTGAATTCCCTAGGTTTACAATATTTGATTCTGTTTTCAGAATCGAAGAGATAGGCACATGAAGAAAAAGTTGCCTGGAAGCTAACATTTGTTATAGATCTGCAGTTATTTATGAAATGCATGCTTTGCGTGAAAAAAAAAGGTCACAAAACAAATGAATCTCGAAACTTATTTGAGTATTTTATTCTTTTATCATCATGTGATGAAAGCATCACTAATAAAAATATGCCAAAAGTGATTGAAGAGAAAAAATATTGCTGAACACAGGGTGCAAAAGCACATCAAATGTGTTCCAAAAATAACCATACCTCTGAAAAACTATGTAAGTAAAAACATTAAAAAGGGTTTTAACAGTAAAGACTTACTTGACTGATTTGTAAGAACAATTTTCGAGGATATCTTTCAGGACCTATTAAGTTTTCTCCATTTTCTAAAAATGCCAATTGCATAAATATATTCAACCAGCAATTCATGGTGACAGGTGACAAATTCCAGTTAAGTGTCTGCAAAAAAAAATTTTTTTTTTTAATACATACTTTGAAAATATAAGATGAATTCTCATCTCAAACATTGTACAGATTGTACTTTTTTCACAATGATAAGGTTACTAAATTAAGGAAAATTTTGTTGTATGAATTTGATAAACCTTGTAGTTTTAAGTTAATTGTAGTACCATCTTCACAAAACAAAATTTGATATCCTAATCCAGCCAGACAGCCATCGTCACTGAACTACAATACTATTTATATTTTTCATTGATTTTTACAGTATAAAACACAACAACATTTAAAAAATAACAGCCATGGTAGAAGGCCTGATCTGCGCTGCACTCATTAACAGACATTTGTACCTCAATCTAACTCAAAATCAAATTTGATACTCGTTTCAGCAGTTTTATCTACAATTTAAGGGAAATCTAATTAACCGATGTCACTTCGATTGTAAATAAAGGCTATAAGGCTATTTGCTTTTGGTCACAGATTTTACACTGACAACACCATTCAACTAAAAAAAAAACAAACTTAAATTGGCATTTAATTGTTGACACAACATAAGACAGAAAAAAATTATGAATATTAGATCATGAATAATTTTATTTTATAATAGTGACTACTGATGTTCAACTATCTAGCCTTGTAATTTTGAATCCAATCCAGAAAACAAAGGAACTCTTGGATCAAGTATTGGGTGAAATTTGGGAGGACTTTTTAATAGAACTAACCCGCATCTGCATTATATGGAGAGGAAGACCACAAGAACCTCCCACGGTTAGCCTGACGGCAAGGGGACTCTTACCCATGATCCGTCCATCACTGAGGATATTTCACTTTAGCTCTTTTGTCGGTGCAAGCAGGGTGCGGAATTCATATACACCAGAAACCGCAGGTATCCGAACCAGGTTCACCTAATTGGAAGGCGAACGCTCTATCCCCTGAGTCACCAATAATTATAGTATTTTGAACGCCAGCCGATAATAAGTTACACATTTTCATCTGAAAAAGAAAAAAAGTCGGACTTACCATAATCAAGATGAGCTCTTGATTTAGAATATCAGTATCTGCACATGCGCCATCGGTAACATAAGCAAACTGCTCTAGTTTAGCTGGATAAATCTCCTACAATTAAATAATAAATTTTGAATAAAAAACAAACGGTTAGTGAAAAAAATTCAACGGGCATGAAAAATTACTAACCTCCATTTTAGATGCTACAAATAATGCCGTTGCGCCCAGCAACTGAAGATAATTTCTTGGTAAATTTGATTTAGCCATTAAAAACCTATCAACATAATCAATAGCCAGGTGAAATGTCTCTCTGTGAATTCTGAAAACTTCACAAACCTAAAAGGAAACAATTAAATCGTGCTTTAATAAAAAAGTTATATTTTTAGATTTAACAGCTATTATAAACAATGATACTAAAATAACAACTCTAACATGATGACAAATTTCTAGACAAACTTCTTATCTTGATCCAGCTCTGATTTAATATTTTAAAAAAATTTTCAAACCTTTACTTAATATATACTTTTAACTATAACAGAAATTTTGTTTAGTAAAAATTAAAATATGTTCCTAATTAAATTTTTAATTACTAATTGATACTATTGGCCAAAATTAGAATGATTATTTGATTTTTTGTGTAAGATTTTATTTTGTTAAAAATCTTTAAAATCTAAAATTAGTTTATAATCAAGTTCTTTTTGTCAGAGTATTTGGAGAAAAAAAATCTTGCTTTTCTGAAAAAACAAGTCTTTAATGTCTTTTTGGAGAGAATCCAGTTTCGAACCAAAAAATTTTGTAAGGGATCTTTTTTCAAGATAAAGTATTTTGTAAAGGATAAAGTATTTATGAATAATTAATTTGTGAAGTATCCAACTTCTATGTAAAACAATATGTGGTTGCGATTATCCTTAACAGACCCTGATCAGAGAATAAAAAAGAAAGACATTTATTGGTAGAAATAATTACCTCAGACAACCAGTCAATTAAAATCGACCGCATGCGAGGTTCTAAATCTGGATGCCTTTTTAGGACTTTGCTATTTCTTGTATAAATAGAATCTTTCAAAACCATAGAATGCCACATTTCTTTCTGTTCAGCCCAGTCAAGTTCTGGCAAAGGTGAAGATCGCTTGCATGCATTTGAGAAAGGATGCATTAGTTTAGCTAAGCCCCTGAATTCCTTCAGAGCAGAGGGAGACAATCTTCTGCTGCATGCAGTTTCATCTGCAGAAGCTTCTGTGTCAGTTGTGGGTGTGTTTTCGCAACTACTAGTCGCAATGCTGGAGGAAGGTGATGAGAATTCAGATGAAGGAGATGTGATCTAAAATAAATTAATAATAAGTACTGATTGTTTCAGAAGAAAAAAAAACATTGCTAAAATATAATCTACAACAATATAAACATTCTTTTGAAACTTAAAATATTGCATAGTATTGTTTTTAAATTTACTATATGTTATTCTCTTAGAGAATAATTTACTGATAATTAAACTTGTAGTTCATAAACATCATTAATTTAACAAATCATAATGTGTTGAACTTTTGAATTTATTTAAAGTAACTTTGACAAAGGATTATTGTCTCGATGGTTTACAAAGGATTTAGGAAATCTAAAACATACTACAGTAGGGAACCCATTATCCGGAACGATCGGGACCATCGCTATTCCGGATAACTGATTTTTCCGGTTTTCTGAATCGCTACAAAAAGCCGTTTTTTTTATTGTTAAACCCAACTAAAAAAATAAATATTAGGAAATAATCTTAAAAAGAAGAAAAAACGATGAATTAATACAGTAATGATTATTTCTAAAATGATGGTATGGTAAACATCTTTCAAAAAAGAAAGAAAAATCCTAATATCTTATGAGGAAGAAAAAAAAATTTAAAAATGGCGGGAAAATTTACCGAATTTCGTTCCGGTTTTTTGGTTTTCCGGTTTTCTGATTTCCGGATAACGGGTTCTGTACTGTACTATTACATTTCTTTATACTATACTATTAATTCTTTTAAAAGTATTTTTTAATGAAAAATTAAAAATATGATTATCACCAAGATTTGAATGATAAATGTATTTTTGGCATATTTGATGTTTTCCGTTATAAGGCATTACTCATCTTTTTTGTCTTTTAGGCTATTTTTTTCCCTTTTTAGTTCCTTTTCACCTTTCTTTCAAACATTTTTTAATGAATTTTGAAAAACATCTCTTTTTTAGGTACACTTATTTGTCAATCAATTTCTTTCCTTTATAAATTACTTTTACAGTGAATCTTGTTATTCTATATATCTCTCTAATAACAATAGCTGATGTTGAAAAGTTTTTCAAGTTACAAAAAATTTGATTTTTGAAAATGCAATCTTTTTCAGGTATTCATTAGCATTCCATAAATTACAGATACTTTTAAATTATCTTCCAATTTTTTACAAAATTTATAAAAACAAGTTATAATTTATAACTATTTTCAAAAATAAAAAACTAATCTAAATATGATTCTGAAAATTTTTCAAGATGTTTTTGATTTCAGACATTTTTGATTTCAATTTTTTGATTGATTTCAGTATTTTTTTTTTTTGCATTTTAAACTTTTTAGGTTATTAACTTTTTAAGAACTGGCTACGATTTAGAGACAAAAATTTGATTACATATTTTAGAATACACTTTTAATACCATTTCATTTTAACAATTAAAAGTTGATAAAGGAAAAGCTAGTCAAGAAAGGACCGAAATTTTGTTCAAATATCCCTCTAGAAGATAAATGGATGAGCCAATTGATAGGTGATAACATGTGCAGCTATCATTGATAACATGTGTAGCTAAGTTATTAATGATGCACGAAGGCAACACTCTAAAACACGCATATTTCTTGAAAATTAGTCACGAAAAACTTCAAGAATGCCAAAATAAATAATTTATAAAAAAAATTTAAAAAAAAAAGTTTTTTTTTACAACCTATGAAAAAATCAAAAAATCGTGAATTTTTTAAAAATGTTTCAATTTTATAAAATTCTATGTTATACGTATCAGCATGCCTGAAAATCAAATGCAATGCCGTAATAGTGGGACTGCATGAAACAGTGAAAGACATTTTCATATCAATCTGCGAAATTGTCCTGTGGGTCAGGATTGTTGCACTGACTTTTCCTTTTTTTTTTCTCTGTAAGGAATAATACTAAAAATTTTCAGCGATGCGTAAAAATAATGACCAAGAGGAAAAATAGGGGAACTTTAATATTTTTTTTCTAATAAATGATCAGCGTTCTCTTCAAGTGTTTTTAGAAGGGCCCTCTGCCCTTTGATCCCTATCACTGCACCCTCCTTGTCCTTTATGTAAAAATAAGACATCCCTTAAAAACACTCCTTTTTTATTTTTTCAGGAAAAGGTTTCCTTAACCACTTGCTTTAATAAAAAGTTCACTTCTGATTTATTTAGTTACTGATAATTATTCAAATTTAGTTTCATTCCTTCATTTTTGTAAAATTTTTTTAATCTCGTCTAGTTATAGATTTAAAAATCGCATGATATTCAGACCCAGAGATATTCACATCTTTTAATTGGATGGAGAGGGGGGGGGGATATACAAATGAGTGTTAATGATTTTAATTATTACAATATTTTCTTTTTAAATACCTTTTATTTAAAAACTTATACACAGAGACTGTCGTACAGCTTGAGACTATGCTTTTTCTGTTATTTTGATAATGAGTGAGAACTACTTGGTGTAACATACACTTAAAATAGTATAAGAGGAGAATTGAAAAAGTGAGGTTCAAATCCGTTATTACACAATATTACAGTTTGATAAACTTTAACAGTGGTAAGTGAGTGCCCTTTTCTGTGAGGAAACACCCTGCTCTTTATTTATTCCTACAGAGAAATCTGTAAATGATGCTAAAAACATTTCCCCGCACAGCATTAGTGTATATATCCGAGTATGGTTTAGAAAAAATTATTTTATAAGGGAAAATTTATATATTACTCTTAATATGATTTCTTCAGTGACATAACTTGGGAAGCAGTAATCTACAAGGAATTTTCAACAATTCTAAGATTAGGACCTGTTTTGATTAACAGCTTTATTTCTATGCCTTTAAATTAAATTTTCATAAATATAAGATTAACCCACCAGTGTGTCTGCATGTATAAATTTTTTTTTATCATACCAAATGGTTGAGCACAAAAAAAAAATCATTTTATTCTACCGCTACAAACAGTCCTGTCCAAAAATAAAGTTTGACTTTTTTGTGCCTAAACATCAACCTATCTAAAATTAGATAGGAAAATGATTTTTCACACCAAGATTTTCTAATTGATAAAAGAGAATCAGCCTAAATTAAGTTGTAATGAAAATTGCGAACATTTTGAAGCAGTGAAAAGAGAAACTTTATATTTGCCAATGGGTTAAGTAGATATAAAGATATAAGAAATTTGTAAAAAGATAATTAAGCTATTTTAAGAAAACATATATTTTTCACATTCTGATATTAATTTTTAGTTCTGTGATTACCAAATCAGAAGCATGAAATATTTTTATAGACTTAATTTTATTTAGAACTTCAATTTAGTAGGTTTCAAAACTTCATTAAGTTTTAAAATTGCTGACAATAACTAATAGTGAATTCATAAATGAATTTAATAAATTTAAGTATAACTACATCTAGCTAGGGGTGCACAACCTGTCAAACTTGGCTATACCTAAATAAAATAGGGAAAAATTTAAAAAAACTTTTGGAAAAAAAAAAACTTGGAAGAAAAAAACTTTTGACGTACTTTGTGATCATTTAATCGTTAATCTAAGTGACTCTTTATCGTGTATCTTCATCAGTTATTGTTGGATTCCCCTGTTTTTTTTTTTTTCAAACACGATCTTGGTATTTAAAATACGATATTAATACAGCTCTTAAGTTTCAAATCATGTATTTTAATGATGACTTTTATTTATGACAATTTTATTGTCATTTCAAGTTACTTGTTTAGTTACTTTTAATTCAGTAGCAACTGCTACATTTTCAAGTGGTTTTAAAAATCTGGATATTTTTAATACATATCATAATGACTCAAATAAATACACACTTTATTTTCACTGATTTCATTGCAAATCTAGGTGTTCTTTTTTGATAGTTATTGCTATGCTCTTGAAAATACTAATATTTTTTATACATATTATCACAACTCTAAATTTATCACAAATCTGAAGTACATTTTTATTATATTTTCTGCAGCTATTATTCAGTGGTTTTAATAATCCCAATATTTTTAATCTGATACAAAATGTGCATTTTAATAATCACTTTTGACATGCTTCGTTGGTGCTGATTTTATTGTCAATCCAATCTCTTTTGCGATCCGTTCTTCGGACAGTTGCTGCAACTTGTTTTCATGTATTAAAGAACAAATATTTCAATACAGAATTATAATATTTAAAATTATAATAAAAAAAAGTGGAGCAATACTTCAGTTCTTAGATGCCTACAGTTTAAAATAATTTGAAAATGTGATAATTTACTGTTCTAAGATGTAACATTCACTAAACCTTTTATAATTAACTAAGTAAAATGTTCTAAATTTGAAAACCCATTCCCAACTATATTAAAAATCTTATTTTAAGTTAAAATACGTTTGTTTTATGTTGAATCATTTCAGGGCATATAAAATTTTAATTAAAATATTTAATTTGAATTTATATTGCTGAATAAAACATTTAATTTTTACTTTTATTCTATGACCATTACAGTTAATTTATTTTAAAATTAATTTTTGAATAATGTTACATGATAAAAATTATTTTTCATCTGTTTATATATTTTCGACAAATCTATTTGTCTGATAAAGAATATATATTTAAACATCAGTTTGGCATTTTTTAGTTTCGAATGAATTTCAATAACTAAAAGCCTTTAATTGCATGTAAATACATAACTAAGTTGACTGATGATAAATAGGATTTAGTGCTTAGAACACTGATGTTGATAGAAAAATTACCATAATTGCCCACAACTGTCCAAATATTTCTATCAAAAAGGTTGTACACTCTTAATCTATACTATTTAGAAATAGAACTAAAACCTTTAATTTATTAACTATATATTTATTACTTTCTTATCCAGAATTTGCAACGTAAGTCATTTTTGAAAGATCAATCAGTTATTGAGAATTTTTGAAATTTTTTTTTAAAGCCAGATACTTTCAGTTAGCCGAACACAAAGAAATTCAAATATATTTTCTCAATTTAAAAATTTGCATATTCAAATAAATAAATTAATAAAAAAAAATAGAATAATAAATTGACGGAGGTCTACATTTTTTTGGCAACTTTCAGCTTTGATACTTTGTGGTTAACCAAAAAGTATCAAAAAGCAGAATTATTAACACCTGAAAAGAAAGGGTAACACAATGAATTCCCATAAAGCACACAGGGGACTGCTTTAAAAGGATTCACATTTCCCCCCCCCCTTCTTAATTGTACCAGAGTACAGTTTTCCTTTTCTCAAAAGCTGTAATGCTTTTAAAATTAAAAAAAAAAAAAAAAGACAGGAAAAGCCAGTAACTTTTCTTTAAAAATTATTGTGCTTAATTTAAGACCGGTTTCATTAATAAAGAAAACATCTCTCATCGCTAGTAAATCATAAGATCTCTTTATTTAACATACATAGGTTGCAAAAATTAATGCTTTATTTTTTGTTGATGCAAGCAAAATACTTTCACACATTTTTAAAGAAACTTTACCCATTAAGTCTCAAAATATGTCTTATTCACTTACCACTCACATGTCTTAGTTTTCAATTAAATTGAATTCTTTAATTGTTTATACCTTTTTGATGCATTGTAAAATGTATTTAAGAATTCTATTTTACCAGTCTATTTTTTAAATCATAGTTCGAATCTTTTAAACAAGCTAAGTCAAATACAAGATGTAATAGACAAAGTTTTTCAGTAGCATAATATGATACAAATAAATGTACTGAAATTTTTTTTTAATATTATTTCTCAGTACGCATGCAAAACAGTACAGTTTCAAAATAGTTGCTCAGCTGTTCAATCTTTAAACATCTAATAAAGGATAGTTTGATGATCAGCTTTTTATTCTAATCTCATTTATCTGGACAAATTTCTCACATTATAACAAAGTATATTTTAATTTTGAATACATTAATATTTTTTAAAAACCAACTAAAAACCTTATGATTTTTTAGTATTACCAATAAATACTAAAAAATCATATCATAAGTTTAAAATTGAAATAAATAGAATATTTCTAAAAATAAATATTTAATTTAATAAAGGGTAAAAAAAATACCATTCAATTAGGATACATATTTAAATTGCAAATATACTATTAAAATGTGAATAAATACACTACTTAAACATAAATTTTAAGATATAGCTAAAAGAATTCCTTTAAAACACCTTTTTTAAAGTAGTTATTGGGATTTATGTTTTCCAATAATTTTGTTCTTTAGTGTAGCCTAGATTAATTTTTGGATGCATTAAAATTTCTTACAAGTTCAATTTTTTATTAACACGATTATAAACGTATTCTGAAGTGAAATGTTACATAATTATAAATGTTAAAAAATTTTAAGAGAGCAGCAATAAAAATTATACAAAAAGGATAAAAAAAACCTAACACAAATATTTAATGCAATAAAAAAATATGATTCAATTTCAAAACAAAGTAAAGTTTGAATTGAAAATTAAATAAATTATTTTGAAATGATATAAACGTCGGATTTACAACTCATTTAAGCGTTACATATTACAGCTTAAAAAAAAAAAAAAAAAAAAACAAGCAAGCAAAAAAACATATGTAAAAAATAATTTAAAAAAAATAATAAATAAAAACATGAAATTAAGTTGAATTTATTAAATTTATGCCAAACACTCAAAAATAATATTGTTATATTTATGCAAATTTTCATTAATGAGAGTTTAATATACCAAATAAATCGATGTAAATAAAATCACATCAACTAAATAAAAATTGAATTTGCATTGATAATCACAATTTACAAAAATTAATAAAATTTAAATGAATTAAAATTACATTGGAAGAAAAATATATACCGGCAAAAAATTCCAAGGAATTTAGAGCGCGCAAAAATTTCACACGTAGCCCGGTCTAGGGAGGTATACCGGTGTTGTATCTAATATGGCGGGAATACTTGCCGCGCAAACAGATATAGCACTAAGATAAAAAACGTACTGTATGTACATGTTTAGCTAATATTATTATTAGAAATAATGCAGAACTAAATATATATTACATATTTCATTTAACTTAAAAGTTCTAAAGGAAATTTCATACAGAAATAGTAAGGCATATAGCGAGTTGCATTGAAAATTCGATCCCACAGGATGTGGTGGAATTCTATTATTTAACAAATTATAAATTGATAAATAATGCTAATAACTCACCATTATTTCTTTTTCTGCTTTTCTTTTGCGAGATAAAATTGCAGGCTGGATTTTAGAACGATCTCTTGAATGGCTAATAAATATAACAAACCAAAGAACGATCAGCAACAAGGGTTAAGGAAAAAAATTATTTAAAACATAATTAAAGAATTTTTTTTACATATTTACCTCTTCATTGACATATTTGAAGTCAATGTAGAGAATGTACAAGCTGTTGTTGAGGTAAGGATCAAATATATAACTAAAGAAA
Source organism: Parasteatoda tepidariorum (assembly GCF_982258835.1). Classification (NCBI taxonomy): domain Eukaryota; kingdom Metazoa; phylum Arthropoda; class Arachnida; order Araneae; family Theridiidae; genus Parasteatoda; species Parasteatoda tepidariorum. The sequence goes on from NC_141758.1 coordinate 101,861,904, forward strand.
AAATAAAAATATCAGATACGCGTTAGTATGTGATCGTATAAACAAATAAATATTAAAAAATAATAAATATATCTTATGCATACTTTTATATTTTTAGAAGAAGTACAAGTATTTTAGCCTTTAGAATAACAAAGAATTAAAGAAAAATATAGTAAATATATATTTATAAAAAATATTTTTTAGTTGTATTAGGGTATTATGCCTAACATCAATTTGGGGCTGAAAAAATAATTATTCATAGGGTAAAAAAAACATCGGTTTTCATTTAATAGAAATATTATTCCTTTGGAGTTGACTGTTGAAAAATTAATTCAGTCACAAGAATATACCTATTTTTAAATAATTTCTGAGTAAGCCGAAGAAACTGTTATGCACATACCAAAATTATCGCGGACGATATTCGAACCAGCGTCAAATCTATTGAGAACTTTCCAGCTGAGGAGAGAACAACCGCGCCAAAATAAGTTTTTAGGCGCACAAACTTTCGGAGAGGGTTGCTAGGTTGTTAGTCGATTGATTTCACGCCAAAAGTTTTGAATCACGCCAAGCTGCAAGTTCTCTTTTGTAAAAAGAGGAAAATTTGGCGCAAGAAACTAATGATAAATATGACAAATGGTAAACTTTTGTAAAGTTTTGAGGCGGAGATCCTCGTTCGCCTGTCTAATGATGTGAAATGAAATGAAACAGGAGGGAAAACAACACCAAAGATAATAAGTACTAATAATGAAAATAAAAAGTTAGACCTACTCCTTTCGCGCAATTTTTAAACGCGCCTTTTAAATGATAAGAATTTTTTTCCCCTACTTACTGTGAGCTTTAATGGTTGTGATAAATTATTACATATTAATCTTATTCTTTAGGTTTTAAATACAATTAATTATGCATTTTGAGGAGTAATTGAATCAGAAATTTTTAATATGCCATAAATTTGAAAAACTATAATTGTTATCTTAAGAAATTTTGAAAACGTAATTTTTTTCCCGTATAATGCAGGCTTATTTATTTATCTTTAAACATTAGCTGTACTTTTCATGATATCTTTACTTTTTAAAAATTAATATTTAAGCTTAAAAAATTGAAAGAAAATTTTAAAAAAAAAGAGCAAAAAAATTATTATTTCATTTTTTAAATGAAATTTATGATAAAGCAAAGTGATAAGTTTCATTAAAATTGATCTAAACCTTTGTGCAACATTAAATGATATTAATAAAAAGAAACAAAAGTTATTATTATTTTTTTAAAATTGGCAGATAAGCCAAAGCCTGTCAAAATTATATTTTTACTACTAGAGTTAAATTTTGAACAGACAAAAAACTTTTATTTCTTTAATCATTTACTTAAAGTAAGACAAAGATGAAACTTTTAACTAAGTTTGACCTCATTATTATTAATCGAATTCAAATTATATAACTCAGGAATAAAAGTAGTTAAGTTTAAAAAATTGTAAGAAAATTTAAAAAAAAAAAAGAGCAAAAAAAATTATTATTTCATTTTTCAAATGAAATTTATGATAAGGAAAAGTGATAAGCTTCATTAAAATTGATCTAAACCTTTGTGCAACGCTAAATGATATTAATAAAAAGAAACAAAAGTTATTATTATTTTTTTAAAATTGGCAGATAAGCCAAAGCCTGTCAAAATTATATTTTTACTACTAGAGTTAAATCTTGAACAGACAAAAAACTTTTATTTCTTTAATCATTTACTTAAAATAAGACAAAGATAAAACTTTTAACTAAGTTTGACCTCATTATTATTAATCGAATTCAAAGTATATAACTCAGGAATAAAAGTAGCCGATAATTTTTTAAGTAAATAAAAATAATAAATTTACATAAATTTTCAACGCATTTCTTTAAAATTAGAAAAGATAAAACTTATTCCCTTTATTAAAAAAAAAAAAAAAATCCATCTTATTAGTATTGTTATTGAAGAGAAATTTTTTATATGAGAGAATACTTGGAAGCATCAGGTCGGACAGAAATAATATACACTTATTTGTTTTCAGAGTCTGGAAATTAAAAAAAATGAATGTTTAGTAATTTCTATGTGCATTAATAAACTAGTTTTTTCAATTAGTATGAATAAAAAATTAATGCATTCTAATGAGTTTTCAGCGTATTTTTAAATACAAATTATCAAAAAATTTTCAACAAAGAAAAAAGCTAATGATAGCTAAAAATTTCGCAAGTTCTTTTCTATTAATACTTTAAAATTGATAAAAAAAATTTTTTTTCAATTTTCGTTTGCAACATGAATAAATAAAACATCAACATAACAAAAATCACAGTCGATTCAAACATTTATATTGCTGATAATAATGTTTTTGCAATAATACTATAATAATACTATTAGAAACCAACTAGTATTTCAGAAAGCCATTAAAAGTATGGCTGCTGTAGTATTGTAGATTTTGTGTTTGAATTATTATTAATGATAGTTTATTATTCTTTTTCATGAAAACTTGACCCTAACATTTAACACCACTGCTTTAAGTTAATGAGATAGAGATAAAGAACAATAAAAAATAGAAGAATAAAATATCTTTTCTTGTTGCATTTGTTTTATTGATGTTACTACTGCTTATTAATGTTACTTTTTTCTTCAATCATCACAAAATCGAATTTTGATGCAGTTTATAAAAATCAAATATAGCACAAAACTATAAGTCTCGAATTATTTGGTGCTATTGCTTTTTAATATTTTTCCATCTTCACCTTGCATCCTTTACGATCTTTTATAGATTTAATTCATTTGACAAAAGCTGCCCTGCTCTTTCTTTTTTGAACTGTTTTCTCGACATCTCTTATAAAAAAACAGAGTTTTATTTTACTACCAAAGGACTCGTGGCCGATATGGCCTCAGTCCTAGCTTAAGATTAAAAAAATAAAAAGTAATAATAACAATAATAGAACTTTTACTCATCTCTTTAATTGTCTCACAACATAGTTTTGATGTATTTTGTAACAAACATAATGAAGTATGAACGCAATTAATTAACAACGCGAATTATGCTTCGCTATTATTACTTTTACTTATTTCTTGTCACAAAATAAAACATTTAGGCATTTTATAACAATCGATATTATAAGTTACGCATTGTTTTTTGCTAGTGTCTATAACTTCAACACATCTCTCTATTTGTATTTTTTTCCCGGACGAAAGTGAAATATTAGTTAGGTACGAGAAATAACTAATTATATTTAGTATTTTTAAGTAGAAACATATGTTATTATCATTTTTTAAAAAACTTTATCCAATATTTCGCTTTTCCGGAAATACCACCCACAATTAAGGGTATAAATGTTTCGTTAGTTCTAAATAGAACATTTCTCTTCTACTATGGTACTCAAATTTTCCTGATAGAATATAACATCTTATTACTCTTCATATACAAAGCATATTGCCCACAGTTTCAGTACTTGCTGTAAATCCTTTTTACATGATTGATGCTTTGCAATTTGCAATTGTTATCAGACAACAGAGTGGTCTTCTTTTCTAGTTTCTAATGAAAAGAACATCCTCAGAAGCTGATTTTTGTTAGGAAGGTACCATATTCTTATCGCCTTGCATTCTAATTGTCATTGTGGTGATATTGACAAATAACGTTCTTTTGCTGATGATAAGGCAGTGGTTCGTAAAAGTAATTGCTTTGGGGAATCTGGAAAGACGTGTGTGGTAGAGAAGAGGTTTTTAAAAATGACAGCAACGAATTCATAAGTATTGTGTACAGATCAATATATAGTAAAGCAAACGGAAATAACTGTCAAATCAATTTAACTTTTTAAATTTTAACAGTGACAGGAAGTAATAAATAAAAATTAGTTTGCTAACTTTTTATTAACCTAAAATTCGAATGGAATTAACCAAGAATTTTGTCTTAAAACAATTATTTAAAGAACTTGAATAAAAAGAATGCTAATTCGAGATTGCTAATTGTTCAAAAACAGGGGTTTCCAACTTACATGAGGCCGCGGGCAGCAATTAAAAACACCAGTCAAATGGCGGGCCGCAACTTTATCAAAATTTTATGTAGGACTCTTTTATGTTTGAAGGAACATTAAATATTACTGTGAGAATTTTAATATCAACTTTCATTTTCCTAATTGCAGTTGCCAAGGGATTTTTTTCTTTGTTAAAGGAGTTTTAGTGTTTTTATAGACGCTGTTTATACTCACCTTGTTAGAAAATCGAAACCGTCTGACCTGATAATGTAATATTACGTTTATTTTTCTTCTTAACAGAAAAACCTCATTTGAATATGTTTCAATATTATTATAAAAGCCTCCTTCGAATATGTGTCAGTAGTATTATAAAAATCTCATTTGAATATGTGTCCGTAGTATTATAAAAACCTCTTTTGATTGTGTTAGCAATATTTTTGTCAAGAATTTATATTTTCTTATTCTCAGAATAAACGTAAACAGAACAATTCAAAAGAAACCCTACATGCTTTTCTAACAAGCATAAATATGTTACGTTAAAAATAATCCTCAATCACTACTGTAGATCAATATCGAGTTCGAAGAGAACTTTTTAAACTTCACAGACCTAGCCTAAATAAGTTCAAAATATAATTAATTTTCAGCAAAAATTATTTATTTGAAAAAATTCATTATAAGTAAGAAAAAATATTTCATATCCTTTTTGTTTTCAATACAAGTTAAATAAATCTTTTTAATCCATAAACATAATTTAAAATCATTGTTTTCGTTATACCATTAATTTATTCAAAGAAAATGCAGTTGTGTAATTTAATCATTTTACAATAGAGATAGTTTTCCCATATAGTTTAAGATTAGAAATTAGGTTTTTTCATTTAACTCAATTTACATTCTTTTGTGCATGTAAATTACGAGTAGTTTGCATGCTTCTTTAGCTCATTTTAAATAAAGTAACTCGAGTATATCATAAATTTGTTTCAAAAAATTAATTTTTCATTGGTTTCAATCCTTTCTATAGCAATCTAACCTCCACTTGAGTTTTCAAAAGCCTATTGTGCTTTTATCAATTAATCGAATTATTACATTCATTTTTTATCAATCTTGTCTTGTTCTTATCAGTGCTCTAAGTAAGTTTACTTAATTTGTGGGATTCCCATTCAATCCATGCAACAACTACTTGACGAAATAAAATAGTTCTATTTTAGTTACAACATTTATAAAACAACCAATGTTGAAAGAATTATTTAAAATAGTTTTTACAATAACCTAAATACAATATTGGTTATTCATTTTTGAAACAGTTGCAGAAATTTTTGAACTTGCTTTTACTTATTTTAATGCTTTAATGAATTAGCATCGTAAGCAATGAATGTAGGGGAAATTTTTAAAAATGTATGATTTATAAATATTGAATTTTTGTTGCTCAAAAGAGTTGTATTATATTTCGCACTTAGCAATCAAAAAATAAAGTAAACCAAGGCATAATTACTGTTAGAGGTTGTAAAATTTTTAGAATAACACAATAAGTGATATTTTCAAAATTCAATATGAAAGTTGAATTGGAAATTGTATTTTTTTAAAAAATGTTTTATGATGTTTTCAGTTGTTCTTACTTTCTAAACTTAACGATGTATATAAAGGAAATTACCAGCTGGGGGAATATCAACATTTTTCATGATTGGATTAAGAAACAAACAAAAATGTCATTTACTTTTGAATTATCTAAAGATCGAAGATAAAAGGTATAATTTTCTTTTTTTTAAATCAATTATTCAAACAATTTCATACAAGTGTAAAGTGTGGAAGCGGAATCTAAATAATTTTTTAATGTAGACAAATTGCACAATAAAAAAAGATTAAATACTTTGGAAATTGATTCGAACATGAAGTCTCATATAGTTTCGTATTATCTCTGTGTTATTCAGTATGAAACTCCATCTTTCATTTTAATATTCACTGATTAAAAACAAATGTCTAACAGAGAACTTGCCACAAAATGTAATCATAAATTAAAATCTTTCCATATAAATTCAAAACTAAATTTATCGTTTGGCCCTGTAATTAAAATTTATCGTCTGACTTTTTATTTCTTCATTTATTATTTTTTCTTTTATTCTTTATTTATTTATTATTAGTTATAATTATTTATTTTTGCTTTTAATTTACTAGTTTTTTCTGCATTGATGTGGCAATTAAAAAATCGTTTGGTTTTAACTTTTTCTTACTTCGCGATATAATATTTATTATTTATAAAATAGCTGGTTGTCGTAAAGAAACAATAAACATCATTCGAAAGTTGGTTATTTTTCATCATACTTTTGATAAATCAGTTCGGAATATCGCAAAGTTTATGATTCTATCCTATTCTACAGCGCACCAGGCGTTTGAACGCTTTACAGAAAATCAAATTGAAGGCAAGATTGTAAACAAAACGTGATCAGACTGTTACAGTTCGAAAAGTTGAGAAAAATCCACGTTTGAGTGCTGTTAAAACTTTTCGCAGAATTTAATGATATTCTTCCTCAGCAATTTCACATAAAACTGCTCGTCGAGTTCTCACAGTAGATAAAGCGGGAACTTGCACTTCAAGAAGAAGACCTCCCATACCGACACATGTGACCTAACTATATGTTAATGAAATACCTATAAGTTGATGAAATACAGAGCCGTATCGCACATCGAATTAGGTGAAATATAATTCTTTCCTGTCTACTACTTTTACTTAACTTAGATTTATTTGTTTATGTATTTTATTGTAACTGTGATATATATATTTGTTTTGTGTGCCTGGCAACTTCGATGCATAATTAGTTTGTTTATGTTCCACATGACTTCGTGCTTGTCTTTGTGTAAATATAAAGTGAAAGAATTGAAATCTTTGAGAAAGATTCTTCGTGAAAGAATTTAGAATGCGTCACTTGAGAGAACTGATACTTGACGGTTTTGGCTTGCTCGACATAGAATGGAAAGAACAGTTGCTAACGTAAAAAAATTCCATGTCTGAACAATCAATCAGGTTCGAGATACCACTACGTCACTTGCAGGCATCCCATAAAATGGACGCTCTACCAGTAAAAAATTTTTTTTGAGTGTGAAAAACGGAAAGCTTAGGCTTTCCTTCGTAAAATCAATGTTAAATAAACTCCAAGCTACTAGGAATAATGTTGTATTTACTGATGACAGCAAATTTAACATTTTTGATTCCGATGGTCGTATAATTATAGGTAGAAGAAGAAAACGACGAATTGAACCCTAGAAACTTAATTGGAACAATTAAGCATGGTGGTGGAGGTGTTCTTGCGTGGGGGTGCATGTCAACATCAAGATTAGATAAGTTAGTATTTATTCATGGTATAATAAAAATTATGCCGTTTATATAAATATTTTACGAGGCCATTTAAATTTATCCACCCCAAATTCAGATATTGGATATGGATTTGTTTTATACGAATATAACAATCGGTATACATACGGTTCTCAAAGTTCGTCTCTACTATCTCTACTACTGCCCAAAAGTTCTAAAAACACAACCTCAAATACCAGATTTAAACCCAATGAATTTTTTTGGAGTGAATTGGAAGTTAGAGTACAAAAGCATGATATGTAAAAAAAGAACTAAAAACAAAAACGGTGGAAGAATGGTGGAACATAGACTATATTCAAACCAATGGAAAATTTTTGGAGTGAATTGGAAGTTAGAGTTCAAAAACACGATTTATAAAAAAAGAACTAAAAACAAAAACGATAGAGGAATGGAGGAACATATTGAAGAAATTACAAAGAAGTTAGTAAAATCGATTTCGAACCATTTAAAGGTAATTGTAAATGATCAAGGATGTCCTTCTAATTAAACGCAAAATTAAAATATTTATTAATATGTAGGGATTTTTTAAAAGTGTACGATCTTTTGTGAGTTAATGTTTTTGTTATTTTTTGATTACTGCTTTCTAAAAATAAAGTCTTACTATGTTTTTAAAATATTTCATACAGTTATGTTAAAAATAGGTTATAGATCGTACTATTAAATACCATTCTGAATATTTCAACCAATGGGTAAAGTCCTGTTTCATTGAAAATCATAAGTGTAAGAACACTTTTGGTGGCCACTAAAGCTCCTTATCTTCCTGGTAACTATCTATATTCTATCTTCAGAATTCTTTTTAAATCATTTTAAGACCTAAGTAAGAAAAAAATATATGAAGGAAATAAATCGTAAAGAGTAAATAAGAATGCTTCTTGTTAAATCTAAAAGTTTAGAATAGGAACAATTCTTGACGATAGTTTAAAAATAATTTTTCTTTTTAAACAGACGATATTGGATGAAATTAAAATATCATTCAGAAATTCAATTTTATCTTTTTATCAGTAGTAATTGCAGTGACTTGAAAATAAAGAACACGTGAAATTACTTCCTCTAAAGTTAATCTACCTTTGTGGAGGTATTGCTTTCAGACTTTCTTTTTTTATCACTTTAAAATTTTAACATTAAAAATTAAATGAAGAAAATAAAAGGTAAGTTCTATATAGGTTTAATTTTTGCCTAGAGTAAAGTTTTTATACAAAAATAATTAATAAAATCATTGAAATTTTAAATCAGACGATACTGGACAAAACTAAAACACAATTTAAAAACTAAATTTAATCTAACATTATTTTTAGTTAGGAATCAGACGATATTTTGCGAAATTAAGGTATAATTTAAAAATTTAATTTTATCTTTCAGTAGTAGTTGCAGTAGCTAGAAATGGTAGTTTGAGTGAATCACCTTCACCTAAAGTTCTCTTCCGCCTTTCTGGAGGAAATGTCTTTAGATTTTTTTTAAAATCACTTTAAAACTTGAACATAAAAAAAAAAATTAAATAAGAAAAATAAAAGGTAGAGGCATCCTGCTCGCCACGTGTCTTTCGAATAGAAGGTTCCTCTGGCAGGGTGACTCTTATGCAAAGGATATGCTACCAACTTTTTGCATATGAGGTAGATGCGTTAAGGGGAGAACTTTATAAGGGGGTCGGACTTCTTGAAAAGGAAATCTTCAGCTGCGCTTTTTAATATAAAGGTGTGCTCTCTTAAATCATTGCGGCGCGTGTCCTGCACCTCTATAACTTCCCCAAAAGCTCCATCGCACACATGTTGAGTGACGTCATCTTGAAAAAAGGCTTCATAAAATGTTTGTTTAGCTTTAAGTTTCATGTGGACAGATGTTTAATTCATAAAAGTTATATTTAAGAAAAAGTTCAAACTTTTATAGTCATGGAAAAAACTTGTATTTATATCATTAAAAAAATTAAACATTTAAATTAATAAAAAGCATTACTGTAAAATATCCAAAATATCAATGATTTTATTTGCTCCATTAATTTGATATTAGACATTCGAGAATATTTTGCTAAAAATGATCATTAAAAAAATTAAAATTGTAAATGAATAAAGAGCATTAAATATCCAAAATATCGACTTTTTTTTTGTTGCTCCATTAATATGATATTAGATATTCGAGAAAATTTTGTTAAAAATGTTCTCGAGTATCTAATATAATATTAAATCTGAAAATTATGCAAATAAAGTTGGAAAAAAAGTATAGCTAGTAAAGTTTTTAATACTACTTCTACTATTTCTCAATGCCTTGATTAAATATTTAATATTTATACATCACCAAAGCATTTCGGGATATATGCTTAGCATTTATAATTTTCGAATATTGTTTAACGTTTTCATCAAATAATTAATGAACATAGACCAAGACTCTTAAGATAATAAAGAAATAATTTGAAATAAAAAATAATGTGTCGAATAAAAAATAAATCGATATTATATTACGTTTACATTTTAACTAAATTGGTTGATTTATCTTTATTTAGGATACAGAGTCTTAAAGAACTTTTTTAAATTTGAAGCTAAGCATTTTGTATGCAATGTTTCATTCAAAATTGGTAACTGAAATTTGAAACAAGAAAAAGGGTTTCGAAAATTTTCTATTTCTGTGTAAAATCGTTTGCTCAAAAAAACTTTTTTTTTTCATTTGAAAATGTATTTATTTACTTATTTACTTATTTATTTTTTAACAAAATAAGACTTTGTAAGAAACTTTTTGGAATAGTATGTTTGAGAGCTAAAGCTGTTAAATTGTTTGAAAGCAATTGCATTTCTCTCAAACTACTGTTTTATTACAATTTTCTGACGAGAATTACTTATAATTCAAAATTATTGAATCTCGATTATTGTTATTTGCTATGAAAGTACAAATATAATATCTTTATTTTCATTTTCTATGAGAAATGTATTAAAATTATTGTTCAAATATCACGCAATTGTAAAAAAATACATTATACCTTATTTATATGCTTTATAAATACATCACATAATTTACTCAGAAATACAAATTTTAAAGTTTAAAATGATTTTAAAAAATGTTTTACTTATAAACTCCTTTATTCATAATTAATTACATATTTTTTGTTTTAAATAAAATAAAATATATCAATAATATTACTTGGCATCATAAATTATTTTGAATGTGTAGTTTGCAAAATGTTTAAAATTTGAACATTATTTCCAAGGAATCATATGGAAAAGTGTTTTTATGTAAATATAACATAACACAATCCTGGTAATGCTTATAGATAACAAATAATCATGGAAATATATGCATTGCAAAATGTATTATTTATGCGTAACCTTATTAATCGCGTAACAAATAACAAAGGATATGATGACAAATTAACTTAGCACATATAATAGCCTTATAATGTAAGATGGGCGAGTAAAAAGAGATATACAGCTTTTAGCAATGTTCGAAATAAAATTAAAACGTATTAAATGTAATTTTAGGGTAGAATTATTAACACCTGCAATTTAAAAATTGTCTGCAGATATTTTCCCACGCAAGTTAGCATATTATCATTGGCGTGTAACCAATAAATTCTATCATTGTAGTAATATCAAATTGTGATGGAAATCTATAGAGCGTGATTATAACATCTCCCGCTCTTATCACTTCCCGCTCCCGCGCTTATGATAAAGTGTTTAGAACTGGTTTCATTCTAGTGTTAAACTTGTTCCACTAACTTTGTTTTTTTTTATTAATGTTTTTGTGTCATCTCACCCTTTCGTTATTCTTTATTAATTATTTTCAATTCATATTACTTTTATTACAACCATTGCGTTTTTCTAACATTACGTGTCTTCATGTTGATAACATTCGAATTTATTCTATTACTGATATATTTAAATGCGAGAGCAACGTTTAAAAAATACTTTCGGAATTCACTTTTTAGTTCAATTTAATTTCTGTTAAGTTTTGAATTGCTGTTGATATTTGTATGATTTTTAAATGCTATTTAATTTTGAACTATCTATAGGTTGCCTAGTACATAGTTATTAAATGACTAGTTTCGATTAAAAAAATATCTAGTTGCGTAGTTATTAAATCGCATGAAATTCGGGTTCAACAGGCCGAATAGAATCGCGTGATAAATTTAGATTATAAAAAGCTTTTTTCCGGTGCTTTATATTCCCGGTGGCCTTTTCTTTTGGTGCTTTTTCTCTTGACTTGTCTTCGTAATACAGTAGAGTCCCGATTTTATTTTATTTTATAAACCATCGTTGAACAGCCGACCCAATTTTTCGGGTTTACGACTACTAATGTTCAACTCGTAATTTTGAAACAATCCAGAAGACAAGGAAACTCCTGGATCAGTACCCCCAGAGGTATGATTTGTTATGGGAACATGGAGGACTTTGAGACTCAACACATTTAACGTGCTTCAGTCACCATTTACTACACGATCGAACCCATGACCTCGTGGACATGGGCCCAGTGTCCTACCAACCAGGCTAACCCGGCCCACCGAGTTTCGGCTTTAACCGAGCTATCAAATATTCGAAGTATTTTTTTTTTGGTTCTAGATATTTTTTTATTTTTAAAACTGCAGCCGAAAAAAAAATTCTGAATTTATCTTCCAAACACTCAGGAAAATGAAATTCAACAACTTGATCCGATAAAATGATCGTTAATATCTTCAATAATGAAAACGAATCTAGCGAAGATGACGGAGACAGTGATGATGAAAATCAACATATAAAAATCTCTTATACAGATGGACTAAAAGATATTGAAATTGCTTTTGAATATATAGAACAACAAGAAGAGGCGACACCAGCCTTCCTGTTATTCCTAAAAATGGCGAAAAGTTGCCAATGGCAAAAAGCAGTGGGCCAAAGTAATGCTAAACAAAAAACGATTAAAGACTTTGTTATTAAGTAAGCTTTTTAATTAAAATATTTATTGTATGTGGTGTACTCGTATAAATTTTGTATTTGTTAACTCTAATGTATTATAATTGTACAGAAATAATTCAAAATTTTAATTTAATGGCGTACATTTTGTGAAATAATGTAAATTAGTTGTGTCATGAACTGTGTTCAGGTTTGAGAATTACCGGTGAGTGTCCTGTTACTTATATTCTTCTTGTAATTAGAATCTTCTAAATCGAACTAAGCAAATCACCGTAAATCAAAATTTTGATTTGAATGCATACATTTTGAATTAGGGACACAATAATTAATTCTATTTTAAAACTGTTAACGTGTTTAAGTCTCAAAAGCTGAATATCTTTTTAGTGCCAAGATTTGATTTTTTTTATTAATTAACAGTTTTAGGAGAAGTATTTAACAGTATATTTCAGGATTTTGACAACAAATATATTTCTCAAGGTATTTGACTGCTTCTATTTTCGCTTCACCCTTTATCATTAATAATTATTGATGGACGGTATTCGAATTTTAATGTAGCACTATTTATTAGAAAATATCGACATTGTTCAATATATCGCAATATGATTTCAATTAAAATAACCTGGACTTTAAATAATATATTTACATTAGACATTATTTTTGCTTCCTTATAGAAAAAAAAAATTTTTTTTTTGAAAAATTTCTTTACATTTTTTTTCTTAATCATAATTTTTTTAAAAAATTAACGAGTAAAATATAATAAGAGATTTGTTGAGTGAGTTGGAATCAATACCTTGTAATAATTTGTCGATAATTATCGTGATAGTGAAAATAAAATTGGAACAAAACATAATTCTATCAATATTGTGATATTGTTTTGTTTGACAATTATCTTTGTCATAAATATCGAGGCATAAATGCTCAATAAATAATAATGCTCAACATATACTATTGAAAATAGTAATCACGAAATTACTGTACTGTACTCAATAATCATCGTTGTCGATAATCATCATAATATTATCTTTGTACGTAATCATCTCTCTCTTTATTTATTAAAAAAATTTTATTCACGATTTATCATGAATATGATATCGTGATTGTTATAAAATATAGATCCTACACTATATATCGATACATTGGCCAGCACAAGTTATTACATAAATCGATTGTGATTACAATGTAATTTTTGTGTATATAGAGCTTGCATTTGGCTATAGAAAACAGAGAAACATAACAAAGGAAGAAAAAAAAAGTTACTTCGGCAAGTTATATTTGGGACAGGCCCTATAAGTCAAGGTCATAAGATACGAGTTATTCCGCGGAATCACGTGACGCATACTTCTCTTATAAGTTTTTATCTGTTTAATTGATCGTCACATTTCTTACAGCGTTTTCTGTTCTTTTTAAAGAGGGAATCTTAAATTCAAGGCCAGGGACATTTTCGTATTTCATAAAATCGTACGAAATCGTAAATAAAAACAGTCTTAAATTTCCTGTTAAAATGATCGAAAATGATTTTTTTAGTTATTAATGATATCAGGAAAGACGATCAATGCAATGATTAGATGAAGAATAATGATTACTTGAATCAAATTAGCATATTTAAAGTGATGTTCAAAATGCACTGACGATGAACGTTTGAGTAATTTAAACTGTAACTGTATCTTGTATACAAAGTGAGAGAAAAGAAAAGATAGGAAAGATATGCGAGTAACTATAGTTTTGTATTTTTGAAACTGTATTTCAGAAGATTTTAGACGCATGTTTAATTTCTTAGCGAAATATTTTGAAATTTTTTCATGCTTCTGTTTTATAATTTTTTTTTTATTTGTGATTCAAACAGCTCTCCGTTTTGTACAGTTTTACACCTAATGTAAGTTTTGATAAACGATTACAATATTTGAAAGCATGTAAACATGTTGCGATGTTTGTAAGTTAAATTTATGCGTTAAAGCTCTAGTTCACAGGTGAAAAAAAATTTCCGATTTTTCCGAGTTTAGTAATTTGCCGATTTGAAGCTTAGTGATAATTCTCAAATCAATTGAATTGAACTGAGATCTGAAATAATATTTCTCAGTACTCGCATTCTACTTTTTTTTTAATAATTTTTTTTATCGGATTTGTATAAATAGGCTTACTAGTGTCCTGAAAAGAAAAAAAATCTAGACTACTATTTACTATTGTTAAGAACTGTATACTTTCCTGTTTAAATTTTTTATTCAAGGAAAAAGAGAAAAAAAAAAGTGCTAACACTCTGCTAATTCTGTTAGCAGAGTGTTAGCACTTTTTTTTTCTCTTTTTCTTTCTTTTTTCTTAAGTAAGAAAAATTAAGTGATAAATTTTCATAATCTTTTAAGGAAATTTACTGTATAACTCTTAGTTCTTCTAAGACACTGATAAGCTTATACGTAAAAAATAAAATCGCAAATGAAATACAAAATCTATAATTTGTGCTGTATTTAAAACAACATAAAATTATCCAAAAGAGGGTAGGGTGTACTTAGCACGACGTAGAATGAACCAAAAATTAAAAAATAAAAATAACTAAAGAAATAAAATAAAATAAAAACGTAAATAAAGCAGAAATAACAGTAAAAAAAAGGGCATACTATAGTTTCTGTTTAAAAACAAAAACCTTTTGCAGTGTTTAAAAGTCCAATTTTTCTCTTGGTGCTAGTTTAGACATTGAGGAAGGTAGTTGAAACTATAATACGTGCATTTCTGCACATTTACTTATGCTGATTTATTTAACATAAGGTTAATTTTCTTTTTGGAAAGGAATTCCATTGTTTGTAATCGAAGTACAAACATTTTATTTTGCGTGAATCCAAAAGTGTCTTACATATGAGCAAATTGTCGGTAAATTAAAAGCTAACATCGTTTTAAAAACATGCTTATGAACACTCTGTTAGTAGTAGGTATAACCCTCAAACATTTTTAAAAAGTAACTGAGACAATTTTCACATCTCATAGGATGAGAAAATAGGAAATTCTAGCTAACAATAGCATGACATAATTTGTCTAATCGCAAAAGATATTTCAGATAAAGTCCCAAGTCTAACATGCATATATTCCTTCATCCATAGTGCTTCACCCTGCTTTAAAATATCGGTATCTGCAGGATGGGGCATCAGTTATCTATTATTTATCTTTCTAATCCCGGGAGATACCTCTAGAATATTTCTAAAGGATGATTAGGAAGAAAAACTGTGTGTGTAAAAATAAAATACCCCTTCAAAAAGAACCCCTTCCTTTGAATTGAATCACTGAATAAACTTCCGAAATTGACTTTTATCTAAAAATAGGGTAAAACACTCTGTTTTGGTACATTTTTGCAAATAGTATAATATTCATGGCAACACAAGTTAATCTTGTTCTTGAACTCCAAAGCTTTCAGAAATTACGTATAAAATAATGCTTTTAAGAATTGAACATTTTTGTTTTAAACCCGTAATAAAACAGGGAATTGCAGATTTTGCTTATCAATAGTAGTATAATGACTTTGGTTATTATAATCTCTTCACGAAGTTTTCTTTTTTTTCCTCTTCTTCTTTTTTTTTTTTAATAGATGCTCAAATTAACTATTTGCTTATCGTTCAGTTTTACTAAGTTCAAAAACACAATTTTTGTTAGAATTTATGAAAGAAAAAGTATTTGCAGAACATAGTGAAAAAGGAATTTAGTTAAATGTTTGATTAAGCAGCTTTTTTCGGAAACGTTCTTATTAAAATATAGGAGCCATTAAAAAATTACGGATATACCGGGGTAGGAGGGGATTTGTTATTTTGCGGACAGAGAGCTATGAGCAATTTTTACGTAAAACATTAAAATACACTCAATTTTTTTTAAAAAAAAGCAGATAAAAATGTAATAAAATTTTTTGAAAAAATAGCGTTTAAAAATTTTCTAAATTTAAATAAAAGTTCAATTAGGAGGAGATAAGTTCAAAAATTGAAAACTATGCCTTTAAAACATTATTTTCCTTATCAATATGCATATTGGGTTAAGTAGAAGGTTTTAAATGTCATTGGAAAGTAAGATATAGTACAAATTTTCTTTTTTTCAAAAAAAAAAAAGAAGAAAAATGGAACTGTGTGATGTTTTTAGATTTTTACAACAAAACAAAGTAATACATTTTCTTTAGAAAAGAATTTGATATTTATTGTATCTCATTTTAATCAATTCTTAGTTAGGTGAGAAATAAGTACTCATTGGATATTGTATACTAACAACAATATTGCTTAGAAATCTTTAAAATCAAGAATTCTGTTTTAGATTGATTAAAAACAATGAAATCTAATTTAGTCTGCTTAATAGATTCGTTGAAATTATATAAAATAAAAATCTAAATCGATAAAAAATTTACACACCAAATTGTTTTAATTAATTTAGCAACTCACGTATTTATTTATTTATTATATTTTCGTATAGTTTTAAAAAATAATTTAGAAGAAGATATTCAATTCATTGGAAAAATGAATGTGATTTTAATAAACTGAAATTAAAAACCTAAATAAATAAGCGAAAGGTTAATTCATTTTATTAATTAGTTACATTTTTCTCACTAAAACTGAATAATTAAATTTAAGTTTCATGCATGTAACCACCACAAGTTCTGGACATCTCAGCATAATTGACAACAAAATGTTAAAACTATTTCCATTTCTGTCTATGAGATAAGATAGAAAACTCTTCCCAATGCTCTATTATGTGCTGTACTACTTCCTTACGCACTTCTCGAGCCATAACTTGAGTATTGTATAATGCTCAAGTTATGGCAATGTTGTTGCTCAAAAAAGTGATCACTGTTATCAATAATTGATATAACAGTATGCGGTCCCATAACACCGTTTACGCTTAAAATTTTCTCAGTCATTTAGAAATGATCAAAAATAAATCTAAATAATTACTTCGTAACAAAGTTTTTATTTTTATAAGAATAGAAAATTATTCTAAATAAGTAATTAACGTATAACTAATTACTCAGCAGTTCTTAAACTATCAATTAAGACAGCCTAACAAAATGAGTCTGAATAAATACTTAATATATAACTAATTATTTGACACTAAGACAACTTAACAATATGAATCTAAAAATTACTTAACGTATTTAATTATTTAACACGACTTAAGTTATTACTTAAGGCAATCTAGAAAAATTAGTCTAAACAAATACTTAACGAATAACTAATTATTTAATACCTCTTAAATAATTACATAAGACAGCTTAATAGATGACTATAGTGCTGCTAGTTTAGATAAGGAAATACCCGCTTTTTTGGTACGCGTAGGAGATATAAATATATTGATTAAAATAGCACGCAAAAGCTTAATTTGTTGTATAATAAAATTATATTTACAGAAATTTATTAAATTAAGAGTTTTTAATGTAGTAAAGTTTAATGACGAAAGATGGCAGCACTACAGTTTATATTTATGGACCGAAAGTCATATTCTTAATTATAAAATGAAATAGCTTATCATCCAGTTCAAGATTATATTAAAAATATGCTGTTAGCCAATTTTTACTTGTTATTATTATTATTACTATTATTATTTTTTTTTAATTAAAAAAAAAAAGAAAAAAGTATTTTGCTATATTTAAGGTTCTTAGTGTATTCCAGACTTCAGTTAATAATTAAATATTATAGATGGCAGCACCATATACTTTGAAGAAATCTATATTTTTATATCAGTCATGAAAAGAAAAACGTTATGCTTATATTAAAATATGTTAAAATATGCGGTTAAAAATTTAATAGGTATAGACATTAAAATAATCTACACTCTATAAAATTGCAGGCATCTTTACGAATAATCTATAAGCAGTTTGGATCAGAAGTAATAATAGGACTCATGTAGTGTTAATTGTGTTGGAAACTTAGTTGACTAGTAGGTCATAAAATTTGAAGCAGTACAACATAATAGCAACCCGCTTTTACGTTTTATAATGTGCAAAATGTGTTTAAGGGGCCGTTCAAAAAGTACGTACATCCCGAAGGGGGGGAGGGGATCTGCTATTTTGTACGGTTTTGTACGATGGGGAGGGGGGGAGGTATTATACAAAGTACGTACATTATAAGCATATTTAATTTCATTTAAAACATAATTATTTTAATTTTTATAAAAAAGGGGGTAGACTAAAAAAATGTACGTACTGTAAGGGGGAGGAGGAGTAAGACCTTATGTACGGTAATGTACAAAAGGGGGGGGGGAAGGGGGTTAAAATTTATCCATTTTTGTGTACGTACTTTTTGAACGGCCCCTAAATTACACTAATTAGTCAAGTACAAAGTCAATTTTTCAATCAAATCAAGCATTAAAATTTATGCACACATATTTTTTTTAAAGTCTAGATAGGGAATTTTAGCATGTAATAATTTTTAAAATTTTTTTTACTATTAAAATTATTAAAATACAATTTCAATTTCAAGTTATTTCTTTGAAAATGTTTTTATGCTAGATAAAATGATATAATCGTCGCTAAGATTGTATTTCTGTAATTTTGAATATTGATAGGATTATGTAAGTCAATATTTTTAAATTTGCTTTTTAAACCACTTAATTTTTGATATACTTGATTTATTTCTTTTGGTTTAATTGTTGATCCATAAGTTAGACATGATATAATTTATTTAAATTAATGAAAAAATAGTTCTGAGATTTGGATTTTGATTTTGCTAACATTTAGTTCTAATAGTATAGATGGCAGCACTATAGACTTAAAATGAAATTCTGAAGTTCTGTACTAATTGTAAATATTTTCGACGCTTTTATGAAGAATATTAAAATATTAATTAATATTTAAGTTGAAGTATCTGGTAGCATAAGCTCTAGAACAGAAGTATCAAACAGTAAGCATTGTAACAGAACAGTAGTACGCCTTTACGTTTTCTAACGTGTCAAAAAACGTTAAAGTTATCGTAACAAAATGAACGATTTTGAAAATAACTAGGCTTGGAAAAAAAATCTAATTTCACTTTGGAATTTGAATTGTGTGACACAGAAGAAGTAATAAAGGGCAAATATTTTTACTAATTACCAATATATAATGATAACCGTACATAGTATAACAGTTCAAAATGGAAACGGTTTTCATCACTTTCAAGTCTTTTATATTTTCAAAAATTTCGATGTTAAGTTTTACATCTGACAACAACTTATCTCCATTTCTTATTTTTATTCTTTATTTATCAATTTTTTTACGACCCTTGAGATCAAATCAAGGGAGAGTTAATAAATTGATGATATTGAAATAAATAAATTTTTCGACAAAAATGGATAAATAATCATTATTCAAAGTGAAAAGAAAATTGCACTTATTATCTAAACAAATTGGAATGTTGGAACAAACTTGCATAAATAAAAATAGCTGTTAAAATTTCATCGCCATAGATGCATTTCAGCGGGCAGTATATATTTTTTATTCTCTTAATATTTTTAAAACTCTTAATAAGCTTAATACTTTACCTAAGAGAATTCCATTTTTAGTTTTAAGATTTTACTTTGGAATAATAATTAAAGTCATAAGCGTAATAATATTAAAGAAGAAAAAAACTAAAAAGGTGTGAGAAATAAATGTAGATAAATTCCATTATATATAACGGAATTTATCCACATTTTTATTTATGGGGTGAAGAAATGTTTTAAGGGGAAACAATACCTTTATAACTTTAGTTAATTTCATACTGATGACAACGTACTTTCTCTATTAATTGATGAATTCACGTTATAATTTTCTTGGTCTATAAGAATCCACAGATAACAACAAGAATTAAGTTTTCTACTGTTGTCATTTTAAGTTAGTAGGAGATACCTTGAGTTTTAGGAATGGATAAATAAATTTTTAAATTTTTTTTTTTAAAGATTTATTCAATTATTATTTAATTTATTTAATATTATTAAGTTTAAATTATTTGCATTGTTTGATATTAATAATTTTTAATAAGTTAAATACGAATTATTTGAAATTATTATTATTAATTTAAAAAAAAATATGAGAAAATTAAAATAAATCAATGATTAGCAAAGCTTAGATATCAGCCTACAGATGGCAGCACTATTATTTTTTAAGCAATTGTTTTTTAAACTCTCTATTAATATTACAATCACTGAAATCGTACTATTATTAACTTTTCATACATTTATGACTATTTTTAATGTGAATAACGCTGCTTAAATCAATGTTTAGAGGAGAAATATATGGATTTTCCATGTTAAAGGATGAATTTATTTTTAAAAATATAACAGATTTACTGATTTTGAAATTACCTAGATGGCAGCACTAATTAAAATTGAGGAAAATGGGGAAAAAGTGAAACAGAATTAAATTTAAGGAATAATTTATTAACGATTCACAACAAACTTACTTAAATACATATAAATTTATAAAAAATGGTGCAGCACCGCTCAGAGTTTGGACGTTTAAAAACAAGAAAATAAATCGTTAAGAACTTGGAACGTTATAAAATAAAATAATTACATTCTTAGTTACAGAAGTCCAAAAAGTTTCCAGAGGCCGGGAGCAATTATATGAGCCAAGATATTATGGTATGGAATGTAGATTTTTCTTTTTTTTGAAAGATGAAAGTAGCGTAGCAGATTTTTTCCCTTAAATTTATGTCCAAATAGGTACTTATCGATTGCAGCAACTTTGTGGGGGCGTGAGTGATTAAAGTAAGAAACTATAGATTCCAAGCCATTTGGGAAAGGAAAATAATAATAATAATAATAATCAATAACTGACTTTTAAATAAATAATTTTTGGTTCATAATTATGACTATTTCTCCTAACATATTTTCTAAAAAAGAAATTGATAATCGGATATGATATTGATAGTATATTGATAATATTAATGATATTGTTGTAGTTGCCCTTCTTTAATCTATGAAAACTATGAATATGATGAGAGAAAGAAAACCATCAATCTCTATCAATGAGAATACTAATACTTAACGCCATAATTTTCTGCGTTATGTAATTTCGACACAAACTATTACAGAAGTTACTAATCAACTAGTCAAATGGATCATAGAATTTCTTTTATATTCAATCAAAAAGTAGATGGACAGCAAGTATTTTTAATTGATGAATACTCAAGGCTGAATCGAAAGAGACATCGATTTTGCCATTTATAACACTTGAAATTTAAGGTTTAGATTGATATTTTAAAATCTAGATTTTTTAAAAATAACATATTTTTAATTTTTAATAAATGTTTTTATTCCAAGAGGATTTTTTTATTTGGTTTTAAGTATTAAATGCTTTTAAGTCATCAAATCTTAATTAATTCTTTTCAAGAAGTATAATTTCTTTATGTTTAAGTTTAAAATTTTTAATAAAATTTAAATAAAAATGTACAATTGATTCTTTATCTGTATGCTTTTCCTAATCATGCCACAATTCAGTTACGAATTATATAATTTTTATGTTAAACCAAAGACATCTAAAAATTATTATTAATATTTTTTTAAAAAGAAAAGAAAAGAAAGAATCGCATCTTTATATGTCAATTAATCACTCTTAAAGTATTTCAAATTAAACAACTAATATTTTGGGCACAATTGCTATGACTTTTTGTTGTATTGAGAATTAAAAGGTACATTAAAAGTACAAAAAGAGAAACTTCATGGTAATTGTGGTCGAGTACTAACATGTACTAATTAAAACAATTATATTTCAATACATAACAAGTCGTATTCAACCAATTTTCACTACAGTTTTAATTTTTTTACTTTTAAGTCAAATGCATGCTTTTAAAACAAATTTTGTTTATTCCAAAATGTTAAATAAGTTTATTTTGAGTTATTAAGAGTTTTAAGATGGTATTCTTAAATTCATGATTTCAGTCAAACAACTTCAGTTTTTTTCTTGCTCAATAGTAATTTTGTCATCAAATATTTTGTTCATTAAAATTGCCAATAAAAATATTAAAAAAAGTTATAACTAAGTCACATTTTTATTTTTTTTGTCCATTTAACTTTTTCTACGATATTAGGAATAAAATTTAACTTGGAGAAAAAAAATAACACGTTTCAGTTTTTGCGCTCACCGAAGTTTACTTTAATTTAAGCAAATTTATTAACGGAAATTTTAATAACGTATTATTGTAATCTGATGTATTCTACTGAACTCATTGTAAAGGTAATTTTAGAATTCTTTTTAGAAATGAAGAAAAAGAAAAAGTATATATATTATGAGTCGAAACTAATATTTAAGGAAAAGAAGGGAAACACTATTGAAATCTGACAAGCCACTGACAAACTACACCGCTGGATCAAAAATATCAAAAACTGTTTGTCTGCTGGAGGAATTATGGAAATGTTTAAAATAATCACTTTTCAATCACACTCTGTTTCCTCTGACAACCAAACAGGTTTTGATACTTCTACTTTCACCTTCCATAAAAATTAGTTAGATTTTGACAACGATTTTGCTTTTACTTAATTTTTTTTAAAAAATTGATCTACTAACTACTACTATGTTTACTATGATGCTTATTACTTTAGTTTACTATAATGTTTACTAACAGTGGAATCAATTAAAACCGTGCTCCTGTTGTTCTACATTGAATAAAGTTCATAATCTCTAGAATCAATTAAAATTATTACGCTCCTATTGTTGCATGTTGAATGATGTTTATTAACACTAGGCTCAGCTAAAAATTACGCTCCTATTGTTTAACGCTGAATAACGTTTTTTACCACTAGAATAAGTTAAAAATATTAAGTTCTTATTTCTCCATGTTAAGTAATGTTTATTAAAACTAGATTCAATTAAAAATTACGCTTCTGTTGACACTAGAATCAGTCAAAAATTATACTCATGTTGTTCTATATTGAAAAAATTTTATTAAGATTAGAATTAGTTAAAAATTGCTATTCATGAAGCATTTTTGAATTAAAATGTTTTTTTCATTAAATATATAATGGGGGGAATATTAAACAACATTTCAGTTAATTTGTATTTTCAGATTAGTAAAAATGTCCGAGGGCAAAAAAATAGGAACAATGAAAATCGAGAAAAAAAAATCTTGCTTTGATAGAGAGTTCCTAAAAAAATTCAGAATTTAAAAATTATTAAGATGAAACTTAATCGTATAACCGACAAGCCATCATCGCCGAAGGCGAAAGTTAGTTTTTCTGCAATGAAACTCTTCAGGCGGAGAAACACTTTTACAGAATCGCAAAAGCAGCCTCGTTCATAGTCGCGCGCCATTTTTATTCCGCCTATCGGATTGATCGAAGCTTGTGACTTCTCAGGGTCACGTGAGTAGACTTTATTCATTGATTGGGCTTCATGATAATTTACAATAATTTTTCTTCCTTATATACATTATAGGTATTTATTACTTATCAATATTAAATGTATTTATACATTATAGATATTTATTATTTCTTAATAATAATTGTATTTATATACTGTAAATATTCATCATTTCACAACATTAATTATTTTTATGCACAAACAGATATTTATTAATTTATAGTTTTGATACAATTATACATATATATATATATATATATATATATATATATATATATATATATATATATATATATATATATATATATATATATATATATATATATATATTTCGTACGCGATATTGATTGTATCGATGTGCTAAGAGATACTCATTATTTTACAATATTAAATGTATTTACATGTTATAGATATTTATTATGTCGTTATATTAACTGCATTTATATGTTATAATTATTTATTATTGTATTTATCTAGAATAGACATTTATTATTTCCATATAATTACTATACTTTTTATGCATTATGCAAATTTCAAAAACTGCACTTGCTTTATATTCGTGGGAATTTGAATAGATTGCTTCCCGACTATTTGTTTCCCGGCTATCAGCTCCGGTAGATACGAGTTTCAAACGAATACTAAACATCTATTAATGTAAACTAATAGTTAAATAACATTTTAAAACTACGCCACAAAAACCTGTAAAGATAGAAAGAGTCAGAATAACTTTTAATCTAATGATCAGATTTTTTAAAAATATTTTAGTTTGAAATCTTCATTGTTTTAGTGACACATTTGAGATATACCAAGTAACAAGTGTTAATTTATATACGAAAATTAGAAAATAGAGAGGTTTAGTATATGAGTGTAGAATTGGTAGCTTTTTGGATTGGGCACTGTACTTGGGAACTTATAGTGTATATAAAATCTTCCATTTTCCTATGATTTTGATCTCGATTTCTTCTTGTAAAAGAAATCTCACTATTAAGCCAGTTTTTAATTTTTGTTTTCAACCATTATAATGCACAAAATGTTTCATAATAACGAATCTTATACTAATCGAATTCAAGTCTTTGAAAAACGTATTTCTGATTTAAAATGTAACGTACCGTAAACCGGGGCGAGTCTACCCATTTTTTTCAGTTTGTCAACTTTCAAGTGGTCAAACTTTTGTAAATATTAAAGAAAAAAGGCTTTTAATAGGTGTTTCGGAATCGCTATTTATCCCTCTTTAAAGCTGTGAAATCGATTTTAGAAAATATTAACAGTTACGCTGTTACTGTATATTTTTATAGAACTGTTGACAAATCTCTCGTATGGGGCGAGTCTACCCATTCTACTAAAATGAATGTTAACATTGTAAATAATCAAATTTTACTATTAAATTGTTATTTTAGTTACCATATGGGATATGTATGAAGTAAAATTCATAACTTTATTATATATTCAATTTTTTTATTCATAAAATAACACAAATTGAGTATTTGATCGATTATCACATTTTAATCATAGTTTTGTTTTTATAATCATTAACATTATAAAATAACATTTTTTTCTGATTATTGTTGATAAAAATAAATTAAAATTAATATAAATTTACAATTAAATAATTAATAAATAATAATAATTAAAGATTATTAACAAAATCGAAATTCAAACATTGGGAATCATGAAAAATCCTTTCCCCATTCTTTTGGGAGGTGTGATTTTTCTTACAATGTTTTCTCGTTGAAATATAATATTAAATAAAAAAAGTTAATTTTGTAATATAAAAATTGAAAAAATAGGTAAAATAAACATATTTTATATTTACATTTATATTTAACCTATAAATTTTCTTATTAATGATAAATTTATTAATGATAAATTTATCAATGCAGAATTAAAATAATATACTCAAATTCATTTAAAATTACTTAATTTTAATATAAACAAAGTTCTAAATTATATTATTATGCTTTATTAAGACTAAATACGAATGGTAGACTCGCCCCGCGAATTCTGGCTTTTTGTTCACAACAGCAAAACTTACATTCTTTTTGTTTTTTTTCATATAAAATTGATGTAATCTTAGTCTTAGATAAGTTTATCACTTAACCAAAGTGAAAATAGTAATAATAATAATATACTTACGGAGCACCAACTAAAAGTTTGCTGATTTTCAATACAAATCTCTCAAAAGACGTTTGAACAGGTCGGTTAAAAAGACGACAAATAAATAAAAACGGATCAAACTACTACAGCTCCATCTTCCTTAGAGTCTGAACTAAGTCCTCCGTCGGTAAAAAAAAAATTATTTGCAATTTAAAATAGTGAAAATTAAATAAAACTAAAATGGGTAGACTCGCCCCGGTTTACGGTACTGAGAATTTTAAATTAATAACGTGGGTTGGCGAAAATAGGATATAAAAATGTGTCGAAAAACTTCGCAGGAAGATGAGATTAAAACCATTAAAACTAGTTTGACTGGTGTATCAAATTTAATAATATTTTTTCAGCTACCTCAATTTTCAACGTCAATCTAACAGGTTTTGAATGTTTTTAATCTCCTTAATGATTTGTTTCATTTCGATGGGTTGAGTTTTTCGTTTTTTCCTCCTTTAAATATTAGTTAGTAATTTACTCCATTCATTTTGATTTTTCACCCTCGATTAACTTCAGTTTTGACAAGGATTTTAAAAATATGTATTATAGGCGGTGATTACGAAACATCTTGCATACGGGGTTTTATTTTATAACCATCGTTGAACAGCTGACTCAATTTTTGGGTTTACGACTACTAATGTTCAACTCCGTAGCCCTGAAATTTTGAACCCAATCAGGAAGACAAGGGAAGACTGTATCGAGTATTAGGAGAAATTTGCCTTCGTGAAGGACTTTTTTGATGGAACTAACGCGCATTTGCGTTACATGGAGAGGAAGATCACGAGAACCTCTCACGGTTAACCTGTCGGCAAAAGGACTCCAAGCCATGATCCGTCTACTACTGAGGATATTTCACGTCAGCATTGTGGTCGGTGCTAGCCGGATGCGGAATTCGTATAGACCAGCCATTGCCGTGATTCGAACCCGGTTCACCTCATTGGAAGGTGAAGCTCTACCCTTTGAGCCATTGTGGCTCTGTATACGGGATTATCCATAAACTGACATGGGCCGTCATAATATGAAAATGAAAGTGAGTGGGGAAAATTTAATCCTTTTAAGGTAATTTTATTTTCCGCAATGAGTTCGTAACTTATTGTCTAAACAAACAGCGTCATGAATAGCTGTTCGGTTATGATAGTTTTTAGTCAGCGAACTTTATGATAATTATGAAACTAGTGCAAAATAAAAATGTAAAGAAAAGCCGCAGTTTTGTAGAAACAAAAAATTTTGAAATCTATTTTTTAAATGTTTGGAAAACTTCTCGAACGCTTCGTTGCTTATATGTATTCATTAAATTACTCAAAAATTGAGAATTGAGGTTTAAAAAACTTTCGCCTATGTGGGATAAACCTTGCCAATTGGCGATTTTTTACTTGGCTTAATTTTTTTAAATTTTTAAATACTGCAGCTATTTTTTACTTTTAAAGCGCGAACACACACGTTTCTTTTAGAAAGATATTATATTAGTTTCAAATTGAAATTAAGTTAAAACTCTCACTATGTGTTTTTTTTTTTAAAATCTCTTTGACGAAAAACACCTTTGCTTTGAAGAACAAACACATTTAAGCACTTGTTACATTATTCGCTTGCCCTGAGCTCCGAAGTGACTTCGGAGTACGAACCAGTGACCTTCTTCGTGTAAGTAAAGGATCCAAGTCTCTTGGCCTTTCTAGGTTATTTTATTTATTCATATAACTATGCTGGGTTGAGTGCTCAATACAAAGAACGGCTTATAAACGCTTGGGAAGAATGATTAATAGCTCAAATTAGAAGAGCAGAAAGATACACAAAGGCTAAGGTGGAAATGGAACCCACTACCTTCCCAACTAATGTCATTAGATGGAAGGAGGGCGAATTCAGTCATTTTCCCGATAGGTAAGTTTATTCGACGGGTGCGTTTGTACACCAGGTAAATTTTCCCGACCGTACTCGACAGTGTGTTTGCCCGTTGAGCTGGAATAACCTGGTTGGTAGGGTACTGGGTCGGCCAAAGACTCCCTAATAGTAAATAGTGACTGATGCACGTTAAATACGTCGAGTCCCAAAGTCTCTATGTTTCCATAACAAACAATACCTCTGGGGGTACTGATCCAGGAGTTCCCTTGTCTTCTGGATTGGTTCAAAATTACAAGGCCACGGAGTTGAACATTAGTTGTCGTAAACCCAAAATTGGATCGGCTGTTCAACGAAGGATGTAAAAATGTTAAAAAAAACGATCAGCTGGGGGTCGTGGTGAGGGTCAGGGGATAGAGCGCTCGTCTTCCAATGAGGTGAATCGGGTACGAATCCCAGCAATTGCTCGTCGATTCGAATTTCTTGCCCTGCTCGCACCAACCACAGTGCTGACGTGAAATATCCTCAGTGGTAGACAGATCATGGGCTATAGTCCCCTTGCCGCCAAGCTAACCATGAAGGTTCTCGTGATCTTCCTCTTCATGTAACGCAAATACGGGTTAGTTCCATCAAAAAAGTCCTTCACGAAAGCAAATTTCTCCCATTATTTGATTCAATAGTTCCCTTGTCTTCTAGATTGGGTTAAAAATTATTAGGCTACGGATTTTAGCATTACTAGGAGTAAACCCAAAATTGGGTCTGCTGCTTAACGTCAGCTATAAGGTACATTTATCCGACCGGGAAGCTCTTTTTTTTCAGTAGAAGAATATTTATATGTAATGGATTATATATTTATTTTTACACCACCTCTTTGTACACAAGTAGTTATTAATTGTTGTAATTTTTAGAATCTGATTTTATAATCATTTTTTATTTTATTATTATAGTTTTTTCTTATTTTGTAAGTCTTATGCGTATTAGTAAATGAGATCTGGAGTAAAAGAATTTGTTGGGTAAGAGAGTGTTGTTGTTGTTCATTTACGTCGCACTAGAGCTGCACAATGGGGTATTGGCGACGGTCTGGGAAACATCCCTGAGGATGATCCGAAGACATGCCATCAAAATTTTGATCCTCTGAAGAGGGGATGGCACCCCCGCTTCGGTAGCCCGACGACCTGCGCGAAGTCCAGCACTTCACGGTTGAACTGTTTAACGAGGACCCATACCGCACACCCTCGGTCCCTACGCAGACTGATCCAAGTGGTCACCCACCCGCACACTGACCGTAGTCAGTGATGCTTGACTTCGGTGATCGGCTGGGAACCGTGTCTTAACGATCAGTCCACTGCAGGACTATTTTTGTTGGAAAAATGCACTGTTAGATGAATGCGTTGAATGCGGGCAAACGAACCTGCTAGGTAAGTGAGATTTGGGGTAAAAGAACCTGTTGGGCAAGAGAGTGCTCGGCTAGGTGTACCAGATCAAAGATCTATATTTCTCGGCCACGGGGAGCCCCATCATTCTGTACTGTAGGGAATGTAACAGAAGTCATGAACATATTAGAAATAGACAGCTAGAAACATTCCGAAAAATAATAAACCTATAGTGTCATACTGAATTAGGCATTTCTGTTAAATTTCACGAGGACGCGTTTTTTTGTGTTGACAGAGTTCATGTTAACTATTACCTCATATTTCAAAGATGTACTTGAAAGTTATTGTTTTCCTTCAGCTTTTTTCCTTGATTTCTGGACCAGGATTTTATTTCAATGAATTCATTCGTAAGTAAAATATTTTTCAATTTCGTGAATTGAGGTGTTGAATTGAAATGGGGTCTATGTTTCAGAGAAGGATTTCAGAATCCATAAATTGAGACTTCTTGAAAATGAAGAAATATTTTTATGAGCAGCTTTGGGGACACTCAACGCCGTTTTCGCCTTTTTTTTGGTATTTTCATTTTTATAAAATATCTATCAGATACTGGATGTTCGTCAGATTTTCGCATGAAAATTCATATCGAACAACAGATTTATTAAGAATGGGAGGCATATAATCAGTTGCTGAAAATCATTTACTAAAAAAATATTACAACTGATGAATATTACAATTCATAAATATTACAATTAAAAAATAATTCATTTGTTTTTCCAGATATTCATTTGTCGAATTAGTTTCCTTTTTTTTAAACTGTGGTATCAATAAAATTTTTATAAAATCATAGTTCTGAATTCAAAATTAATGAAATACATTAATTTTTCAATAAAATGCTATTTTACGAGTATACACCGTGAATGGTGGCTTAAAGTCAGTTCATCCACAGATAAATTGGTATAAGCTGGTTTGGGAAGTAAAGGCGGCTTGTGCATAATGCTGACCACATTGCCATTATCATACCGTTGGTCACGAAACATGGGAGTTTTAAATTTTAGGATCCAATTTACTCACAACGGGCTGCTGCTGGAATATTTTACTTTGCGGTGAAATCTAAAGGTATCTAAAAACAAGGTAATTTCTGTTTGATACAACAGCACCGCTTTAATTATAATTCGTTTTATAATTTTATGTGTAACATTTCTAAGATCTAATAATAAATGTAGCTTAGCTTGAATTAAATTTTTATGTAATGCAGGTACCACGTTAAGCATTTGCCAACTCACCAAATGCAATAAAATCGTACACCTGGCGAATAAAATTGTGTTTTGGTGAAAGTATTGAGGAATAATTTTTTTCCATTGGGAAAAATATATATATTTAACTCGATCCCCAAAATTACGTCGAAATTAATTTTTTCAAACAGATCAGTATTTTTTTATTAGATTACAGCAATTTTTGGTAGATACGCAACATAACCCATTAGAATTGGGTTCAAATAATATAAACCTGAAACAAATTAATGTAAAATAGTTTTCTCTGGAAAAAAAAAATCATTAAAAATTGTTAAGATTTGCATTTGGTGAAGACTTTGGAAAATCGGCGAATACTTTTGATGTGTAGATATTTTCTTGGCTAATAATTTGAAATCTTTAGCGTATTCCTGTAAAATGCAATACTATTAATAATTCAAGATAATGACAGAATTTGATCCCTTTTCATTTCACGACTATATTTTAGAAGTTTACAACTTTTTTTTAATGCTTATCCCACATTTTAAAATGAATTATGGAGCTTTGTGGCTTATATTTATTTCATTAAACAAAAACAAAATATTCCTGTTTACATTACATTAATTTCTGTAACCAAATATAAGTTATAGAAAAGTTAATTATAAATTCAAGAGAATTCGAGGATTGTGAAAATTGAAACGTAGGAAATTTTTCTGTTAAAGGATTGTTATATGTCTATTATAAAAAGTTGATCAGTAAATATAGAAAAGATGCATGTTTAGAAATTTATTGAGCGTTGATAGTTTTAATCTAGCTCATGTTTACGTGGCCAATTTTAAGGTAGTTTTCTCAGAAACTATTAAATTAATTTTTAAATATTTAAATTAAAAAATAAGGAATTTTTACATCAATATTTTTCAATTGAAGAAACATTTAGACGAAAATAAACTTAAAATAGGATTCAAAATTTCTATGTGTTTTGAGTCTCAAATTGATGTTTCCAAAGAAAGTGCAAAAATGGTCTCGAAATCTTGAAAATCACTATTGAAGGAGGTAAAACTGAAATTGTTTGATTGCAAAAGGCAATAGGGAGTTAGAGAGGCGATTTCAAAAACGCTTCCAAGTTTAACAAAAAATCAAATAAAATG
This sequence comes from Parasteatoda tepidariorum, assembly GCF_982258835.1. Lineage (NCBI taxonomy): Eukaryota > Metazoa > Arthropoda > Arachnida > Araneae > Theridiidae > Parasteatoda > Parasteatoda tepidariorum. The sequence continues at coordinate 101,893,077 of NC_141758.1, forward strand.
ATCTAAAGTTTGAAAAAAAAAGCTCTAAAATGTGCATTATGTCATAATATATAACCATAAAGTAATTTTAAAGATGGTGCTATAGATCTTGCAGAAAGACTCTAAAAAATACATACGCTTTTTCTCGTTCCTTGAGTATTTTGATTTTACCCATTGTTTTAAGTCTAATTTCACTTCTAATTATAAAAATTTGAAAATATCAATTTAATGTTTTAGTAAGCAAGCTTTCTATACATAAATATTGCTTCAAACAATGTCTTCGTCAAAAATTTTGTGTAAAGCATGTGCCGAACCAATTCTGGAAGACTCAGATGGATTAACATGCAAAGGTGAATGTAATTCTGTTTTTCATTTTCAATGTGGTGGTTTCGCTGAAAGAGCTTTTAGAAGACTTACTGTTGATAAAAAACAAAAGTGGACCTGCGCACAATGTTCAAAATCACAGGAAAATCCAACGAAAATAAAAAGTGCAACTAGCCCAGACATTCTCGAGGATATCTTACAGCAAAATAAAGACCTAAAAGAGTTAATAACTAACAAATTCAATGACTTAACCCGTTCAATTGAATTCAACAGTGAAGTAATTCAAGAGTTGAAAAATTCTATCACAGAGCTACAGAACGTAAACAAAACTTTACAAGCAAAAAATGATCAGCTAACTAGAGAAAGCGCAGAAATAAAGAAGGAACTGAATGAACTAAAAGAAGCAGTTATTGAACTCAAGCAATATTCCCGAAGATCCAACTTTGAAATAAGTAACTTACCCGAATGTGAAAATGAAGACATACAACAAGTAATATCCCAGATTGATAATGTTGCGAATACTAATATATCCGAAAATCTGATCACCGCTCACAGAGTCCCCAGCTTTAATAAAGATAAACCTAAACCCATCATCGTTCAAGTTAAATCCAAATCTGTACGTGATGAGCTCTTAAAGAAACTGAGAAATCGTAAATTTCAACCTGCGAAGTCAACTCCAGATTCACTGAAATGCCTGTTTACTTCAATGAACATTTGACTCCCGAACTGAAGCATCTATTTTATCTTTCACGTAAGGCTAAATCTGAAAAGGGATTCAAGTTTTGTTGGGTTCGTGATGGTAAAATATTCCTGAGAAAAGATGAATCGTCCAAAATAATACGTGTGAAATCATCTCAAGACCTTAATACTCCATCCAACTGAAGAAACATTTTTATCTGTGCCGGACTGCCTAAAAATTGAAAATTTGGACGATTTAAAGTTTTTTATTACCTCAACCTGTAAGTTAAACATTAATATTTTACATATAAATATTAGAAGTTTAAGAGCCAACTTTGATAATTTTATTTCACATATTTCTAGCATGATTGAAAATATAAGTGTCATAATTATGTCGGAAATTTGGATTTACCAAAATGAAACTAATTTTTACTCAATAGATGGTTATAATTCATTCTTTAATTGCAGAAATAATAATCGCTCTGGAGGTGTTTGTGTTTTTATTAAAAAATGTCTTGATATTTCAGAGTTAGCTATACATTTTGTTTCCGCAGAATCTATATTACTTTATTGCAAATCTTTAGATTTATTATTTCTATCTTTATATAGATCTCATGATTTTACTGTTGATTTTTTTAATACTGAACTTAAAGTAATAATCTCTAAGCTTAAATATCCTAATATAATACTGATGGGTGATATAAATATTGATATTCTAAGTGATGATTTTATTACTCATGAATATATTAATTTATTATGCCAATTTGGATTTCAAAATTACATAGACAAACCAACTAGAGTAAATTCCTCATCAACTTGCATTGATCATGTCTTCGTAAAAACAAATAAATTTTCAATCAAATCCGGAATATTCATAAATGACATAAGCGATCACTATCCAACCTTTTGCAGTGTTCATTACGATGAGGTAAATAAAATTAAGGAAGCTGAAAATAAAATTTCAATCAACTATAATAAGCTCAATAATTATCTGTCAAATTACAAATTTAATTACAATCCTCAAGATTCTCTTGATCAACAATATCGAAGTTTTGTTTTCAAACTCAATAATTTAAAAAATAATTTTAAATATAAGCATAAATCAAACAAAAAAGCCAAAAATAACTGGATGACTAATAATATCTTGATTTTAATTCGAAGAAAGGAAAAACTATTCAAAAAAACTAGAAAATATCCATGGGATATTATTTACAAAACAGCATATAACACTATAGTTTCTGAGCTTAAGAACTTAATTAAAACAGCAAAATCAGAATATTTCAAATTCAAATTTTTAAATTGTGATTCAAATAAACAAAAATGGGATCTTGTAAATGGTATTATTGGTAATCAGAGCAAATCACTTACTTTACCTGATATTTTAAACGACTATGAATCTTCTGATCAATTCAATAAATCATTTGCAAATGCCTACAATACCTCAAACCCAAATTTAAACAGTTTGCAAATATATATTTCACCAAGTTTAACCTCGTTTGTTTTCCTAGAATTGAATGATTGTGAAGTACTTCACTTAATAAATTCTCTTTCTAATAAAAACTCCTTTGACTATGACGGTATTAATGTAAAATTAATTAAACTATTTGCTCTCAATAATATAAATTTTATAACTAATTTCATCAATACCTCAATCAAGTCATCCATATTTCCAACTTCTTTAAAAAGAGCAACCATAACTCCTATTTTTAAAACCGGCGATAAAAACTGCCTATCAAACTATAGACCAATTTCAATATTACCTGTTTTTTCCAAAATCATTGAAAAAGCTCTAGCTGATAAAATGTACAATTATTTAAAACATACAAATTTTTTCTCTGTTAATCAACATGGATTTATTAAAGGCAAAAGTACAGAAAAAGCTCTTTTGGAATTTTCAAAATTTATTCATAACAGTATTGCCGAAAATAAGACAACAGTAGCTATATTTCTTGATATATCAAAAGCTTTCGATAATGTCAATCACAATCTTTTAATTAAAAAATTAGAATTTGCTGGTTTCAGAGGAATTATGTTAAATTGGTTTGTTTCATATCTTTCAAACAGAGAACATAGAGTTAAAATCCGAAGTAATTTTAGTAATTATATTTTTTCAAACCGTGGTGTTCCTCAAGGATCTATTCTAGGACCCTTATTGTTTATTATATTCATCAATGACTTTTGTCAACTCAAACTTTTTGGTAAGATAATAACGTATGCTGATGATTCCGTAATTTTGTATTCTTGCACTGATTTAAATCAACTAATTTTTCAAATTCAATCTGATTTACGCATAATTTCAAAATGGTTTACAATAAATGACTTAAATTTAAATCTAAATAAAACTAAATATATTTATTTCAGTTTAAGAAAATCAGAATTTAACTTAAATTTAAAATTTCACTCTCTCTCCTGCAAAAGTACTAATGAAAATTGTCAATGCTATATTCTACAATCTGTAAACAATATCAAATATTTAGGACTATATATCGATTCTAATTTAAAATGGAAAACACATATTAACAATTTAGTTAAAAAATTGCGTTTCGTTTTAGTTAAATTTTATCACCTTAAGAATAAAATTCATTTTAATTTTGTGAAAGCACTCTATTACTCCTGGTTTTATTCTTTAATTAATTATGGTGCGATAATATATGGCGGTGAATATAAAACTAATTTACTTCCCTTAATCTCAGTTCAGAATAAATGCTTCAAGATTATTAATTCTCTAAATATAAATAATTCAAGTGTAACTACTACCAATATATATACAAGAATTAACCTATTACCATTTCGCCATAATGTATTTTTTCGTATTTTACTCTATTTACACAACAATAAATTAATATGCAAATTAAAAACTAATGTGTCTGAAAGGAGACCAACTGAAATGTATGAGATTCCCTTCTTTACAAAAGAAATTTCACGAAAACAGTTTTTTTACTTAGCACCTAAATTATATAATAAATTACCATTTCAGTTGCAAAACATCAAAATATATTCTTCTTTTAAGCGTGCTTTATTTCAATTTGTGATGAACATTGACGATTTAGATCTCTATTTTTCACTTTAAAGGAAGCATTTGATTTTTTATACCAGTCTTGTGCCAATCCAAACGAATTTCTTATGTTACCTTTGTTATTTTTTTTATTTATTTATTTATTTTTTTATATATATAATTTCATGCATTTTTTTTTTGTTTTCTATTATTACAGTGTTCAACAATATATGACGTCTTATGATGAGCAAAATAATTTATGATTGTATTTTTTTTTTTTTTTTTTTTCTAAATTTCTATTTTAAATTTATTGTATTACTTTTCTTTGTCGCCTGGACAGGATTTTCCTCTTGACGACGAATATATATTCTTTGTATTTATGTGTTTTTGTTCTCAATAAAGTTATATTTGTTTGTTTGTTTGAAAAAAAAAAAACCAAATTATTTAAACACAATTTTTTTCTAAGTTTTGTAAAGATTGAGAAGTTTTGCAAATATAAGATTGCAAAGAAAAAATTTCTTTTGACTATTAGTGACCTAATTGACCTTCATCTTAAATAGATCGTTAATAAATAGAAATTGAGCTTCTATGTCTGAGGGGATAGAGCGTTCGCCTTCCAATTAGGTGAACCGGGTTCGAATCCCGGCGATGGATGGTCGATACGACTTCCGCATCCGGCTTGCACCGTCCACAGTGCTGACGTAAAATATCCTCAATGGTAAACGGATCATGGGTTAGAGTCCCCTTGATGTCAGGCTAATTGCGGGTAGTCTTCCTCTCCATATAATGCAAATGCGGGTTAGCTCCATCAAAAAGTCCTCCACGAAGGCAAATTTCTCCCAATACTTGATCCTTGTCTTCTGGATTGGGTTCAAAATTAAACATTAGTAGTCGTAAACCCAAACATAGGATCGGCTGCTCAACAACGGTTATAAAATTATAAAAAATAAAAATAAATAAAAAAAAGTAAATCAAGAATTGCGAATGTGGATTGTCAAAATTAAAATATAGATAAACTAAAATGCTTCCTCCTAAAATAAAGATACATTTTGTAATTAAAGTCAATATCAGTGAATGTAAGATAATTGGCAAATACATGTGAGGTCAGCACTAAATATTTAAACTTTTGCAGGCTCTGCTCTTATGGGTCAACTGTTCAACTTCCAGTGTACAAGATCTGAAAGGAATTTCCCAAATTTCGTACTTTTCTCCAGAACGCACCCTGAAAAACACCGAATTTTAAAAACAAATGAACCGAATATCCTGCAACTTTCCGATTTCAACCCTAAGCGCCCTACAAAAGTAATCATCCATGGTTTTCTCGACAGCTTTCGCATGACTGATTGGATGCAAGTGAGTATGCTGTTTTTTTTTTAATTGCAATATGTTGCAATATGTACCCTTTGAAGAAGTAATCAAGATGCAGACTTTAATATGCATAATGTGTATAAAGTGTACATTGTGTATATTGCAGACTGTATTCACAGTTTAAATTTCATTTCAAATTCTTTTGTTTCTTGTTTAATGCTAATACGGAATTTGCAGAGAATGAAGACGAAGCTTTTAGCAGTTGAAGATTGCAATGTGATTATCGTTGATTGGAGCTGTGGTAATTTGTTTCCGTTTGCAAGAGCAATCGATAATTCAAAAATTGTGTCTAGACACCTGGTAGAACTCATTCGATTTCTTCAGGTAAGCTAAATTGATCGTTACAACCCACCCAAGTTTTTGGGCTTACGACTATTAACTCAGTAGCCTTGTAATTTTGAACCCAATTCAGAATACAAGGGAACTCCTGGATCAATTATTAGGAGAAGTTTCACTTCGTGGAGGATTTTTATTTGATAGAACTAACGTTACATGGAGAGGAAAACCACGAAAACCTCCCTTACCACGAGAGGAAAACTACGAAAACTCCTGGTTAGCCTGGCGACAAAAGGACTCTAACCCATCATCCATTTACCACTGGGATTGTTTTAAGTCAGCACTGGGAATGGTGTAAGCTGAATGAGGATTCGTGTCACTGGGATTCGAACCCGGTTCACCACATTGGAAGGCGAATGCTCTGTCCCCTGAGCCATCACGGCTCTAGTACTACAGTGTAATATTCTGTTTTTCTATCATCGTCCCAAACTCTATGGAAGCATTTTTAATCAACAAGGTTTAAAAAACAGCTATATATTACTGATATTAAAATTTTAAGTTCCTATTCCATCGTTGAAGCTGTTAGTTGCTATGGTAATTCGATATTTATCCACAAGTTAGTACTATATGAAAATCCGTACACCAAAATAATTAAAAAGTTTGTTGATTTACCCTTCATAAAGCTATTTTTTTTCCAGTATTGTATGCTAAAATATTTTTGGTATTGAGATTCACTTAATTTTTGAAAGAATTAAAAGTAATTCATATAGTGTATTAACAGAAACTACTTTTTGAAACCATTTTCTTTTTGGTGAGAAGGGGGTAGGGTTTTTAAAAATTCAAGTTAAGAAATTCTTAACTCATAAACTACGACTTAAAATGACTGAATTTATATATTCTGTGTTCTTAACCACAAACAAATAAACTCGATAAGGAATGACCAAATGAGTGAACGTATAATTTAAAATAGAAAATAGCTCCCAAGTGTTGACCTCTTCTTGATCCCACGCCAACCTTTACTGTTGTTCGCATTTAATCAAACAAAGCCTTCAATTCTTTTTGCACTTTCAGAAATTTGCAGTGAACAGCCGCAAGAATCGTGGGTAAAAAACTAGAATTCTCATGGGCATTTAAAAATCATTTAAATTTATGGGAATTATGCTTCCTACAGTCTTATAAGGGGCAAATAAATACGAATGACAGTTACAAAGTTTTGTTAGGGATCTGAAACCAGCTAGTAACAAAGAAATCTTCAAAAAATTTCTTTGAAGGAAAGTTTGAAATGTTAAGATGGACTGGCAAATTTTCGCCAAACTTCACTTTACTAAATGTTAAGTACTGCCAAGTTTTAATAATAAATTAATGAATTCTGATTTCTGAGAATTGTGATAAACAGAATTCACATTCTTTAGGATGAAAAAATGCCTTATTTGCATTAATTTTGTTAATCTTAATCGTTAATTAACATTAATCTTTAACAACTTATGGTTTATTATCCAAATTATAACTTTCTAATCTTTTAAATGAAAATGTAAAATTAGGAAAGTTCGTTAAAATATGACCTATTTTAGTAATTCGTCCTTGTAATGCCTTTTGTATTCTAAATATACTTCATTGCGTTATTTTTAAGTAATCAGTTTTTATTGGTTGCTTAGTGCGATTATAATTGTTGCGATTATAATTATTGCAGGTAGAGAGAGGTGCAGATCCATCGACCTTTCACTTGATTGGCCATAGCATGGGTAGTCACATAGCCGCCAAAGTAGGCCATGCAATTTCAAATATTGGAAGAATAACTGGTAACATACCTTTCCCATATTCTTTTTAAAATTTTATAGTAATAATACAAATTTATAATTATTTCGTAAAAGTTTTTGCCAAGAACTATACATTCTCTTGCTGTTTCTTTCGATATTATTTGGTCGTACATTAAATACCCAAGGGTGTACTGTAAAAGCCACGGCGGCGAAATTATATAAACTATGCCGTTCGTAAAAACTAAAAGTTCAATCGGATTTAACTCCGGATAGTGAAGATTTTTCTCTACTTCATTGTTTTATTGAAGAAAAAATTTTTCAATTAGTGAAATGTAAAAATAAATCTTAATTTCCGAAAAAAAGATAAATTTTGCAAAGGGGAACATTACAGACCTATAAAATGTATTTGATAATACGGAAACAGTAACTTCGCTATTTTTAAACTTTGAAAATGGATATATTCAGCTCATTTTTTCTAAATTTAAAAATAGTAAAGTAACTATTATTGTAAGTAAATACTTGGAAGTAATTCAAAATTTCTCAAATGTTTATTTTTCTTAAAAATGTTTGACCTATGTAAAAATAAAATATAGATGCTTTAAAAGTGCTGCAACAATGTTACCTCTCGCTGCTACTAATTCTTAAAACCCGACACCAAACTTCACGGAGCTTCAGATGTAGTGTATTACTCAACACCAGTTCAAAGCTGTTTCTTTACATTCAATTGAGATTAAAACCACCATAATTTTGAGTAAAATAAAAATAGACTTTGAATGCTCAAAATTTTTTTTCTTTAGAGAAAAATTCCAATTTCTGTAGTTACATATGAAAACCAAGTGAATTCTTCCTTCATTTTAGTTTCTCGTCAGACTTAGTTTATATTGTTTGATTTGGATGCATTAAGTGTTCTAAATTAATTTCTAGCCCTGTAACTAAATTGTTTTATAAAGTCTCATCCTGCAAGTAAATACAGGTTCTAAATTTCACTGATTCCCCTTTTACTTTATTTTGCGTCAGACTTAGTTTATAACATTTGAAATGGTAACACTAAATGTTCACTGAAACCAGAAGTCAAGGAGCATGCTTCGAGTTTTTAGAATCATTACCCTTCGTTAATTGTAGTCGAAGATGAAACAGTATAAGGTACGGTATGTGTAATTTATGTCGCGCTGGAGAAGTCCGGAATACCCTGGTTGGTAGGGCGTCCAAGAGGTCGTGAGTTCGATCAGAGGTCGGTGAGAGGTCGATCCCCACCGACTAAAGACTCCCCGTGTAGTAAATGGCGACTGGTGCACATTAAATCTGTCTGGTCCTTAAGTCCCTTATGTTCCCTTAACAAATCAATACCTCTGGGGATACAGATTTAGAGATTGATTGTTCTATGGTTCAGGCCAAAACTACGATCTGTGGATTAATAAATGAATGTATGAATTGGTTTTTCCTTTAAACGGGCTGTCACGTGTGTGAGACTGTCATATTCTTGGCTATAGATGGCGTCACTGAAGAACAAGAAATGCATCCTTTGCCTTAAATTCGCTTGGTTCTACTAAACAAGCTTGATGGTATTTGACAAGTGCCATTAGAAACAACAGCGACGTCACACTAGAGCTGCACAATGAGCTATTGAAGATAGTTTGGGAAACATACCTGAGATATACATACGCCACATCCCGTTTTACAAGGAGGACGCATTTACACAGCATCCATCAACAGACCGTAATTTTGATCTGAACCAGAGCTCGATCAATCTCCGATCCAGTACCCTCCAGAAGTGTAGATTTGTTCTGGGAAAATGGAGGGCTTTGTGACCCCGACAGATTTAGCGTGCACCAGTTACCCTTTTGTACACGGGAAGAATTCGCCTGACGGGGAATCGAACTCACGACCTCTCGGACTCGGGGCCATCTAACAGCCAGGCCATCCCAGTCTTCATGAAACAGTTCAAAGAATTTGGAGCGTGGTTCACTGGTTCCGGTTTTCAAAAAAACATATATTTATGTTCGTGATCGGCAGTACAGTCGCTTTAGGAACTACTTCCATTAAACTTTATGTTCAATCAATTTTAAAAGGTCTATCATTACTGTAGCATTAGATCCTGCCTATCCAAGATTCTACCAAATGCCAGTAGAAGACAGGTTAGATCCAAGTGACGCCAAGTTTGTCGACGTAATTCATTCCGATGCTGGATACTCACTATTTGAAGGTAAAAAAAAATGTTTTGACTAAAAGTTTCACAATTTAATATGTGATAACTAAATAAAATTAATACATTTAAAATAATTTGCAAATTTATGATAAATAAAAAAAATGTCTCACGGTGCATTTTAAGTCAATAGACTTAAAGTCAAAATTCTATAATTTTAATCAATGCTTTTCAGTATAATTAATTTGTAGAGTTAGGGGTGATAACTGACTTTTTAATTTTTAACAATTTCACTAACAATTTCAATACAACCAGGCCAGTGCAATCGTTTTGGTTTAGCCAACAAGACCTGAAAATAATTCAAAGTATGAAATACATTAACTATTTAAATGATCAATTTTTGCGTTGCTTTTCGAACTTTTAGCCTTAGCATTCCCGGTAAATTTAACCTTATTTTGTTTTTAAGATATATTTTCTCGTTGCCGATAACACTGGATTTTAAATTTATTCTAAAAATGCAAGGTGCGTGTATAATTAACTTATTTTATGTATCATTTTATGTATAACTTATTTTATATATGTTAATAATTTATTTTATATGTTATAAGAACTTATTTTAATAAATTGGCTAGGGCAAAATTTTATGTGCATTTACTATGAAAAATATGAATTTCGATGACTTAAGACTCATTAATATAGCACTTCGATGCTTTAGTTTAATCGTTATTTTTTCAGCAAATTAGTCTATATTTTTTATGAATTTACAAAAGGCCAATTTTGTTATATGAAAAAAAAGTAAAAAATTCATCTCTGTAATGTTTTAGGTTTGGCTTAGTAGCATTTGAGGTGATAATGTAAAATTGTGCTAATTCAGACTGAGGTGAAGGTTGTTGATTTGTCTAGTTTTGAGATTATTAGAATTGGCTCATAAGCTCGGGTCCCTTTTCTTTTAAAAAAGAAAATGTTACGGAGTTAACGAGCGATAAAAAATATTTTCTTCATTAAAATAATTTTTTTTATGAATTAAAAATTTCCAAATGGTGTGGACTTTTGCCCTTTATTAATGCTGGATAATTATTAAAAAAATGCTCAATTAAGTAAACTTAATTTTTTTTTCTTTATTGCAAAAGAAAAGAAACATTTTTAATATTTCTCTTACATATTATAGAATATCTTTGCAGCATATTTCGTCACATTTTGGTCATAAAACAAAATCCACTAGATTCAAATAATGAGAGACATAATTGCCTTAAACTTGTCCAATGAGTTATTTGAAACTAATTTCTTATCTTATAATTTTTCATTGTAGTTGAAATAAACACAGCCGCGGGGGCTCATTGGTTAAGGAATTTAACTGCTATTGAGGAGAACTGGGGTTCGATCACCGGTGGTGACTTGAAGCCTTGTCTGGGGAGTAAAGGCGGCCTTGTGCGCAGTGCTGACCACATTGTCACAGTCATGAAGTTGGTCTAAAAATTGAAGAGCCCTAACCTCTGAGCCCTCTGGCCCACGGGAATGCCTTACTGTATTTATATTAAACAATTATAATTTTTTTTACATTGCTTTGTAAAGGCATACAGACAGAAATAAAATCCTTATATTTTTAAAGTGATAAAATTATACCAAATGTTGTTTAATGTATTGAAAGGTGAGTCTCAACAAAATAAGACGCTATGTCTTTAGTTTTAATTCACTTGTTTTTTTGCAATTTTGTAACTATTCGTTAAAGAGTTACTTCTTTGATGAATAATTTAAACTTTATTTTTTTAGGGTTAGGTATGCGGACAAGAGTTGGTCATTTAGACTTTTATCCAAACGGCGGCAATAATCAGCCTGGTTGTAAACACTCTCCATTCTCTATCTTTCCGAGTGCTGGTCTTCTTAACGGTAATTATAATCTTTTTCTGAAATGAGAATTTACCAACTTAGAGTTTACCTTCTTCAGGCCTCAAGTGTGGCAGCAATTTGAAAATTGTTATCAAGATCGAATAATCAGTTTTAATTACTTATCCCAAAAGCCATTATTAACCTTACCACTATACCCTGAAAAACACATAACCTTGTTATCTTTCGAATAATAAATATTGCATTTCAATGCATTGGAAATTATGTTTTATTTTGCATACAGTACTACTGCCACACTATAAGGCTATAAATACGTCTTATTTACTCTCCTTTCATTCAGGTCTAATTCTTTATATTTAAAACGCTATCTCTTATGATTAGGGCTGCAAGTTTGTCGCGGGAAAAAAGAACCCAAATTCGCGGAAAAATCGTGGGAAATTTTGAAAATTACACAAATTCTAAACATAAAAAAAATTATTATACAAATGGTGCAAAAGACGGAAATTGCGCAAATAATAAAAAAAACTTAAAAATACACAACAAAAGTATTTCTTTCAATTTCAAGCAATATTAATATTTTTATTTAAATGAACAGAATTTTGGTGCAAAGTATTGTACATTGTCAGATTTTTCTCATTTATCTTTCGTCTTTCATCACTTAATACATTTTTATACTTAGAAAACGATCTTTCTGCGTCAACGCTGTTTTTAGGCACCGACAAACTTCGAATTGCCACTTTTGCCAATTTTGGAGCATTCGGTCTTTGAATTCCAAAACTCGATCAATTTTCCTTCACCAACGCGCAATTCCTTGACCGTTGCTTTGTAAGAAATAATTGCTGTGAAAACTCAAACATTCTACATTCAAACTACTAGTTACAAGTACTAACTACCCTACTAACTACTTGTCCCCCCTTCCTCTAAGAAACTGATCCATGTTTAAGAAATCACAGGAAGCCGCCTAGGAAAAATTAACTGGATATGTAGAAAGGCAGTAGAAATTTCATTGCCCAGTGCAATAGCATGGATAACAATTTTTCTGTCAAAGATTTGATTTATAACATTTTCCTTCTTTTGTGATTCCAATTTCTTTTGTACTCTTACTGACTTCAGGAAGGTAATTACCCTCCCTAAGTGTAGAAAAACCACCTTAGTTGTCAAGATTGTGATTGTCTCTCATCTCTGAACTATTTTCATGTCATTTTGCTATTGATTCACTCCCCTAAATATCTAATCAATTTTTCATGTTCAATTTAAGGTTCAGGAAAATAAAAAATTCTGTTTAATAAAAATAATAAATAAAAAACGAAAAAAAAAAATCAAATTTTAAGCAATTTTCGCGCAAATCAAGACATATTGAGAAATTCGCGGATTTTAGGAAAAAAGATGACAATTTCGCGGAAATTCGCGCCGCGACAAACCTGCAGCCCTACTTATGATTACTATAACTCTATACAATCATGTCTAAGGTACTATATGTTGTGATCATTATATCTCTAAGTTACTATCAGACCTGTGATCATTATCTCTTTATATTTAAAGTACTATCCTTTGTGATCTCTATAATTCTTTTCATTGAGGTCTAAGGTATTATCTGACCTGTAATCATTGACTCTTAATATTCAAAATACTATCTTTCGTGATCTCTCTTTTCATTCAGGTCTAAGGTACTATATGTTGTGGTCATTATATCTCTTTATATTTAAAGTACTACCTTTTCTGATCTCTATAATTCTTTTCACTCAGGTCTAAGGTACTATCTTACATGTTACCTGTTGAATTGATCAACAAGCAATGTTGATCCCAGTAATGATCGCTGACTTGGTAAACTTGGCGAGATTTCTAAAAGTCGCCAATAGGTGAGGTATTGTAGGATTTTACCGAAGACCATGACTCTTAGCATTATGTAATAAAAATTTCTTAAAAGACTTATATTTTGAAATTATGAATAGAATTTAAAAAAAATACAGGAGAAATACTAATTAATTAACTGTTTATTTAAGCATATAGATCAGTTATTACAATGGAAAATATAAACAGTTTAATCATCGTTAGCCTTTTCTTAACATAATTATCAGAAGTTATAAAATTCTCTTCGAAATTTTTACCCGCGTATCAACTAGTGAGTCATTTGTTTGAGCGTATCATTTGTATCATTGCTCATCAAACTGTTTTTTGAAAGTTTTGTTTTTAATTCTTACCAGCGTATCAACCAGAGCATCATTTGCTCCAGTGTTTCAATTTTATCCAGCTCATTAATAGCCCCATATATAAGAGCATTTTTGCATTCTCTCTTATTGGAAACGGTAGTTTCCTCAAGAGTTTTATTATGATGAGCTTTTTCAGAAACACTTATTTCGGCCACCATTTGTTCTTTCAGTACTTCGTTCCAATCTCGCAACTCAAACTTTTCATTGGTGGTCATATCGAACTCCTCAAGAGTTGCATCATCATCAGTCATCTCAGACTGTCTATCTCTGTCCCACCCAAGGACATTCTCATGAGTCTTATTAGACTCTCCAATTGGCATTTCAGCCATCATTTGTTCTTTCAGAACCTCATCCCAAGCTCTTATTTCGAAATAATTCTCATCCGAACCTTCACCCTTCTCCTTAAACACCTTTGCGCTAAAAGTAAATAAATAAATCAGCATATATACACTCAGTGAAACTCACCTTTGTGGACATTATTCGTAAAAGTTAATAGATAACTATAGATTTTAGTAAATATTACGATTGAAATAAGTGTTCTTATAAAAGTGCACTAAGCTATTTGATTGGATTACTATTTACGGTTAAGTTTAAAATTGAAGTTTAAGCTAGCGTTGATTTTCTATTCGAGGTGAAATATATTTTTATGGACAAAAATAGTTAAATGAATGCAACTATTAGATGATATTACTAATATCTGATACTTACAGCCTTTTTCGCAAAAATCTCACCACTTTCGCCATTTTTCTAATTAAGTTTAAGCAGCCGTAAAATAATCACCTACAGATAGCTCATAAACTTTAGAAGTGAGGATTTCAATCTAAAACAATGCATATAATTGTTATAATCGCTTGTATATATTTGTTTAACCATTGTTACATAGCAACAATTAAAAGTTTTCTTAGCATATAGTTAACAATGTGTTACTAATTAAACAATGTTCTTTCAGCAGAGATAGATCATTTTTAAAGAAACGTGTTTTTAATACAAATGGCATTGTTTAAACTTGAAATAACTTTTAATCCCAAAATTTAGTGCAAAAACATGATTTTGGGCAAAATTTTTGAAAATGAGTTTATTATAAATTTATGATCCTCGTACTCTTTGGTTTCTAATTATATTTTGTATTTGTTTGTACTACAAGTATTTACAAAGTTATAGCAGTTTTTGTGCAAGGTGATAACAGTGGATGGACTAGTGATTTTAAGTCTTTAAATGCGTTTATCTATAGATTAGATTTTTTTCACATTTTACACCACCTTAAACAGGCAATTTCATGTTTGAAAATAATTATCTCAATAAAAATAATTTTTCATAAGTGTTTTTAATGCATGTTTTTTCGTAAAGACAAGTGCGAAAATTTAAAAAAAATTCATTTTTTAACTACATTGATCCCTGTTTCAGCAGTGTATGCACTTGCTTTTAAGATAATAGTTCAAAACATAGTGCATAGCTTTCTAAATAAAATAGTCAAAGGATTATTTTGTTTTAGGAGATAGAAATTTGTTTATAGTGTTTAGCATATATACAAAAAAATGCCTTATTTTTTTTAAATCCAAAAATGGTCATATAAAAAGAAAATAGTAGTAATGATATTTTTTTTGCTAATTTCACAAGTTTTTACGCATAATAAAACAAATAAACTTACCTTAGTGGCGCGACAACCCATTGAGAGCCAAAGCCGACTGTGCCCATTTTAGTTTTCTTGGCCTCTAGGGTGCAAGAGTTCCGGTTAAGTGGTCAGTCGAGCACGGAACCCTAAGTGTTTAGTTCCCAAGCATGCTTGGTACTCATTTATCGACTCACTGAAGGGATGAAAAGCTGAGTCAACCTTGCCTGGCCCGAAGATCGAACCCAGGACTTGTGGCACGGGGGTGCGAAACTCTGCCACACAGCCACCGGGCGTTTTTGTTATCTCTAACTCTTTTCATTCAGGTCTAAGGTACCGTCAGATGGGGTGACTTTGTGCAAACTGTCAATTAAATAACTAACATTGTAATAATTAAAAACAAAAAATTATGCATGATTTGTTATCGCAATTGATAAGACTTTTTAAGTATTACCTACCTTCCTGGCCAGGATGACTAGAACTTCTTCAACCAGACTTTTCAATCAGACTTTTCAGTCTCCGATTTTGCGACGTTAAAAAATTTGAAACTGTTGAGCTCACACAACTTGAGCTCACAATTTTTCAAGAACGATGATGTTTACATTGAAAGTTCTTGATAAACCATTAGATCGTTATGTTGACAACTCAAATCAGTTGATACCGCGCTTAAAAAAATACCCCTAGAGGGCACGACGCAAAAATTGAAAAAATGACTATTTGCACAAAGTACGGTACTATATGTTGTGGTCATTATATCTCTTTATATTTAAAATACTATCCTTTGTGTCATCTCTATAACTCTTTTCATTCAGGTCTAAGGTACTATCTTACATGTGATCATTATCGTGCCGTGGAGTATTATATTGAGAGTATCCAGCCGGTGACCCCATCGAATTCTTCCAGAGATATTCCATGCCAGCATGTAGCCGTCGCCTGCGGTGATTGGAACTCATTCTCTGCAGGGAGATGTGCTGATTGCTCTCTCAGTGGATGCGCTTTTATGGGCTACAACAGCGACTTCTTCTCTGACACACAGATCAGCAACAGAGAATATTTTGTGCAGACCTTTGACGAAGAACCATTTTGCAGTAAGTGTTATTCCTTGGAATAATATAAACCGCATGGGTCTGGGATAGCCTGGTCGGCAGGGCGTTGGACTCGCGTTCGTGTAAACAGGAGTTCGAATCCAGTCGGCTGAAGACTCCCTGTGTAAAGGGTGACTGGAGCACGTTAAATCTATCGGGTCACAAAGTCCTCGATGTTTTCATAACAAATTATATCTGTTAAGTATTGAATTGGATATGGATCGTTCCCTGGTTCAGGTCAAAATTACGATCTGTGAAAGAATGAATGGGTTAGCCCTATAAACGGGTGAGATACATGGATGCGGCAGAAGTCGAATTTTCGGCCATAGATGCCGCCACTGGAAAACAACAACAATCTTACCTCTTGCCTTAATGGCCTGTAAACCATATAGATATTTTTAGAAAAACTTATTTTACAAGTGCTTAGAAGGCAATAGATTATGCAACAGGATTTCCTGAAATTTACCCAGTAAGTAATTTTGATTGAAAACGCAGGTTTTTAATAAAAATTGTTTATTGATTCATTAAATATACAGAATAGTTACCTTTACGAATTTCGTAATACATGCGGTTATTTTTGCTGAAATTTTTATCGATCGTTTTGCATAAATAAAGTGGAATGCTCTTGATAGAGCTCTTAATTTGCTTCAAGTCGTGGTTGGTTAAAATGTTGTTGCCATTAACATTAGATTTAAGAAACTAAATTTATTGAATTGCATAGTCTGGGCGACTGATTCTGATAAACAAAACGGGAAGTTACATAACAAAGGTATGACTTCAGATTACCCAACATATAGTTTCAGAAAACTCCTTGTATTTTGCACAGGGCTTTATTTTCAAAAACTCTGGACTGTCCACTGTCTTTTTTATTTTTAAAGGCAACATTTCATTGCACAAATGGTTAAGAATTAAAAAAAAAAACTCATATTAAGATACCTTTTGATTATTAATTTATGAACTTCGCAATTTGGGAACAAATGCCAAATAATAAAGCAGTTTATGCGCATGAAAAACATTCTTTCTTATGCGATCACAAGAGAAAATGTACAAGATTTATAGAAGGTGCGTACATGACAAATTGTTCAAAGCTTTTCATAAATCATTCATATCACCAGATATTTTTTCAATAAAATGGTACACTTACCGATCATTTTATGCTGAGTTTGAAATATACCAGTATATAATAATGAGAATAACAAAGAGATTTTATTTTATAATTGACGTTGAACAGCCGACCCAATTTTTTGGGTTTACGTCTGCTAATGTTCAACTCCGCAGCCTTGTTATTGTGAACCCAAGACGAGGGAACTCCTGGATCAAGTATCTATCCTCTGAACCATCGAGGATCAAGAAAAAGGATTGAAATTATATGGCTAATATATATTTGCCATAATGATTTTCAAGCGTTACTGTGATTTACATATAAAGCTATAAAGTAAAATACTTACCTTAAAGCCTTTTGTTACGTTTTGAAATAAGAATTGGATAGATTTTGTATAATGGAGAGTTAGGTGAAAGCGTTTTATTTTGTCTCCAATAACTTTTGACTTATACAATGGAACTCAGTTTATGTTTTAGAAATATGTTGCAATTTTGTATTTTCTTTTAAGAATTTTGTTTAATAAAATATAGGAGTGGAAGAAATAGGGTATATTTCTTGCCGTACTCAACATTGTGGTGACCCGAATCGTGATAAGAGGCAATAGTAACAGGTTAGTTACTGTAAATACATTTGTTATGCGATTTATTTCATTGATCAAAATTAAAGGTTAAACTTGATATCATAGTTAAGAATGGATGCAATATTAAGAAAACGCGGAGCTACTAGAGCTTCCTTTACCAAAACGTTTAATACTTTATTTGAAGAATTAAGTAAAGAGTTACCAGATGATAAAGTATTAAAAACTAAAAGTGCCACGTTAGAACGACTCTATGGAATATTAAATGAATTCGACTCAAGAATACTAGAAAAAAAGTTTGATACTGAGGAAGAATTTGAAATAGAACATGCAAGTACCGAAGAGTATAATGAAAAAATGGATCTCGCTCGTGTAGAAATTGCAGACTATTTCAATAAGAAAGTTGAACCTTCCTTGGCTTCCTTTAGTTCGTCGCCAAAGCTAAGCAGACGAAAATTAAAGTTACCCAAGATTGAATTGAAACAATTCGGAGGTGACATTAAGGATTGGCTTACATTCTGGAATCAGTTTAAGCGTATCCACGATGACCTAGAAATGGAAAAAGAAGATAAATTCCATTATTTATATCAAGCAACCGTAGTTGGTTCCAGAGCTAGAGAAATCGTGGAGAGTTTCCCCGCCACTGCTGACAATTATGATAAGGTTATTGAATGCTTAAAAAATAGATTTGGTGGGGAAGAATTATTAATTGAATTTTATGTCAGAGAATTATTAAGTCTAGTTATTAAAAATGCCACAGAACAACCGAGAAGAATAAATGTAACTCATTTATACGATAAATTGGAATCCTACCTTCGTTCTTTAGAGTCAATAGGTATGACCAGTGACAAATACGCAGCAATGTTATTCCCTTTGGTTGAATCGTGCATTCCTGAAGAGATTTTAAGAGTTTGGTTAAGGAGTTATTCAACAACAAAGGTTCAAGAAAATACGTATTGTGAAAAATTGAAGCAACTGCTATTGTTTCTCAGAAACGAAGGGGAAGGAGAACAACGAATTTCTTTAGTGAGAACTGGATTCAAATTTATTGCTGCTGGTACTAAGAAAGAAAAGAAGACTGAAGCTGATTTATTTATACCAACAGCAAATGAGTTATTTTCTGGAAGTAAAAGCTCGAGGACTGTGGTAGATAAAAGGTGTGTATTTTGCGACAAAAACCACGAGAGTAAAGATTGTTTTACGGCAGCCAAATTGGCTTACCATCAGAAGCAAGAACTAATTAAGAACAAGAAAGCTTGCTTTATATGTCTTAAGTTTGGACATAAAGCAAAATATTGCAAATCAAGTGTTAAATGTCTAATTTGTGCTAAGAGACATTGGTCGATCATGTGTGCAGAATTATCGCCAAACAAGCACGAAGTAAAAGATGAAAAAGTAATTGATTCGAGTGAATGCCAAAATGTAACACTTGCGAATTCTTGCTGTTCTGGAGAGATTTTTCTTCAAACTTTAATGGTAAATATTGAAAGTAAAGAAGGAAAACGTGCTATAAGAGCGTTAATTGACACTGGCTCTCAACGCTCCTATATTCTGAAGAGCACTGTTGAGGAACTGAAATTTCGCCAAATTGATACTCAAACATTGATTCATAGCTTATTTGGAGGGTCAAAATCAAGCAGCGAAATTCATAATCTTTTTTCTATTAAAGTTACCGATTTGAAAAATAGTTATAGTTGTAATATGCATGTTTTGGATCAACATAAAATTTGCAGTTTTGTTCCACGACTTCATGATGGACCTTGGATACAGGAAATGGTACTGAAGGGCATCTCACTTAGTGATATTGGGAATCATCGACAGCCTATTGAGTTATTAATTGGAGCCGATGAAGCAGGAAAACTTTACACTGGGAAAGTGTGCAATTTGGCGTGTGGTTTAACTGCAGTAGAGACTTATTTAGGATGGGTCATTATGGGAAAAATGAAACCCTCAGTAATTGACGCCAATCTTTCGAATGTTTTGATTTCTCTATTAACTCAGACCACTGACATAGAAAACCTTTGGAAGCTTGAAGCAATAGGTATAACAGATGCATGTGAAATAAAAGATCAAAAGGAAATAGAGGACGCAGTCCAAGTGTACTTCGAAAGAACAGTTAAATTGAATTCTGAAGGACGGTATGAAATTTATTTGCCATGGATCAAAGAAGCCAACATCTTGCCTGACAATAGAAAAGTAGCCGAAAAAAGATTACTATCTGCTACAGCAAAACTTAACGAAGCTAATAAATTTTTCGACTACAATGCAATTTTTGAAAATTGGTGTAAGGAAGGTGTTATAGAAGAAGTCCCTGAACAACTTAAAGGCAACAGTGCACATTACCTTCCTCACCGAGCAGTTTTTAAAAACAGCTTGACAACTCCGGTGAGACCCGTTTTTGATGCATCTGCCAAACAGAAAGGATCTTTTTCATTAAATGATTGCTTAGCCAAGGGGCCAAATTTGCTGGAACTGATACCCGTGATAATTCTAAAATTTAGAGAAAACAGCATTGGGGTAATTTCCGATATAAAAGGTGCCTTTCTTCAAATTTCAGTAAATGATAAAGATCGTGACTACTTACGTTTCTTGTGGTGGAAGGATGATAATAAAACAGAAATAAAACTTTTCAGACATTGTCGTGTAGTGTTCGGGGTAAACTGCAGTCCGTTTCTGCTTGGAGCAGTTATCAAATTTCATTTGAGACAGTTTGACTCTGAAATTGCCGAGAAGTTATTATATTCTTTTTATGTGGATAATTGTGTCACTTCTGTGAATACTGAAGAGGAATTGCGGAACTTCATCAATAAATCGACCGAAATAATGGGCAAAGGAAAATTTGACTTAAGATGCTGGGAGCATACGAAAATACATAATGATGAAGATGAAGAAAAAGAGGAAGTAACTAAAGTACTTGGATTACTGTGGAACAAACGAGAAGATTCCTTGTTTTGTGATGTACCAAAAATGAAGATGAAAGATATGCCAATCACATGGCGTACAGTGTTATCTGTGGCTCAAAGAATATTTGATCCAATTGGATTTAGTTGCCCAGTCACATTGATACCAAAATTGATTCTACAAAAAAGTTGGCAAGAAAAACTAAGTTGGGATACCGAATTAACAGAAGATTTGAAAAAGGAATTCTTAGTTTGGCTTGAGGATTTACCTTTATTATCATCAGTAAGAATTCCTCGCCAAGCAACAGCAGTTAATAGAAGTTCCAGTAGTTTGCATGTTTTTGCTGACGCTTCAAAATATTCGTACGCAACTGCCATTTTTCTTAGAAATGAATCGCAAGATGAAATAAAAGTGCAACTTTTACAGGCGAAGTCAAGAGTTTCTCCACTGCGAAAAATTACGATTCCAAGACTTGAATTATTAGCTTGTTATATTGGCGCTAAGTTATCTGAATTCGTCACGAAAAGTTTAACTCTGGAAATAAGTGAAACATATTATTGGACGGATTCAACAACTGCCTTGTTCTGGATTAAGAA
The DNA here is from genome assembly GCF_982258835.1 of Parasteatoda tepidariorum. Taxonomy (NCBI): domain Eukaryota; kingdom Metazoa; phylum Arthropoda; class Arachnida; order Araneae; family Theridiidae; genus Parasteatoda; species Parasteatoda tepidariorum. Next base: position 101,914,522 of record NC_141758.1, read on the forward strand.
GAATGACCTACCCTGGGGAACATTCGTTTGTAACAGAGTGAAGAAAATACGTGAATGTAGTGATCCCAAGGATTGGAGACATGTTCCTGGTATTAGTAATCCTGCTGACTTGCCATCTAGGGGATGCACTGTTTCAAAGCTTCTGGAAACTAAATGGTGGGAGGGCCCACTTTGGTTGTCCAAGCCTAAAGAAGAGTGGCCTAATTCAACCCCAATCGAAAATGAAGAGGAAATATACTTAGAGCAGAGAAAAACCGTTGTGGCAACTCTTGCCTGCGAGAACACTGAAAATTCATGGATGCTAGCATATTTTTCGAGTTACTTAAAAATTTTAAGAATGACGGCATGGATTCTAAGATTCCTCAAAATGCTCAGAAAACAAGAACTGAACGAGAGATTGGCGAGCTGAAATTGTACGAATTGAATGAGGCTGAAAAAGTATTAATGAAGCAGATTCAGCAAAAGTCATTTAATGACGAAGATATCGCCAGGTTAAAATCTTTATGCGTCTTTAAAGACGAAGAAGGTATCTTAAGAGTAAGCACCAAGTTAACTGAAAGAAAAGACCTTGAAAGCTTTATCAGTCCTATACTGCTGCCAAGCACACATAAACTTGTTGAATTAATGATTTTTTACATGCACAAAAGTATGTGCCATGCGGGGATTCAGATATTGATGTCTAAATTAAGAGAACGATTCTGGATTATAAGATCTCGTAAGACGATTCGCAAAGTTTTAGCTCGTTGCGTGAGATGTAAAAGACACCAAACTACGAGGATCGAATGCAATCCAGGAGTGTTACCAGAAAACAGAGTCAAAGATTCATTGGTGTTTGAAATAACAGGAATAGATTTGGCGGGACCTTTGATGCTTAGAGAAAAATGCAAAGCATGGATAATTATATTTACATGTGCTGTCTACAGAGCCATCCATTTGGAATTGATAACTTCTCAATCAACACAAAGTTTTTTGCTTGGTTTACGACGATTTATAGCCAGACGAGGAAGACCGAAAGTTATTTATAGCGATAATGGCACCAATTTTACAGGAGCTAACAACCTATTTAAATCGTTAGATTGGAAAATGATCGAAATTGAAGCATCTGTGAATAGGATTCAATGGAACTTTAATCCTCCTGCTTCCCCATGGTGGGGAGGATTTTGGGAAAGAATGGTGCAGATGGTTAAAAAACTTCTTCGTAGGGTTTTAGGTCAATCAGCTTTAAATTATGAAGAAATGACGAGCGTCCTTTGTGATTGTGAGACAACAATAAATTCTAGACCTCTCACTTATGTCTCAGAACAAGGGGATGAACTCATTCCATTGACGCCAGCTATGTTCTTGAAAGAAATAGATGATGTCGGAGTGCCAGATTTAGATCAACTTGATCAAGTAAATTTGAATAAAAGATTAAGGTACCAGCAAAATTTGCGCAATGCTTTAAGAGAAAGATTTAGAAGTGAATACCTTGGGCAATTATTACAACGACCATCAAAGAGTAAACCGATTGAACCTTTGAAAGTAGGAGATATTGTTTTAATCGAAACTGACGGTAAAAAAAGAACTTTATGGCCAATGGCTAAAATAATAGATGTTTTTCCTGGTAAAGATGGGCAAGTACGAGTGGTTCGTCTTAAAACTTCATCCTGTGAACTCGTCAGGCCTGCGCAGAAGATTTTCCCACTCGAAATTTCCTCACCCACTGAACCTAATCTAATAAATAATGAAGCATGCAAGAATAAACCGGAGAAAGACTTGCAGGTAGTTGGAAAAACAGTAAGAACGAGAAGTGGAAGACTTATTAAAGTGCCAATTAAATTTTGAGCTGAAAAACTTGGACTTTCGGAACAGTATTTTAACATTATAATTTTCATTCATTTTACTCATAGAAATATAATTAGTTTTGATTAGTAAAGTAAACCTCCAATCAAAACGGTGGGAGGATTGTTACGTTTTGAAATAAGAATTGGATAGATTTTGTATAATGGAGAGTTAGGTGAAAGCGTTTTATTTTGTCTCCAATAACTTTTGACTTATACAATGGAACTCAGTTTATGTTTTAGAAATATGTTGCAATTTTGTATTTTCTTTTAAGAATTTTGTTTAATAAAATATAGGAGTGGAAGAAATAGGGTATATTTCTTGCCGTACTCAACACCTTTGAAACTGTTCATTTAAATTTCACGTTTTTACATTCATTTGTACCAAGACTGTGGATTAACAATTTCTAAAGAAGTCATCCTTTTAGAAATTTTTAAGACATTCTACAGTAAAGTTACGCCAACAAATCAGACATTTTTACAATTTTTCTTTTCAGCCTTTCAGTTCCAAGTGATTGTTGAAACAGAATCTGGACAAAATTTGACAAACGATAATTCTCGGATGGAAAGATCAGGTATCAATAGAGGCGTTATTCGATTGGAGCTGGAAGTGCATGACGGAAGAAAGACAAGACTTGACGACAAGTATTTGTATAATACGAAATTTACTATTTTTTATTCAGTTTAATTGAATACAGCATAGAAAAAAATTGTTTTTGATTTTTCCTAACGTACTTGCAATAGATATTTAATTTCGTTAAAGCAAAATTGCACACGAAATCGATGCAATTCCACACTGCAAAGGAAAATTCGTAAACCATGATTGGTGTGTGTATAAGCACTAGGACGTTCTATTTACTGAGCCACCTATTCTATTTCACGTTTAAATATTAAAAAAATAAAGTAATATTTATTTGTTAATACATTTAAGCTTGTTTTTATAAACTTTGTTTGTGAAGTCAGGGTTCCGCGAATGATCGTAGAGTTCCATTCCCTAAAAAGAATTGGGAACCTCTGGTTTAGGGTGTTACTGACTTTTTCTCTCCCAAATAGCAGATGCTCACTCTTCTGTTATGAAAGTCCACTTGAATATAGACGCTTTTAGAAAAATCTGCATGGCAATTTTAAACTACAGTCAAACCCCGCTATAGTGAACCTTCTAGGAACCGAAATTTCTGTTCACTATAACCGGGAGTTCACTATATCCGTTACGCAAACAATTTTAACTAAAGATTCCGAACTCCTTTTTATAAATACATTATTTTAATAAATGACCCATAAAATGAAATACAAAAATGACTGAAAAATAATAGGTAGTAATACGAAATGTGTTAACTTGCTTTTATTTTTTATTACTCTTAGTCTTGAGTACAAAAAAAAAAAAAAAAAATACTAATCTTTAGCTGATGCAGGGAAAAATTTGTCCATACATCTGTATGGGTAGGCCTTTGTTTAGGGATGGAAAAATGTGATAAAAGAAGCAAACAAGAGAATTCCGCTACATCCCGCTCAATAGATGATTTTAAAAATCAGTATAAGTATTTATTTTGAAGTAGACATTTCAAAATTATAAATAAAAAAAATGAAGAAGAAAAAAATCAGTCGAAGACAGGAAAAAGTTCATAATATCCAACTTCCTCACTTTTTTAGTTCAATATATCCACAAAAAATAACATTACACGTATATAGCAAGGCACGGGACCGAACATTTCGTTCACTATATCCGGGAGTTCAGTATGAACAGTGGTCACTATAGCGGGGTTTGACTGTAACTACAACACAAAATAAGAAATTTAGAGTTATAAAAGTTCAAGCAATACCCTGAAAAATAAAAAAGCTATGTATCATCTTTATCACTTGTAAAAATGAACTTTTCTTTTAAAGTAGATATTGCAGATCGATCTGAACTACTGCAATTTAAAAGTGAGCACTTTATCCTTTTACTCGGTCTTTACTGCGTGCAATCTCCTAGTTTTACCTTATACCACGATCCATAGATCAAAATATTAATTATATAATTCCATGCAAATACTCATAGTGTTTCTTTTTTATTTTGCATTTATTTTGCAGTTTAGCGCATGCGAGTAAAAGGATGAAATTGCTAAATCAACGTCTCTTGTTTTATCACTTGCATAGGTTGAATTTCAATACGCTTTACACTGTAAAAATATTTAATATATAGTAGCCACCACTTTTGGTGCAGAGGTAAACTAAAACTTTTTACATCGCATATAGTCACATTTACTTCACTTTTAGTTTTAGTTATTAATTTTTTATTTGTTTACTGACATCACTTGTTTTTAAGTGCATTAGAATCTATTTAATGGTTTTATTAGTTTTATTTAAAAAAAAAACAAGCACATATTTAGTAATCTATTCACACTAATTCCTTCTAACTACAGTTACTTATATATTGTTACTTTTGCTGTTACTTATATATTGCTGTTACTTTTGCTATTGCTTATATATTGCTGTTACTTTGCTACTGCTTATATATTGCTGCTACTTTTGCTATTACTTATATATTGCTGTTACTTTGCTACTGCTTATATATTGCTGCTACTTTTGCTATTACTTATATATTGCTGTTACTTTTATTATTACTTATATATTGCTATATTGCTGTTACTTTTGTTATTACTTATATATTGCTGTTACTTTTGCGAAGACTATGAATACAATACAAGTGGAAAGATATTGATAATGGGGATGCTTTCACTTCCGGCTTTTTGCCCCTCTATTGAACAGTAAGACAGTGCATGGCAGATTGGCCCAGGCTGTGCGAAGGATAAAAAATATATTTTAATGAAAATTGTCTTCAATAGATCGGAAGCTAAATTTATATATATTTTTTAACAGATTGTAAATAAGTGCTGCTGACAATGCTATGAGCAAAATAGTTGAAAAAATAAGCAGTGGTTTTGTAATTTTATCTCACATTCATTTTTTACTACATGACACGCGATCAGCACAACTTTCCAAAAATAGAATTGAAATGAACATTCTCTGCATAGATACATCTAAATGAAGAGATTTAAATTTGCATTTTATATTTATTCCATTTATTTCTACAGAAAAGCAAAAGAAATGAAACCTGATGATTATTACGTGTATTTGGCGATAAGTCGAATCCATATTGATGCCATCCAAGGAGCAAACTTCTGGTTGGATACTGTAATGAACGCCAACACAACCGTGTTAAAGAGTCCCACAAATTTGAAAAGAATAAAAATAATGCCAATCACATTAACAACAACAATGTAAGTTTCATTTTAACATATTTTAAGGAAAAATTCGATCAAGTATCACGTTTACATTAAATTTTTTAAACACATTAGCTATATGATTATGCTAAAATTCAAATAGTTCTTTACGGCGAAGAAGTAGATATAGTTCGGACATTTTATCTTTGCTTTGAGTTTTAAACACAAATGCAGCAATTTGACCCTGACTTTTTTTTATTCCATTGGATACCTACAAGTGACGTCATCATGGTAATAGATCCTGATTGGTTGTTAAAAATGTAGCATTTGTTTTTGCTAGCGAATGTAAGATCCATTCTATTTCAAATATACCTAGCTCGTCTAATATGAATTCGATGTGACCTCTTAATCGATTATCGTATTGTGCACTAAACACGTAAGTAATAAATTCTCATAAATCAATAAAAATGTAATTAATACTTAACAAAATAAATGAGCAATTTTCCTTTATTAACGAAAAGAAGCCGACAATAAAACAAGGTTAACAGCTGCAACGTTAACACACTCCCGCTATCTCTGAGATTATAGGTCAGGTGGTTGTGTATCATCGGCCTTCTTCTCGAGTGTAGAGTAGTACATTATTAGCCTACTAATTTTTTTTTAGTTTAAAAAATAACTTTTTTAATCACACTAGTGAGTCGTTTTAGATCTTTTACTTTACTTCTTGGCGTTTTTGGTTTTGGGATTCATTTTTGGTTTGGTTTTGATTGGTGTATTTGGTATGAATTTCTTAATCCATACATCACATTGTCTATCGCTGACCGGCTTGCATCAGAAAGGTCCTGGGTTCGAATTCCGGGCATGGCATGGATGTTTCTTTTTCTCTCTGTGTGTTCTATGTCGTTTCTCCTTTGTGTGTAAATGTGACCCTCCCTATAAACTGGTTGTGGTTGTGTGAATGGCGTGGCAGAAGTCGAATTCCTGGCCATAGATGGCGCCACTGAAAAGCAGGAACAATCGCATCCCCACTGCGTAAACAGGCTTACGACAAAAAAAAAAAGAAAAGAAAAAAAAACATTGTCTATCTCCTAAAAGTTTGTCACCAATTTTTAAGACTAACAAAATTTTTAAAATTAAGTTTGTATAAAGTCCAGGAACGAGGGAAAGTCCAGGTCTTTCTCCGATAAAAACAAAGCTTAAAATTTAATTTTTTTTATCGTAAGGGTAATAACGGTGAGTTGGAGACTTGTCCTAAAGAAAGTTGGAACCATAATTGTTTTAACTGTTTATGAGGAAAACAGTTAAAAAACCAATAATATTAATTGTTAAATTTTTGTTTTCATTTAACAGGTACAGTGCTGCATCTTCTAGTAGTGAAATACTAATGTGTGGTTCATACGACAAAGCAATTGAAGGCAATAAGAAAATTAATTTAACTATTAATGACTGCTAGAATGTCAGCAAGTAGACCAAAATGAAGTTTAGTGCTTTGTTAGATAATGCAAGATTTGCGTTGTTGACATTTTGTTGTTTTAATACGTTTTAACACTATTGACGAATGTTTTATCAATTATTTTAACTTGTATATGACCCACATGTGACGTATGTTAAAAATGCGTGGGATTTTTTTAAAAATGTTATTTTTATGTTTGAAATAAAGTATTGAAGTTTTGTATTTATGAGAATATTTAGCTTACAAATGAAATTTTATTACTTTCTTGATTTTTCTGGCTTTTTTTCAAATTAAATATTTTTAATTCCATTGTTTAAAGTTCCGTAGTGGGTCGATCGTAAGGACCCTGTTCCCAGCATTACAGTGAAGTCAAGCATCATCTGGCTGCGATTAGTAATCCACAAGGGTGACCACTTTGATCAGCTTGAGTAGGGACCTTTAAAATACTAGACTTCGCGCGCAGGTCTTTGGGGCTACCAAAGCAAGGGAGCCATCCTCTCTGCAGAGGATCAAAATTGCGATGGCATGTCTTCGGATCATCCTCAGGGATGTTTCCCAGACCGTCGCCAATAGCCCATTGTGCAGCTCTAGTGTGACATAAATGAACTACAACAACAACAGCATTATTTTCAGGTCTTGTTGGCTCAACCGAAACGATTGCACTGGCCTGGTTGTATTGTCTTCGGAGTATAAATCCCCCTGACAGACAAAGTGAAATTGTTAAAAATTAAAAAGTAAGTTATCACCCCTAACTCTACAAATTAATTATACTGAAAAGCATTGATTAAAATTATAGAATTTTGACTTTAAGTCTATTGACTTAAAATGCACCGTGAGGCATTTTTTTTATTTATCATAAATTTGCATATTATTTTAAATGTATTAGTTTTATTTAGTTATCACAGATTAAATTTTGAAACTTTTAGTCAAAACATTTTTTTTTACACCTTCAAATAGTGAGTATCCAGCATCGGAATGAATTACGTCGACAAATAACTACATAATAAAAAAAATTTCTCTTCTCAATTTTGCGTCAATGTTAATTTTCTTGAAATAAATTAACGTGTTTAGGAATGTTAAGTTTGTTAATTTTACTTATTAATGCCTTAATTGTAAAATGACAAAGTAGAACAACAAAAATAACCAAATAAAGTAGTAGAAAAATTAAAACAAAATTTTTTAAGAAATCAAATTGTTGGTCTCTAATTACTGTCTTATTTTAATAAATTTTTTCTAGTTTAGATAATGTGCTATAGCCTTAGTTGCATCTGTATAAAATGGCATTGCGGTTGGTATTCAAACCTGCTACCTAAACGTTACAGACTGTTTGACGGATCGGCGAGACAGCTAAGACCAGGAGGTCTCAGTGTTTTATTTGCATAGTTAATCAGAAACTATAAATGTAACAGGAGAAAAGTTCTACGTGAAGTGGAAATAATTGTTTTATGCAAGCTGTGGAACTTTTAAGTAAATCTGGCGAAACTTTAAATTTTTATCTGACTCCCTTGAAGTGCATCTCAGAGTTTTCACTTTTTGAGTCATATTTAGTTTATAGCACCATTTTATCATCTTACAAAGTGTTTGTTATATTGTTTAAATTTGGTACTGTATTGTAAATTCCAGATATTGTTTCACTAAAGTTTATATTTAATCTAATCTAAAGGAATTGATAGAATCCAGAAGTGCTTTGTAAATTGCTTTGTACCTTTATGTAAATTGCTTTGTACTTTTATCATTTACACAAGTTTCAATAAACACTTTTAGGAAAACGTTCTACAAAAACGTAAAACATTTTTGGGGAAACTCTGGAACGTTTTTTTCCCCTTTTGCGAAAGTGGAATACTCAAATTACCCTTGACCTTAACAAAATATTCTTCAACGACTGTAAACATTTCCCTTTTCGTACTTAACGGACAGGAAGCAGACGATTAATAAGAGCTACGCGAAATGAGTTTGTGGAAAAAATTAATGATGTTCGTTAACTGAACGCCAAGGAATCGTTTGGCCGTCACTCATGATTTCATTGCATAAGTTTATGTAACCTTCGAGCAAAGAACTTTCAAATGTTCTTAACTGTAAAGATGTGTTTCGGTTCTAAATGCATATTTCTGGTGGTAATTTTGTCCTATGTTTCCGGATCAGAAATAGATTTTAAAAAGTTGAGTAAGTTTTTATTTTTGAATTTTAGAACGATTTATCTTATGCTAATATTGTTCTAGAATTATTTAGTTTTATTGTAATTGTTATATTAGAAATTTTTTTTTTATGTAGGTTAAAAAGTAATAGAGAAGCAATTTTAGATTTTTAGACTTATAGCGTAAGGCACATCACTTTTGAAAAACGACAGGGAGGGGAGTAATTGTTGGTGGTGATTGAAATTTATTTCTAAGGAGAAGCACTTTTTAAATTGTTATTTTTTTAGTTTATTTGAAAAACGCAATTTTTAAATTTTTTAAAATTTTGTGTATTTAGTTTCAAATTTGATTTGTTTATGTAAGACGACGTCGAAATTTCGATTTTTGATCAATATATTTTGCTAGTAACTTATGTTGTTATACAGCACTTTAGTTTTGATCACCCTTATTAGTCTGAAATTGGGCGAAATTTGGATTGACTATAAGTTCTCTTTGACCATAATGTGGTGTTGCAAGTTTTTCTTTTTTCGTAATGTCCAAGAAACTATTGAAGCTTGTATTGTCATTACGAACGAGAAACTATATTGAGGACGAGATTTGAGTGTTCTAATTAGTTAAAAAGTAGCCAAATTTTTCTGAAAACTAAATGCATATTTGATGATTATCGATAAATTATTTTTGTAGAGATCAGGAAATGATTAAAACTTGTACTGCAATCAAGTACAAAGTTATTACGATTGATATTTAAGTACTGCAAATCATGGAAGTAAGTTAATAAAAATATAGTAAATATTGTAGTGGAGTGACGCCATTTAATTTTGCTAAAAATATTTCCAATTAAAACGATCAAACGTCGCATTTTAATTATTTTTTCCTATTCCTTAAAATAGTAAACTTTTTTTATAACGTTCTATAAAAGTCATTGAAAAGATTTATTTTCGCCAAACGACAAAATGAAGCCATCCATTTTTACGAGTTGAAAGCTCATCCGCATTTAAAGCAAACTATTTCTATAACGGAATAAGATATTAAACAGGATAACAATAGTTCTAAAATTGTTTTCACTTTAGATAGGATGTTATGTTCACCGAAATCGTTGGCCGGGCAGGTGCAAACGACCGTGTAAAATGAAAAGGGTGTGAGGGATGTTTATAAAAATGAATTTGGGTCGCGCGCTTAAGCTGAGGGTACTCGCTTATGAAAGGAAAATGAAAAGTGAGAGTTCGATAAGTGCACCCGCATCGACACAATGCGTCTCTGCGTGAAAGCGATTATTATTGTCGTTCTTTGGAATTCGAATTTTATTGACAAATGTTCGACAAAAAAATTAAAGAAAGTATTAGGTAAGTGAAAGTAAATTTTTTTGTTATTTTCTCATAAGAATATTTTATATATTCGTCTTCCAAAATTGAATTTTATTGTCAGTTCTATATATTATCACCTGTAATATTTAGAAATTTTTATTAAATTAATGCATAAAGGTTATGTTACTAAAATATTCACAAACCTAAAATTGCTGTGCAACTTTTTTTTTAGGAGGACAAATAGATTGTTGCATCAAAATTAAAAATTATTGGAAAAAAAAACGTAGAATTTTTTTATTCTATTTAAAAAGATTTAATTCTACAGGCTTAGTTTTTGGCCTTCAAGCTCATCATTTTGCTCCGTTATCATCGCAATTTCATCCACTAATTCATTTTATTAAAGCTTCTGTTAAATTTTTGATTACTAGCAACACTCGTTAAATGTTTATCGCCAACGAAATTATCTGGTAATCGTAAGAAAAGAGTAATAATGTAGCTTAATAATTTCAAATATTATTTTTATTTCATTACTTTAATAAATACGTTGAGAGAACAAAATTTTACATAAAATTTAATGAAGTAAATATAATTTATTTCCAGTTGAATGCATTGTTGCCTGAATGAAAAAAATGCAGATTTTTAAGTAATATATGTTAACAGTTTATAATTCTTAGCACTTCATGGAATTACAATTTTATAGCAACTAATGCTAAAAAGAGCAAAATGGTGCTATAGATTCCTTAATTTAGTCTTATTATAAGTTTGAATCACCACTAAGCTTCTTAAATTGCACTACAGCTTACTACAGACCAAGATCACTCAGTTTCCTTGAACAGAAGCAATGTCCGTCAACCACTGACCTTTAATGTCACATTTATTTTTGATATTGCTTTTACCGGTAACTAAATTATTGGATTTATCAAAATATATTTTTGAAGAGCAATTATAAATAAGAAAAAGCATGACTGCTCATATCTTTCAGCAAACTAATTTATCAGAAAAATGATTTAACGTGGACCACTCATTTAATGCACGGGGATTCTTCGGCGGGTGGGATTCGAACTCACGACCGCGATCTCAACGTCCTACCAACTAGGCTTTTCCGGTACAGCTTAAAGTTCTTTATTCCAACACAAATTCGTAAAATGTATAAAAAAAATGGAAGAAAATCATAAAAAAGTGCAATAGGCTGATATTAGTAAATTAATAGCTGTAAATTAATAATAAACAAGGGTAAATTATAAAGCATAATTAAAACAAAAATAAAGAACAGTTTGTTTATTGCATTGAACTGTTCGCTTTTATTCTTCCATTTCTGTCCAAAACTCAGTTTGCTTTAGCTTTTCATTGAATACGCAGATAAGAATTTTCATTCATAGTTTTTAAACATGTATGATAAACATTCGGGCTCATGACAGCTCACTCTCTTGATATTTCAGTTCTTTGTTGTCAATACAAAAAGGAAATTCCATGAGTTTTTTTAACCAATCTATGCATTTGTGTTTTATATATTAAGAAGACTACGCATGTAACTCATTTCGACAATATTTTAAATAACATTTAATTAAGGCAATAAATTTGATTGTAGAATTATATGCATCATATATTTAGAATTATGCATTTAAAATTATAAATTTAGAATTATATATTTATAGTTATATATTTAGAATTATTTATTTAGAAATATATATTTAGAATTTTGGGAATTAGATATTTAGAATTATATTAATCAAAAGATAACGCATTAAAAGTTCATTTAAAATTTCAGTAGTTTTAATATTTGTTCCTTTTCTATAATTCAATCAAACATGAGATCAAAAGCACCAAATGTGATAAAATTAGTTTGTAATTAATTACAATTTAAACAATTATCACTATATTCATTTGAGTAATATTTTTATTCTCATTATTACAAACTTTATTTAAACGATTTTTATTAGTTAAAAAACCTTTCTTCCCTTAACTTCTTTTACTGTTAAAAAATTGGTGTCTGAGTTGAGAAGATGGTTTCTGCCTTTGACTGACGTCTGTAAAATATTCTTCAAATCTGACGTTCATAGCTTTGATCATAACATGAATGAAAAATAAAATTTTCTATTGAAATTCTCTTACTTCGATAAAAATATCTCAAACACTGCCAAGTGCATGCACGCATAACAAACGATTCAAGCGGTAAACGAGGATTTTCCCATAAATTTCAAATGATGCTACAATGAAAAGAATTCAGGCTACAAACTAACTACAATACTGATCTGAATTGCATGGATAAGTGTAAACCTGTACTATATGAAGTTACATTAAATTACATCGTAATCAAGGATCCAATCAAAGCATGAAATTGATTTAAACAAATTTTAAGATAAAAACTTTAAAATACTAAGTCAAAATGCAAAAGCACTGAAAGAAAATTTGTCTTATGTAAACAAATTAAATCAAAAGTTAGATAACAAAAGCAAGAAAAACGAAATTTTAAAGATGCGTATGTTAGCAAAAACAGCATTTCATCAGGGGACGCACTGTCTGCTAACACACTGTAGCCTTTCTGTAGTCAGTGGTTAACCCTTTGCTTACGGTGCGCCATTTGTACCAGAACACGTGGTCCACATGCTGTACCAACCACAAGCAAAAGGTAATCCAAAAACTGCCTGTGACTAGAGATCCTATAATGGAAAAACTAAACGAGAAAATGCAATACCTCAAAGTACCTCGTAGTCTCGGGTAACTTATCCATGAAATTTTTTTTGTGTTTAACATGCATGTTTTAGAAATATTTAGTACCTGTAAACATAGATTGCTTAAGATTTTCAACAATTAATTAACCCCTGAAATAAATGCTCTTTAAATGGCCGACTAAAAAGTGATTTAAGTAACAGCGAATAACGGTATATAGCGAATAACGAATAACGGTCGTTTGTTTCGTAGTTTCTCAAAATAGCCTTATTCGCAGACAGGATAACTTATTAAATTCTTGACTGATTTGATTACAAATGTAACAACATTTTATTTCTTACCATAGTGTTTGATGTGCATGATGGATTCTAAAGTATGTTTCTATTTTTTTATTAATTTAAATGATGAAATTGGATTTCTGAAAAATGGTTGAAAGTCTTTTCAGATCTTTTAATTGAATCGGTGTCCTCAACTTTTTTTTTATTCAAAATTGAGATTTTTACCTTTTCAAGTTTAGCTGACATGGTTAGTATATAAAAACCTAGTATAGTATATCCTACTTGGTATAGTATATTTTGTGCAGTGAAATCTCAATTTTGTTCGAAAACGTGCCATATCTTGGAGATGACCTGTTCTCGGAATAAACTTGGAATTATACCGCTAAACGGCTGCCATAGTCGCTTATGAAATTGTTGGCGTAAGATAACCTAAAAATTAATTATTTAGTTCAGGCTTGTTATGTTGTTGATGTTTTTTATCACACAATGAGTGATTCAGAGGGTAGTTCTTTAGGTGGTTCGTCCAGGAAAATGAAGGAGGATGAAAGTAACTGTGAACGCTAAAGAAGGTGACTGCAAATAATATACTTGATTTCAAAAGCCGGAGCATTATAGGAAAAATATGTTATCAAAATGCTCCTATGAAAGAACAAGAAAGGAGAAATAACAGTTTTGGATGTCACATTGTAGTAATTTTACTTATAAAAGCACTACACCTGTTGAAGATGAAGTATCTCCTTTCATTGGTGATTCATGCAAATTAATATTTACTCTGTACAAAAAAAATGTATCCTTAAAGTTGCACCATAATCAGTTAAGGAATCATATTTTGTAAAAATTGCCAGAAACTACAGGCAAATTTGTAGACATCAAAAAAGTTTTTACAATATAAATCAAATGAGATTTCGTCTTTCAATGAAGAAATTTGAATGTCGCCTAGCTCAAATAGTCATAATGCAAAAGATTTCTGAATCTATAAATATCTATGAATACGTAGTCCAAGACTTAAAGTTCGTATTTTATTTCTAAATGACAAACTATTAATACTTTTGCTTGTTGAAAATAATGTATAGTATTCCCTTTTAAATTTTTTTTGAAAGACAGCCATCTCAAAGTTCAAATTACTTTTTAAATTTAAAAATTAAGTTACGTTATAGCACAATTGCAATAGAATATTTTGTAACCAGTAATATTTTAATATCAAGAAGTAAAAAAAAGCCCTTTGACTAAAAATTTAAATAATCAAGCTGATGCTTAATTAATTAGATTTTTATCTCCTGTAAAATTAGTTTTGTTGGAGATTACTGATTCTCGATTTTATTGATTCAATTAATCCATAATCAACGATAAAATGGCAACGATAAAAAGTTCTATGGGCAATGAAGGGAAATGACATTAGAAATAAATTGTCAAAATTTTTATCAATTTGTCGAATTGAATATGTTATAGTTCCTTCTAATTAAAGTCCTAGATTGCCTTGCACGTTTTCAAGGCTTTGTTTCTAGTATAAAAGAAGGTGTTCATGAAAAACATTACTGAAAAGTTTTTCTGTATTTGAAAATTGTGAAAGCTTATTCAAGTCACACGAATCTAAGGGCAAAAATAGTTAGTAATACTCTAATAATAAATGATAGTTTCAAACTATATTATTACTATATAATTCTAAAATTGATTATTGCTAAATAATGTTGAAAAAAAAGTTAAAATTAATATATATCTAAAAATGATTTTCCTTCAAAATCAAAATTTAGAAATTACAAAAAATAGCAATTAAGTTATGCTCTAAAAATTTAAAGGAAAAAAAAACATTGTTTAATTTTAGGGAGTTCAGAAACAGGATTTTTAACAGTCGTGGAACAGCCAACGCAAATTTTTGAGTTTACGACTACTAAAGTTTAACTCCGTAGCCTTGTCATTTTGAATTCAATCTAGAAGACAAGGGATATCTTGGATCAAATATTGGGAGACATTTGCCTTCGTTGGAGGACTTCTTGATGGAACTAACTCGCATTTGCGATGCATGGAGAATAAAACCACGAAAACCTCTCATGGTTAGTGTGACGGCAAAGGATGCTCTAACCCAGGATCCGTATACCACTGTGGATATTTTACGTGAGCACTGTGGTTGGTGCAAACCCGATGCGGAATTCATATCGACCAGCCATCACTGGGATTCGATCCCGGTTCATCCCATTGGAAGGCGAGAGCTCAATCCCAATTTCTTGTACAAACTTGAAGGGAGTTAATAATGTACACAGAATGTAGTTTGAAAACTGAGCAGCTATCCATGACCAGAAAAGTCCTTGTACGCGGCTACATTGTATGGGCGAGCTGTTAGAGTGTATTTGATTTAACACAATTATTTATTTAATTATCTAAATACTGTTTTTTTATAAAAAATTATTTCCAAACGTTGTATTCTAATAGGATTAGTTATCGCTTTTATATCGTAGTCTAAGGATTTGCGACTAACTTCTCGACTTCGGCATTATATTCACCAAATCATTTAATTATAATAAATGTACATTCCTGTAGTTATTTGAATACAATATAACTTATATTAATATAAACTAACTAAATTTTAAGTTTAGAAATAAGCACCGGTTTCAAAGCGCAGTCTATAATGGGGAGGTGCACCATGCTGTTAAGATGACATTTCCTGCAAATTCGATTACCAATCCTTTAGGATGAGTCCTTTGAATTCTGTTCGCGGAGTTACACATTTGTAGAATCGACTCGCTTTTTGATTAAAAAATTCTTCTTATTTCAGGCTCTGCTTTTATGGGTGATATCCTCTCTCAACTACCCGCCAGACTCCAGTGTGTTGGCACTGGTAAAAACTTTACCAACTTCATGTACTATTCTAGAGTGCATCCAGATAAACATCGACCACTAGTACCGGGGGACAAGGAACTTCTGTACTCATCTGATTATGATTCAACCCTTCCAACGAAAGTGATTGTGCACGGTTTTCTGGACAGCATACACGTTACAGATTGGATGCAAGTAAACAATGTTTTTAAACTAACCATTCCTTGGCTACCATCTTGGTCACTTTTCAAAATTATCTTGTAGAACATATAAATTTTAAGGGTAACCCATTCAAATGCAAAGCTCAAACGTATTCGAATTCTGTTTTCTCTGACGCTTCTCCAATCCTTATTACGTAATTAATTTTAAGCAATATATTAATATTAACCAATTATTTTCCACAATCTAGCTGTTGTCCACGTGGAACTACTTTAAATGATTTCAATTTTAACTATTTTCAAGACGGAGGAAAAAATTCTGGTAAAATTATCGTACTGTATGGTAATAACATTTTTGGTAAAGAAAAAAAAACCGCAATTCCTATAAATGAAATCTAAATATACGGTATTCACCTCATTAATTTAGTAATTTTTCCGTTCGTATGGTAACTGTTTACCGGAAATTCTTGTTTTAAAATTTTTAGTTCTTACTACCACACATTTTGCAAAAAATGCAAAACTGAAAATAAATTTTACCAAATAAAGGATTTTAATGCCATGCTCTTAGTATCATGATAAAATTAACAAATTTTACCTCATTTACTAAATTTTATCGCAAATCATAAAACCATATTTTACCGAAATCATTATCAAAGAGCACTAAAATTACCGAGATTTTTGGTGCTTCTATACAATCCAAAACGTGATAAATTTAACCATATTCCTGTAATTTTGATCACACTTTTTTCTTAGGGAAGAGATGTCCGAGATATTGACCAAGTCTTTTATGGATTGAATTTTAGCAATGATTTAAAGTCTGTCCGGCAGTCATTAACACTAGATTGCCTAAGGAAGTCATTTTGACTGCTTTTAATTTCAATTAGAAAAACAATGATGTACATAATGACACAATTTCTTAGAATTTTGTGACTTTTTGTACGAAATATAATTTTTTTTATTGTTAATATTTACTAATAACTTGTTATATAACTGTAAATAATATAAAAAATGGTAAAAATTAATTTTAAACAAATTTATTTACGCATTCACAATCCAATCATTTTGACTGCTTTTGGACAATATAGGTATATACTAATTTTCCGTCTTTCTAGTGTTAAATCACACAAACCAGCGAAAGTAGGCGTTTCGGACATAGTAGACAGCAGAAGTATTAATCTTCTCTTTCTCACATCTCTATATCTGTGTAGTGAGATAAGATAGCCTCTCGATGCTCCAATACGTGCTTTACTACTCCCTCACTCACCGCTCGAGCCATAGCTTGAGTCTCGTATAATATATTTAAATATGCTATTGCTTGAAAAAGGCAAGTTCCTTCAACAATAATTCGTATGGTATTATGCGGCACACTGCTTAGGTATAACATTTCTAGATATTTTAGAGAGTATAAAAATAAATTTAAATAAGTACTTCATAACTAGGTTTTGATTACTATAACAACCATGTATTTAAGAGAACAGATTGTGTTGTTAGCTTAAAGAGATCGCGGTTGTGGTACTCAAAGCAAATCAAATGTGGTTGTTTAGTTCTAGAACTGTTCTATGAAAAGATATTTTAAAAATATGAGCATATTCGTTATTTGCTTCAATGAAGTTATCAAAATTGACGGTGCTCATAATTCTTTATTTCTGGAAAATTGAAATTGCTTTAAAAGAGAGCTCTAAGCACTGATCGGCTCACTTATGGTTTTGAATGTAAAATTTTTTTTAGAAGGGCTTTCTGAGATTTTTAAAATGATAAATAAGAATATAGCGATGTTTTTGACTGGAGGTTCTAAATTTTATTTACTGTTAGAACAATAATCGTTAGTAGTGAATTTTGCCCGTTGAAAATTTTATAGAAATTTTTGCAGACAAATTTTCAAGAGTTTTTCTTTAGGGCACATTGAATTTTAAAATGCAATAACGAAGAATTGTTCAATGGAATTAGGAAAATTTTTATTTCTTTTTAGCTAACAGTTCGTAATTGTTGACCATTAGAACTTTGATTAGCAATCACAAGGAAATGATCTTAACAATGATTTTATAACGATGAAGAAATCTGAAAGAAAAAAAATCCCTTCCGAGAAAACAGAGAGGTGTTTGACAAAACTTTACTGGACAACGAATTCTTCGTAACACCTCTTCGTAAACACCTCTTCGTAAGTGAGAGGGACCGGGTTAGCTTGGCTGGTAAGGCACTGGGCCAATTTCCGAGAGGACATGAGTTCGATCCCCACCGACCGAAGATTTCCTGCATACAAAATGGTGACTGGTGCACGCTATATTTGTGGGGGTCACAAAATCCTCCAAGTTCTCATAACAAATCAATACCTCTGTGGGTACTGAATTGGAGATTGATCGTGGGTCTGGTTTAGTTCAAAATTACGATCTGCGGATGGAAGGATGGCGTGTGAATGTGTTCTCCCGGTAAAACGGGGTGTGATGTATGTATGTTATCTCCGGACCGTCACCAATAGCCTATTGTGCAGCGACGCATGAGTGTGTCTTGTGAGACTTAAATAAAAAGTATTAAGTACCATTGCGAGTGAGATATAACGAGAAACACCAGGAATTCAGTCCAGAAGTCAAATCACGTGATTGAATAAATGTGATATTTTGTTCTCCTTTCCAGAAAATGAAGACGAAATTTCTTGTGACTGGTGACTACAACGTGATCATTGTAGACTGGAGTTGCGGTAATGAGTTTCCATATTCTCAAGCCATTCAGAACTCAAAGATAACTGCAGACCAGCTGACGAAGCTCGTCAAATTTTTACAAGTGAGTACTGTCTTAAATTTCCCCCAGGATTTGCGCTGCATTTGAAATCAACAGCAATAATCGAATAGCTTAAGTTTTTATTATGAAAAAAGTTCATTTAAAGAAACGATAAATAGTAAGAATACTTGCTCCTACAAAATAAACAAAATACAGGGTTGGACAAAGCTGAATTATTTTTACATATTTCTTAAGAAAAATATAAGGAATTATTTTAAAACTTTAGAAGTGTTTAAGTAATACGATTTTTTTTTGCATATCAATAAAGTTTAAAGCTTTCAGAGGTTTGAGGGAGCGACCATAACGAAAGATAATGTTTTTGGACACCCTATGGCAAAGAATATAGCAATAAGCTTGTCACTTATGTAAATTACGTTGGTTATTATATGCAAGAACTGCACAAAATTTCGCAAACTTATCTAAAATATTTATGGAAACATGGACTTTTTTATAAAAATAATTTTTTTTTTTTGGCTTGCGTTTTCCTACTATAAGTTCAAAAATATTCAAGAAAACTGAAAAGAATTTCAGAGTAATTATCAATTAATAATAAAAATATTCTTTTAACATTTGAAAAAAAGAAGTAAGAAATTACGTAAGAAACAAAAATTTAAAGTAATTTTTTCATACTGCGTATGTACAGAAAATATTTTCAAATTTTTTTTCTTCATAATTTTGTTTACAATCGTATTTGGTAATTTGTGAATAAAGTCTGAATCGAATATCTTGAAAATTTTAAAGTTACTAACTATTTTCTATGTAGATTTTGCACTTTTTTTAAAATTGAAAACTCTAAATAATAAGGGGTTTTTCGCAAATTTCATTTTGTATTATAAAACAAAATTTCATAACAAATGATAATTACTCTAAATTGATGGTCCGGACAACAAAATGTGATGGTATTAGGAAATAAAAAATGTGCAATAAAACATAATTTAATTAGGAGAAGTTCTATGTAATGACATTGTAATATACATTGTTTATTAAGTCAACATTAAATTTGTGGAAAACCCTCTTATCGTTCAAAGTTTTTTTTCCAAATTAAAAAAATACTTAGAAGACAATTTCTAGAAAATTTTTAAATTTTCAAGATATTCAAATCAGACATTTATCAATAAGTTATCAAATATGATTCAAAACGAAAGTAAGAAAATGTTTTAAAAATTTTTTCCTTTACTCGCAGTATGGAAATATTACTTTAAATACTCATATCCCAATTTTTAACGATTTGATTTTTCAAATTTTATAATATTTTAATTATTAATAAAAATTACTCTATTTTTTTAAAAATTTTATTGATAATTTCTGCAGTTATAGTAAGTAAACGTAAGTAAAAAAATTACTTTTATACAGGGTTATTCATAATTCCCTCTGTTTACTACAACTCTATGTTTACTACAACTGACTTCAGTAGTACATGTTACTGCCATCTACCGGCAACTGCTTAAATTAAAACTTGAATACTTTCGGAATAACTTCATATGTTTTTTTTTTGCCATATTAGTCTTCGTTTTTTTACTATAACTCTTCGAAACCCTGGAGGGAATTATGAATAACCCTGTATACACATGTTCATGTCCCTATGAATATCTAAGCCAGGTTTACGAAATTTTGTACTGTTATTTTACGTAATAACCAACGTGCAATAATCATATAATAATCTATACTGTATTTTTTGACACAGGGTGTTCAAAAACATTCCTTTTTTTCTTAATTTATTGTGGTTCCTTCAAACCTCTGAAAGCCTTTAAGGAGAATTGGTAGGGCATACATCAATAATGCTAAAGCTGACCTTTTTTAATGTACCTTTTCTAAGAAACAACTTATTATATCGCTTTGAAAATTTTCGGGAATATTTGAGATTATATCAGTTATATGTTGTGATAATGTTTTAGAGTTAAAACGGAATACTTTTTGAGTTATGAAAGAAAAATGAGGGAACTTTTTAAAAAATTAAAAGTCCTCAGTTCATAATTTAAAAAAAAAAAATTCTGCTAAGTATTATTAGTAATCGCAGAGTAAGCGTGTATATGTAAATATTCTGTGAAAAAAAGGAAACTGAAGTAATATCTTGTTTAGATGCTGAGAAAAGGTTCATCGAAAAAGTTCAGTTTTAGCTTTATTGATATATGCCCTATCAACTCCCTCTAAACTTTATTTAGGTATATGAGAAATTTCATAACACTTCTAAAGTTTTTAAATAATTCTCTAAGTATTTTTTGAGAAAAATGGCAAAAATGAGTTAGTGAAGAAGTTTTTCCAAAACATCTATAATTTACTAATATGCATGCTAATACGGCAGGCTATAAGCTTTCCCTAATATTCCAAGTGGAAGCGAAATAAAAAGATATATTTATTGAAAGCACTTAAAAATTTTTTCATTCGATTCTACTATCAGGTCTTATAATTGTATAAGTTGTTTATTATAGATACGAAATTCAAGATTAATGTAAAATCAAATTTATTAATTATCAATTATGTTTCATTACTTTACGCTCATTATGCTTCAAACTTTCTTGCAGGCCAATAAAACTACACTTATTTATTTTGAGCTTTATTACTTCTTCAAATTTTAATTAATGTACTTGCACATTTTACTGCTTGATGTAATATACATTGCAAGGAGGAATTTTTAAAATAGTGGTATGTAGTAATTAAATGCTAAAACAAGTTAAAAAATACTCTTTACTGAAAATTATTTAAATGATGTTAAATTATAAACTGATATCGGAAAAAAGTTAAATTTTGAATTGATATCGGAGAAAAACATTAAATTTTGAATTGATATCGAATTAAAATTAAAGGAATTGTGGAATAAATATCACTACTTTGAAAAATTACCATTTGAAATTGGCAAAGGCACTTCATTCATATGGGTTCCATCTAGAACTATAATAATTTTAATAATTATCATAGAAATTTCATAAAGTAATTGTAATAAAAATATATTAATAATAATAGTAATAAAATATATGATAATAGTAATTAAAATTTTGCAATTTTATTTCCATTTAATTTTCGTTTAAAATTTCTGTTTCAGACGAGGTATCTAAAATTTTATAAAATCTAACTTTGCAAAACAATTGATCTCCGAAAAATATGTTTATCGATTACGGAAGCAAGCAAAAGGTATCCACCAACAATAACAGTATTGTTAAAAATAATTGTTTTTCTATTTTGGCGCGCAGGATGAAACAGATGCCAAGCCCGATGATTTTCATCTGATTGGTCACAGTATGGGCGGTCACATAGCTGCCCTAGTCGGCCATGCGGTTCCTCATCTGGGACGGATATCCGGTAAGGTCCCCCTCTTCGATTTATCATTCTTTTTTCACTGCACCCTAAATAGCTAGATTGTTGACTTTTTTTTAAATCTATAATTTATTGTGCATTTTGTTATGCTTCTGCCTATCCATCCTTTAAAGAAGCAAATTTTTTAATTTTTTCTAAGATAATTGGTTAAATGTAGAGCTTTTTTCTTTATAATAATTTATATATTTAAATGATTAATTTTGTACACTTGAGTATTTTATTTTATTTTATAAGCGTAGTTGCACAGCAAGCATAATTTTCAGTTTACGACGACCTTTGTTCAACTCCGTAGCCTTGTAATTTTGAACCCAATCCACTGTGGGCCAGAAGACCATGATCTTTGGCCAAAAGACAAAAATTAAATTTTCAACTGAAAAATGTGTAGGCTGTTTTAATATAGCCCAAATTAAGTATTCATAATCATTCCAAACATTATAATTCAATTTTTGGACCGACAAGAGTACAATGTAATAAAACATATGTTAAATTTTTTTTTTTAAATGTAACTTTTAATTTTTTTTCTTCAGAAATATATAGAAACTTCACTTTACTGTTACATTTTTATCAGAGTAATTAGTCTGAAATTATAGTACAATTTTTCATTTTGTTGGATTAGTTAATGCTCTTGACAAACTTATAGTTTATATCTTATCATTTGACATTTTACAATGTTTGAATGATTTTCGAAACTTAGTTCCAAAAAGTTCCACGAGGTAATTAGCTAAGCTTTTTTTTGTTGCCTTCTTTGATGTTTCTTCTTTCGAAAAAACCTGCCCCATTTTGATCGTATTGCAAAGGTGGACTAAATATACCGAAAAACACAAATTATATTTTTTTTTCATGTTTTCGCGTTATTTTGTAATATTACTTCGGAAATACAATTTGCTTTTCATTTTTAATATGAAATTACGAAAATTATGATATTTTCATTGCTATATTTAATTATTTAAACATACTATATTATTTTTCTTATTTTTGCTCGCCATATTTCAGCCGCCATTTTGTTTCTTTTTTGGGTATTTATAGTGTATTTCAAAATTTAAACTATGAATTTAATTTACCTGCACATAAAAACCCCTAAATAAAACCTCCCAAATTTTATCGAAGTACTAATTTTGGCCACGAAACCTTGAATACTGGCCCACTGTGCAATCCAGAAAACAAGGGAACTTTTAGAGCAAGTATTAAAAGAAATTTGCTATCCTGGAGGTTTTTTTGATGGAACTATACCGTATTTTTGTTACATAGAGAGGAAAACATCGAAAACCTCCCACGGCAAAGGGACTCTAACCCACGATGCATCAACTACTGAGGATATTTTCCGTCAGCACTGTGGTTGGCGTGAACCGGGTGCGAAATTCGTATCAATCAGCCATCGCTGGGATTCGAACCAAGGATACCTCATTCTGAAAAGAGCATTCTATTTTCTGAGCCATCAGGACTCCATAATTGTCTATCCAATCACATGAATACGTCTAATCATGTAGTCGTGCTCGGCTTATTAACGTTTTAGCTTTAATACTTGAATTTTATTATCACGATGAATAAATTTTCTGATCAGATTTAATTGGATACCAGTAAGCGTCGTCACGCGCGTGTGTTGAACTTGATTGGCTGACCCATGTGTGACGTCGCTTGGAAGCATCCCATTGTTAATTTTGAGACGTTTAACGAAACTTGATACATCTTGACATTATTCCAAATCAAAATATTCAATATTTTGAATTATTAATAAAATTTTTATCATTTGATATAAGTATTTATTAAGTCATTTAATGTAGAATAACTGTTTTCATAAATGTGAGTTTTAATTATCGTAAAAATTAAATTATTAAATTATTTTTAATAATTTTAATAAAATTTTAAGAAATGATTTAACGCTGATAAAATTAAAAACATTGTTTTTTTTGGTTTTCATTTAATTATTTTCTGGTAATAAATATTTGAGTTATTTAATAATAGTTATTCTTAATATATTTGATTTGTTGATTTAGTTGTTAGCTAATAATTTTCAATTTTTAGGATATGTAATAATATTGCTATAATTTGTAATTTAACAATAAAATAGTTTTTAGTTTCAATTCACCGCTACAACAACAGTATAATAATTCATAACTTATCATTAAAAAAATTTCCTTATTTTCTGTGCATTAAATTCTGAATCATTACGTTACACTATTTATTGTTTATCGTATCGTATCGCTAATTACACTATTTATTGTTTATCGTATCGTATCGCTAATTACACTATTTATTGTTTATCGTATCGTATCGCTAATTACACTATTTGTTGTTTTCATTGTGAGCGCGCAGTCCTTATTTCTTTTTGTTTACTCTTATAAAAGAACTTATTTTCCTTACGTTTCAGTGTAAATGAAACAAAATTAAAATTTAAGGACAATTATTTTAAAATTTAAAAACGTCAAAACTTACTTGATCGCTGACTGAAAGTGTTAACAAATCACCCTTTTTTAGATTTCTCACTGTTACAACATGCAGTCAAACAACTTTTGATATTTTTAATCTTGCTTCCTCAAAATTGAATCGTCCAATGATGTATTTTTATTATTGTTTTATTAGTTTTAATTAGTTCCTTTCAACGATTTATTTTAATTACTTTTTTTTACAAGCATTCTAAAAATATATATTAAAGGTCATGATTATAGAATACTCGGTATCAGTTCGTAATGATTATATTTAATTTATATATGCAAATCAGAAAACGGAAGTAAAGCAGGCAAAGGTAAACGAGGTGGGATATTTAGGATTCAATCTAATTTTTATGGCTGTAATTAATATATTTTTAAACCTTTATGTATTTAATACAAAATATATGGACAAGTGTCTTTGTAAATGACGTATTTTCGATTTATTGAATCAATCATGTTGTATATGTTACACCACACAATAAATGTAAAATGCACGCTCTCGCAAAAAATGAGATCATTGAATAACTTTTGATCTAATGATGGGATTTTCACATACTAAAAGGCAATATTAACGGTTTGATAATCCCGTTTACTTCGATTTTGATAACTGATTTGTTCAGAAGATATTTTAACTTACGATTTAACTTCGCTGAGTAAACATAACATCTTTTTGACGGATTCGCATTCTTGATTCTCCAAATACGGGGGACAGTCGCTGTCAGAAAAATACGGTACAAATAGGTAGAACTGTTGAAAGTTCGATTTTCTTAATGTGATTTTCACTTTTGGCATATCGAGCCATATTTCACAAACTAATGAAGTTAATCAAAAATTGTTTTCACAAGATTTTCATACTTTCTCCTCCAAAAATGGCTCCATGAAATTATGATTATTTGCTTCAGTTAAAAGCTAAAAATATTTGTGTTTTAATGCATGGAAATTTTTACACCATCTAAATCTATGTCATTTTAAATGACAAAATCAAAAGTTTGAAAGATAAGTGGCCAATTATTTCTTGAGAAATAAAAATATAAATAAACGATTTTTTCAAGATGTCGGAATACGCAAAGCATAATGATAAACATTAAAGGAACCAAAATTTCGACAGCATTCCCGCTTAAACAGTGAGGACCATATTTTATAGAATGTGGTCAGGTACGTTTAGTCAACGAAAGTAGGTTTTTCTGTCTTATTTTGTAACTTCGTATTTTGTATCGCACAAATTAATTAATTTGCACATTAAAGATTAGGCCCCAGAACTATTAAGGTTTAGTTTTAATACGAGGAAATCCGATCATTAAATCAAAAGTTATTCGAAGTGTTTGCTTTTTTCGACCGTGAAAGTATATATACATATTTTATTCTATTATATGAATATTTACACTTAGTTTCTACTTTATTTAAACTATTTTTTGTTAGTACTTTTTGTGGTTTTTATTACACTTACTAACTTTAATTACCATTATCTGATGACTTTTTTTTAAAAAACTATGTTGAATTTTGGAAATATAATTTAAATATTTTAGTACTTGAATGTAAATTATGTAAATTTTGTAAAGCCAAATTTGTATATTTGTATCATATATCTTGAAATACAAAAAAAAAATTTTCTACCTAAAAATAGCTAAGTTTGGTAAAACTAATAGATTTAACACCGTATATCCTAATAGTACACTTAACTGCTATTTTCAGCTTTGGATCCTGCAGGACCAAGATTCTACTCGGCTCCCTTAGAAGAGAGACTGGACCCGGGTGACGCCAAATTTGTGGATGCCATTCACACTGATTCTGGGTCAGGTTTGTTTGAAGGTAAGGGTGATTACTTCATTGTAATAGAATTCTATAGTACACAATGATTTCTTTAATGTTATTAAAATGAAATTTAATAACTACGTTATAACTTAAATGGGACAAGGGTTTGTGAAATTCCTTGAAATTCGATTTTTATCTTTTGCATAAATGAAAGACTTGTAATGTCTAAATCTTGAACCGGAAGACATTCTTGAATAGTTCGGAATATATCCCCTTTAATTACTGTAGGATATATCCTCACATGGGCTTGATACATATATTTAATTAATATGAAACTTTTAAACGACATCTTGTTAAATTATACGCTATTTTTTTAATCAGACTGAAAATTTTCCTGGATGACTTCAATCTTTTTTTAAAATTTATTTTTTCATCTTGTGTTTCAAAAATATTTTTTCCCTTAGCACCCAAGCTTCCATTTTGGGAACAAAGTTTTTTCTTCAGAAAAATAAAGACTGGTAACTTAATTACTTAATTTTTAAAAATTATTTTTGAAACACAAGAAATTTAGGTCCAACGTTACAATAAAAGTTAGAAAAATGGATGGAAACACTCATTCAGGTCCCAGGTCCTAACCGAAGGGGGGGGGGAGAGTCTGGAAGGTAGTAACGAAAAATAACATTACGGGACTTTTTTGAGACCACTCAATTTCCTTCTTCAAGCAAAGAGCGGCTGTAAGGTTGTTGATATTCACATTAGATTAGTGTTAAATCACATTGCTAGGGTGACCAAGGCATTCGAAAATGATCAGATACCACTCTAGTTCTAACCATAAGCGATGTCAGCTAGCGATACGGCTTTGTTACTCGAACGGCACGTCTGCGGTGGAGATTGATTTTCGTTTTCTAAATCTGAATTGACCTGGGTTTCGACAGCCGTGGGTTTCCAAATGGAAGACTATGAGAAAAATTTGCCTAAGACCTTTTCCCAACATGTCAGGAGCTTGATCAGTCTGTATGCTTTTGGGCTTTCATTAGGTTTACGTGTCTTAGGGACGAAAACGATCCTGGCCTTCTTCCAGGGTGAACTCCAAGAGTTAGCAGATGTTTAGTAGTTTTACAAACCAATTCTCATTTGCATAAAAAAAGCCCCTTGACGATTTCATTTTGGAATGCCATCAGGGTCTGGTGTTTTGTTACGCTTTAGATAATCAATTATTTCTTTTATCAAATACTTCTTCTTGTAATCCAAAGTCTTCTTCGCATGATATGTTGTATTGTTCAACGGGTTCTGTCTCCTCCTCAATAAACGAAACGTGGTATTCCAGCAAAGTTTTAAACGAGTCAAGATTCCTTTTTTGTTTTTCATCCTTTGTCTGTCCATGTTTCTTTATATTTTTCCTAATATTTTTAGAATACTATTACTTGATGTATTATTGCTTATTGTAATATTATTACTTCAGTATATCATTACTTTAGTAAATGATTACTTATTATATTATGACTTAATGTAACTTAGTATATTTTAAGTATATTACTTAATGATGTCGTATGTCCTTTCAAAAAAAGTCGTTGTATGTCAGGCTTTCCAGGAATTTGCCAATTTTTGCTTTAATGATGGCTCTTTGCATCCAGCTTTCTCCTCTTTGAATTTCTGTTTTCTTATGTTTCTGGTGGAGGGGTCGATTTGATTTTGAAACCTTTGTCTATGAGCTCTTACTTCATTGCGGCGAGTTTTTAATCCAGAAGACCTCCGCGAAGTTAGTTTTCTAATATTGCTTGTCTTATTTCAGCTACTTTGGCAAACTTTTCACAGATTCCCAGAAAATTCCTCGATACAGAGATCGATCTCGTCCCTTGAAAAGCGTATTTAAACGTATACAAAAACTAACTAAGCTTCATTTAAAACCATGCAAATAACTAAATAAAAAAAATTTATACTAGTACTACTTTTTGTTTTTTTCCTAATGCAATCCAATATGTATACATTTTGTTGACATTTCTATTTTAGGTCTTGGAATGCGTGCCCAGGTGGGACACGTTGATTTTTACCCAAATGGCGGGAAAGACCAGCCTGGTTGTCACAGTTCACCTTTTGATATTTTACCCAGAATAGGGTGGCAAAGAGGTGAGATACATATTTGTTGCATTTATATTAATATTATTGGAGGGTCCAACTGACCCTAATAAGTAATAATCCATAGGTAACAATTAATATAACCGAAAGAAATAGTCCATAAACAATAACAACAGTTTTTATTGAAAAAAATAATAAT
This sequence comes from Parasteatoda tepidariorum, assembly GCF_982258835.1. Classification (NCBI taxonomy): domain Eukaryota; kingdom Metazoa; phylum Arthropoda; class Arachnida; order Araneae; family Theridiidae; genus Parasteatoda; species Parasteatoda tepidariorum. The sequence goes on from NC_141758.1 coordinate 101,942,897, forward strand.
AACGAAAACGGTTACTCCATAAAATGAATCACGATATTCGATACGTCAAAATATGGTTCCAATTAACAATAAAACAATATTTAATAATACAATCAACAATCAAAATTTATAAACGAATAACGATGAGCAAGACAGCAAAAAGAAAAAGAGCGATAAACTGGTTTGGCGATATCGGCGAAACTAAAAATCGCCAACGGCGCCAACAGTTATTATGAGATATTTATAAAATATTTACAATTGGTATATTTGTAACTTATAAAATATTACAAATATATAAAATATTTACAACTACCTCGATTTTCTCTAAGACACTTTAAAAGGAAAGAAACGTCATGGAAAATTCACGTCTAGATGAGACTTCATTATTAGTAGTATATATGTGAAGGTGTGGAAAGATGACGAGCTTTTGTTTCAATTTTTTTTTTCAAATCCAGTAAGTTGCACGAAAAAATAACCACAGTCACTAGTTTTTTGTGCTGTGAAGCCCAAATATTAGAAACAAAGACTAAAGAAATAAATTTGAGTATTCACTACTCGCAAAAAGGTTTGCCCTTATATGATTTATTGTCGGGCTTCATGAACCAATATCAATATATAATGTACTGGAGATCAAAATAAAGACAACCGTGTAGAACACGCCTAATGTTAATGAAAGTGGATAAAGATATGCAAAATTGTGATATTTTATGTTAATTTTAGTTCTGCAATTACTGGGCATTTGGTGTACCTTCTTTTTGAATTTTAATAAGTGCCAAGGGTGGAATTTCGTTGGGGAGCTCGACCGGGCTGTGCCAGTGGGAACCTGTGCCTCCTCTCCTGAGGACTCTATCGTAGTGGCGATACAAATTATTCCGTGTGCCACCATTTGGGGTGGGGGTTTGTACAACTTCTTACTGTATAGTCTTACTTGATATTATGTATATATATATTCTGAAATACCCAGCGCATCTTTTTTAGCTGCGAGATATTATACAACATGTGACCACCTTCGGGCTGTTGAATATTATACTGACAGTATCAGATCACCGATTCAGCCTAGAAGATCGGGCAGTGTCTGTCAGCATATAGCCGTAGCATGCAGGGATTGGGAGACTTATTCTCAAGGGAGGTGTGCTGATTGCTCTCACGATGGTGACTGCGCTCTCATGGGATACAACAGTGATCTGTACTGGAATCCTGAAGTCAACAAGCACGAGTATTTTGTGAAGACATCAGAAGAAGAACCATTTTGCTGTAAGTATTTTAATGTTTCATTGAAGCGATGAGGATTGTATATTGTTGTTGAATGACTTTTTAACTAATGTTGGAAGTTAATGGGAAGAAACATCTTTGTTTCCTTAACAGAACGCAGCAAACCATACATTCCTATCTTCTTTAGACTAAATTGATTTTTCAAATTACCATACATATTTCAGACCTTCCTTATATAATTATATGACTAACGAATAGCGTTTTTTCTTGTATGCCTGAAGTGTTCCAGTACCAGGTGATTGTTGAGACAGAGTGTGAGCATGGTTCGTGTCATGATCCATCTGCGGCTGCTGTCAACCCAGGAGTCATGCGATTGGAGTTGAAAACTAGAACAGGAAGAATGGCAAGGCTTGATGATAAGTAATGTTTCAATCACTATCAGTTTTGAATAAATAAAACAAATTTAATTTTCTATCTACACTATCTGGCCAAAAGAATCCGGACACCCAGTGTCATGTACCTGAGGCACATATTAATATGATGTTGGTCTCCCTTTTGCATCGATGACAGCCTGCATACGTCAGGGAAGACCTTCAACCATTTAAAAATAGGTGACCATAGGAATTGACTTCCATCACAGCTGAAGTGAGTGATTGCAGTAAGGAGGGTCGATTTGGCTGGCTACGTAAACTGAGCTCTAATTCGTCCCAAAAGTGTTCTATGGAATTTCGATTGGGGTTCTGAGAAGGCCAGTCCAGTTTTCAAACACCCATTTCGTCAAACCACGTCTGTGCAAGCCTCGATGCGTGAATGGAGCAGTTATCCTGCTGGTAGAGAAATGGGCCGAAATATTGCCACAGAGTTGAGAGTGCATTGTCCGCATACATCTCAAGGCCTGGTTTCTTAGGACAGGGCGCCGTCAGCTGGAAATCAGCGCTAACCTCTGATTGGTCCATTTGTGAGTTTGATAGTATACGTCATCGAACGCTCATCTTGAACTACAATCGCAGTCCAACTCAACTGCAGTTGGATTTCAACGTGACGTTAACCACAGAAGCAATGGCGGACAACTCCAACAGCACATTGAAATCAGCCAAGATATTGATTTTGACATTAAACATAGGTTCTTCATTAAACATAGCACTCTTCATTTTGCTCAGCTATAATGTGTTTTTTCTTGGACAAAGTCATTATTTGTTCTCTAAAACACTGGTCGACAATAACAAAATCAATACAAATTCAAAATAAATATTTGTTTACGTTATTAACGCATGCGCAATGAGAGATAATGTCTGCGTTGGAACTACTGCTCACGCTGAGCTAACAAAAAAGTATTTTTTTGGTGTCAGCTCTACGTCAACTTTCCGCTGACGCCCAGATAAGGCGCTAGTTCTAAGAAACCAGGCCTTGAGCTGACAAACCAGTATTTTGTTGGCGTCAGCGGGACGTTGATGTCCCACTGACGCCCAGATAAGGCGCTTATCCTAAGAAAACAGACCTTTAGAGTTTATGTTTCCAACCACAGGAACTAACATACTCGAGTCAAGCCACGAGAAACACCCCCATATCATTATGCTTCCACCATCATAACAACCGGGTGTCCTGATACTTTTGGCCAGAGAGTGTATATGAATATATGAAATTCCAATTTTCATAAAGGGTACCCGTAAATTCCCACAAGAAATAGCTTTGATTAAAACAGTTTTTTAATTAAAATTATGAGATATTTACGGAATCTACGGATTCTTAAATGTGGAGAAGTATTCCTAGTTGAATGGTTTCCATGATTTTGATGACCAATTCGTCGATTACTTGCTTAATGATCGTTTTGTAATAACTTGAGACTGAATTCACTAAAACTATCTGAATAAACGAAAACTGAAATTTATTGAAACTGACTGCACTCAGTTTTTTATCTTGAAAGCGTATTAGGAATCATGAGTTTGTTGGGATAATTATTAGACTTCTCAAAAAAGTTCAACAGCATTAAAGCTCATGATCTAAATGGCCATAAAAGTAGGAAGTTACACGTACAGGAAATGACCCAACAAAGCTTAAAATATTGCATTGTTCAACAAAGCAATCAATTGCGTAATAAAACTCAAAATATTACTTAATAAGGAAAAATATTTATTCTCTCATGTAATACTCCTTTTATAATAATCCTGAATTATAAGCTGACGCTTGTGGCCTTTTTTTCTTGTTGATGGAAACACTTTATAGCCACAGTGGTGTGAAATTCGAATATTGAGTTGAATTCAAAATTACAAGGCTGCAGAGTTGAGCATTGTTAGTCGTAATCCTCAAAACGGGTGATTAATGAAATAAAAAGAAAAATGCATTCGCTGATATAATCTCAACCCCTTAATATCACCTCTTGCGGATGGGTTGGTGGATAGCTTCAAAACCTTATATAGGAACTAAAGATGAGTTTGGGCTCACTTTTTGAGATCCAAGCCGGAAGAATTTTAATCCGAGTCCAAGATACATAGAATTACTCGGCACTTCTAATTGGCCAAATCCCAGATATTTCACTTCATAAGCTGTGTTGAACAGCAGACCCAACTCTGAGTTTACGACTGTCAATGATCAACTCCGTAGCTTTGAAATCTGAACCCAACTCAAAAGACAAGGAAACTACTTCCATTCGGAGAAATTAGCCTTCACGAAAAACTTTTTGATGGAACTAATCTGTATCTGTGTTACATGAAGAGGAAAACCACGAATGCCTCCAATAGTTAGTCTGGCAGCAAAGGGGATTCTAACTCATGATCCATCTACCACTGAGGATATTTTACATCAGCACTGTGGTTGGAGTGCGCGGGAATAGATTTCGTACCGATCAGTCATCGTTGGGATTTAAACTTGGGCTCTCTAACTGAAAGGCGAGAGCTATCTTCTGAGCCACAGAGGTTCTACCCTCTCTTATTTAGAATTTTTAATGAGTCATTTTAGCTACTTCCATTCTATTACTTTCATAAAAGTATATATATTTTTTCAGAGATGAAAAAGAAATGAAACCTGGTGGTCAGTATGTATATTTAGCCACAAGCAGATTTCCACTGGGAGGTGTGCAGGCAGCCAAAGTATGGTTCGGATCTGTCTTCAGGAGAACGGACTCCCTTGCTTTACCTAGAACCCAATCCACTAGTTTGAATCTCAAGAAAATAGAGATAGTACCCATCGAGATACCTGATAAAGTGTAAGAACATATAAGCAAAGCCTATTCTATTACTCCTTTCTATATTTATTGTAAGAGTCACCACTTTATAAGGTGTATGCTGTCCATGCAAAACCTATGAAAGTGCTAATGCTGTGAACGCTAAAACGCTAGAAAATTGTTTTTTTGAAAATTTTTTTTGCAACATCAAAAAGCGCCAAGAATCTCAGTTTTGTATTTTTTGTCGCTTGCGTTGATTTTTCTATCGCATGTTAGTTGCGCAGTATACTTGTGTAATCTTTGTAAATAGAATAAGTGCCCCAAGGTTCCGTGATTTTCCAACTCTTCACACTTTTCATCTCTCTCTTACCATGGAAAATTTTATTTCCCTTTCCAATACATTTGAATAAAAAATTAGAATATAAGTGGGGAAAAATTAAGATTTGCCGAAACCATGGTAAAAGAGATTTGAAGAGTGGGATATCGTATAACCTTTAAACGTTTATTTTATTTACAAAGGGTATAAGTTGACGTATGGTTATACGATGGATGTTGATGGATGTTAAAGATACCACTATATGGGTGTATGCGTTTGGTCACTATATGTCAGTTAAATGTTTTCAATTTTTTTTAAAAATCATTTCTCATGATCTTTGTGTAGTTATGTGTATAGGCTTTTGATAACTATATTGGTTGACTGCTCGAAAAAATGAATTAAATGTCACTGTATTGGTATAAGTTTTCGTCACTGAAGGAATCGTGTTTTTATTTTTGAAACCGTGTTAATATTTGTAATACAAAACCAGAAGTTTTTCTTCAATAATATGCAGAATATAATTTCAATTTGTTCGTCTTATCAGAATTCAAAAACTTGAGAAAAAGATTAAGAGTAAGTTGTAGGTAATGATGATGAATTAAATTTACTGATTAATAAGCAAATTTTTCTTAAAAGTGAGATTGTGTTGTATATAATTATTTTGCACATTTTTGCACTCAAACAAATAAAAACTTTTTGTTTTATTTTAGAAATAACTTATCCTCTCAGCAACAGGAGCCAGAAATCACAGTTCTGTGTGGTTCATCTACCGATAAAACTATTTCTAGAAATAAACAGCTTGAACTGACTATAAATAACTGTTAAGACACATGTGAATGTGCTATTTAAAATATATATTTCTTATTTACAATATGCATGTTCATAATGAATTGAAACTCTTTTGAACTTTTTTTCTGTAACATATTGCATCGAATTACATTTCTACTTTTAATAAGAAGCTATCCATGTATTTTCATGCATTCATTTTCAAAATACATTATTATTTTTCTATGCACTGAAATAACGATGAAATTTCTTTCTGTAATGTTATACGTTTTTAGAGAATATTTTTGTGTTTTTTTTGTATTCTATTTTTACTCAAAATAAAGCCATATTTTTTACACTATGTGATAGTTTCTTTGCTTCAGATGCAATGAAATTAAGTAAATAATTTTGGGGATAGAGCGTTCGCCTTCCAATGAGGTGAACCGGGGTTCGATCCCGGCGATGGCTGGTAGATACGAATTCCGCATCCGACTTGCACCGACCACAGTCCTGACGTGATATATCCTCAGTGGTAGACGGTTCACGGGATAGAGCCCCCTTGCCGTTTGGCTAACAAAGGGAGGTTTTCGTAGTTTTCCTCTCCATGTAACGCAAATGCGGGTTGATTCCATCAAAAGTCCTCCACGAAGGCAAATTTCTCCCAATACTTGATCCAGGAGTTCCCTAGTCTTCTCGATTGGGTTCAAAGTTAGAAGGCTATGGAGTTGAGCATTAGCAGTCGTAAATCCGAAAAATTGGGTCGGCTGTTCAACGACGGTTATAAAAATCAAAATAAAGCCATATTTTTTGATTTTGTGATTGTGTCTATAACTCTTATGGGAATTAGAGCAGAAATTAAGGAAAAAAAAGGGAACTAAATATCTGTCAGTTTATTTGTCGTTAGTCAATTAAAAATTCCTACTCTTAGCAAATTTCACTGGCTTTTTACAATGCACTTAGCTATTTTGAAAAGCCTTTAGCATTTAATTTTAAGGGGATTTAATAATTAAGGCATACATCAATAGTGCTAAATCTGACCTTTTTTGATGAACTTTTTCTAAGAAACTACTTGTGATATCGCTTTGAAATATTTTGGGGGATATTTGAGATAATATTAGTTGTATGCCATGATAATGTTTCAATGTTAACTGGAATACATTTTGAGTTAAAAAAGATTTTTTTTTTAAAAAAATTAAAAGTTCTCAGTTCATAATTTAAAAAAAATTTCTGCCAAAAATATCGATTATTAGTTATTACAGTGTAAGCATTTATATACAACTATTTAAAAAAAACTGAAGCAATATCTTCTTTAGATGTTAAGAAAAGGTACGTCAGGAAAGGTCAGTTTTTAGCATTATTGGTATACATGACTTACAGACTCCCTTTTAGCTTATTATAATCAGCCTCTATGCTTCTAAGTAAATTAAAATTGCTTGATTCGATTGAATTAGCTTAAGCTTAATGTAATGAAAATTTAAAGCGGTCATTTACCATAAGCCTTCTCTGCTATGGGCTTATGTGAAATTTTCCTGATATAAATAAAGTTAGATGAACAATGAATGATAGATGTTTTAATTTGCCTGAAGGTATGCAGAAGACTAAAATATGACAGACTGATTAGAAAATTCTAAAGATCTTTATTTTAGCGACTGTTTGCAAAAGGCCCTAAAATACCGATCTTTACATTAATTTTTTTCATAAATGATTTTACTGTCAAAAAGTTGCTTTTTAAAAAAAGCATTTGCTGTAAGTGGATGAATTCGGACACAGATATTTTAGATTAATTTATTCAATAGTCTTTCAAGTTGGAGAATGTTTAGAATAAATTCAATCCTTGTGTTTTAAAATGTACGCAGTTAACAAATTCTGATTTTTACTTGAATTTTTTTCTTGAAAAAATATTTGCAACAATGTTTTACGAAAGCAAAATTTTGCTTAACTACAGGAAAATAAACTGCTTAGATTTAATTGATAGTTTTTGAAAAGTTTTTTAAAAGTTATAAATGAAAATTTTACTGAAAATTAAAAAATAAAAATTAAAAACGGTGGAAAAAAAACCATAAAGAAGTCAACCATGTTACTTTTCTGAAGTTCGCAATTTTTTTATATTTTTAAAAATATTTTATGACATTTCCATTGGTTACAGGGGCCAGGATAGCCTGTAGGATTTCCGGCTCGTGTTCGTGAGAACTGTAGTTCGAATCTCACCGGCCGAAGAATCCCCGTGTGTTAAATGGTGACTGGCGCACGTTAAATCTGTCGGGGCAACTAAGTCCTCCAAGTTTCCATAACAAATCAATGCCTTTAGGGGTTTCTTTGGTAGCACGATTTCCTGAGCGCGAAATCAAGCCCTTTACGGTAGAACAGTTTTGCGAGGACCCATTCCGCGCATTCTCGGTCCTTATGCAGGCTGATCAAAGTGGTCCCCCACCAACTTACTGACCACAGCCAGTGATGCTAGACTTCGGTGTTCTACTGGGAACCGTGTCCCTCTTAGGAGAGGAGGCGCAGATTCGTACCAAGACTCTGGCTGAGAGAACTTGTATTTGTGGTGGAAGCAAATCCACTTTTTTAGGGATAAAATACATACATTTCGTGAAATTCAAAAATGTGTTTTTAAGACGTTTGTGGATGTTTTTAAGACGTTAAGCTCAAGCGCTTAAATATTTCAGAAAACTGTGCATCCAGAGTGTTTGCTCGATGCAGCTGGTGCAAAGTGTGCTCATGTTTCATGCACTTCTTTTATGACCCTCATATTTCCGATATTTTTTACTTTTAAAAATGTAATCCTTTAAATAATCTTCTTCAATTTCATTATCTTTTATTGAATACTTGGTACATATAAAATGCACGCTCCATTCTCTAAATGATATGATGGCTGTGAATATTGATTTTTTTTAAATATTTGACATCTAAATTAAGTAAAACGTTGCTAAAACTTATTGCATTTTTTGTTAAAAATGATAAATTGCCGAGTATTAATAACTGTATCAGTTTCATAACCATTACCCGATTTTCAATACTATTTTAATCCTCTATTAATGCAATTTAAAAGTTAATATTTTGGATGTGGGGACACATTATTTCCTTCTAACTCATTTTATTTTATTTTATAACCGTCGTTGAGCAACAGACCCAATTTTCGAGTTTATAACTTCTAATGTTAAACTCAGTAGCCTTGTAATTTTTAACCCAATCCAGAAGACAAGAGAACTCCTGGATCAAGTATTGGGAGAAATTTGTCTCCGGTGGAGGACTTTTTGATGGAACTAACATGCATTTGCGATACATGGAGAGGAAAACCACGAAAACCTCACTCGGTTAGCCTGGTGGCAAGGGGACTCTAACCCATGATTCCTCTAACACTGAGGATATTTTACGTCAGCACTGTGAATGGTGCTAGCAGGGTGTGGAATTCGAATCAACCAGCCATAGTCGGGATTCGAACCCTATCACGTTATTAGAAAACGAACTCTCTATACCCTGAGCCATCGCGGCTCGAAAGAAATAGAAAGGGGCACCAGAGTTTAAGCCGGGAACCTCTCGATCTAACTATTTTTTTAATATTCGTCGTAGAACAGCAACCCGATTGTTGGGTTTACGGCTACTAATGTTCCAACACCGTAGCCTGGTAATTTTGAACCCATCCAGAAGACAAGGAAACTCCTGGATCAGTACCCCCAGACGTATTGATTTGCTATGGGAACATGGAGGACTTTGAGATTCGACAAATTTAGCGTGAATCAGTCATTATTTATCACACGGGGAGTGTGATAAATAATGACTCGGCGAGGATTGAACCCACGACCTTTTGGATATGGGCCCAGTGCCCTACCAATCAGGCTATCCCGGCCCCGATAACTATTATACCGATACCGATCGATATACCGATAACGATCTAACTATTTGTAAAAATTTTATCGATCTAACTATTTGTAAAAATTTTATCGATTTAACTCTTTGTAAAAATTTTATCAATCTAACTATTTGTAAAAATTGTATCGAATTAACTCTTTGTAAAAGTTTTATCGATCTAACTATTTGTAAAAATTTTATCGATTTAACTCTTTGTAAAAATTTTATCGATCTAACTATTTGTAAAAATTGTATCGAATTAACTCTTTGTAAAAGTTTTATCGATCTAACTATTTGTAAAAATTTTATCGATCTAACTATTTGTAAAAATTTTATCGATTTAACTCTTTGTAAAAATTTTATCGATCTAACTATTTGTAAAAATTTTATCGATTTAACTCTTTGTAAAAATTTTATCGATCTAACTATTTGTAAAAATTTTATCGATTTAACTCTTTGAAATTTTTTTATCGATCTAACGATTTGTAAAAATTTTATCGATTTAACTCTTTGTAAAAATTTTATCGATCTAACTATTTGTAAAAATTTTATAGATTTAACTCTTTGTAAAAATTTTATCGATCTAACTATTTGTAAAAACTTTATTGAATTCTATAAGTTTAGCCCGGAAACTTTTTTTGTGAGGATATCTTATGTTAGTACTGTGGTCAGCATGAGCCGGATTCAGATTTTGTATCTACCAGTGCCCTCTGCAGTTTAAACCTGGGTCATCTCATTGACAGGTGAGTGCTTTTTCCCCTCGGCCACCTAAACTTGACCCTCAATATGTGTCAGTTTTCGTTTCTAAATATATATGAAGGTTATTTCATCGTTTACGAATGTCATATTAGCGGACTTTAATAAACACATAATTCAGCTAAAAAAAATCTAATTTTTGATAATATCATTTACATAATTTTTATTAATTAAAAAAGTAAAAACTAACTCTTACGAAAGAAAGGGAATATGTTTTGTCGTTAGCAGAGAGTTAATGAAAGTTAATGAAATATAGAGTAATTTTAAACGGAAACGTTATGTTTTAGCAAAAATATGTAGAACTACTTATTTACACATTTGAAGCTGCAATTATGTCATTTCTAAATAGTTTAATTGCTCATAAAAATATCATTAGAAATGATGTAAAGGGTAATAGGATTTTAAAAATGTATGTTATGAGCAGGGAAAAAGGGACACCTTGTATATTCCAATTCTAATCAATAAAAGTTAGTTTCGTATATACCATTGTTTCATCAGAACAATAGAAGTAGTGAAACAATGGATTGAATCAATAAATTACAAATCATGTTTTTGTAATAGTGTGCATTGTTTAAACGCATTTCAACAATAACTAACATTCATTTTAACAATAACTAAGATTTTATTTCAACAATAACTAAAATACGCTTTAAAATTCATTTGATGTTCAACTTTTGTGGCTGTTGGTTGTACGTGAATTCCAAAAACTGAAAATTTTGCAACTGAAATGATGAAGGTGCTGTAGCTGTAACGAATATGAAGTAGTTAAAGCGGATTAAAAACTGTAAGTAAATAATAATTTAAAATTCAGATAGAAAAAGTCCAGAATTTAAAATCCAGAGATTCAAAGGAAAAAAAATTCACCCGATATAGCTTTTAATCTAATAATCCATTTTTCAATTGCAAGTTGTCCACCAATAAATATATTAAATGTCTTTAAGGTTAACATGTGACTACTTGAAAAATATAGATAATTATCGGTTATAGAGAACCATGACGAAAAAATTCCAGATTCTAGTCAGGATGTGGCCAATAACCGATAAATAAATTTGGCGAAAACACCATATTTCCTGATAATTATTCATATCAAAATCGAGAATATTTTGATCAACATCGATAACTCTGCACACCAATATAATGATAATTATTAAATATAATACTGCTTTGAGTGTTGGTAGAGTTTATTTAACGAAAGTCTTGGCCAATATAAAAATAATATACGCTATTTAAAGGAAAAACTTTGCAGTTTATTGCTAAATATAGATAATTTTGATAATGATAATTATATATATCGTCGCTTTGAAACTAAACCGCAGTAACTCAAAAAAATAAAAATGAGATATTTGGGTCATTTTGTGTAAAAAAAAAATCACCCTTTTGGAGAAACAATGTGTTATCTTCATAGTTCCATAAAATTAATTTAGAGAGCAGATAAATCGTTATCGCATTGGCGTAATTCGCCATCTTGGTTTTAGGAAATAGTGTAGCAGTGTGCCAGTTGCAACAAAACCTTGGAGGAGATAACATCGCTTTGAAACTAAACAGTGGTAACTCAAAAAAGCTAGTCTTTCAGGAGAGCGATTTTTTTCCTACGCTGTTGTACGTCAAAATTTGAAATGAGATACGTAATATTCGGGAGGATATTTTGAAGAACATCGTTGTATTTTGAAATAACTCTCCACTTTTAATAAAAGTTTAGGAGAAAAGTGTTGAAACTCAAAGTACCTTAACTTATTTCGAAATTACCACAAAATTAGAAATGCTTCAAGAATCAGGCCTGGTTCATTGAAAAATGTTAAGAAACAGGGTTTTTTTAATGTAAACTATTTTGCAATAGTCGCCATAGCTTCGAGTCAACCTGTGGTGGAAGTTCCTGAAAATTTAGAAATCGCTCTCCTGAGAAACTTGCTTTTTTGAGCTGCCACGGTTTAGTTTCAAAGCGACGATATATTTGATTTCTAAATGAAATCTTGGCACTTATCCGTTGTAAGCAACAATGCTCTTGTTGGCGACTATTGGAAAAGCAACCGCCAATAAGTTTCTTATCTAAGGTAAGTTAAGGTTATAAGTACTGAAAAATACTAACATATCTGCTAACATGTTATTATAATATATATAGCACTAATCCGTTATAGGCAACGGTTCAGTGCAATATATCATATTATTATTATATCTATATTGCACTTATATCCCCTTTAGGCAACAATGTTCCTGTTGGCGACAAATGGAAAAGCAACCGCCAATATACGGTACTTAAATCTAATAAGTACTGAAAAATACAAACATATCAACTGGCGCGTTATTATTATAACGACTTCCAAGTAAAGAATCAAGACGGTAATGCATCAAGGTTGAAGCAATTGAGTTTAAATTTAAAAATTACAATATTTCAAATTAATAACCACATTCTTAATCATAATTAAGATTAATCACTTCTTGAAAAACAATACATTCCATATCTTTAAGCAGCATTTATAAAGTACCTGAGCTTTGCAAAAATTTCACCAATTTCAATAATGAACTAATTCCTAAGTGCTTGAAAATTCAGAAACTAAATTTTACCAAATCTTTAAAGTCTACCAATTATCTAGGTAACTACAAAAATTAGAAATCGAAAGCATAATTTCATTATTATTAATTAAATTTATGAATTTGTGCACAAAATCTTTTTTTATGATCAGTTCCATTGCGTACTCCACTAGATTTACTTACGTATTTCGTAATGTTCCCATTTCTTTGATGATTTTTCTTACAACAAACTTAAGCAAAAAGTTCCAACTTTTTCTGCAGAATTTCGTATCTTTATTTTAAAGGTGCTTTTATCTCTGAAATTCAGTTAATACATTTTACATTTTCTGATATTTTTATCATGGAAATTACTAGTCGAATCCATGAACCTTTTCTAATAAGAACTTTGTAAGTAAGCATAATCAAATATTAAATATCAACAATTACAGTAGACCCATTTTTTTAACATGTCAACATTCAAATTCAAAATTTTCATGACAAGAATTAAAGTAATTCATTATTTTTGAAGTAATTCAGTAATTTTATAGTAATTCCTTTCTTTGTAACTTTTGCTCAGAATCGGCACTTTTTAAAAGTTTTGGCAATTGATCCGTTTTTAACAATAGTTTAATTATGTGTTCTTTTCTTGTTTTCCAATAATTTTTTTATTCTTACTTAGATATTTTCTCAATTGGACTGATTTGATAATTAATTGACCTGAATCGAAGTCTAGTGCTAAAGGGTATTAATTTAATCAGACAGTACCCATTTCGGGTTTCTCATACTTTATTATGAATTAAGTCGCATCAATATCTTGTAAAATAGTAGTTTTTTTCCAACCATTTTCTTTAGTTGAAATAATACAATAGGTGCCGGGAATATGTCTTTAAATGCAAGACAAGAAACAATAATTTCAATATTCTTACTTAGTTCTGGGCACTGAGAACGTAAATTAGATCCACATTCTACTTTCAAAATTTTCTCTTATTATGCTATTTTTAAGTCATTATTTTGGCGATAAGTTTGTCAAAATCTTTATTAAATGAGCCTTTGTTAACTGATGAGATTCTTATTTGGAAACTTTCCATTGAACTCTCATAATCGCCAAGCTTTTCATATAATTTTGACTGTCATATCTTTCCAAACTATACGTTTCACTTACTAGTTGTTCATAAGATTTTTCAAATCTCCAAAGGTTATTTTTTTAGTTTTAAAACCCATTCGTTAAAATTATAATTTAATTTCTGAGCAAAATTTCCCTCTGAATCTAAGGAGATTTTACATGTAGCTCAAACTATTGTGGCACTTTACGGGGGAATAGTTTAACGAAGATCGATACCGCACACCCTCGGCTCCTTAGTAGACTGATCCAAGTGGTCACCCACCCGTACGCTGACTGCAGAAAGTGATGCTTGACTTTGGTATCCTTCTGGGAATGATCAGTCACGATAAGTCCACTACGGGACGAAAGCATATATGCATAATTTGATAATAAAAAAAGGAGTCATATGCAATTGAGAATTATTACTTAAATCCAAAAAAGCAGTCTTTTCTTAACTTGCAACAGAGTATATAATAAAGTCAATGTATACAGCGTTAGAATTCCATTGAATACTTAGATTATTAGGAATACTAAGATTGAAATAGGAGAATTGTTATATATTTTACCAAGATTTTTATTGAATTCCTAGCGTGTTGCAACACACTGACAACAACACACCTAGCAACAGACTGAAGTTGGAGAATTATTATTTACTTTGAAAAACATTTCTACTGCATGTTTAGCATTTTTAGGCGAAAATTGAAATAGGAGAATTATTATATACTTTACCAAGAAGGAAATAGGAGAATTGAATCGGCAATGATTGAAGTAGGAGAACCAGTTATACTTTACCAAGATTTCTACCGAATGCCTAGCGTGTTTAGGCAACGGCTGAAGTCGGAGAGTTATTATATACCAAAATTTCTATTGGATGCATAGCATTTTTAGGCAAAAATTAAAATAATATAATTATTGTATACTTTATCAAGATTGAAATAGGAAAATTGAATCGGCAATGATTGAAGTAGGAGAATCAGTTATACTTAACAAGATTTCTACTGAATGCCTAGCGTGTTTAGGCAACAACTGAAGTTGGAGAATTATTATATACTTTACCAAAATTTCTACTGGACAATTAGCATTTTTAGACAAAAATTGAAATTAGAGAGTTATTCTATACTTTACCAAGATTGAAATAGGAGAATTGAATTGGCAAATATTGGCAAGAAATAGGACAATCAGTTATATTTTACCACGATTTTTACTGAATGCCTAGCAATTTTGGGCGAAGATTGAAATCGAAGAGTTATTATATACTTTACCAAGACTGGACATTAGAGAATTAAATAAGAAAATCGAAATGACAAAGATTGCAATGGGAGTATTATTATTTACTTTAGCACGATTTCTGCCAAATACCCAGCATTTTTAGACAATGTGTGAAGTAGGAGAATTATTATTTATAAATATTTCTTTTGAATGTCTAAAATTTTTAGGCAAAGATTGAAGTTGTTGAATTCTTATATACTGCACCAAGATTTCTTTATTTTGTTTAATAACCATCGCTGAACAGAAGACCCAATTTTGGATTTATAAAATGTTCAACACCGTAGCCTTGTAATTTTGAACTTAATCCAGAATACAAGGGAACTCTAGGATCAAGCCTTCATTTGCCTTCGTGGAGGACTTTTTGATGAAAATAACGCGTACCGCTTTGTTTTCAGTTTTGCATTTAAGCCGAGAAAACTTTTTTTGTGATCGTCTTTGTACAGCACACATCATTTATTCTTTTAATGGCCTTGTTTTGCTTTAGCTATCCATTGACCCTCTTGTCAATTTTTTTACCACAGAGTAGTAAAAAGGGGAGGAGGAGTTTTAGTATATATATTTATTATAGTATAAATATATATTTTAAAAAACGCATCTAAAGTAAAACAAAAGAATAACTCAAATTCACATTTAGGAGATAAAATGTAACGATTGTGTTATTTTATTTAACATAAATTATGTTAATTAGGAATTTTTGTTGAAATTTTTACAGGGATTTTTAAAATATCTGTTTGGGGGTGGATTTTGCGAAAAACGCTGTTAAAGTAATAATTGTGTCGAGTTAACTAGCAAATCTATGTTAATTATGACTCTTTGTGTTTTCTAAAAATCAAATGAATCCACTCTCTAACAATGGCTATTGAGTTACTTTTAAAAATATTTTTTTCTGTACACCATTGTTTTAACAAAGCTAAACAATGCAGTTAAACAATTGCATTCAAAAGTAACAAATATTATTAGCTATAAAAGTATTGATTGTTACAAAATTACTTCAAAAATAAGTTGAAATCATTATTGAGTTCATTTTGAGATTGGATTTCCTGTGGGAAGGTTATTTTTTGGAAGTTGAGTAAAAGTTTTAAAAGACTGATGAAATAAAGGAATTTGTTGACCGAGGATGAAGATAAGAAAGATGACTTAAAATTGTAAGTCAAAGTATTTCTTTCAATATTTATTTCATAAAATGCAAAAGAAAGAACAAAACAAAGTCAGCTAACGGCTTAATGATATTCAAAAATAAATGATGTTCTTTCTTTACAGTGCTTGTAACTAATTTTAAAATTAAGCTACTTACGCGTTTGTTTGGTGTTTTCTAAAATACAATAGAATACAATAATTATAATTAATATGCGTTAAACTATAAAAATAAAATAAACGTGAGAAGTAGCTATCATGGAGAAATATACGGATTTTTTTTTACTTTTTGTTTAACTTGCCCACATTAAAATTGAAGTTGCAAGCATGTTATGGTTTTAGTTAATAAGTGTCACTATAAATTGTAGAAAACTATTTCTGCTTAAGTTGATTCAATTTTATTTTTTTGCGATTATAATCCTACATTTTTTCGATGAAATTCTCAATAAAAAATTGGGAAAAATTTAATGGGAGGCAAAAGCATTGATTTAAAATGTGCTTATCAAAGTCATATTTTAAGGATGACAGAAAACCCATATTTTGAGCGTCAAAATCTAAAATTGTCTATCTATTTGGAACAATTATATATGTAGAAACAATTATAATTATATTTTCTGAATTAGTAAATTAGCGTATTTAAAACGTACCGCTTCAAACGTAACATTTGAAATTTAATATGTGATTTCCCGATTGCAACGCCGAAAATTGTGACTGGTCGATGGTCGGAATTTATTTTTTGAGGCAAATATAATTTGTGAAAGATTGATATAATTGTTGACAATTTAGGTTTCACTAATGTTTTGCAAAGGATTATCTTCATTAGTACCAGTCTGCATTAGTGCCCGCAGTTGCAGTAGCTACTGATTTTATGATCCCTAACATACATTTATTTTCAATTGCCATTTCACTATTTTCTAACTTAGGTTGAATATTTCTTTTGTATCATTGTTTTGTTTTTCAAATTTAAATTTTTTTGTTTCTTTTCTCATTTCACCAGTCATTCCAGAGCCATTTTTTAAATCTAATTCACCAGTTTTGTACTTACAACGAGGATCGTCTTTATGCAGTACATATATACTTTTTCACCACTTTATTTTGCGTTGGTACTTTCCATTTATGCTTACATTTACTATAATTTACTTAATCTGCAATCGACTTAATCAAAACGAGCTAATATTTACATTCGGTTACAACTTCCGAAGCTATGTAACCATTTGGACTTGATTCCAAATGGTTCAGATGAAGATTTAACAAAATCACATTCTCCAGTTAACATGTTTGAATTTTTATTTTTTATATTTTGTAACTGCCGTTGAACAACCAACCCTATTTTGCGTTTACGACTACTGATGTTCAACTCCGTAGCTTTGTAATTTTGAACCCAATCCAGAAGACAAGGGAACTCCTAGATCGAGTATTGTCAGAAATTTGACTTCTTTTTTTGATGGAGCTAACCCGCATTTGCGTTTCATGGAAAGGAAGACTATGAGAACCTCCCACGGTTAGCCTGACGGCATGTATCGTCTACCACCGAGGATATTTCACGTCAGCACTGCGGTCGGCGCTAGCCGGATGCGGAATTCGTATCGACTGGGATTCGAGCCCGTTTCGCCGCATTGGAAGGCGAATACTCTATTCCCTGAACCATCGCGGCTCAAGTATTTAGAGTATCCTTGCAAAATGATTCAATACTAACACAAAATAAACAATGATATCTCTTATCCTTAGCAAACAAAGAGCTAGGTATCCTTCAGGTATCCTTTGGCCAAACTTTTATCAATGATTTCTTAGAACAGATGCTGGCCGAAATCATTGAACAATTGTATCTTATAAAAGCCACATTTTGTGTTCTTCAAGCAATAAAAAAAATCACATCATCACATTTTTCATTAAATTGTCTCATTTTACTTAATTTTTTTTTTTCAAAAATCTTTCTGCTTCGAATCGTCAAAATAAGAATAAAATAGAACAATACAATCTAATAAGATTTTCTTTGGATATTTGTAGTCATCTAAGAAATATGGGATTTTTCTTTTCAAATGATTGAAAATTTTGTTATTAAAAAAATTGCATACTTGCTTTGTTTAACTTCAAGAGCTTTAGATTAAAATAAGTTGCAGCTATTTTAAAGACTTTCGGAAATCTTGAATATTTGATATCAGTGTAAGTTTAGAGTTATAACTCAAAAGTAGTGTCAAAATTTATTTTTTTCATTCGGAAAAATATTTAGAAGGTAAAAACTACAGGGAGAAAAATATTTTGGTAAATTTACCGTAGTCTATGGTAATTACTTATCAATTAAAAAAAAAACATAATTCTGATTATAAGAACCAAATATGCGTTTTTAAACAATTCATTTGATAATTTTTTAGTAACGGTTAACCGGAAATTCTGGTTTCTCATTACAACACATTTTTAAAACCTACAGAATTTAAAAATAGATTTAACTAAATAATGGATTCTTACGGCATGCTGTAAGGAATTAATATTTAGGAGGTAAAAAGAAGGATTACCTTGTTTCAAATCTTTCAGATCATTATATCTATTTTTCTCACAACTATTTCTGCTTAAGATGAAATAGTTGTTTCATAAAGTGTTAGCTGCTTTATTTTAATTCTGCGCTAATAATACTACTACCTGTCTTTTTTCTCCGGACTTTCATAAAATTTTCCACACAGTATAAAGACCTGGTAAAATTTAACGCTAGGCAAAAGTATTGCTCTAAAAATTTTTATCAAATTAAAATAAAATAATAAAAGTTAGTATTATTTATTTAAAATTATTTTTGCAATAGATTATTTTTGAGTTGTAAGCAAGCATTTCTCAAATCATACGATTAGTTATCCAGCCGAATTGAAATACAAAAAAGGAATGTGCCTGAAACCTAGATCACTTTTACTAACTTTATACAAATAGTCATGTTTTAAGGACCCATATTAAGTAAACCCATATTTTGAGTGTCAAAAAATAAAATAGCACGTCTACTTAGAACAATTATATATTTAGAAAATTATAATTATACTTTCTGAATCAGAAAATTAGCATATTTAAAATGCACCGTTTCAAATATAGCATTTTCAATTTATTATGTGATCACCCGATTGCAAAGTCGAAAATAGAGATGGCACAATGGTTAGAATTAATTTTTTAATACAAACATACTATGTAGAAAATTGATAAAATTACCGAAAATTCAGGCTTAACTAATGTTTCTCAAGGGATTATTTTCATAAGTACCAGTAGTTACTGATTATATGATCCTTAACAAGCATTATATTTCAAGTGCCGTTTTACTATTTTCTAACCTTGGTTGAAAAATTTTTTGTTTCAATTTATTGTTTTTAAAACTCAATTTTTTATTTTATTTTCACAATTTACCAATTATTTAAAAGCCACTTTTAAAAGAAAATCTGTTTTACCGCATTATTTTGTGTTGGTACTTTTAATTAATGCTTCGATTAATGCTTACATATAGTTTAATTTACTTAAAATGCAATCGACTTAATAAAAACGTGCTCATTTAGCATTAACTTCCGAATCTATGTCATCATTTGGATTTGTTTCAGATGGAAATTTATTAAAAAAACCCATTCACCAGTTAACATGTTTTAGATTATCCTTACAAAATGAATCAATGATACATCTTAGAACATAGAAGACATTTCTAAGACGAAATTTCTTTGATTGTATAGCTAAGATGATATTTCTTAGAACCAAAATTACAGAACAACTGTACTAGGCAATATTAAAACCCCGTTCTATGTTGCTCAAGTGATAAACAAAAAAATCACATTCATCGCATTTTTCATTACACTATCTCATTTCACTAAATTTTTTTTCTTTTTTAAATCTTTCAGTCTGGAGTTGACAAAATAGGATTAAAATTCCAGAATACGGACTAAAAAGACTCTCTATTGTAGCCATCTAAGAAATGTAAAGTTTTTCATTTTGTTCAGATGGATATAAATTTTGCATTTCAAGGATAACATAATTTTTTTTTGTTAAACTTGAAGAACTTGAAATTAAAATTAAACGGTATAAAATTTTCGGCCGCTCAGTTTAACTTTGGCTACTATTTGATACTATTTGATACAAATTATTCTGTGTTATTAATCAAATGGTTTTAAAAACCTTGTATTCTTCTAAAAACCAAGTTGAGTCGCCCGAGTTGAGTCGCAAGAAGCACTTTCGACCCCAAGTTTGATTTCCGGGTCACGGTTCACCCTCACGGTTGATACTTGGGATCCCTGGAGGCAAAGCCTGTATCTAAATACCAAGTATCTCTCCGCAGTAGAGTTCTATAAATCTGAGGATGCCCGAGTTGAGTCGCAAGAAGTCCCTTGGACCGCAAGTTTGATTTGCGGATCACAGTTCCCCCTCACGGCTATTATTTATTTAAAAATTTGCAAAATATGCCAAAACCTTAAAATTATACTTCTGAGTTTGCCAAAAAATGCGATGTACAAGATATTCTATAAAATGCCATCGATGACCAATGAAGTAATAATGAAAGCAAGCTTGATTACGGAAGGAAACTGAGACAAGTTGAAACGCAAATATTATAAAGGCCTTCGGAAATCTGAAGTGTTTGATAACAGTGTCATTTTAGAGTCTTAAATTAAAAAGCAATGATGTCAAAATGCATTATCCTTATTCGAAAATATATTTAGTAGGTAGAAATTACCCGAAGAAAAAAAAATCTGGTAAAATTTGCATAGTCTACGGCAAAAAACTTATCTGTTTAAAAAAATAATACTGGTAATAAACACCAAATAAATATTATTTGAAACATTCATTTGGTAGTATTTAAGTAACTGTTAACCGGAAAAGTCTGGTTTTTTAAATTCTAGTTCTCATTACTACACATTTTTAAAACCTGCAGAAATGAAAAATAAATATAACGAAATAAATTGTTTCTATGCCATGGTCTAGGATAGCATGATAAAGTTACCAAATAGAAATAAACATTTACGGAAAAAATCTTTAACATAAAATTTGAAAACATGATGTAAAGTAAAATAAAGCAAAAGATTAACTCAATTTTATAAATAGAAGTAAAAAGAAATTCCTTTGCTGCAAATCTAACAGATCATTATATTAATTTGAACTCCATCACTAATTTATGTATATTTTTACTTAATATCTAAAAATATATTAGAACACCCTGATAAAAAAGTAACTGTGTAAAGTGAAATAGAAAATCTAGTGATATATTTCATTATATTTTACGTTTTCCTAACAAATAAACGAATTAACACTCTCACAAAGACAATTGAAATCTTTTTTCTTTCTTTCTTTTTTTGTACATTGTTGTTTCAACAAAGTGAATGATGTCGTTTAACAGTTACTGTCTAAAGTAACAAAGATTATTAGCTATAAAAGTATTCATTGTTGCAAAATAGTTAAAACAATAAGTATAAATCATTATGAGATTCATTTTCGGATTGAACTTCTTGACTGTAGGTTGTGTTTCGAAGGTAGGTAACCTAAAAGATGTTGAAAGAAAAGATGTTGAAAGAAAATGCAGAAATACAAGTTGATAAGAAATGGTAAATCAAAATATTTCTGAAATTGGAACGAAACTTTTTTAACGTACATTATAATTTTATTATTTCTAATATAAACTTTTTTACAGAACTTGCATTCAATCTAAGTTATTTCACTTAACCTTGAAGTAAACCAAAATGAAAGGAAGGGAGAAGAAGAGATGTTACAGATTGTGGCAATGTTATTTCTAGGTAATATAAGATTTACTTATATTACTTGCATTCAATCTCAGTTGCATTTTTCAACTTAGATGGTGTGTAATGCGCGGCATTTTTATTTCTCTCTCGTAGGGGTTGGAAAGGAAATCAGTCTTCAAAGGCAAAAGGTTGTCTTTTAGGATTTCAATCTTCAGAGGGAATCAGAAGACAGAAGAATTAAAAAGGGCAGTAGAATAGGAGGTAAACCAAAATGAAAGGAAGGGAGAAGAAGAGATGTTACAGATTGTGGCAATGGTATTTCTAGGTAATATAAGATTTACTTATATTACTTGCATTCAATCTCAGTTGCATTTTTCAACTTAGATGGTGTGTAATGCGCGGCATTTTTATTTCTCTCTCGTAGGGGTTGGAAAGGAAATCAGTCTTCAAAGGCAAAAGGTTGTCTTTTAGGATTTCAATCTTCAGAGGGAATCAGAAGACAGAAGAATTAAAAAGGGCAGTAGAATAGGAGGTAAACCAAAATGAAAGGAAGGGAGAAGAAGAGATGTTACAGATTGTGGCAATGGTATTTCTAGGTAATATAAGATTTACGTATATTACTTGCATTCAATCTCAGTTGCATTTTTCAACTTAGATGGTGTGTAATGCGCGGCATTTTTATTTCTCTCTCGTAGGGGTTGGAAAGGAAATCAGTCTTCAAAGGCAAAAGGTTGTCTTTTAGGATTTCAATCTTCAGAGGGAATCAGAAGACAGAAGAATTAAAAAGGGCAGTAGAATAAGAAGTAAACCAAAATGAAAGGAAGGGAGAAGAAGAGATGTTACAGATTGTGGCAATGTTATTTCTAGGTAATATAAGATTTACTTATATTACTTGCATTCAATCTCAGTTGCATTTTTCAACTTAGATGGTGTGTAATGCGCGGCATTTTTATTTCTCTCTCGTAGGGGTTGGAAAGGAAATCAGTCTTCAAAGGCAAAAGGTTGTCTTTTAGGATCTCAATCTTCAGAGGGAATCAGAAGACAGAAGAATTAAAAAGAGCAGTAGAATAAGAAGTAAACCAAAATGAAAGGAAGGGAGAAGAAGAGATGTTACAGATTGTGGCAATGGTATTTCTAGGTAATATAAGATTTACTTATATTACTTGCATTCAATCTCAGTTGCATTTTTCAACTTAGATGGTGTGTAATGCGCTGCATTTTTATTTCTCTCTCGTAGGGGTTGGAAAGGAAATCAGTCTTCAAAGGCAAAAGGTTGTCTTTTAGGATCTCAATCTTCAGAGGGAATCAGAAGACAGAAGAATTAAAAAGAGCAGTAGAATAAGAAGTAAACCAAAAGGAAAGGAAGGGAGAAGAAGAGATGTTACAGATTGTGGCAATGGTATTTCTAGGTAATATAAGATTTACTTATATTACTTGCATTCAATCTCAGTTGCATTTTTCAACTTAGATGGTGTGTAATGCGCTGCATTTTTATTTCTCTCTCGTAGGGGTTGGAAAGGAAATCAGTCTTCAAAGGCAAAAGGTTGTCTTTTAGGATCTCAATCTTCAGAGGGAATCAGAAGACAGAAGAATTAAAAAGAGCAGTAGAATAAGAAGTAAACCAAAAGGAAAGGAAGGGAGAAGAAGAGATGTTACAGATTGTGGCAATGGTATTTCTAGGTAATATAAGATTTACTTATATTACTTGCATTCAATCTCAGTTGCATTTTTCAACTTAGATGGTGTGTAATGCGCGGCATTTTTATTTCTCTCTCGTAGGGGTTGGAAAGGAAATCAGTCTTCAAAGGCAAAAGGTTGTCTTTTAGGATCTCAATCTTCAGAGGGAATCAGAAGACAGAAGAATTAAAAAGAGGTAGAATAAGAAGTAAACCAAAAGGAAAGGAAGGGAGAAGAAGAGATGTTACAGATTGTGGCAATGGTATTTCTAGGTAATATAAGATTTACTTATATTACTTGCATTCAATCTCAGTTGCATTTTTCAACTTAGATGGTGTGTAATGCGCGGCATTTTTATTTCTCTCTCGTAGGGGTTGGAAAGGAAATCAGTCTTCAAAGGCAAAAGGTTGTCTTTTAGGATCTCAATCTTCAGAGGGAATCAGAAGACAGAAGAATTAAAAAGAGCAGTAGAATAAGAAGTAAACCAAAATGAAAGGAAGGGAGAAGAAGAGATGTTACAGATTGTGGCAATGGTATTTCTAGGTAATATAAGATTTACTTATATTACTTGCATTCAATCTCAGTTGCATTTTTCAACTTAGATGGTGTGTAATGCGCTGCATTTTTATTTCTCTCTCGTAGGGGTTGGAAAGGAAATCAGTCTTCAAAGGCAAAAGGTTGTCTTTTAGGATCTCAATCTTCAGAGGGAATCAGAAGACAGAAGAATTAAAAAGAGCAGTAGAATAAGAAGTAAACCAAAAGGAAAGGAAGGGAGCAGAAGAGATGTTACAGATTGTGGCAATGGTATTTCTAGGTAATATAAGATTTACTTATATTACTTGCATTCAATCTCAGTTGCATTTTTCAACTTAGATGGTGTGTAATGCGCGGCATTTTTATTTCTCTCTCGTAGGGGTTGGAAAGGAAATCAGTCTTCAAAGGCAAAAGGTTGTCTTTTAGGATCTCAATCTTCAGAGGGAATCAGAAGACAGAAGAATTAAAAAGAGCAGTAGAATAAGAAGTAAACCAAAAGGAAAGGAAGGGAGAAGAAGAGATGTTACAGATTGTGGCAATGGTATTTCTAGGTAATATAAGATTTACTTATATTACTTGCATTCAATCTCAGTTGCATTTTTCAACTTAGATGGTGTGTAATGCGCGGCATTTTTATTTCTCTCTCGTAGGGGTTGGAAAGGAAATCAGTCTTCAAAGGCAAAAGGTTGTCTTTTAGGATCTCAATCTTCAGAGGGAATCAGAAGACAGAAGAATTAAAAAGAGCAGTAGAATAAGAAGTAAACCAAAATGAAAGGAAGTGAGAAGAAGAGATGTTACAGATTGTGGCAATGTTATTTCTAGGTAATATAAGATTTACTTATATTACTTGCATTCAATCTCAGTTTGCATTTTTCAACTTAGATGGTGTGTAATGCGCGGCATTTTTATTTCTCTCTCGTAGGGGTTGGAAAGGAAATCAGTCTTCAAAGGCAAAAGGTTGTCTTTTAGGATCTCAATCTTCAGAGGGAATCAGAAGACAGAAGAATTAAAAAGAGCAGTAGAATAAGAAGTAAACCAAAATGAAAGGAAGGGAGAAGAAGAGATGTTACAGATTGTGGCAATGGTATTTCTAGGTAATATAAGATTTACTTATATTACTTGCATTCAATCTCAGTTGCATTTTTCAACTTAGATGGTGTGTAATGCGCGGCATTTTTATTTCTCTCTCGTAGGGGTTGGAAAGGAAATCAGTCTTCAAAGGCAAAAGGTTGTCTTTTAGGATCTCAATCTTCAGAGGGAATCAGAAGACAGAAGAATTAAAAAGAGCAGTAGAATAAGAAGTAAACCAAAAGGAAAGGAAGGGAGAAGAAGAGATGTTACAGATTGTGGCAATGGTATTTCTAGGTAATATAAGATTTACTTATATTACTTGCATTCAATCTCAGTTGCAATTTTCAACTTAGATGGTGTGTAATGCGCTGCATTTTTATTTCTCTCTCGTAGGGGTTGGAAAGGAAATCAGTCTTCAAAGGCAAAAGGTTGTCTTTTAGGATCTCAATCTTCAGAGGGAATCAGAAGACAGAAGAATTAAAAAGAGCAGTAGAATAAGAAGTAAACCAAAAGGAAAGGAAGGGAGAAGAAGAGATGTTACAGATTGTGGCAATGGTATTTCTAGGTAATATAAGATTTACTTATATTACTTGCATTCAATCTCAGTTGCATTTTTCAACTTAGATGGTGTGTAATGCGCGGCATTTTTATTTCTCTCTCGTAGGGGTTGGAAAGGAAATCAGTCTTCAAAGGCAAAAGGTTGTCTTTTAGGATCTCAATCTTCAGAGGGAATCAGAAGACAGAAGAATTAAAAAAGAGCAGTAGAATAAGAAGTAAACCAAAATGAAAGGAAGGGAGAAGAAGAGATGTTACAGATTGTGGCAATGGTATTTCTAGGTAATATAAGATTTACTTATATTACTTGCATTCAATCTCAGTTGCATTTTTCAACTTAGATGGTGTGTAATGCGCTGCATTTTTATTTCTCTCTCGTAGGGGTTGGAAAGGAAATCAGTCTTCAAAGGCAAAAGGTTGTCTTTTAGGATCTCAATCTTCAGAGGGAATCAGAAGACAGAAGAATTAAAAAGAGCAGTAGAATAAGAAGTAAACCAAAATGAAAGGAAGGGAGAAGAAGAGATGTTACAGATTGTGGCAATGGTATTTCTAGGTAATATAAGATTTTACTTATATTACTTGCATTCAATCTCAGTTGCATTTTTCAACTTAGATGGTGTGTAATGCGCTGCATTTTTATTTCTCTCTCGTAGGGGTTGGAAAGGAAATCAGTCTTCAAAGGCAAAAGGTTGTCTTTTAGGATCTCAATCTTCAGAGGGAATCAGAAGACAGAAGAATTAAAAAGAGCAGTAGAATAAGAAGTAAACCAAAATGAAAGGAAGGGAGAAGAGATGTTACAGATTGTGGCAATGGTATTTCTAGGTAATATAAGATTTACTTATATTACTTGCATTCAATCTCAGTTGCATTTTTTCAACTTAGATGGTGTGTAATGCGCTGCATTTTTATTTCTCTCTCGTAGGGGTTGGAAAGGAAATCAGTCTTCAAAGGCAAAAGGTTGTCTTTTAGGATCTCAATCTTCAGAGGGAATCAGAAGACAGAAGAATTAAAAAGAGCAGGTAGAATAAGAAGTAAACCAAAAGGAAAGGAAGGGAGAAGAAGAGATGTTACAGATTGTGGCAATGGTATTTCTAGGTAATATAAGATTTACTTATATTACTTGCTTTCAATCTCAGTTGCATTTTTCAACTTAGATGGTGTGTAATGCGCGGCATTTTTATTTCTCTCTCGTAGGGGTTGGAAAGGAAATCAGTCTTCAAAGGCAAAAGGTTGTCTTTTAGGATCTCAATCTTCAGAGGGAATCAGAAGACAGAAGAATTAAAAAGAGCAGTAGAATAAGAAGTAAACCAAAATGAAAGGAAGGGAGAAGAAGAGATGTTACAGATTGTGGCAATGGTATTTCTAGGTAATATAAGATTTACTTATATTACTTGCATTCAATCTCAGTTGCATTTTTCAACTTAGATGGTGTGTAATGCGCTGCATTTTTATTTCTCTCTCGTAGGGGTTGGAAAGGAAATCAGTCTTCAAAGGCAAAAGGTTGTCTTTTAGGATCTCAATCTTCAGAGGGAATCAGAAGACAGAAGAATTAAAAAGAGCAGTAGAATAAGAAGTAAACCAAAAGGAAAGGAAGGGAGAAGAAGAGATGTTACACATTGTGGCAATGGTATTTCTAGTTAATATAAGATTTACTTATATTACTTGCATTCAATCTCAGTTGCATTTTTCAACTTAGATGGTGTGTAATGCGCGGCATTTTTATTTCTCTCTCGTAGGGGTTGGAAAGGAAATCAGTCTTAAAAGGCAAAAGGTTGTCTTTTAGGATCTCAATCTTCAGAGGGAATCAGAAGACAGAAGAATTAAAAAGAGCAGTAGAATAAGAAGTAAACCAAAATGAAAGGAAGGGAGAAGAAGAGATGTTACAGATTGTGGCAATGTTATTTCTAGGTAATATAAGATTTACTTATATTACTTGCATTCAATCTCAGTTGCATTTTTCAACTTAGATGGTGTGTAATGCGCATTTTTATTTCTCTCTCGTAGGGGTTGGAAAGGAAATCAGTCTTCAAAGGCAAAAGGTTGTCTTTTAGGATCTCAATCTTCAGAGGGAATCAGAAGACAGAAGAATTAAAATGAGCAGTAGAATAAGAAGTAAACCAAAATGAAAGGAAGGGAGAAGAAGAGATGTTACAGATTGTGGCAATGGTATTTCTAGGTAATATAAGATTTACTTATATTACTTGCATTCAATCTCAGTTGCATTTTTCAACTTAGATGGTGTGTAATGCGCTGCATTTTTATTTCTCTCTCGTAGGGGTTGGAAAGGATATCAGTCTTCAAAGGCAAAAGGTTGTCTTTTAGGATCTCAATCTTCAGAGGGAATCAGAAGACAGAAGAATTAAAAAGAGCAGTAGAATAAGAAGTAAACCAAAATGAAAGGAAGGGAGAAGAAGAGATGTTACAGATTGTGGCAATGGTATTTCTAGGTAATATAAGATTTACTTATATTACTTGCATTCAATCTCAGTTGCATTTTTCAACTTAGATGGTGTGTAATGCGCTGCATTTTTATTTCTCTCTCCGTAGGGGTTGGAAAGGAAATCAGTCTTCAAAGGCAAAAGGTTGTCTTTTAGGATCTCAATCTTCAGAGGGAATCAGAAGACAGAAGAATTAAAAAGAGCAGTAGAATAAGAAGTAAACCAAAATGAAAGGAAGGGAGAAGAAGAGATGTTACAGATTGTGGCAATGGTATTTCTAGGTAATATAAGATTTACTTATATTACTTGCATTCAATCTCAGTTGCATTTTTCAACTTAGATGGTGTGTAATGCGCTGCATTTTTATTTCTCTCTCGTAGGGGTTGGAAAGGAAATCAGTCTTCAAAGGCAAAAGGTTGTCTTTTAGGATCTCAATCTTCAGAGGGAATCAGAAGACAGAAGAATTAAAAAAGAGCAGTAGAATAAGAAGTAAACCAAAAGGAAAGGAAGGAGAAGAAGAGATGTTACAGATTGTGGCAATGGTATTTCTAGGTAATATAAGATTTACTTATATTACTTGCATTCAATCTCAGTTGCATTTTTCAACTTAGATGGTGTGTAATGCGCGGCATTTTTATTTCTCTCTCGTAGGGGTTGGAAAGGAAATCAGTCTTCAAAGGCAAAAGGTTGTCTTTTAGGATCTCAATCTTCAGAGCGAATCAGAAGACAGAAGAATTAAAAAGAGCAGTAGAATAAGAAGTAAACCAAGAATGAAAGGAAGGGAGAAGAAGAGATGTTACAGATTGTGGCAATGGTATTTCTAGGTAATATAAGATTTACTTATATTACTTGCATTCAATCTCAGTTGCATTTTTCAACTTAGATGGTGTGTAATGCGCTGCATTTTTATTTCTCTGTCGTAGGGGTTGGAAAGGAAATCAGTCTTCAAAGGCAAAAGGTTGTCTTTTAGGATCTCAATCTTCAGAGGGAATCAGAAGACAGAAGAATTAAAAAGAGCTGTAGAATAAGAAGTAAACCAAAAGGAAAGGAAGGGAGCAGAAGAGATGTTACAGATTGTGGCAATGGTATTTCTAGGTAATATAAGATTTACTTATATTACTTGCATTCAATCTCAGTTGCATTTTTCAACTTAGATGGTGTGTAATGCGCTGGCATTTTTATTTCTCTCTCGTAGGGGTTGGAAAGGAAATCAGTCTTAAAAGGCAAAAGGTTGTCTTTTAGGATCTCAATCTTCAGAGGGAATCAGAAGACAGAAGAATTAAAAAGAGCAGTAGAATAAGAAGTAAACCAAAATGAAAGGAAGGGAGAAGAAGAGATGTTACAGATTGTGGCAATGTTATTTCTAGGTAATATAAGATTTACTTATATTACTTGCATTCAATCTCAGTTGCATTTTTCAACTTAGATGGTGTGTAATGCGCGGCATTTTTATTTCTCTCTCGTAGGGGTTGGAAAGGAAATCAGTCTTCAAAGGCAAAAGGTTGTCTTTTAGGATCTCAATCTTCAGAGGGAATCAGAAGACAGAAGAATTAAAATGAGCAGTAGAATAAGAAGTAAACCAAAATGAAAGGAAGGGAGAAGAAGAGATGTTACAGATTGTGGCAATGGTATTTCTAGGTAATATAAGATTTTACTTATATTACTTATATTCAATCTCAGTTGCATTTTTAAACTTAGATGGTGTGTAATGCGCGGCATTTTTATTTCTCTCTCGTAGGGGTTGGAAAGGAAATCAGTCTTCAAAGGCAAAAGGTTGTCTTTTAGGATCTCAATCTTCAGAGGGAATCAGAAGACAGAAGAATTAAAAAGAGCAGTAGAATAAGAAGTAAACCAAAATGAAAGGAAGGAGAAGAAGAGATGTTACAGATTGTGGCAATGTTATTTCTAGGTAATATAAGATTTACTTATATTACTTGCATTCAATCTCAGTTGCATTTTTCAACTTAGATGGTGTGTAATGCGCGGCATTTTTATTTCTCTCTCGTAGGGTTGGAAAGGAAATCAGTCTTCAAAGGCAAAAGGTTGTCTTTTAGGATTTCAATCTTCAGAGGGAATCAGAAGACAGAAGAATTAAAAAAGGGCAGTAGAATAGGAGGTAAACCAAATGAAAGGAAGGGAGAAGAAGAGATGTTACAGATTGTGGCAATGGTATTTCTAGGTAATATAAGATTTACTTATATTACTTGCATTCAATCTCAGTTGCATTTTTCAACTTAGATGGTGTGTAATGCGCGGCATTTTTATTTCTCTCTCGTAGGGGTTGGAAAGGAAATCAGTCTTCAAAGGCAATAAGGTTGTCTTTTAGGATCTCAATCTTCAGAGGGAATCAGAAGACAGAAGAATTAAAAAGAGCAGTAGAATAAGAAGTAAACCAAAAGGAAGGAAGGGAGAAGAAGAGATGTTACAGATTGTGGCAATGGTATTTCTAGGTAATATAAGATTTACTTATATTACTTGCATTTCAATCTCAGTTGCATTTTTCAACTTAGATGGTGTGTAATGCGCGGCATTTTTATTTCTCTCTCGTAGGGGTTGGAAAGGAAATCAGTCTTCAAAGGCAAAAGGTTGTCTTTTAGGATCTCAATCTTCAGAGGGAATCAGAAGACAGAAGAATTAAAAAGAGCAGTAGAATAAGAAGTAAACCAAAATGAAAGGAAGTGAGAAGAAGAGATGTTACAGATTGTGGCAATGTTATTTCTAGGTAATATAAGATTTACTTATATTACTTGCATTCAATCTCAGTTGCATTTTTCAACTTAGATGGTGTGTAATGCGCGGCATTTTTATTTCTCTCTCGTAGGGGTTGGAAAGGAAATCAGTCTTCAAAGGCAAAAGGTTGTCTTTTAGGATCTCAATCTTCAGAGGGAATCAGAAGACAGAAGAATTAAAAAGAGCAGTAGAATAAGAAGTAAACCAAAATGAAAGGAAGGGAGAAGAAGAGATGTTACAGATTGTGGCAATGGTATTTCTAGGTAATATAAGATTTACTTATATTACTTGCATTCAATCTCAGTTGCATTTTTCAACTTAGATGGTGTGTAATGCGCGGCATTTTTATTTCTCTCTCGTAGGGGTTGGAAAGGAAATCAGTCTTCAAAGGCAAAAGGTTGTCTTTTAGGATCTCAATCTTCAGAGGGAATCAGAAGACAGAAGAATTAAAAAGAGCAGTAGAATAAGAAGTAAACCAAAATGAAAGGAAGGGAGAAGAAGAGATGTTACAGATTGTGGCAATGTTATTTCTAGGTAATATAAGATTTACTTATATTACTTGCATTCAATCTCAGTTGCATTTTTCAACTTAGATGGTGTGTAATGCGCGGCATTTTTATTTCTCTCTCGTAGGGGTTGGAAAGGAAATCAGTCTTCAAAGGCAAAAGGTTGTCTTTTAGGATTTCAATCTTCAGAGGGAATCAGAAGACAGAAGAATTAAAAAGGGCAGTAGAATAGGAGGTAAACCAAAATGAAAGGAAGGGAGAAGAAGAGATGTTACAGATTGTGGCAATGGTATTTCTAGGTAATATAAGATTTACTTATATTACTTGCATTCAATCTCAGTTGCATTTTTCAACTTAGATGGTGTGTAATGCGCGGCATTTTTATTTCTCTCTCGTAGGGGTTGGAAAGGAAATCAGTCTTCAAAGGCAAAAGGTTGTCTTTCAGGATCTCAATCTTCAGAGGGAATCAGAAGACAGAAGAATTAAAAAGAGCAGTAGAATAAGAAGTAAACCAAAAGGAAAGGAAGGGAGAAGAAGAGATGTTACAGATTGTGGCAATGGTATTTCTAGGTAATATAAGATTTACTTATATTACTTGCATTCAATCTCAGTTGCATTTTTCAACTTAGATGGTGTGTAATGCGCTGCATTTTTATTTCTCTCTCGTAGGGGTTGGAAAGGAAATCAGTCTTCAAAGGCAAAAGGTTGTCTTTTAGGATCTCAATCTTCAGAGGGAATCAGAAGACAGAAGAATTAAAAAGAGCAGTAGAATAAGAAGTAAACCAAAATGAAAGGAAGGGAGAAGAAGAGATGTTACAGATTGTGGCAATGGTATTTCTAGGTAATATAAGATTTACTTATATTACTTGCATTCAATCTCAGTTGCATTTTTCAACTTAGATGGTGTGTAATGCGCGGCATTTTTATTTCTCTCTCGTAGGGGTTGGAAAGGAAATCAGTCTTCAAAGGCAAAAGGTTGTCTTTTAGGATCTCAATCTTCAGAGGGAATCAGAAGACAGAAGAATTAAAAAGAGCAGTAGAATAAGAAGTAAACCAAAAGGAAAGGAAGGGAGAAGAAGAGATGTTACAGATTGTGGCAATGGTATTTCTAGGTAATATAAGATTTACTTATATTACTTGCATTCAATCTCAGTTGCATTTTTCAACTTAGATGGTGTGTAATGCGCTGCATTTTTATTTCTCTCTCGTAGGGGTTGGAAAGGAAATCAGTCTTCAAAGGCAAAAGGTTGTCTTTTAGGATCTCAATCTTCAGAGGGAATCAGAAGACAGAAGAATTAAAAAGAGCAGTAGAATAAGAAGTAAACCAAAATGAAAGGAAGGGAGAAGAAGAGATGTTACAGATTGTGGCAATGGTATTTCTAGGTAATATAAGATTTACTTATATTACTTGCATTCAATCTCAGTTGCATTTTTCAACTTAGATGGTGTGTAATGCGCTGCATTTTTATTTCTCTCTCGTAGGGGTTGGAAAGGAAATCAGTCTTCAAAGGCAAAAGGTTGTCTTTTAGGATCTCAATCTTCAGAGGGAATCAGAAGACAGAAGAATTAAAAAGAGCAGTAGAATAAGAAGTAAACCAAAATGAAAGGAAGGGAGAAGAAGAGATGTTACAGATTGTGGCAATGGTATTTCTAGGTAATATAAGATTTACTTATATTACTTGCATTCAATCTCAGTTGCATTTTTCAACTTAGATGGTGTGTAATGCGCTGCATTTTTATTTCTCTCTCGTAGGGGTTGGAAAGGAAATCAGTCTTCAAAGGCAAAAGGTTGTCTTTTAGGATCTCAATCTTCAGAGGGAATCAGAAGACAGAAGAATTAAAAAGAGCAGTAGAATAAGAAGTAAACCAAAATGAAAGGAAGGGAGAAGAAGAGATGTTACAGATTGTGGCAATGGTATTTCTAGGTAATATAAGATTTACTTATATTACTTGCATTCAATCTCAGTTGCATTTTTCAACTTAGATGGTGTGTAATGCGCTGCATTTTTATTTCTCTCTCGTAGGGGTTGGAAAGGAAATCAGTCTTCGAAGGCAAAAGGTTGTCTTTTAGGATCTCAATCTTCAGAGGGAATCAGAAGACAGAAGAATTAAAAAGAGCAGTAGAATAAGAAGTAAACCAAAATGAAAGGAAGGGAGAAGAAGAGATGTTACAGATTGTGGCAATGGTATTTCTAGGTAATATAAGATTTACTTATATTACTTGCATTCAATCTCAGTTGCATTTTTCAACTTAGATGGTGTGTAATGCGCTGCATTTTTATTTCTCTCTCGTAGGGGTTGGAAAGGAAATCAGTCTTCAAAGGCAAAAGGTTGTCTTTTAGGATCTCAATCTTCAGAGGGAATCAGAAGACAGAAGAATTAAAAAGAGCAGTAGAATAAGAAGTAAACCAAAATGAAAGGAAGGGAGAAGAAGAGATGTTACAGATTGTGGCAATGGTATTTCTAGGTAATATAAGATTTACTTATATTACTTGCATTCAATCTCAGTTGCATTTTTCAACTTAGATGGTGTGTAATGCGCTGCATTTTTATTTCTCTCTCGTAGGGGTTGGAAAGGAAATCAGTCTTCAAAGGCAAAAGGTTGTCTTTTAGGATCTCAATCTTCAGAGGGAATCAGAAGACAGAAGAATTAAAAAGAGCAGTAGAATAAGAAGTAAACCAAAATGAAAGGAAGGGAGAAGAAGAGATGTTACAGATTGTGGCAATGGTATTTCTAGGTAATATAAGATTTACTTATATTACTTGCATTCAATCTCAGTTGCATTTTTCAACTTAGATGGTGTGTAATGCGCTGCATTTTTATTTCTCTCTCGTAGGGGTTGGAAAGGAAATCAGTCTTCAAAGGCAAAAGGTTGTCTTTTAGGATCTCAATCTTCAGAGGGAATCAGAAGACAGAAGAATTAAAAAGAGCAGTAGAATAAGAAGTAAACCAAAATGAAAGGAAGGGAGAAGAAGAGATGTTACAGATTGTGGCAATGGTATTTCTAGGTAATATAAGATTTACTTATATTACTTGCATTCAATCTCAGTTGCATTTTTCAACTCAGATGGTGTGTAATGCGCTGCATTTTTATTTCTCTCTCGTAGGGGTTGGAAAGGAAATCAGTCTTCAAAGGCAAAAGGTTGTCTTTTAGGATCTCAATCTTCAGAGGGAATCAGAAGACAGAAGAATTAAAAAGAGCAGTAGAATAAGAAGTAAACCAAAATGAAAGGAAGGGAGAAGAAGAGATGTTACAGATTGTGGCAATGGTATTTCTAGGTAATATAAGATTTACTTATATTACTTGCATTCAATCTCAGTTGCATTTTTCAACTTAGATGATGTGTAATGCGCTGCATTTTTATTTCTCTCTCGTAGGGGTTGGAAAGGAAATCAGTCTTCAAAGGCAAAAGGTTGTCTTTTAGGATCTCAATCTTCAGAGGGAATCAGAAGACAGAAGAATTAAAAAGAGCAGTAGAATAAGAAGTAAACCAAAATGAAAGGAAGGGAGAAGAAGAGATGTTACAGATTGTGGCAATGGTATTTCTAGGTAATATAAGATTTACTTATATTACTTGCATTCAATCTCAGTTGCATTTTTCAACTTAGATGGTGTGTAATGCGCTGCATTTTTATTTCTCTCTCGTAGGGGTTGGAAAGGAAATCAGTCTTCAAAGGCAAAAGGTTGTCTTTTAGGATCTCAATCTTCAGAGGGAATCAGAAGACAGAAGAATTAAAAAGAGCAGTAGAATAAGAAGTAAACCAAAATGAAAGGAAGGGAGAAGAAGAGATGTTACAGATTGTGGCAATGGTATTTCTAGGTAATATAAGATTTACTTATATTACTTGCATTCAATCTCAGTTGCATTTTTCAACTTAGATGGTGTGTAATGCGCGGCATTTTTATTTCTCTCTCGTAGGGGTTGGAAAGGAAATCAGTCTTCAAAGGCAAAAGGTTGTCTTTTAGGATCTCAATCTTCAGAGGGAATCAGAAGACAGAAGAATTAAAAAGAGCAGTAGAATAAGAAGTAAACCAAAAGGAAAGGAAGGGAGAAGAAGAGATGTTACAGATTGTGGCAATGGTATTTCTAGGTAATATAAGATTTACTTATATTACTTGCATTCAATCTCAGTTGCATTTTTCAACTTAGATGGTGTGTAATGCGCTGCATTTTTATTTCTCTCTCGTAGGGGTTGGAAAGGAAATCAGTCTTCAAAGGCAAAAGGTTGTCTTTTAGGATCTCAATCTTCAGAGGGAATCAGAAGACAGAAGAATTAAAAAGAGCAGTAGAATAAGAAGTAAACCAAAATGAAAGGAAGGGAGAAGAAGAGATGTTACAGATTGTGGCAATGGTATTTCTAGGTAATATAAGATTTACTTATATTACTTGCATTCAATCTCAGTTGCATTTTTCAACTTAGATGGTGTGTAATGCGCGGCATTTTTATTTCTCTCTCGTAGGGGTTGGAAAGGAAATCAGTCTTCAAAGGCAAAAGGTTGTCTTTTAGGATCTCAATCTTCAGAGGGAATCAGAAGACAGAAGAATTAAAAAGAGCAGTAGAATAAGAAGTAAACCAAAAGGAAAGGAAGGGAGAAGAAGAGATGTTACAGATTGTGGCAATGGTATTTCTAGGTAATATAAGATTTACTTATATTACTTGCATTCAATCTCAGTTGCATTTTTCAACTTAGATGGTGTGTAATGCGCTGCATTTTTATTTCTCTCTCGTAGGGGTTGGAAAGGAAATCAGTCTTCAAAGGCAAAAGGTTGTCTTTTAGGATCTCAATTTTCAGAGGGAATCAGAAGACAGAAGAATTAAAAAGAGCAGTAGAATAAGAAGTAAACCAAAATGAAAGGAAGGGAGAAGAAGAGATGTTACAGATTGTGGCAATGGTATTTCTAGGTAATATAAGATTTACTTATATTACTTGCATTCAATCTCAGTTGCATTTTTCAACTTAGATGGTGTGTAATGCGCTGCATTTTTATTTCTCTCTCGTAGGGGTTGGAAAGGAAATCAGTCTTCAAAGGCAAAAGGTTGTCTTTTAGGATCTCAATCTTCAGAGGGAATCAGAAGACAGAAGAATTAAAAAGAGCAGTAGAATAAGAAGTAAACCAAAATGAAAGGAAGGGAGAAGAAGAGATGTTACAGATTGTGGCAATGGTATTTCTAGGTAATATAAGATTTACTTATATTACTTGCATTCAATCTCAGTTGCATTTTTCAACTTAGATGGTGTGTAATGCGCTGCATTTTTATTTCTCTCTCGTAGGGGTTGGAAAGGAAATCAGTCTTCAAAGGCAAAAGGTTGTCTTTTAGGATCTCAATCTTCAGAGGGAATCAGAAGACAGAAGAATTAAAAAGAGCAGTAGAATAAGAAGTAAACCAAAATGAAAGGAAGGGAGAAGAAGAGATGTTACAGATTGTGGCAATGGTATTTCTAGGTAATATAAGATTTACTTATATTACTTGCATTCAATCTCAGTTGCATTTTTCAACTTAGATGGTGTGTAATGCGCTGCATTTTTATTTCTCTCTCGTAGGGGTTGGAAAGGAAATCAGTCTTCAAAGGCAAAAGGTTGTCTTTTAGGATCTCAATCTTCAGAGGGAATCAGAAGACAGAAGAATTAAAAAGAGCAGTAGAATAAGAAGTAAACCAAAATGAAAGGAAGGGAGAAGAAGAGATGTTACAGATTGTGGCAATGGTATTTCTAGGTAATATAAGATTTACTTATATTACTTGCATTCAATCTCAGTTGCATTTTTCAACTTAGATGGTGTGTAATGCGCTGCATTTTTATTTCTCTCTCGTAGGGGTTGGAAAGGAAATCAGTCTTCAAAGGCAAAAGGTTGTCTTTTAGGATCTCAATCTTCAGAGGGAATCAGAAGACAGAAGAATTAAAAAGAGCAGTAGAATAAGAAGTAAACCAAAAGGAAAGGAAGGGAGAAGAAGAGATGTTACAGATTGTGGCAATGGTATTTCTAGGTAATATAAGATTTACTTATATTACTTGCATTCAATCTCAGTTGCATTTTTCAACTTTGGTGTGTAATGCGCGGCATTTTTATTTCTCTCTCGTAGGGGTTGGAAAGGAAATCAGTCTTCAAAGGCAAAAGGTTGTCTTTTAGGATCTCAATCTTCAGAGAGAATCAGAAGACAGAAGAATTAAAAAGAGCAGTAGAATAAGAAGTAAACCAAAAGGAAAGGAAAGGAGAAGAAGAGATGTTACAGATTGTGGCAATGGTATTTCTAGGTAATATAAGATTTACTTATATTACTTGCATTCAATCTCAGTTGCATTTTTCAACTTAGATGGTGTGTAATGCGCGGCATTTTTATTTCTCTCTCGTAGGGGTTGGAAAGGAAATCAGTCTTCAAAGGAAAAAGGTTGTCTTTTAGGATCTCAATCTTCAGAGGGAATCAGAAGACAGAAGAATTAAAAAGAGCAGTAGAATAAGAAGTAAACCAAAAGGAAAGGAAGGGAGAAGAAGAGATGTTACAGATTGTGGCAATGGTATTTCTAGGTAATATAAGATTTACTTATATTACTTGCATTCAATCTCAGTTGCATTTTTCAACTTAGATGGTGTGTAATGCGCTGCATTTTTATTTCTCTCTCGTAGGGGTTGGAAAGGAAATCAGTCTTCAAAGGCAAAAGGTTGTCTTTTAGGATCTCAATCTTCAGAGGGAATCAGAAGACAGAAGAATTAAAAAGAGCAAAAGAAAAAGAAGTAAACCAAAAGGAAAGGAAGGGAGAAGAAGAGATGTTACAGATTGTGGCAATGGTATTTCTAGGTAATATAAGATTTACTTATATTACTTGCATTCAATCTCAGTTGCATTTTTCAACTTAGATGGTGTGTAATGCGCGGCATTTTTATTTCTCTCTCGTAGGGGTTGGAAAGGAAATCAGTCTTCAAAGGCAAAAGGTTGTCTTTTAGGATCTCAATCTTCAGAGGGAATCAGAAGACAGAAGAATTAAAAAGAGCAGTAGAATAAGAAGTAAACCAAAAGGAAAGGAAGGGAGAAGAAGAGATGTTACAGATTGTGGCAATGGTATTTCTAGGTAATATAAGATTTACTTATATTACTTGCATTCAATCTCAGTTGCATTTTTAAACTTAGATGGTGTGTAATGCGCTGCATTTTTATTTCTCTCTCGTAGGGGTTGGAAAGGAAATCAGTCTTCAAAGGCAAAAGGTTGTCTTTTAGGATCTCAA
The DNA here is from genome assembly GCF_982258835.1 of Parasteatoda tepidariorum. Taxonomy (NCBI): domain Eukaryota; kingdom Metazoa; phylum Arthropoda; class Arachnida; order Araneae; family Theridiidae; genus Parasteatoda; species Parasteatoda tepidariorum. The sequence continues at coordinate 101,981,373 of NC_141758.1, forward strand.
TCTTCAGAGGGAATCAGAAGACAGAAGAATTAAAAAGAGCAGTAGAATAAGAAGTAAACCAAAATGAAAGGAAGGGAGAAGAAGAGATGTTACAGATTGTGGCAATGGTATTTCTAGGTAATATAAGATTTACTTATATTACTTGCATTCAATCTCAGTTGCATTTTTCAACTTAGATGGTGTGTAATGCGCTGCATTTTTATTTCTCTCTCGTAGGGGTTGGAAAGGAAATCAGTCTTCAAAGGCAAAAGGTTGTCTTTTAGGATCTCAATCTTCAGAGGGAATCAGAAGACAGAAGAATTAAAAAGAGCAGTAGAATAAGAAGTAAACCAAAAGGAAAGGAAGGGAGAAGAAGAGATGTTACAGATTGTGGCAATGGTATTTCTAGGTAATATAAGATTTACTTATATTACTTGCATTCAATCTCAGTTGCATTTTTCAACTTTGGTGTGTAATGCGCGGCATTTTTATTTCTCTCTCGTAGGGGTTGGAAAGGAAATCAGTCTTCAAAGGCAAAAGGTTGTCTTTTAGGATCTCAATCTTCAGAGAGAATCAGAAGACAGAAGAATTAAAAAGAGCAGTAGAATAAGAAGTAAACCAAAAGGAAAGGAAAGGAGAAGAAGAGATGTTACAGATTGTGGCAATGGTATTTCTAGGTAATATAAGATTTACTTATATTACTTGCATTCAATCTCAGTTGCATTTTTCAACTTAGATGGTGTGTAATGCGCGGCATTTTTATTTCTCTCTCGTAGGGGTTGGAAAGGAAATCAGTCTTCAAAGGAAAAAGGTTGTCTTTTAGGATCTCAATCTTCAGAGGGAATCAGAAGACAGAAGAATTAAAAAGAGCAGTAGAATAAGAAGTAAACCAAAAGGAAAGGAAGGGAGAAGAAGAGATGTTACAGATTGTGGCAATGGTATTTCTAGGTAATATAAGATTTACTTATATTACTTGCATTCAATCTCAGTTGCATTTTTCAACTTAGATGGTGTATAATGCGCGGCATTTTTATTTCTCTCTCGTAGGGGTTGGAAAGGAAATCAGTCTTCAAAGGCAAAAGGTTGTCTTTTAGGATCTCAATCTTCAGAGGGAATCAGAAGACAGAAGAATTAAAAAGAGCAGTAGAATAAGAAGTAAACCAAAATGAAAGGAAGGGAGAAGAAGAGATGTTACAGATTGTGGCAATGGTATTTCTAGGTAATATAAGATTTACTTATATTACTTGCATTCAATCTCAGTTGCATTTTTCAACTTAGATGGTGTGTAATGCGCGGCATTTTTATTTCTCTCTCGTAGGGGTTGGAAAGGAAATCAGTCTTCAAAGGCAAAAGGTTGTCTTTTAGGATTTCAATCTTCAGAGGGAATCAGAAGACAGAAGAATTAAAAAGGGCAGTAGAATAAGAAGTAAACCAAAATGAAAGGAAGGGAGAAGAAGAGATGTTACAGATTGTGGCAATGTTATTTCTAGGTAATATAAGATTTACTTATATTACTTGCATTCAATCTCAGTTGCATTTTTCAACTTAGATGGTGGCGCGGCATTTTTATTTCTCTCTCGTAGGGATTGGAAAGGAAATCAGTCTTCAAAGGCAAAAGGTTGTCTTTTAGGATCTCAATCTTCAGAGGGAATCAGAAGACAGAAGAATTAAAAAGAGCAAAAGAAAAAGAAGTAAACCAAAAGGAAAGGAAGGGAGAAGAAGAGATGTTACAGATTGTGGCAATGGTATTTCTAGGTAATATAAGATTTACTTATATTACTTGCATTCAATCTCAGTTGCATTTTTCAACTTAGATGGTGTGTAATGCGCGGCATTTTTATTTCTCTCTCGTAGGGGTTGGAAAGGAAATCAGTCTTCAAAGGCAAAAGGTTGTCTTTTAGGATCTCAATCTTCAGAGGGAATCAGAAGACAGAAGAATTAAAAAGAGCAGTAGAATAAGAAGTAAACCAAAAGGAAAGGAAGGGAGAAGAAGAGATGTTACAGATTGTGGCAATGGTATTTCTAGGTAATATAAGATTTACTTATATTACTTGCATTCAATCTCAGTTGCATTTTTAAACTTAGATGGTGTGTAATGCGCGGCATTTTTATTTCTCTCTCGTAGGGGTTGGAAAGGAAATCTGTCTTCAAAGGCAAAAGGTTGTCTTTTAGGATCTCAATCTTCAGAGGGAATCAGAAGACAGAAGAATTAAAAAGAGCAGTAGAATAAGAAGTAAACCAAAAGGAAAGGAAGGGAGAAGAAGAGATGTAGCAGATTGTGGCAATGGTATTTCTAGGTAATATAAGATTTACTTATATTACTTGCATTCAATCTCAGTTGCATTTTTCAACTTAGATGGTGTGTAATGCGCGGCATTTTTATTTCTCTCTCGTAGGGGTTGGAAAGGAAATCAGTCTTCAAAGGCAAAAGGTTGTCTTTTAGGATCTCAATCTTCAGAGGGAATCAGAAGACAGAAGAATTAAAAAGAGCAGTAGAATAAGAAGTAAACCAAAATGAAAGGAAGGGAGAAGAAGAGATGTTACAGATTGTGGCAATGGTATTTCTAGGTAATATAAGATTTACTTATATTACTTGCATTCAATCTCAGTTGCATTTTTCAACTTAGATGGTGTGTAATGCGCGGCATTTTTATTTCTCTCTCGTAGGGGTTGGAAAGGAAATCAGTCTTCAAAGGCAAAAGGTTGTCTTTTAGGATCTCAATCTTCAGAGGGAATCAGAAGACAGAAGAATTAAAAAGAACAGTAGAATAAGAAGTAAACCAAAAGGAAAGGAAGGGAGAAGAAGAGATGTTACAGATTGTGGCAATGTTATTTCTAGGTAATATAAGATTTACTTATATTACTTGCATTCAATCTCAGTTGTATTCTTCAACTTAGATGGTGTGTAATGCGCGGCATTTTTATTTCTCTGTCGTAGGGGTTGGAAAGGAAATCAGTCTTCAAAGGCAAAAGGTTGTCTTTTAGGATTTCAATCTTCAGAGGGAATCAGAAGACAGAAGAATTGAAAAGGGCAGTACGATAGGAAGTATACCTCCATGCAAAAAAAGAAAATGAAGAGATCAAGTAACAATGTTTATATAATGGGTTTTATAAGCTCACAAAATCAATTGAAAATTTACTAAAATAAACTCATTTATAAAAAAATTAAGAATACTTAAGAAAGACTTAAGAATAAGTACAATTAAGAATTGTTAAGAAAGACTTGAAAATTATTAATGTTATAAAACTCGTCAGAAAACTCATTGTATGAAGAAAAGAAAAGCAAAATAACAAAAAAAAACTCAATAAATGTTGTGGTATAGTATTACATATGTCTTAAATTTGAAGTAATCAAAAAAATTAGCTGAATATAAATTAAACTTTTGATTAAGAGGGGGGAAAATGGATTGTCGGTGAATTTGCTAATATAATTTCGGTTAGTATTCCTGTACTGCTAAGTAAATAATAAATGGAATGACATTATGAAACTATTGTTGTATGTTTTACTGCCTTTCAGCATTTCAGAAAATTGAGTAAAATCATATCCGAATTTATTCAAGCACCGTCCAAATCTTCCTCTTGCTTACTGCAAAAAATAAAAAGCAACTCAAGATAATATCCAAAAATTCAAAATCTAATATTATATAGCCTCAAAACTAATGCTGCGAAATAATATTACGGCGAACACTAGATAATATTATTTTGCATAGAATCTAATATAATTTAATGCAGAGCAAGCAGCGACTTCTTGTATCTTTCTAATATTAGAACTTGTGCAAGATAACGTTAGATTTTACTGATTTTCTGATGTTATCTAATATTAAGTGCTACTTGGGTATTAACTTTATAAGAATCCATGCATGCGATAATCCTAAATTTTACCAAAAAAGTAATTGCCATAAAATTTAAATAAATATTTTTTTCTTAAAATAACTGAGCTAGTTACAAGCAAGCAATTCTTTGTCCGTGAGGTTTTGAAGTTCTGAAATTTCATTTCGTATTTGTCAGTTCCCCGAATTTCTTTACCCACTTGTTGCAATCTTCTAAATTTATAATATTTCTTCTAAGGGTAATAATGTTTGATGAAATAGTTTCTGTTTAATTTTAAAATAAAGAAGGCAGTTCCTCAGGCGGAAAAAACTGCCATTTAAAGTTTGAAAAAAAGCTGTAGTACTGAAATCTCTCTACGCTTAAAATAACAAGGAATGCAGAATGAAATAGCCATACGTCACAGAAGGCGTTGGCAAAAAAAATCGAATCAGCGAGCTCAAAATTTCTTTTTAGTTTATGTAGATGTAAAGGTTAGTTTACACAACTCCGGGAGCCAGAACATTTTGCCATAATTTGATCCGAATTCTTTTACAGTGTAGATTTCTTTTGAGACAAATTTCGATATGTAAATGTAGATGTATTCAGATAGTTAGTATAATAAATCTGAGATTGATATGACAGATTTCACTTAATTTTATAATTTTTGTACTTAATTTTTGATATCATAGAGTACGTAGTTTTTGCAGTAAAATTTACTGTTAAACCACATAATTACTGCAATTAAAAATATTACTGTAAAAATTACGGTGAAAAATTTTAGGATATAAATCTTTAAGGAAAAAAATGGATTTTACTTATCTGAGGGTGCCAGAATTTTTTGTTGTAATTTGATCCGGATTCTTTTACAGTCTAGACTCCTTTTTAACAAATTTCATGATGTAAATGAAGATGTATTTCGTAGTTTGTATAATAAATCAGAGATTGATATGATAAAGTACTTTATTTTATAATTTTTTTACTTTATTTTAAGTATGATAGAGTGCACAATTTTATACAGTAATATTAACTGTGAAATCACACAATCACTGCAATTAAATAAATATTGCTCTTAAAATTACGGTGTAAATTTTTACGGTATAAGACTTTAAGTTGAAAAAATGGATTTTACGGATCTCAGGGTGCCAGAACTTTTTGCCGTAATTTGATCTGGATTCTTTTACTGTGTGGATTTCTTTTGAACAAATTTCATGATGTAAATGTAGATGCATTCAGATAGTTTGTATATTAAATCCGAAACTGTTATGATAGAGGATCCAATCCAAATTCCCAAGAATCCACCGATGTTGCTAAACAATTCCATTGGCTAGAAGAAGTAATACAAAATTAATCTTACTATGTATTTTATTCATTAAACTATGAAAAATTACATTTATATAAATTTATAATAATAATATAAATAAATTTATGGTAACTAATTGAATTCTATGTAATTGAAATGATACTAATTGAATTTTATGGTAGGTATTTAGATAGGTAGGTACTTTATTTATGTCTCAGGTAGGTACTTTTATTCTGTACTTTTCTAGGTAGGTACTTTTATTATGTACAGCTGCACAACGTGCTATTTACGACGGTCTGGGAAACATCCCAGAGGTTGATCCAAAGACATGCCATTGCAATGTCTAACCTCTGCAGAGGCACTGGCTTAAATGCTTTGGTAGCCCGAAGACGTGCACGTGAACTCAAGCACTTTACGGTAGAACAGTTTAACGAGAACCGATACCGAGTACCCTCGGTTCCTTCTCAGACTTATCAAAGTGGTCACCCGCCCACTTACTGACCGGAGGTAGTGATGCTTGACTTCAGTGTTCAACTAGGAACCATGTTTTTACGATCAGTCTACTGCGGGACTGAATTCTACAGAATTGAATGGATATTAATCAAATGTGGTTCTAATATTGTATTTTTTTCAGTATTTTCCAGTTGCATTAGAAAAGTTTTGAAAAAATATTTTCCTCATGCACCAAAATGAAATAACCTGTATACAATATCAACGTACAATTCCAAGCTATTCAATAAATCTTATAATACAATTTTTGGCATGTTTTTTATCAAAAAGAATTTGATAGTAGGCAAGTAAAAGAACATTGCCTTAAGAGTTCAAACAACTCATATAAATAAGAAAGCTGTAGTGCCATTGAAGCATGAAGGAAAAAGGTTTCGTATTCTTTACCTGGTTTAAATTGCATTTGCCTTAAAATAGCTTTTTTTATGTACGCAAACATGATAATTCTTTGAATTTTGATCCAACTAAATTAGAAATTTCAAAACAAATATGTATTTTAGTCATTTATATTGCTAAAGAATCTCCTTTACAAAATATCTTGTTTACAAAAACTTAATATTACATGGGTGGTATAATGATTAATGCATTATGTGTTTTCTATGCAGTAAAATACAGTTTTTAATTTAATGCTGAGTATCAGAATATAGAGCTGTTCCCGAGGAAGATGACACCACTCTAAAAGCAGAGCTCTTCAAAGTTCCGTCAATGATCTGAAACTCGTCTTTGAATCCTGTCATGTCCCACACATGCTTCATCGGATTCAAGTCTGGTTTAAATGGTGGCCATTTCATGCGGGTGAATACCCTAAGCTTGAAGACATTCGTTTAGGATGGTGGCAGGGTGAAGACTAGCGTTGTAAGCCACAAACACAAATCCTTAGCCTATCACACCCCTAAACAAACGTACATATTGTTCCAGAATGTGTCCTGTCATGGTTTCGATTTGACCTGTTCTGGAGACTAGTATAATTCAACCCCAAACGAGTCATTTCAAACCAGCATGATGGTGTCATTCAATGAATGTCATATTGGTGGCAGAAGGTATCTGTCATTTTCCACATCATGTGAATCAGACTGTAGCTAAACCTGGACTCGTCGGAAAATAGCACACAAACCTACTGTGACGACGTTCAAATTTCATATTTTCTTCTTCTGGCTTATGGATGGCAACAGTGGCTCCACCGATATGACTCCAGAAGCTGTGCGTGGAACACATCTTACAGGCCTGCGAGCATATAGGCCCATATTTCCAAAACAGCTGTGATGATTCAGGGCATGGAGCATCGCCCACAGGGCTGACGTAAAATAACTTCAGTGGTAGAGGGGTCATGGGTTAGAGTCCCCTTGCTGTCAAGCTAACCGTGAGATGTTTTCATGTTTTTCTTCTACATGTAACGCAAATGCGGACTAGATCTATCGAGAAGTCCTCTGCAAAAGCACATTTCCCCCTATACTTGTAAAATAAAAATAAAATGAACATCTGCACGCGTTTTGCCTTCATGCTGTGGTATACGTGCCTGCATATAGATGACGAAACAGGTCGGATGCTGTGCTCCCTCTGCCTGTTTTGGCAGCTAGTGTCACCTACCGATCTTCATCGACGTTGTATCTCGGGGGGTAACCTGCACTGTAGAGTGTGATGACATTTCTATCATCTTGGAATCGTTGCCAAATCCTAAATATGACACTTTGGGCTATTCCAAGTTCTTCGGATAATTCTACCGTGTAAAAAATACTTCCTCTGTGTCATAACTATTCAGCTATGGCACTGAGAGGCCTTAAGAATGCTTGTGAACAATTTTTACTTCTTTATCACCATTTCGTCCCGCAGTGGACTGATCGCAAAGACACGATTCCCACTATAGTCCATTCCACCTTAAGTTGGCACTGGAGAGAAAGGTAGGAAATGTAATACTCCACCTTTGAAAAGTAGTTCTTCGCTATTTTGGAATTAATTGCAGTTTAAATGCGCGTACAAATATAAATAAATATTGCATAGTAAGAAAAGTATATCTTGAAACATTCATTAGAAGTTTTTCATGTTTAAATGTATTTAACTTATAAATACCTTCTCAGTAAAGCGAATGTACAAAGAAGAAGGTGTTTTAGTTTGGCGCTGAATTAGTTTTCAAGGTCAAGGAATTGGCTCATTGGCTATGTTTCTACACTGGTCAGTCAGCTTTTCCATTCGCCTTGGCTTTGCTTAAGTGTCCTATCACTTGTGCAGTTCTTATTTCGCTTTTTTTTTTTTTTGTATTTGATTATTTAATTTTCTAAATATTAACCTCATCTGTACAATATTTAATGAAAAAATTTTCCCCCTCCGAATAAATGGAAAAAAAAACACCCCAATAGACAGGTGAATATTATTAAACTGATGACAGTTGAGCATATTTACTGTGTAGCTAATTAAACATGTGATTTTATTATTATTTTTTTACGACAAAAGAAAAAATTGTTTTCGCTTTATTCGGTCTCTGTAAAGATTCAAATTTTGCGTCTTTTGCGCCATGTTTAGTTCTGAAGTACAATTCGCTTTTTATAGGAACTTAAATAATGTAAAAATTTAAGATTTTTAGTTTGTTCAATTAAAATGACTTTTAAATATTATCTGAAGTACAATTTCCATAATAGAAGTGTTAATCTGTTAGTTATAAACTAATAAAATGTATAGGAATTGAAATAATTTCAAAAAAGACGCAAAATTTGAATCATTAATTTTTTTTAAACATCGAAAGGTTAATTTAAACCAATCAATATTTTAAGAATTATTTCTGAAATACAAAGCCCAAAAAGTTGAGAAATCCTTTCTCTTATGTAGAAAGTATTAAGATATTTCAGTATCTGACAAAATATTTCGAGACTAACTAATTCTACCCATCCAAGTAGAATTTCGCCTGATGAGAAATTGTGGATTGAATTCAACAATTCAGGGCTACCCTACAAAGAGGTTGGAGAAGGAACTGTCAACTGTTAAAATATTAAATGAATAACATGATAACCACCAGGATAGGTGGTTATCATGTTATTAAAAGAGTTCCTGTTGAGTCTAAGAGGGTGGGATATGGCAGCTGAAAAAACGGGGGGGGGGGCGAACAAACAGTACGCACCCCCATATCGATAATACTAAATATTTTTTTCAGGTAAGTTCTTTTGTCTCTTAGAAGCAAATATATTTCAAAAAAAAAACAAAAAAAAAAAAAAAAAAAAAAAAAATTTATAGTAAAAAAAAAAAAAACTCTTCTGAAAATTTTTTTTAAATTTTTTATTTATAAAAAAAAAAGAACAGTAAATATTAAAAAAACATAGGTATGATATTTTTCATGATCAATGATTTCCTGCCTATGTTGACTTTTTCTTCCCCAACAAAACACCAATGAGGGATAAATTAATGTACATTAATCTACAAAAAATAAGCATATAAAAATAAATATTTAAAACAAAGTATTTATGCGCATCTATGCATTTCGGTTTTTTTTACTTAGATTTCAGCAAAAAAGAATCTTTTTAAATATATATATATTTTTTTGCTTAAAATTAGTTTCGTTTAATTAAAAAATTATAATAAGAAAAAAAAACAGTAAGTATTATAAAACATAAAGTATGATCTTTTTCATGATCAATAATTTCCAGCCTATGCTGACTTTTCCTTCCCCAACAAATCACCTATGTGGGATAAATTAATGTACATTAATCTACATAAAATAAGAATATAAAAATTAATATTTAAAACAAAGTATTTTTGCGCATCTATGCATTTATTTTTTTATTTACTTAGATTTCAGCAAAAAAGAATATTTTTAAATATATATATTTTTTTCTGTTTAAAATTAGTTTCGTTCAGTTAAAAAATCATAATAAGAAAATCTGCTTTTTAAATACTAATTAGGAAATCAGCTTACAACTAGCATCTTAAAATAATAATTATGAGAAATGCTCTAAAAAATCGTGCTCTTTTCCGTATTCTGTACAAAATTTTAGTACGATTCTTGGTTTAAAAAAAAAAATCGGCGTTTTGCTTTCTTAAACGCCAATACTGGCCACTTTCTCTCCCTTTGTTGCTACCTCATCCCTGTACTGATTTAAAGAGTAACCCAGTTTCCATGTAATCCGGTCTACCTACCTTTCTCTCCAGTGCCAACTTAAGGTGGAATGGACTATAGAATACCGAAATCAAGCATCACTGGTTGCTGCCAGTGAGTGGGTGGGTAACCACTTGGATCAGCCTCCGTAGGGACTCCTGGCATGTCTTCGGATTACCCCATGGTGCAGCTCTAGTGTTACCTTGAGATACAATGTCTAATATACGGACAACATTCGTTGCAATTTTCTCACATTGTTCATATTGTTTCATTATCACTCATATTGTTTTAATTTTTTTCTTCTGTTAGCATGTCTTAACAAAGCGATAATTAAATTGCAATAAAGATTAGTAGAAAGTGCCGATAAAACATTGTAGTTTAAACTCTTCTTTTCGGAACCTTTCCCTTGTTTTGTAATTGCATTTTATTGTGCGAGAAACCAGGATTATTTCCGATAATTCCAACGGGTAAATAAGTTCCAGCTTTTACCAATTGTTCTATTTAAAACAAATCTGACTTACCAGCCCTTTTGGAACAAAGTGGATTATTCTGATGTTTGCATTTCTGAATGACACTGCGACAAACATACGTTGAGAGCTGTGAAACGAAATCATAATGAGTATTGTTTCACTAAAATTATTTCGAAAATTAAATGCTACAATGAAACTAGTTATTATTCTAATTATTTATAAAATTTGTTTTGAAATTTTTTTTTCTTCCAATTCCCACCCGGATATTGTTTTCGCCATTCGGCAGATTTGTTTACCAATCTGCCGATGCCAGTTTGTCGGTACAAATAACTCCCCCAGCCATTCGTCTGAAATAGAGGCGGTAACCATGGTTACGAGATTTAACCATTTCACGTAGGAGTGATGAGTTATTATGGAGTGATGAGCTCGGGTTTTCGAGAGAAAAGGAGTCAGGGGAGAAGGAAGCTCCCCTCTTCGAAATACGCTATTTCTTGTTTCCATAGCAGCAGACGGCTTTAGACTTCTTGGTGAGGGGAGTTCTCTCAATACACAAACAATAGGTGGGCCAACGCTGCTCTCACAGTAAGAAGGACAGGTAGTATAGAGAAGAGAAGGAAATAACATCCATATCCACTCCGGGATTCGAACCCGGGATCTTCCTGACTTGCGGTCAGCTCCCTGACTGTCATATGGGCCGTTTGGTCTTTTAAAGTATTAAATGACATCATTTAGCAAAACTAAAGATTTTTCTACCAAAATTCAAATAGCGTTACGTGATTTTTTTCGAAACGGCAAAATGGTAAAAATCGTTTCAAAACGGCAATGAATAAATTTGCTTATTTCTGTACTCTAAATGAAACATATGATGTCCCTCTGCAGTCGGGGATTTTTAGAAAATTATTGAAAAAGAAGGTGCAAACTCTAGGGACAAAATCTAGGAGTACTTGAAAGCCCTAAAGGTGCTGCAAGTGTTACCGTCTGGAATACATGGCAAGAGAATGAAGCTATCCAGCTATGATAGCACTGGGCATAAGATTGCAGGGAGTAAAAATGATGCGTCAATTGTCATGACAATAATGTTAAGTTTGGATCAACAGTGAGAACCAACCTGAGCAAAGCCTCACACCAACGACCTATAACCGGATTACAAAAATAAGAAACAAAAGCCCCGAACATTTTTTAACGGCAGGCACTGAACACATCGTTCTTCACCACGGACGGGGCCGGTTGCTCATCTTGCGTTGCCTAGTGAACACCTTGTGGCCTAAGTCCAGAAGGCGAGCAAAATTTTCCACGCCACACAGCCGCAGTGGACTGATCGTTAAGACATGGTTCCCAGCAGATCACCGAGGTCAAGCATCACTGGCTGCAGTCCGTGTGCTGGTGGGTGACCACTCGGATCAGTCTGCGTAGGGACAGAGGGTGTGCGGTATTGGTCCTCACTAAGCTGTGCTATCGTAAAGTGCTCGTCTTCGCTCGCAGGTCGCCGGGCTACTGAAGAGGGGGTCCATCCCCTCCACAGAGGATCAAAATTGTGATGGCATGTCTTCGGATCATCCTACGGGATGTTTCCCAGACCGTCGCCAATTAGCCCATTGTGCAGCTCTAGTGCGACGTGAATTAACAACAGCAACAGCCACACTGCCGCAGATACCCGTTCATAGTGTGGACCACATTCACAAATAACAAAGAGAGGACAACACACTGAGAGAAGCATCCATGCCCTGAGCGGGATTCGAACTCCCGCAGCCACTGGCTTGCTAACCACTTGCCGGAACTGGTCCTGAGCTGATATCCAATTCAACATGTCTGTCGATGTCGACTCAAGTGTTACCTGTCGAATGAACTCTGGAGCGCCACATTATAATACCTTTGAGTAGTTTTTGTCTAATATAAGCATTAGTATTGAAGCAGACGGGGGCTGTTATCAAACTGAATCTCGTTGACGCCGATTATATACTGCGCTAGAACACACGTCATCGAGTGGATGGCTCTTAAATACGGGACTCGTGCCCGCATGACATTGCATGGATGCTGCCTAAATACGGTGCTGGTATACATAGGTCATTGAGTAGATGCAGCCTAAGTACGGTACTAGTACGCGCAGGACACCGTATGGATAGTAGCTAAATACGGTGCTCGGTAGAAGGTTAATATAAAAAGTCAAAATATTGAACAATACAAAGTATATCTGTCGTTGAGCGAAAATAATTATCAATTTATATTTTTCGCATCCACATCAAAAAATGAAAATAAAGCTACTATTCTTATTGGGTGACACAAAATTAATATTTAAGGCAAAGAAAAAGGAAAAAAAATATTCTCGAAATAATGCAAAATCACAGTGCAGGAAGGAGTATGCAAAAAACATCAAAGATAGTTTAGCTGGAAGTTGAAACATCAAATTACTTCTAATAGCTCACCTATAAACTCTTCTCCACCCGCAATCAATCCTGTCCTGTTGTTAATTACTTAAACTTTCATGTACCGTGATTTTCAAACTGTTTTTTCCCGAGTTAAATATTAATGAAAAACAATCATTGAATGTTTAAAAAAGGAATTAAAGAATCATTTATTTACTCTTAAGAAAAATTGCACAACATGGAACATGAATTTAATTCAAAACAACTTACGAATTGTAAAGTTCAGCATAAAGTAGTTTTCTTTCTTGATAGTCATATTTTAAGTTCTATAAAAAAATTGAAAAATGAAGTATTTAACTTAATTAATAGAGTGATTATATTTTATAAACAGCGTTGGACAGCCAACCCATTTTTGGGTTCACAACTATCAGTGTCTAACTCCTTAGACTTGTAATTTTGAACCCATCCCAGAAGAAAAGGAAACTTCTGGATCAAGTAATGAAACAAGTTGTAGTTTATTTACGTTGCAGAAGAGCTGCACAATGGGCTATTGGCGACGGTCTTGGAAAGATCCCTGAGTATGATCCGAAGACATGCTATCAGAATTTTGATTCTCTTCGGAAGGGATATCATCTCTGCTTCGGTAGCTTGACGACCTGGGAGCGAAGATGAGCACTTTACGGAAGAACAGTTCTACAAGGACCCATAGCGCACACCCTCTGTTCCTTCACAGGCTGATCAAAATGGTCACCAAATCACTGACTGACTGCAGCCAGTGATGCTTGACTTCGGTGATCTGCTAGGAAAAGCCAATCCCAGATAGCAAATTAAGGTTCATATAGAAAAAAGTTCATTATATCCAACTTCTTCTCCTTTTTGGTTCACTATATCCACACAAAAATTACATTATGCGTGAATAACAAGGCACGGGACCGAACTTTTTATTCACTATATCCGGGAGTTTACTATTAACAGTGTTCAAGTTCGATTAGTTTCATTTTAAAAGAATATTATTGCCTGTTAAGGGTGGTCTAGGGCCGGGATAACCTGGTCGGTAGGGCGCTGGGCCCATGTCCGAGAGTTCGTGGGTTCGAACACCGCCGGCCGAAAATTGCCCGTGTAGTAAAGTGATTGATGCACGTTAAATCTGTCGAGTTGCAAAAGTCTTCCATGTTCCTATAAAAAATCAAAACCTCTGGGGGACACTGGATTGAAGATCGATCGTTCTCTGATTCAGGTCAAAATTACGATCAATGAATGGATGCATGAATTCATGAATGGGTGCATGAATGGGTCCACCTTATAAACGGGTGTGACGCATGGGTGTGGCCGAAGTCGAATTCTTGGCCATAGATGGCGCCACTGGAAAACAAATACAATCGCACCCCCTCTGCCTTAATGGCATACATCAACAATAACCAAATAAAGAAGTATACTTGAATAAAAAAGTAAAATATTATAAAAAAAAACTCGGTTTTCACGTGTAATTAAGTAAAAGGAAAGTAATTACGTTTTTATGAGATTAAAAACAAAAAAGTTGACTTAAAATATGGATGGTTGACTAAATGTAAACAAAAACAAAGTTTCCAAAACAGGAAGAAATTTAAGAAAGTTGCGGTGTATCCCTCCGCTTATGTTATGCTTTCGAGGAGGAGAGTGAACAGGCTTAATATTCCAGAAAGTTTTATGAGTGTAATTTGTAAGTAAATTTACGCTTAATTTAACCATTCATAAGAGTTTCCTGTAATTTGCAAATTCTGACTGGTTTTGAGCCTAAAACAAATTTAAAAAAGTTAACATCAAAACATGAATAAAGTGCAAGGTTTGCCATGTTTTGAGCGTTATCCTTTATTTGGCTATATTTGTTTAAAATATCGCCGTTTGATAATTTTTGGCTTGCATTATAGCATTCTTGCGGAATCGTCCGAATTCATTTGTTGTTTTTTTTGTCGAAAGTTAAATAGAAAAAAACGCGTTATATTGTAAACATTATTAGTGTAATAATATTAGATGCCGCATTTTTTCAAGTTTAGGCGTCAAAATCAATTAGAAATTGCAACCCGGAAGTCTTACGATGTAATTTTAACCCCTAGCGCCATCTGTGCTTAACTTTACGAGGCCAACCATCAATTTATTAAATTTATTATTTTTGAATTTTAAAGCGAATAACATTTTACAAAAGAATCGCAGACACAAAAATCACGTAGAACACCGAAGTGAAGCATCACTGGCTGTGGTCAGTGTGCGGGTGGCTGACCACTTAGATCAGTGCATGAAGGAACCGAGGGTGTGCGGTATTGGCCCTCGTTAAACTGTTCTATCATAAAGTGCTCGACTTCTCGCGCAGGGCTACCGAAGCAAGGGTGCCTTTCCCTCTGTAGAGGATCAAAATTGTGATTACGTGTTTTCGGATCATCCTCAGGGATACTTCCCAGACAGTCGCCAATAGCCCATTATGCAGTTCTAGTGCGACGTAAATAAACTACAACAACAATGCAAAAATCATACCCCTGGTACATTTTGAAAGTGCTTGTATTTGAAAGACCGAGTCCTGCAAAAGAAATGTTTTTTTTTTTATAATACCATTGTTTAAATTATAAACTAAGCTATATGCTTAAAAAAATGCATAAAGCATTGCATACTAATTAATAATATCAAATGTCTATTGAAGTCTGTTAATAAAGTCGAGCGCCATTTTTTTAATTTACACAATATTTTTTTTTACATTTTGCAATTATTAGCATACATTAATTTACCTTTTGCAAGCAGTCCGCTGTATTAGTTTGTTAGATTATGAAAGCTTTTTTTTCTTCTTTCGCTTAAGTATTAATATGTGACTTTTAGCGAGTTTGAAGTCAAAATTATTTAAAATTTTTTAATCAATTACTTGAAATGAAGAGAGGAGAAAAATTTTTTACAAGTGATTCCAATCTTCCTATCTCAACCCAATTATGAAACTGGGGAACAAGTTCATTGATTTCAAGTAGTCCGCAATAATAGTTTGTTAAATTATGAAAGCTTTCTTTTTCCTTTCGTTTAACTATTAGTATGTGACTTCTAGCAAGTTTGAGGTTAAAATTATTTGAAATTTTTCAAACAATTTTTTGAAATCAAAAGAGGAGAAAAATGTTTACAAGTGATTCCAATCTTCCTATCTCAACCCAATTATGAAACTGGGGAACGAGTTCATAGATTTCAAGTAGTCCGCAGTAATAGTTTGTTAGATTATGAAATCGTTCTTTTTCCTTTCGTTTAACTATTAGTATGTGACTTCTAGCAAGTTTGAGGTTAAAATTATTTGAAATTTTTCAAACAATTATTTGAAGTCAAAAGAGGAGAAAAATGTTTACAAGTGATTCCAATCTTCCTATCTCAACCCAACTATGAAACTGGGGAACGAGTTCATAGATTTCAAGTAGTCCGCAGTAGTAGTTTGTTAAATTATGAAAGCGTTTTTCTCCCTTTCGTTTAACTATTAGTATGTGACTTCTAACGAGTTCGATGTTAAAAGCTTTTTTAACTTCATTTTTACGAGGGTTGCTATTTATATTTCTGGCCTTGGCAACAGTAAGTGTTGCTAGGCGACCGCAGACGATTTTAATCGAAAGTTTGATATTTTTAAACATAAATTCAGCAGACGATTTACCATTATAGCTTCATTTGTGTTGTTGACATTAAATTGAAAAGTTCTTCTCTTTCAAAAAATTTGTTCGCGTTGGATCCCGCATAATCTGACAAACGCTCAAAAAAAAGCTCGTGTCGATTGGTGCAAGGGAAT
The DNA here is from genome assembly GCF_982258835.1 of Parasteatoda tepidariorum. Classification (NCBI taxonomy): domain Eukaryota; kingdom Metazoa; phylum Arthropoda; class Arachnida; order Araneae; family Theridiidae; genus Parasteatoda; species Parasteatoda tepidariorum. Next base: position 101,997,661 of record NC_141758.1, read on the forward strand.
GTTGGAAAAATACGTTCAAGGTACATCAAAGGCTGTGTATAACATCTACACAGGTGACGAATCATGGATCTATGCATATGAGCCGGTAACAAAACAGCAATCAACTGTATGGGTCTTCCAAGACGAGGCAAAACCAACAATAGTTGTTCGAGGAAGAAGCACATCGAAACAAATGATTGCCTGTTTCTTCGGCATTAGCGGCCATGTGGCAACAGTGGCGTTAGAGCAACGCAGAACGGTCAATTCTGAATGGTACACGACCATTTGTTTGCCAGAAGTCATCGGAGAAATTCGAAAAAAGCAGAAGAACAGGCGAATCATTCTTCATCACGCAATGCGAGCTCTCACACATCGACTCAAACAAAGGCATTTCTGACGGAGCGAAAGATCGAACTGATGGGTCATTCGCCGTTCAGCCCTGATTTGGCACCCAATGACTTCTTCTTATTCCCACACATCAAAAATAAATTACGTGGACAACGATTTTCGACCCCCGAAGAAGCGGTTGATGCATTCAAAACGCATGTTTTGGAGTTACCTCAATCGGACTGGAAAAAGTGCTTCGAAAATTGGTTCAAACGCATGCAAAAGTGTATTGATCATCATGGAGAATATTTTGAAAAACAATAAAACCAATTTCGATCCTACATGTTTATTTTTTCATTATTAGGCCAGAAATATAAATATCAACCCTCGTATCAAGTATTCCAAAATTATATATTAGAGAAACCTTTCGAGAACACCCTGCTTAACAGTTCCTTGCTTTTTATGCTTTGATTACTGTTACATATGGGCAGTAAAACACGTCTTAAATTAACATTTCAAAGGGAAAGATAATTCAATATTTGTATATTGCGTTTAAGATTTTAAAAAAAATATTGGTTGAATATATTTTTCTTAAATGAAGAAAAGTTTCTTCATGAAAACTACTTACACACACGGAGTATTGTTGCACTTTTTCAAACAAATATCCCAATTTTCCTTTGGCACTTCCTCCCCTAAAAATGTAATGAAAGTTTTTTAATGTAACATTACAAAAACTTTGGTTCTGAAACCTGGTTCACTTGGAATCTAAAAAAGAAAAATAGAACAAGAATTATTCGAAAAGTGAACAACTTTTCCCACTAATGAGGATTAATAATTAAGAATACTTAATAATTAATAATTAATAATAAAGAACTTTATAATTAGAGCCTTGGTGGCTCAGGGGATAGAGCATTCGTATTCCAATGAGGTGAACCGGGTTCGAATCTCAGCGATGGCTGGTCGATACGAATTCCGCATCTGGCTTGCACCGCCGACAGGGCTGACGTAAAAATATCCTCAGTGGTTGACGAATCATGGGTTAGAGTCCCCTTGCCGTCAGGCTAACGTGGGAGAATTTCGTGGTTTTCCTCTCCATGTAACACAAATGTGGGTTAAGACCATTAAAAAAACCTTCACAAAGGCAAATTTCTCCCTATACTTGGTACAGGAGTTTCCTTGTCTTCTGGATTGGGTTCAAAATTACACGTCTACAGAGTTGCATATTAGGTGTCGAAAACCCAAAAAATTGGGTCTGATGTTCAAGGACAGTTATAAAATAAACCTTTAAAATTATTCAATATATATTATTATTTCGATGGGAATGTTGAAATGTTGGGTTGAGAGCAACATTTTCGTCATTTTTTTAGTTTATTTTAAAATTTTAAGAGAGTGGAGGATTTGGTAAAATGGTTTCAGAGAAAGGTTTAGGTTTTGGAAAATTTCATTTTCTCTGCCAGTTCCCTTGTTGCTTGAAGTGGATTTTCGTACAAAAATAGTTTTAAATGGTCTTCATCGAACTCAGCTAAACAACCTGAACGAAATGCTATGCAAATATTTCTCACTTCCATGGTAAAAACAATTAAAAATGATTAAAAGATCGTTTATAAATGATTATTGTGATGGAAGAGTTGAAATGTTGAGTTAAAAATAAATTTTCTGCAATTTTTTTTTAAAATTTTTGATTTTTGTATCTCGTTACTCATAATGCCCTTACACTTTCGAAACTATGAGATACTGACTTAATTTTCATTCTATTGATTTAAGATAATTGGAATTTCATGTCCAAATATGTTTGCATCATATTTATGACGATGTTGCTTCTAAAATGGTAAAAATAAAGCAAGCAGTAAGTAACATTGTTTTTAAGGTCACAAATTATAGATTATAAGATAGGTTTTCTTTAAAATAGAGAAATAAAGAAATAATGATCCTTTAATAATAATATAATCATAATATCGATAGGTAAATAGCTATAGCATCAATATGCAAATAACTATAACATCAATATGCAAATAAGTATAGCATCAATATGTAAGTAACTATAACATCAATATGCAAAAAACTATAACATCAATATGTGAATAACTATAACATCAGTATGTGAATAACTATAACATCAATATGTAAATAACTTTAAGAACAATGTACACAAAAATGCTCAGAAAATCGATATAGTTTGCAAAATTTTCAAACAGCTTCTAAAGAAAATTGTTAAAATCTTCCAAAAGAGTGGAATACTTGTAAAAATTTCTCCTAAATGTCAAAAAAAAAATTTGTTTTTAGATGTTTTCAGAAAATGTGTGAGAAATAATCAGTTTCCCCTTTCCTCCAATGTCTTCTGTACATTTTTATTAAATTCACAGTTTTCAACAGAGCCGGATTATACCTTTCGTAGGCCCTAGGCATAGCCGTTTTTGGGCCCTCCGCTCCTTCCCCCACTCCTCCCCTCTTTTCAAAATGTACGCTAAAATTTTCTTGCATATTTTTTTTTAACATTTTTATTAATATGAATTTCAATTTACAAATTTGTTTATCGAACTTTATCTGCATTACCGACATACTGCCGATATTGCAGTTGATATCGATAATACCATTATTATTAGTTCGATCGATAACTATGTAAACAATATGTCAACAATACAACAACAAACCAGCAAAGAAAACAGTGAAATTGATAGTGAGATTAATTACAGGAAATATTTATACTACAAATAGCTAAATAGTTTTCATGATACTACTATGATAACTAAGTGAAGGAAATTAACATTGTCAAAAGTAAATCTTTTGAAATTATTTATAAATATATTTGCAAGGTAGGTTAAATGTTTACTAATAGAAAAAAAATGATTTAATACTATTTTAATAATACAAGATTTCGTTGAATCCAAAAATCGCAAAAAAGTAATATATTAGATCATAAGATTCTGCAAAATAATTTACTACCGAAAAATATTATATTTTTATTTGGATCTTCATAATTTTGTGCAAAATACACTTGTTGTTTTTAAAGCTAAATTATTTTTGTCAACAAATTTTTTTCTCTCAAGTTTTTCGTAGGCCCTAGGCACGTGCCTAGTGTGCCTATAGGTTAATCCGGCCCTGGTTTTCAATATATAAATACTGCATCAACCCTATGTTTCACCAGCTAAGTCACACTTACCTTTCTTACACAATGTCGCCATGTGACTAATGCTTATTGAACGCGGTGCGCATCCATATTGTTCCATGTGAAGTTGGAAGGTGCAAGTTTCTATGCATTCCTAAAAAATACAAATAATATATATATAAAGTTCACATGTTAGGCAAGTTTCGCGATAGGGAGCTACTTGATCCAGCACTTCTAATTTCCTTAACTGTTGAAATATTAACTAACGACATTTCAAACAAAACAATTCCCTGTTTTAACGCCGGAATTTTTCATTTAATCATAATTTTTACATTAATATGTCACGAAAGCAACAGAACTATTCCACAGCGGAAAATATTTTAATCTTAAATAACAATATTGCTCAATTCAAGATTTTCAGGAAATAAGGGATGTGTAAGGGGGTACGCAGCTTGAAAATTGCTAAGGAACAACTAATTTATGCAAAGTGACGTTCTTGAAAGCCTACCAATAACAGACAAATCTTCAATAGAGGGCGTGGTAAAACAGTATCCGTTATCTGTGTAAAAGGTAGTGCACGTAATTTATTCATTCTTTCGAAAATTTATGATGTTAGGAATTCGATCGAAATAGCACCATGGGTTGTCGAACTTATTTCTCTAAAATTTAGTGTGATGCTGCTGTAACTAAGTACAAAATTTTAGCAAGATATCATTTGTGTTCTTACGATCGTGGATAAGCTGTTAGACTACTGGAAGCAGATCAAAATGCCACCATTGTGGGAGAAGTTATGCCAAAAAGCGCCATCTCGTTGTTTTATTTTATTTTATATCCGTCGTTGAACATCCGATCCAATTTTGTTTTTACGACTACTAATGATCAACTGCGTAGCTTTGTAATTTTGAACCAATCCAGAAGACAAGGAAACTCCTAGATCATGTACCCCCAGAGGTTTTGATTTGTTATGAGAATATGGAGGACTTTAGAACTGGACAGATTTAACGTGCATCAGTCACCTTTTACCACACTGGGAGTCTTCGGCCGGCGGGGATCTAACCCACGAACTCTTGGACATGGGCCCAGTGCCCAACCAACCAGCCTATCCCGGCCTCATATGGTGATTAAAAAAATCCCTCTGAAGGCAGGAATGCTATGCCCAGAAATGTCACTCCTAGGAAAATATCTGCAGACCTTGAAATCCCTACCAGAACACATAATGTTTCTGCCAGAACCTTCTCACGGATATAAAAAATTAAGTTGGTTTGCATGCACGGTTCGATGCATCCTGCTTTAACCACGCCATGGTCTAGAAAGATTACATTGGTGTAAGGAAAGTCTTTGTTGGTGTAATCAGCAGTGGACCAATTCACATTGGCAAGTGATTCTGGTTGCCAGTAAGTGTGCAGAGAGAGAAGAACACGTTGTGCACAACAACGAGTTTATGGACGTTATCGGTATGGCCCAGACATGCCGGTATGGTCAGTTATCATGCCAAACGGCTGAACACCTTCACTTCTTTGCGCGAGGTTTAGCGTTACATCGCAGCGGTATTGCAGAAATATTTTATTTTACAACCGTCGTTGAACAGCTGACCCAATTTTCGGGTTTACAACTACTAATGTTCAACTCACAAGCTTTGTAATTTTGAATCCATTCCAGAAGACATAGGAACTCTTGGATCAGGTATTGGGAGAAATTTGTCTTCGTGGAGGACTTTTCGAGGGAACTAACTCGCATTTGCGTTACATGGAGAAGAAAACCACGACAATATCCCACAGTTAGTTTGACGGCAAGGGGACTCTAACTCATGATCCGTCTACCACTGAAGATTTTTCACATCAGCACTGCGGTCTGTGCAAGCCGGATGCGGATTTCGTATCGATCAGGCATCGCTGGGATTCGAACCCGGTTCACCACACTGGAAGTCGAAAGCTCTATCCCCTGAGCCATCACAGCTCTTTCAGAGAGATTATTCTGAATCATGCTTGTCTTTAAGAGGGAGTGGTAGATCCCGAATTTATGCTTATGGATGACAATACACGATCACACAGATGCGCAGAGGTATCCGACATACAAAAAAGTAGAGATATTGACCGCATGCAATGGCCTGTGCGATCCTCAGACCTATAACCTATGGAGGATGCCTCGGGTTTTTTTCGCAGACGTGCTTCACACAGAACGTGTTCACACCCTCTCCAAACCATGCAAGATCTGAAAATCACCTTGAGAGAGGAGTGGGACAATATCCACTAAGAACTCTTCGATAGTTTAGTGGACAACATAAATAACTGATGAAAAATGTACATTAGTGTCCGAAGTTATCATAAATCTTACTGAGGCATTCATTTCTATGTCATTTTGGCAAGAAAACTCATTTTTCAAATCATCCAATGAGTGTCTTTTTTATTCGAATACGTTTTTCGAATACTCATTCGAATACGCTATCTGGGGAGAAGACCTGTTCCAAGGCTCCCCTCTCCTTCTCCTTTCAGTTGTATAAGAATTGTACTACGATATTTTTACTTTTCTTAATTGTAAAAAATATTTTTCAAAATTTCCATGACGCTTTCTCTTAGAACTATGTTTAATGTAGTTTTCAGTTCCATATAGTTTCCCAACTTAAAACATTTGTATCTAGTTGAAAATCAAGACATAAACAAACGTACTTTCTTCTTCCATGACTCTCTATACGCTAATAGTGAAAGTATGTGAAGTGTTGCCATTGGTAGAGAGTTCTGCTCTACACCACCTGCTGCCTATTTCGATAGCTTATTTTGAATTTTATTATTTTTCGATATGTCGTTATCTAAACTATTTTGTATGACAATAAAATTTTGTATTTTGTATATATATATATATATATATATATATATATATATATATATATATATATATATATATATATATATATATATATACCCTAACAAAACGTTTAACCTTTGGAGTGTTCACTTCGATGCGAGTGTCAATGCACTGACTCAGCGAGACTTTTTCTCCTTCCTACCATCCTTATTTTATTCATCTTTGTAACTTTTATTTTAGCTTATTAACTAATCAAATCTATTTCTTCGATATAACAACTCACGAAATCTAAATTTGACTAATGGATTCGTACCCTTAACATTAAGGGTTGGCAATCTGGGGTTTTTTGCCACTAAATTTAGGAAGGATTATTACTATTTCTCCTCATGTGGATCATTTTTCATGGGGAATAGTGCATTCTTTGGTACACTAGGCATTTTTAAGAAAGGATAATTAACTTTTTTTTTACTGTTTCTGAGAAAGTCTTTGGGAAAATAGTGCATTTTTCAAAGTATGAGTTGATAAGAAGTCAAAAACGCAAAAAAACCATCAGCATTCCGTGACACAATGAAGCTGTGACGTCATTGACCAATCATATCAAAAATTAAGTTTCATGTAAGCTTTTGTTTTACCTATTTTTCAAATAGTGAGTAATCAACTCGTTAATCTTAATAAATCAACTTCTTAATCCTTTTTTTAAAATTGCAAATGGTGAGTAGAGTGTTAATTTGCTTGGCATCTTGAATTAGGGATCGAAATAGGCTACAGGTGGCGTAGAGAAGAACTCTGTATCTATGGCAACACTTCTCACGCTTTCACCATTAGCGCGTGGAGAGTCATGGGAGAAGTAAGTAATTTAGTTTCTGTCTTGATTTCCAAATAGATTAAAAACTTTTAAGTTAAGAAACTATATGGAACTGAAAACTACATAGAGCATAGATCAAAAAGAAAGCATCGTGGAAATTTTAAAAAATGCTTTTGACAATTAAATACAAAAAATATTAAGAAGGGGAAAATATCGTTGTACATTACTATGCAACTCAGAAGAGGAGGAGAGGGAAGGGGGGTGTCAAGCTCTGTATTCTCCCCAGATGGAGTATTCGAGCATTGCGATCGCGAATACAGAGTAAGAAAGCGCTTATTTTTCAGTAACTTAAAATTAATAATTTCTCTACTCTGTAGTTATTCATGGGAGAAATTGATATGCAAGAAAGCGTAGCATACGTAAAATACTACTACACATAAAATAGGGTGCACAGTTCAGTACTACAATACAATAAACCATTATTATACAATACAATAAAGGAGGGTCATACCATGATGTCAAAGTTTTCTTCTGTACTTCCTTCAGGATTAAACAATGTGCAATTTGTATCATAAGGTTGTGGTAAGAGATGTTGCTCTACCTATGAACATTTTGATAATAATATTGGTTCTACGGAAGTGAATGACACAGATTTTACCATAGGGTGGAATTCAATTTTAAAATAAACATTGGACAGTAATTTTAAAATAATAATGATAGGTTGAACTCCGACCCACCTCAGGGGGGTATACGGAGATCGTAATTTTAAAATAAATAAAGTCAAAATTTTTGATGGACCAACGTAGATTTGATGGTAATAATCAATAATCCAATCATGAAAAATTATATTTTTTTGATGGTAACCAACATAAGTAACCATCACTCATATGTAGGAATTCGGACGGATTTATGATAGCCCAACATTAGACTAGCAACTTGTTTTGATAGTTTGTTCATGTTGAACAAAGAATAACATAATAATTTCCATCATAATTTCTAAAATTCCATCATAATTTCTAAAATTCCATCATAATTTCTTCCATCATAATTTCTTAAAAAATAAAATGTTGAAACGATTACGAACTACCTTAACCTCAATGTAGGAATTTGCACAGATTTATGATGGGCCGGCATAAAAAAAAACCAAATTGTTTTGATGGTTTATTCCTGGATGCCAACAAGAATTTCCATTAAAACATCATGGAAATGTATAACTGGAATCCTCAGTCACAGTCACGAATCATCATCCATTAGTCTATGAGCTTTAAAATCGTCTTGATGATTAACTATCATAGTGTATTAAAGTAGCATTTTCTATCATGGAATAATAGAAGCTTGTGGGCATATCAAAAAATATGAACGCATGATGGTAAATGTTGGATGATGGTGACCATCAGATGTTGTTGGACCATCATGAATCGCACAAAAATTTCATGATCGAACCATCAAGAGCTTTGACTTGGGGAGTAAAGGTGCCAAATGCGTGTTCGGTCCCCTGTATGTAGCACTCCCATTACAGTCAAAAGTAATGGCGGACTTATCCGAAAACAATCTAATACACATGTTGAGATAACGAAAAGCTTTCATTGGGTCTTTTATGAACATGGATGGTACTTGAAAAAAAAATATTTTATCGAGTACCTAAATTTGTGATTTGAAGAGCGCTTTAAGTGAATATTCTTCTACGTTTTATACATTCGTTTTTCAGATAAAATTGTCCACAAATCATCGTGGTCAGTTTAATTTTAAATTGACTCTTAACCATGTATAGGAATATTTCTAATGCAATAGGGTTACTTCTTAAAATGTGCGTTGCCTAAACTGAGGTTCGATCTGATATTTAGAAACCACTATTTTGTAAAATCTTATCTTTTTGCTGTTAATGGATGTAGACATAACAAATGGAGATTTGGATGTAACGAATGGTGCTGGTCCTTGCTCGAGAGATGGGCAGAAGATCATCTGAAAGATTGGACAACGCGTACGAATGTGTCGTGAAGCTCATTCCTCAATCCACCCCCTAGTACGCAACAGGACACGAAATAAAATGCGCCTTGTTATCATAAATCGATTTCGATACGGTTACCATAATTGCCGCTGTTTGCAACGTTTCTGTGGCTTCCACTCCATTACTCTGACGTATATGCATCTATCTACTGATTTTTTTAACTGCAATCACTCTGTCCAACATTAACTAAGCAGTTCTCTTCTTTACTATCCGGCCAAAAGAATCCGGACATCCAGTAGTATGGACTTAGAGCGTCCTGATGCACCTATCAGTATGATGCTGGTCCCCATTTGGCATCGATGACAGCCTGCACACGTCTGGGAAGACTTTAACAAGTTTTTGATAAGTGGCCATCGAAATTTAAATCCTGACAGGGGAAGTAAGTGCCTGCAGTGTGGATAGCCGATTTGACTGGCTACGTTATCTGCCCTCTAGTTTGTCCCAAAGGTGTTCTATGGGATTTAGATAGGGGCTCTGAGTAGGCCAGTTCAGTATTTGAACACCCATCTCGTCAAACCCCGTCTGTGCAAGGAACAGTTATCTTGTTGGAAGAGAAATGGGCATTCCCCAAAACATTGCCGTACAGTTTAGAGTGCAGCATTGTCCACATACACATCTCAGAGTTCATGTTTCCAACCACAGGCACTAACGGACCCAGGCCAAACCACGAAAAACACCCACACATTATTATGCTTCCACTAACATAACAACCGGGTGTCTTTGGGCCAGATAGTGTATCATCATCTTCCGCTCTCCTTTTTTTGAAGTTATACTTCTTATGCGACTTCCAACAAGGTTACGTTAAACGCTTAACGATACATTTTTATTGGCCGGGAAATCACGTGGTAGGATCCAGTTTTCCCTCATTCATTTCCATATTGTTTTGGTTCTCACTAGCATAAAAATAATAAAAGTATTGTTTTTCTATAAATATCTTTTTAGTTTGTTTTGATACACATATAATTCGCGATCGCAACGAACTATAGGGGGCGTTGTTGTATGAGACTAATACCTGCGATTTCTATATGAACAGTCATTCAGTTACTCTAGAGACGTCGTTAATGTAGCACGTAGCATTGCAACGTTCCTTTTTTATTGTGGCTAATTAAATTTAAAAAAGAAAAATGCTTGATATTCTTTCTTATGCAAACGAAAACAAAATGGTATCTCTTTTTATTAGCGAAGGAATATCCAAAACACATCGGAAAAATATTTGTACATTAACTGAAAAAAATATGTATATTCTTATAAGAGTTAAAACCTAATGCCCGAGAAATAGTACTACTAAATTTAATGATATAACATGAAGGCCCATTTAAACTTTACATTCTATAGTTTTAAGAATCATATTACTTCAAAAATTAAAATGAACAGAAAGTATCTATACATAAGCCTCATAATTTTATGAAATTTAATTTTGTAAACAAAGTTTTTTGACAACAATTTTTATCAAAAAATTTCAAGTTTCAATAAAAATCATTATTTAGAAACTAAGAAACGTAAAATAAAGAATGCTGACGAAACAAAAACAAAAAATCAATTCTTTTTTGTCGCCATTTTTAGTGCTACGAAAATTCGTCTTTGGGATTTGCCAAAAACAAAACAAGATGAAATTTTATTTTTTCAGGAGGGAAATATTTTACCGAAAAAACGAAAATGTACCAATTCCCACAACATGAAACTTTATCTTGGTAAACGTACGTTTTGAAAATGTTATTTCATTTGGAATCTTATTTATCAGAGTTCAAATGGCGATATGATTGTTTTGAATCTATGCTAAACTCTATATCGGCTCATTTTCCACCGAAATCCGATTGACTATTTTGATTTTAAATAAAGTGTTTTATTTTAAGGAATTGTCTCAAAAATTTTAAGTGTAGATTGGCGGCACTTAAAAACCGCCAAATCTGTAGCGGCGGTGGCGTTAATACGTAAGTACCGAATTTTTATTCCATACTTTTCTGAATCATATTACTTCAAACATTGGAATATACAAGAAGTATACATAAACACATAAAGTTATACCATTTAATTTTTCAAAGAAAGTATTTTGAGAACAATTTTTATCAAAAAATTATAAACTAAAAAACGGAAAATAAAGAATTCTTAGGATAAAAACATACTACACAGCAAAATTTTATAATTGATATGAATTTGAATATGTAGCTAAAAACAGAATAGCTGAATTCTAGTTGAACTTATTCTTTCAAAACTAAAAAATACTTACCAAGAAAACGATACAAATTAATTAAGAATCAGCACAAATGGCACTATTTCAAGTAACTTGGATAATTTTTTATTGTTGTTTTCCGAATTATATGGATACAGAAATATATACTATTCTATAACGAAGAAGAATATGCTATAACTATTACAATTCTGTATGTTCTGAATTCATATTTATTCACTGGAAAGACGAAAGCAATGTTGACTTCACTTTAATTCGTAATGAATTGAAGACAGAAGAAATGCATTTTACCTTAATACGCACATCTGTAACAGTATCCGAAATCGGAAGTCATCAGTTGCAAGTTTGTTGATAATAGAAATTAAAAATTATTGAGGAATTTTTCTTCAAATGTTTGGCGTGTTCTGTTCCTGAAAGATTTACTAATATTCTGGAGATTTTTTTCAAGTTCTTCGGCCTTTTCCTTAGGGAAATTTTGTTTCTTATTTGCTGCTAAAAAATGGCGTCTTATTCAGTCAATGATTTTGATGGAACTAAATGAAAACGTGATAAATTAATGTCCGATATTTACAGGCTCCCGCTAGACGGCGTACTCGAGGGTTGCGATCGCGAATTTAATAGGGTAGTATTTTTTATTTTCAAATTAAGTGGATAACAATTGTAAAAAATGAGTGACAACAATCCCATGCACAATGCGACGGATTTATAAGGTTATGTCAAGGTACGTCTCTTGTGAATATCAATTGATTGTTAGGTTTTCTCTTCTGAAATTATATTATGACGCATTCACATACATTATTAATACAAATACATTTTCGAGGGCGAGACGATGAGGCAACCACAAGCCCTTCCACTGGTTCAAGAGGTCCACGAGGGAAAAATGCAAAATATTACCGTGATTACAGAGCACGGAAGCGAGCGGAGCAGGAAAAAGAGTCGTTGAATAGAACTAGTGATCCTTCTACGACTGCTGATTCTTCTACAATTAACGTCGCAGGTTGCGAAGTTTAACTTCTTCCGTGCGGAGGGACTCCACGCACTATTTTTTTTTTTGATCGTGACTACCACTTTTTCGAAGAATGAATATTTCTCCCTTTTCTTTCTCTTGATATTTCTCTATTCCTACTTCCTTCTATCGATTCTTGCTTTAATCTCCATTTTTTCATCCCCAATGAAATTAGATAAAAACTCTGAAACTACAGCTTGTCTCAGGTCAGTATCATCTATGCAATTCGGATGACTCACTTTATTTTGTGTATTTTACTAACTTTCATGTGAAGCTTCGCTGTAAGAGTAGGTATCTCCATCATTACTGTTCTATCTCAGTATATGTAAGGATACAGGGCTCAAAAAACCGCCCGTCCTCGGCGGTCAAAAATTCCCCAAGGACAACGAATTTCTCGAATCCGACGTCCGCGCGGACGGCCATTTTCCCGTTAATGTTCGTGATACATTTTCAATTTTTGTTATCTTACAAGAGTCTAGCGCCTCACTTCTAAAATGACTCCTCTAATCTAGAAATACAGCAACATATTGCGTATGGTGAAATTGATGTTTTCTCTGTCTGGGAGTACTGTAGCGGTTGAAAGGGGCTTTTCAGCAATGAACTTACAAAAAACAACGCATTACGTACTGGTCCTAAACAAGAAGCGTTAAACGCAATTATGAACATCTACCGAAATGCGAAACCCCTTTCAGATTTCTGTGCAGAAACCTCTGTAAATCATTGGCTTGATTGTGGAACTGGCAAATGTCATATTTGATTCATTTAAAAAAACGCAGTACCCTCGCATAAATTGACATTCCAGATAACTTGACTTCAGTCATTTAAATTATTTCATAAAATAAATACTAGGTTACTATTAGTAAACTAGTATTTCTCTTATTACTGTACAATGTAATCATAGTATTTGTAATCCTAGTCTATCTATATTATATAAAACGCTAATACGTACGTATGTATCAATAAAACCGATGATATTTCTTTTCTCGCGCTGGCAACAGTTTTCATTTTTAATTGATTGGATTCGGCGCGCAAGAGCACGTAGTGAGCATCATATGGCTAATCCATGTTATATAAAACGCTAATACGTTTTAATTGATAGGCTTCGGCGCGCAAGAGCACGTAGTGAGCATCATATGGCTAATCTATATTATATAAAACGCTAATACGCTTTAATTGATAGGCTTGGGCGCGCAAGAGCACGTAGTGAGCATCATATGTCTAATCGGGTGAATTCTCACCGAATTATCAAAAAAATTCTCACAAAATTATCTTCATCGAAGCCAACGCTTTACATCCGGCGTTCAGTACTATTTCATATTGTTTTACAACACATGGTTTGATTCCTCTGGTGGGAAAGACTTTAAAACAAAACTTACAACAGTTACTTTTCTCAACAACTGAAATTTAGAATAGTGTAATTAAGAAAAATATGTGAACTGTCTGCAATTTCAAATTAATATTGAAATGCACAGGTTTAGAATTTTCTACAGTGAAAAGTTTTCGGAACTTCAGTGTTCAAAAAAGTATACAAAAGCTAGACGTTAAGAACGTATCCAATGAGCGAGCAAAGCGAGCATCGGATTACGAAGCAATCCGAAATGAACTGCGAAAGCAGTTCCGGGGGTTGGTGAGCGCCAGCGAGCAGGGGGCGAAGCCTCCTAGTAACTACTAATTCATTGTGCAATTTATATAAATATTTATAACAAATAGGAGAAAAATATGTTTTTATTTATTTAGAAGATACGGGTTAGTTTCAAATGAAGACGGGTACATTGTTGGACATGCCGTCCTCGGGGACGGATAAAATTTCTGAGTTTTTTCGAGCCCTGTAAGGATACATTTAAAAATAGGCGAAATTTCGGTGCCCTCTAATCAGCAGGCGTACCATAATTTTTACCCCAAAGAAGCAAATTTTTTGCACATATTAATTTAATCTACTTTTTTTACAGTTGAAAATCGCAATCATTAAGAGTTAGCAAGACAAATCCACTATTTGCAGAATAACCAAATAACACGTGGTGGAAAAGAAATAAAAGTGGTTACTAACGGGTAATTCAATTAGATTAAGTGTGGTCCTTCCTTAGCCATAAGTCAATAAATGTCTAGTTATCAAATAAAGAAATTTCGCTGTTTTACCTATCGTATCACACAAACCCGTATGAAAATTTCGAAGCATTAATATACCAGTGATTACGGGAAAAAGTAACAGGTATGAACATCCGTGGTGAAGGCGGAAACAGAACAGTCGATTAACTTTCAGGGGTGTTAGCAAAAGATATACGCTTTTCCATTTTGTCGCCAAGCCTCCGCTCTTTGTATCCAGACCCCTATTTAATTAATGTCTTTTATGATTCGTCCTTGTTGGCTGGCGGCTTTGCCAGCCAACAAGCAACAACCAGCAACTGCACCTGAGCCAGCATTGATGAAGTGTGCACTATTAACATAAGAAATATTAAATACTTAATTATGTTAAAATGGTTAGCGGGTATGCGTAGTTACTGCAAACTTACGTACTGGAGCCGTGGGGCACAGGAAATAGAGCGCTCACATCGCAATGAGGTAAGCCGGGTTCGAATCCCAGCGATGGCTGGTGTAAACGAATTCCGCACAAAGGCACGCGTCGACCATAGTGATAACGTAAAATAACGTCAGTGGTAGACAGATCATGAATTAGAGTCTGCTTGCCATCAGGCTAACCTTGAGAGGTTTTCGTGATTTTCCTCGCCATATTACGCAAATGCTGGTTAGTCTCCTCAAAAAAGTCCTTCACCAGGTAAAATTCTTCTAATACTGCATCTAGGAGTTCCCTTGTCTTCTGGATCAGGTTCAAAATTGTATGACTACGGAATTGAACGTTAGTAGCTGTAAACTCAAAATTCGATCGACTGTTCAACGACGGCTATAAGACCTACCTTCGGAAAAATGTGGGATAATACGTAATACGGTAAAATCTTTCTAACATAAAGAAGCGCTACAGTTTAGTGAAAATAAAAAGTTTGTGATTCAATGTTTTAATCTTAAGTTTTTTTCCACACTAGCGTTGTTTGAGCTTCGAATTTTAATCAAAAATTGATTAAAATTATTATTATTTATTTAGAATTATCTTGCCAAATCTCTGAACGGCAAACTTCGGCATTTCCTTAAATTAAATTTAAAAAAAAATAACTCCATTTTTTTTTCTAGTTCGGGTAATAAATATTAAACGAAATAAAATCTTGCATTATAATTTCGAACAGCTACAGTCAAGAGGAAAATGTCCAAATAAGAGAGAATTAAATTCGCTAAAGGCCACTGGAGGAGCAATAACTACCTGTCCCAAAGTTAGTTCCCCTTGGTGCCCTAGCCTCCCTATTGCCCTGACTTGGCGCCGTGTGATTTTTTTTGTTCCTTCGACTGAAAAGAGAGCTGAAGGGAAGACACTGGGAGTCGGTGGAGGACATCCAAGCTCATGTTACAAGGTTCCTGAGAGGCATTCCTGTCGAGGAAATCCTGGGTGCCTCCCAGACGTGGCAGAATCGTCTCCGCAAGTGTATTGATGCACAAGGGAACTATTTTGAAGAATTTTAACCATTTGTACCCATAGGATCAATAAATCTATTTTCCCCAGAAAATGTGCATTACTTTCAGAACGCACCCTGTAGGATAAAGATCTTAATATTTCTAATAAGTAAGAGATTTTTTATTTTATAACCGTTGTTGAACAGCTGATTCATTTTTTGGGGTTTATGACTACTAATGTTCAACTCTGTAGCCTTGTAATTTTGAACCCAATTCAGAAGACAAGAGGAACTCCCGGTTCAAGTATTGGGAGAAATTTGCCTTCGTGGAGGACTTCTTGATGGAACAAACCCGCATTTGCGCTACATGGAGAGAAAGACCACAACAAGCTCCCACGGTTAGCCTGACGGCAAGGGGACTCGAACCCATGATCAGTCTACCACTGAGAATATTTTACGTCAGCACTGTGGTATGCGGAAACCGGATGCGGAATTCGTATTGACTGGGATTCGAACCCAGTACGCCTCATCAGACGCTCTGTCCCCTGAGCCATCGCAACTCAAGTAAGAGTTCTGAAAGGTCTGGTAAATCGCGAGATGAACTTCTCAGTCAAGTTTTTTTTAAAAATAATATCGGGATGAGGGGAGAGGATCATCTCGTGATGGCACGACAGTAGTTACTCTTTGTATTTTGTAAACAATACTCACATATTCAGTGACTTTAATTAAATGATGTCCCGGTACTAAAAGCTTAATACCATGTTTGAAAGGATTCACAAGTCTCCTGGAATCGTGAATGGAAAAATAAATGGCTGGTTCAGTTCTAGGATCAATATATTCATCCGGATATACTTTCAACACAAAGATGATGTCTGCGGGAAAAAATAATTTACATTATTTTTACCAAAACTTATAATATGCATGATTTATTTTTTTAGGATAAGAACAGGATTTTAAGGATAAGGATTTAATGGATACGAGGCAGGTATTATGGACTATATATATATATATATATATATATATATATATTATGAAAAACAATAAGTTTTATTCATTTCGCATAAGTTGCAAGTAAATAGAACTCATAAAATAAGTTCAAAATGTAGAGAAAACAAGGGAAAAATTACAGAACAATGGAAAAAGGGGAAAAAGAAAAATAATAATAAAAATAACAAAAAGCCTGAAAAAATAGACGAAAAATTAAAAACAATTTTGAAAATTTTTATTTTCCAGATTTTTAAAAAGTTTTTAAGTTTTTTGTCCATTATTTCCCGGTTTTTTCCGGTCTTTTGTTATTTTTATTATTATTTTTCTTTTCTCCCTTTTTTTATTGTTTTCCCTTGTTTTATCTACATTTTGAATATATATATATATATATATATATATATATATATATATATATATATATATATATGTATATATATATATATATATATATATATATATATATATATATATATATATATATATATATATATATATATATATATATATATATATATATATATATTGACCGAGATATTGTAATTTTGTATATATTGATTGTATATATTGAGATATTGTATATATTGATTGAGATATTGTAATTTTGACCCAATCCAGAATACAAGGGCACTCCTAGATCGAGTATTGGCAGAAATTTGCCTTCGTGGAAGACTTTTTTTGGAGAAGCTAACCCACATTTGCGTTACATGATGAGGACCCATGATCCCTCTACCACTGAAGATATTTCACGTCAGCACTGTGGTCGGTGCAAACCGGATGCAGAATTCGTATCGACTGGGATTTGAACCCGCTTCACTTCCTTGGAAGGCGAACGCTCAATCCCCTGCTCTGAATCAAGTTTTGGGAGAAATTTGCCTTCGTGGAGATCTTTTGGATGGAACTAATCCTCATTTGAGTTAGAAAAAACACGAAACCCTCCTACGGTTAGCCTGATGGCGGCAAGGAGACTCTCATCCATGATCAGTGTACCTCGTAAATTTTTTCGTCAGCACAGTGATCGGTGCCAGCCGAGTGCAAAATTCAAATCAACCAGTCATAGCTAGGATCCAAACCCGGTTTACCTCATTGGAGGGCGACGGTTTTGTTCTGAAAATTTTAGTAGATATAAATATAAATAAATAAAGCAAAAGAACTCCAATACGACACAGAAATGTTAGTTTCCGCTTCACAAAAAAAAAAGAACCGTCCTCAGTGTCGAAACACAAAATGTATGGAGAAAGTAACGAGTCAAGCATATTGCAATTAGAAAAGAAGTGGTTTAGCCAAGAGGGGAATATAAGAACATTTATAAAGAACATTATGGCGCTTAATGGTTGAAATTTGTCGTAAGACTTCAGCGTTATTCTTCCGGTTGATTTTTGCGCTTAAAAAGCGCCATCAAATATTATTATACTTGTAGTGTTTACAATGTAACGAGTTCTTTTAATTTTAATTTTAACGAAGCAAACAGCATATGAATTTGTAAGACTCCGCTAACATGCTATGATCTGCAAGATGAAACCCAAAAAAACTAAGTAACGGTGATATTTCACACAAGTATAGCCAAATAAAAGATAACACGCAAACCTTACTCTTCGTTTATGTTGTGATATTAATCTTTTTAAATTTGTTGTGAGTGGTTGTTGTAGTTAATTTACGTCGCACTAGCTGCACAATGGGCTATTGGCGACTGTCTGGGAAACATCCCTGAGGATGATCCGAAGACAAGCCATCACAATTTTGATCCTCTGCAGAGGGGATGGCACCCCCTCTTCGGTAGCCCAACGACCTGCACGCGAAGTCGAGCACTTTACAGTAGAAAAGTTTAACGAGGACCCATACCGCACACCCTCGGTCCCTACGCAGACTGATCCAAGTGGTCACCCATCCGCACACTGACCGCAGCCAGTGATGCTTGACTTCGGGATCTGCTGGGAACCGCGTCTTAACGATCAGTCCACTGCGGGACTTGTTGTGAGTGGTAAAAAGGTTTGTTATGCGGTTTACGTGAAAACCTTAAAACGAGATCTGTGGCAATCTGCTTTATTCAACGCACATTACCCTAATTTAAAACCTTGGAAAACAACCTTCTATATAAGAATCTTAAATCGAGGTCGACCTCGGGTTTTCAAGCATGAAACAATTCCTTTAATAAAGCTAGTCTCAGGGTGAAAATAATCTTAAATCTAGGTCATTATAAGGTTTCTTTTCGCGTTAAGACTTGCATGCTCAGCTAAAATCCACCTTGTCACGAAATTTTAATGGACAGTGCAATTTGATCCTATCTCTAGTGTGACGTCAGCTGAAACGTCATTATGACCATTTTACCTAAATGACAAAACATTTTTAAAAAAGCCTAAAAAAATAGTTTTTAATGAAAGGTTTGAAACTGCAATACTTTTGCTTTATTGCGAAAAGGTTTTTAGTGCAAACATTTTCGTGACAATAGAAAGAAAATTCCGAAACAAGTTTGCCCTAAGGTTTACATACTTTCTGTGTTACGCCAGTTCAAAGATCGCCTCTTAAGTGGAAGGATACACCGGAAGTTTTCTCCATTTCTTCCGGTTTTAGGTCGCTTATTATTAGAGCCCGGATTTTGATGACCTAAATGATCTCAATTAATGATCTCAATTAATGCCCTTAAAAAGTGCAAAAAATGCCCTTATGAACTGCAAAAATTGCCCTTAAAAGTGCAAAAAATGCCCTTAAAATGCGAAGATTGCGCTAAAAATGCCTTATGACATTACTTAAATAGAAGTAAAAATATTGAACTAAAACAATGTTTTACTCTTCAAAATTATTATTAGTCGTTTCAAAAAATATAAAGCAATGCAATACTTGTTCTACCTTTAATAAAGTTTGACAAATATGTTTTATATCCAAAAATAACACAAAAAAAGGAAAATATATTGACTCCAAAACATTTTCATTTTGTATAGAAACTTAAATGAATATAACAACTTCCATCTCATAATATTACTAAATATCAGAATTACAGTGGATTATTAAATTTTTTTTTAATATTTTGAAATGTAAACGAGCGTCTCTTGTCTGAAAACAAATTTTTATACCAGGAGAAGCTTCTTTCAACGTCTACTGATGTTATTGGTGCGTACTTGAAAAAGACGGTCACACTTACTGACAATTCTTCTTCAATTTGAAAAGATGTTGCTTCACCTGTTAATATCCTAGAAATTTAGTCCTAGAAAGTCAGTGTAATAATAAAAAATTATAAAAAATAATAAAAGTTAGAAAAATTTAACAAAAAATTTAAAAAATGCTTTAAAATGCAAAATACGCCCCAAAATTTTAAAGAAAATGCCCTATAAATCTCAAAAAATGCTCTAAAGGACAAAGAATGTCCAAAAATGCAAAAAAATGCAAATGTCATCAAAATCCGGGCCTTACTTATTATTGTTTATATTCAGTTAACCATCCATAATGTCAATTTTCAGGCATTTATTTGTGCAGATGGGCGTAATTCTAGCTCAAAGTAAATCCTTTCAATATTTGAGGTATATAAGTTTGTATACTTACCTCTCATAGTGTGAACATTAGTCTCATTTTTCCCAATAGTCTTATGTATATTTCTCAGAGTAATTGTTCTGTTAAATTCTGTCTCAAATAATAGACGATGCTTTAATCCATAGGTCCTACAAAGTGCTGGTTCTCCTTCGTTGCTGACAAATGGCACCCGGTTAAACAGTCTTAAAAAAGGAACAAAAATAAATGCGTTGCACTTGCCAACATTTCAAACATTGCCGCTGCAGAACTGGATGAATAATGAAAACGTAAAAATCGTTCGTGAACTTCATCTTTTTACATAGCGCACTTTAGAAACTGAAATCAGTGTTTTTTATTTATTTTTTTTTATTTTTAAAGGAGAATTGAAAAAAAAGGCAGAATAACTTCACTAATTAGCATAAATGTAGCTTTGAGGGCCCCCCTTTCAAAATTTTTTTTTCTTTTCTCCAAAACTTTTAATTTTTTTTTTAAAGATAGTACTCTTTTAAAACCCAAAATTCCAACGACTAATAATTAATTTAAAGGTATAAATACCTTTAAAAATCATCAATTTTCAGTAGTTTATACATACTTGAACGAAAATATTTGATGGTTATCTTTTTTTATTTAAAGGCTATCTTAAAAACCATTTAAAGAAAGTTTTTACAAGTTGAGCTCATTGAAACAAGATTTAGGAACAATCAAACAATTTTTCAATGAAAAAAATAATAAAATTATAATTGTAGGTAGAGGCTATCTTGGTTTAGTTCATGCACAGTATAATTTTCTTTAGTTGTAATTATTATTAATACAACACTTAACACTTAACTTAACATTACTGTCAAAATTTTTTATTATCATTTCGATTTGCTAAGAAGCTCCGCTCAGCAACCCCCAGTAGTCACCTTTCAATCATATCTGTTTTTTATTACTCCTCAAAGTCGATATTTCTTTTTAAAGAAAAAATATGTTTTGTGTTAGAACATTTCGTTAGTATGTAAAAGGCGGCAGAGTAAGCAATTCCTTGGATTCGAAAACACTATCTGGAATAAAAGCATCCGAACACCCCCTGTGGTATGGACTTCTCTTCTATCACAGCGAAAGTGAGTGCTTGCAGTGAGGATTGCTCATTTGGCTGGCTACGTAATCTGCGATCTAATTCATCTCAAAAGCGTTCTATGGGATTTAGATCAGGGCTCTGAGAAAGCCAGTTCAGTTTTTGAACACTCATCTCGTCAAACCACGTCTGTGCTACAGGCCGGGATTGCTTGGTCGGTAGAACGCTGGACCCATGTCAAAAAGTTCGTGAGTTCGATCCCAGCCGGCCGAAGACTAGTAAATGGTGACTGATGCACGTTAAATCTGTCGAGTCACAAAGTCTTCCATGTTCCCATGACAAATCAATACCTCTGGGGGTACTGATCCAGGAGTTTCTTTGTCTTCAGGATTGGGTTCAAGATTACAAGGCTACGGAGTTGAACATTAGTAGTCGTATACCCGAAATTGGGTCGGCTGTTCAACGACGGATATAAAAACCACGTATGTGAAAGCTTCGATGCGTGAATGGAGCAGTAATCCTGCTGGAAGAAAAATGGGCCGAAATATTGCCATAGAATTTGCAGGGAAGCATTGTCCAGAATGACCACATACATCTCAGAGTTCATGTTTCCAACCACAGGAACTAATGGATGCAGGCCAAACCATGAGACAAACCCCACACCATTATACTTCCACTACCATAACAACCGGGTGTCCGGATACTTTTGGCCATATAGTTTATACGGAACGTGTGCTACAGTAAGAAGTGTCCGGATACTTTTGGCCATATAGTTTATACGGAACGTGGGCTACAGTAGGAAGTGTCCGGATACTTTTGGCCGTATAGTTTATACGGAACATGTGCTACACTAAGAAGAAAGTGTATAGTAATTTTATTTGTTCAATATAACGATAACCTACAGAGATTGAGCAAAAATAAGGAACTGCTTCCACTCTAACTCTATGTGAACAGTTTTACTTTTAGTAGCAAATATTGTTAGCACAACTTGAAAGATAAAGCTTGAAGCTTTTAAAAATGGTGTCCTTTTTTTTTACCCGTGCATAATTTGTTAGAACGAAATAAGCGTAGGAAGTTAATTTTTTTTTCAAGACCACTGAATTTTAAAATCACTCTTTTATAAATATTGCAATCCCATGCAATGATTTCAAAGTTGCTGGTATTAAAGCTAGAAAGAAGTTATTAGCTTCATCTACTAATTTTGACCAATACGAACTTGTCATAGGTAAAGAATAACGACAAAATTATTGTTTTAAAATTGGAAGAAATAAAAGTTCGTTAAATATTGCGCAGGAAATGACGAATTAAAGTAGTTCTTTTATAATACACATGCGCGGAAAAAAGTCTTTCATAATTTTGTAGCTTGCACCAACCACAGTGCGGATGTAAAATGTCCTCAATAGTAGACGGATCGCGGATTAGAGCCCCCTTGCCGTCAAGCTAACCATGGAAGGCTTTCGTAGCGTTCCTCTCCATGTAACGCCAATGCTGGTTAGTTCCATCAAAAAGTCCTTTACGAAGGCAAAACTTTGTCCCTAAAACCCAATACTTGATCTTAGAGTTCCTTTATCTTCTAGATCGGGTTCAAAATTACAAGAACACGGCTTTGAACTCAAGCCGTGACTCAAAATAGCCTTGAACTCAAAATTGGGTAATAAAATGAAATGTAGTATGTTTGAGCAAAGAAAAAAAAATGTTCTTGACTACCATGATTTGTTAATAAGTGGTTGTAGCATTCAAGATTAGACTGATGGTTTTTAAATATAAATATGAGATTGCAGAAACATTTTTCACCAAAACTTTTACTCGTTAATTTAAAAGTAATTAAACAATTTAACAGATTGCGCTACAAGCAATTGACTTGTAAATGAAAGAAAAACAAGTGAAAACCCATCATTTTTTCAAAATCTTTCAATTTAGGATAATCATTTTACTAGATTTCTGAAACGTTCAGCATTAGTCACATTCATATATTGTAGTGAAAGAACGACATTTTTAATCAATCAAAGCGTAAAAGAAAAATTGTAAAAGTGATTTAAAGCGCAACCTGTTGTTCAGCATCATCATTGATATATATATTTCTCTTACATGGCGACAAAAAAAGCCTCATTACAACTCCCCGAATGTCAACGCTAGAAAAATCGACCAATGATTGCTGCTAAAAATGTCGCATGCCAATTCTAGCTGAGGCGGCTCAACATATAGCGCTTTTAAAAACGGAAACTGAAATAACCAGAGAGAGCATTCTCACCATATGTGATCTCTTCCGAAATTCACCCTATCATCTGCGGCAATCTCATACTATTAAGCTAGGCAGAAGTGAGTAGTCTTTGTCGATAGATCTCTATTTTAGTATTTTGTCGATTGTTTTGTTTCTGCAGGTATTTCTTTTGTATGTCAAAGTTCTAAGACTTATACCTATGGTTTTAACAAAACTGTGAATCGTTCATGGTTATTATTTCTTAAAAACATGTTTTGTTTATGCAGGTTTTTCCATTGCAATTCACTTATTTCAATTTTTAATAGACATAATTTTAGCCAAAATTTTAACCTTTTAAAGGAATATCAGTTTTAGAAATTTTATCTTAAGATTTTATACTATAGCACATTCCTAATAGGTTTGACGAATTACATGTCATTTATTTGAATTCAAATTTATTTTAATGACTTAGTACTTACTAAAAAGATGTAATTTAAAAAAAATGTTATATGGATTTGAATGATTATTTTGAATTCTTAGAATTTTGTGCATTTGCAATGTATTTAAGTTAGTAGCGAGCGAAGCAAACCATATAAGATTGTGTAGCAATTTTCGGGGGTTGGTGAGCGTGAGCGAGCAGGGGACGCAGCCCACTAGTTTTAAAATTTTTTAGATACAAACATTCATTAATTTTTTTTCTATGAAAGATTATAAAAAAAGTTTTTTCTTGGGTTTTAATATTATTTAATATCTTTTACTCGTAAAATCATCGTTACCTTGGCTCATGACGATTAATTAACTGGTTTTCGAGCATTGCATAGATAACGTTTTTATATTCGTCAACTACTCGTTGCCAGCTATAGCAATCATCTTGACACACGGGATTTCCTTTAAAAACCTAAAAAAATAAATAAAAATTTCAAAATATTGATATTATTTTCTGGTACAGTTAATATATTTTATTATATCATGCTATAAATTATTTCTCACAAATCTTATGAATAATAAATTGAGCCTGTTTGCTCCTGTGGTTTGAAACATGAACTCTGAGATGTATGTCGGCATTCTGGACAATGCTGGACAATCCCAACTCTGTGGCAATATTTCGGCCGATTTCTCTTCCTGTAGGATAACTGCTCCATTCACACATCAAGGCTTGCGCAGACATAGTTTGTCGAAATGGGTGTTCAAAAACTGAACTAGTCTCATCAGAGGCCTCCAAAAAATTCCATGGAACGTCTTTGGGGCGAATTAGAGTTCAAATTACGTAGCCAACCAAATCGAGCATCCTTACTGCAAGCGCACTCACGTCATATGTGATGGAAGTTAAGTCCTATGGCCACCTATCAAAAAACTAGTTGAAAGTCTTCCCAAGCGTGTGCAGGCTGCCATCGATGCAAAACGGGGACCAACATCATATTAATATGTACCTCAGGATGCTTGAAGTCCATACAACTACTATTTACCAGACAGTGCACCAATCCAAATTTGTTGTGGGAAAATTCCGAAGATTGTGTGTTATTTCAAGTTAATACTAAATTGAGAAATTTTACACACTTTAACGCGTTAAAGTTTTAGCTAAACTCCGATAAATCAGAAAGCATACATGAAGCTCACTCTCAGGGGATAGAGAACACGCCTCCTAATGAGATCAGCCGGGTTCGAATCCCAGCGATGGCTGTCGATATGAATTCCGTCCTTTGCTTGCAGTGGTTGATGGATCATGGGTTAGAGTCCCCTTGCCGTCGTGGTTTTCCTTTCCACGTGACGCAAATGAGGGTGAATCCCATCAAAAAGTCCTCCACAAAGGCAAAATTTCTTTTAATTATTGGTCCACGAGCTCTCCTGTCTCCTGGGTTGCCTTCAAAATTACAAGGCTACGGAGTTGAGCATTTGTAGACTCAAAATTGGGTCTGCTGTTCAATGACGGTTATCAAAAAATTTAAATACTTCATACTAGTTTCATGTTTTAATCTCCCCACAATGTAATCGTTAATTAGAATGCCTAAGACTTCAAATTTTACGCATTCCACCTTCTACAACGCAAATTTTAACCTGATTACTTTGTACCTGATTCATTACACTTTTTTTCAAAGTAAACCTTCTTTAAATATTTTATTCCTCAAATATGCTACATTTTATACAATACAAACTTTAAAAGGTATACTTTACACTTTGCATCCGGTGCAGTGAGTTCCTTACACTGTAATTTTTTTAAATTGTATACTTTATACTTGGTTACTTTAAATTTGATGCATTAGACTTGGGGCAAATGAAAATAGATTTATATAAAGAAAAGCACGTGTAAGACTTACGCCCAAATACAGGTTTTCCAGGTCGCAATAGCTGTGATACTTGTTGCAAAACTCTTCCTCAGATTCGAAGAATTGGCATTTATGTGGCTGTTCTTCACAAACAAGTTTTCTGTTTCGCCTTCAAAGAGAATCATGAATTATAAGCATATTAACTCAGGTGAAATAAATTTAAGAGGATTATTTTCTCTTTCACTCGCGAATATAAAACCCGCGATGAACCACAGTGCCTGGAACTTAGAAATAGGATGGTCCTGTTACGTCAGAGATATGGTAGTGAAGGTCAACTTATTATCGTGTTCAGAGATAGGGTTGTCCCTTAGTGGACTGATCGTTAAGACGCGGTTCCCAGCAGATCACCGAAGTCAAGCATCACTGGCTGCAGTCAGTGTGCTGGTGGGTGACCACTCGGGTCAGCCTGCGTAGGGACAGAGGGTGTGCGGTATGTGTCCTCGTTAAACTGTTCTTCCGTAAAGTGCTCGACTTCATGCGCAGGTCGTGGGGCTACCGAAGAGGGGGTGCCACCCCCGCTGCAGAGGATCAAAATTGTGATGGCATGTCTTTGGATCATCTTCAGGGATGTTTCCCAGACCGTCGTCAATAGCCCATTGTGCAGCTCTAGTGCGACGTAAATGAAACTGCAACAACAACTACAACTAGTGTGACGTAAGGGAACTACTACTACTACTAAAGAGATAAGGTTAGCAACTCAAGAAAATCATCGACATACCGTGACTTAAAGGGCGATTGTCACTGCATGCAATTCGCGCAGGGAATCGAAGTTAGGTAGGTACTTTATTTATACCGAGCTAGAGAGAGCCTGAGTAAGGCAGGGGCATACGGGCAGTTGCCGCGAGCCCCACATCAGAGGGGGTCCTCAAATCGAATAGGAAGTTTATCTTAAGTTTCCTTCTTTAATGAATTTTTTTAAACAAAATATCAGTACTGTGTAAAATCCTTCAGTTTCATGCTAGCTTCTTCATTAATCTATCGTATGAATACAAGAAAAATCTATATTTCGTAAATCCTTGGCTTTTTCCATGGTGGAATTCAGCAATTCGCAATTACGATGGACAAATTTGGCCAGTCAAAAGCCTTTATTTTCACATATCGCAAAATGCGATATGTTTACAGAAATACTGGCTTCTGATTGGCTTAATTGAGACATCGCAATTGCGAAAATTTAGCTGAATTCCGCCCTGTCCGCAAGGATATGAATTTTTTGCAGCTAGATGACAATCAGGAAACTGCATTCAGCCTGATGAACATAGAATTGTCAGAAAATCTATAAAATGGACAGAACGATATTTCGTCTGTCCAGGTTCCACTCAATTTTCTTGTTATATTATCTGTAACGAGATGAAAAATTTAAATACCTCTATAAAGTTCGTTTCTTCATTATTAAAGTAGTGAAGCAGAGGAAGGCCCCCAAAGAAGTTTTTGTCTCGGATTCTAATTAGGCTAATTAGGCTGCACAATGGGCTACGGGGGACGATCTTTGAATCATCTTTGATGATGATCCGAAGGCATACCATCGCAATTTTCATCTTCTTCAGAGGGGATGGCTTCCCTGCTTTGGTAGCCAGTCAACCTGAGCGCTAGGTCGAGCACTTAACGTTAGAATGTTCACCAGGCTACACCCGATCATTTGCTGTCCTGCATGGGGCTAGAGAAGAATTTTATCTTGGAGGATCCGGCAATGGTATATGATTTTCTGTCCGTGAACGGTCTTCTGGACTTGGTCTAGCCTAGTTCTGGGCCAAGTGGAATAAGTAACAGCAACACGTCAGAATAGTTTAACGAGGACCGATAGTGCACACCCTCAGTCCCTACGCAGGCTGATCAAGTTGGCCACCCACCCGCTTGCTAATCGCAGGAAATGATGCTTGACTTCGGTGTTCCACTGAGAGCCGTGTCTTTATGATCAGTCCACTGCGGGACGGAAATCGAAGGCAATAAATATCGTAGTTCAGGGACATTGGATCCAGCGTGAATGCATCCGATCTTCCAACAAGCCATCTCCATTTCATTTTCGTCCCAGAAAGGACTGATAAGAAAATGGTTACTTTCCGCGCAAGTTGTCGGGCTACAAAAGTGAGGGAGCTATCTTATATGCAGAGGATAAAAATTGTAATGACATGTCTTCAGATTATTCTCTGGGTCGTTCCTCAAACCAACGCTAATAGCCCATTGTGCAGCTCCAGTATAAAAATTGACCACAACCATCTAATTTTAATTGCTTTGCTCACTTATAAAGCTGGTTTGGAGGACAAGGTTTTGATACATACGGATACATAGATAGTTGCAGATTTTGATACATAGATAGTTGCAGATCTGTATACAGGAATAGGCTAAAAACACAGGAGGTTGTTCTCTGCGACAAGAGTATTGAAAAGTTGGTACCCCCTTACGAATGCATGTCGAAATCAGAATGGTGGCTATGTGGCTGAAAGATTTTGGTGAATTATTCAATTAAAACGTTGTTGATGTTCACTGTCTTCCCAATTGACATCCTGTTCGTTTCCCACGTTCTAACATTTCAAAAAGCGCTTTGTCATGGGAAAGTAACACCTAGGAATCGTTTAACATTGCAACAAGGGGAAACAGATGAAAAACTTAAGAATACAACCAAACAATGAATTTTCCTATTACAA
The DNA here is from genome assembly GCF_982258835.1 of Parasteatoda tepidariorum. NCBI lineage: Eukaryota > Metazoa > Arthropoda > Arachnida > Araneae > Theridiidae > Parasteatoda > Parasteatoda tepidariorum. The sequence continues at coordinate 102,026,090 of NC_141758.1, forward strand.
ATCAATCGTTTAATTTAATTCTTAGTGTTTAGATAATCATTTCATGATGTTGATTGTATTAATTACATTAAAAATACATCTGATATTGTTCAACGAACTTCAAACCAGATATGACACTGAAAATCAAATGTTGGAATGATCATGATCAACCATGAACCCAGAGTAGGAATTCTGACTGATTTATGATGAGCCAACATAAAAACAAAATTGTTTTGATGGCATATTCCTGAGAATGAACAAGAATTCCAATTAAACCATCATGGATTGTTGGCCCATGAGAATCGAATTTCTCTTGATGGGTAACCATCATGGTATGAATGTAGCATTTTTCATCATGGAATGATGGAAGTTTGGCATATCAAAAACCATGAATGCATAATGAAAAATGTTGGATGATTGTAAGCATTAAATGAGGTTGAACCATCAGGAATCGTATTGAAACCAACATGGCTTGGGTAAATTTGCCTGCATATACATAGATTACTCACCTATTTGCATCACACAGAGTGATTGCAGGACGATTGAAACCAACATGGATTGGTCAAATTTGAATCATATACACAGAATACTCACCTATTTGCATCATACAGAGTGATTGCAGGACGATTGAAACCAACATGGATTGGGTAAATTTGCTTCATATACATATATTACTCACCTATTTGCATCACACAGAGTGATTGCAGGACGATTGAAACCAACATGGATTGGGTAAATTTGCCGCATATACATAGATTACTCACCTATTTGCATCACACAGAGTGATTGCAGGACGATTGAAACCAACATGGATTGGGTAAATTTGAATCATATTCATATATTACTCACCTATTTGCATCACACAGAGTGATTGCAAGACGATTGAAACCAACATGGATTGGGAAAATTTGCCTCGTATACACAGAATACTTACCTATTTGCATCACACAGAGTGATTGCAGGACGATCTATGTATAATGGCATCTCCGTCATCGCTATTGAAGTAGTTTCGTAGGATAGATATTGCGATGCGAAGTGATAAGTAAAGCATAGAAATCCGATTAAATTCAAAAGAAATATCAATAGCTTTATGAATTTTTCTCTCGTAGACTTCGATGACGCGATATCTGCTATGGAAGAAATAAACGATCTCTTGAATATCTTTACAGTCGAAGATGTTTCATCGGGGTACATTTTCTTTCTTTTCTGTTGAGTTCTACTTTCAAATAACCGAAGAGTACTATGTCTTTTCTGAAGATAGAGAAGAATACATTTTAGTTTCAAGTTGATTTAAAAATAGATAAAATACTTGCAAAATGGTTATGGTGCATTTTGATAAAAAGAGCTGGAGGTTAATTTATGAATTCCGAAAATGTGAATCGCTTTTTCAAATTTGAAGTATAGTAATAGAAATAAATAACGTTAATTCCGTACGTTAATTCCTGCATAAATTATTTAAGTCTTTAAATAAAATTAGTTCCCATATGCAAGTGAGGACTAAAATTAAAATAAAAGATATGATATACAATGAACCAGTACGAAAGGAAAAGAAAGAATATCCGAAAGTAAGAAAGAAACGCATTATCCTGGATAACTGACAAAACCGCGCACCACACCAACAAGTGGTGTGAGGGCACTTTTGGCTGGAGAGTGGATCTTCAGAAAGAATTTAGACTGGTCGCCGCTACAGATCTCCTCTCAAAGGGGGAAGCGCAAGCACTTCACCGGCACACACCCCGGTAGAGGGGCCCGGTGAAGCCCCCCGTGGCATTTATTAAAATCATTAAAATATTACATAAACTTGGCAACTATATTATGCTACAGGCATACTTAACAAATCTATCAGTTTATTTTGCTTAGTTTAGTTATATAGTTTAGTTTGCTGTGTTTTTGCTATAGGTCAAAGGAGTCTTATAGGATATTTATGATAACATAGTCCTGCAAATCTGCATTCGCTACAATCCAAGTTTATATTGCTGAGCCCAGGACGACAGTTCTGTAAGAGTCGCCAGCTGGTCAAATTGATATAAAATGCTATGTCTTAGGACAATGAAAACGCCGTCCGCAAACGCAGTGATGTTAAAATCTTGAAAGGAGTTAAAATCGATGTTTGATGAGAAGTCAAAAATTCGATTAATGTTGTTGAGCCATAGGATCGGGCCGACTGAGGAGGAACATCCGTAATCTCACTTGGTAAAACAAAGTCTTATATTGTAAGTAAATTTACTAGAGATTCGAAACATCAGTCAGTGAAAAAATGAAAGGACATACAAATCTACTGTAATCTGATTAAAAAGTTAAACAATTCATTTTGATCAACTTTCGAATTGGTTCATAAATAGATTCTGCTGTTCGCTTAGAAAAATAGAATATGTTTTTAAAAGCAACTTCCATTTGCTGCAGCAACATATTGCAGACAGAGGAAGGAAAATAAATTAACTTGCTTCATTTTTTTTTAATAAAAAAAATTCTGTTCACTTGGCTTATGGGACAGAAAGCACAGGAGTGAGCTGACATGCGGCAGTAAACTCTTTTTTTCGCAGTTTTTCGCCGCCATGAACTTTAGTGACTTTTTATTAGTTTAAGTGACGCTATCTGCTGACGAAATTCGCAACTAATTTTAAAATTGGGTGTGAAATGAAGTTTTTGATAAACTAAAAAAAAAACATAAGTATCAACCGTAAATTTCTGCATCTTTCTATTTTTACTTTATCTGATTTTTTTCAAACTGTTGGTCATTTTTGAGTCAATATTCGGTTTAAAATGACTTCTTATTGTGGATAAAGAAATCATGGAAAAAAGAGAAATAGATGATATAGTATTCACCTTTTTTGGATGGGTGGCAATGTAAAATAAAATTAAGCAAATTCTGACAACTAAATCAGCCAATTGCAGAAGAGATATTCCAGTCCATAGCCCGAGGATACCACCTATACTGCTCATTATTTCCAGATACTGTTAAAAATGAAAATATCCATTATCACAAAGAAATATGGACGAATGAAAATTACTGTTAATGAAATTTGCAGTGTACCTGAGTCGAGTGGTACACTATATGACCAAAAGTATCAGGACGCCTGGTTATTAGGGTTGTGGAAGCATAATGGTCTGGGGTGTTTCTCGTGGTTCGACCTGAGTCCGTTAGTTCCTGTTGTTGAACACATGAACTCTGAGATATGCATGTGGACAATCTGGACAATGCTGCATTCCTAACTCTATGGCAATATTTCGGGGAATTCCCATTTCTGTTTCAGCAGGATAATTGCTCCATTCACACATCGAAGCTTGCACAGACGGGGTTTGACGAAGTGAACTGGCCTTCTCAGAGCCTGATCTAAATACCATAGAACACGTTTATGACGAACTGGAGCAGAGATTACGTAACCAGACAAATCAACCCTCCTCACCGCAATAACTCACTTCTGCTTTGATGGAAGCCTGGAAGTCAAATCGCTATGGCCACCTATCCGAAACTGGTGGGAAGTCTTGCAGGTTGTGTGCGTGAAGTATGTCATCAGTGCAAAGAGGGGGGGGGACCGACCAACATCATATTATTCAGTGCTTCAGGACGATCTAAGTTCATACCACTGGGTATCTGGATACTTTTGACCAGTTAGTGTATATTGAACCATTTGAAATATTCAGAGTTATTTAAAATTATCGCTCATGTAAGCCACAATTCAGAGAAAGTACTCAGGAACTTTCGTTTCCTTCCGGCAGGTGGCGATGAAGAGTGTTTTAATTGATTTTTAATAAGTATCGATGCTTTTAACACAACGGTGAAAGGTTTATATCACCTTTTCAGGTCTACTGGATCAGTAGCTGACAACTGTTTATTAATATAATTGTATAATAATATAATTGTTTTTAGTCCAGACCTTTGATGCGATCTGAAGATCCATGGACACTAAAACAACAACAATAATATAATTGTGTTGAAACGTGTTTTCAAGCATACTTTCTAAGATCCGAAATTGATAACCTCTTTCCGGATCATGATATTTGAAACACTTAAATTGCTTAAAATTAATTGCAACATATACAGGATAATTTAGATTATTTCATTTTATATGTAACCGGCTTTAAACAGTCGACCCAATTTCAATCACCCAATTTCATCAATATTCAGCTCTGCATCTTTAAAGTTTTGAACCCATTCCAGAAGACCAGGGAACCCTGGATGAAGCATTAGGACAAACTAGTCTTCGTGGAGGACTTTTCCGTAGAACTAAACCACATTTGTGTTACACGGTGAACAAAAGCCTCGCATGGTTTGCTCAACCACAAGGAATTTCCAATCCATGATGCGTCTTAGACTGGGAATATTTTTCCGTCAGCACTGCAGTGGGTGTGAGCCGGTTGCGGAATTTATATCGACCATCGAACCAGTTTATCTCATTGGAAGGCGAGCGCTTTATCCCCTGAGCCACCACGGGGCTCTAACATAGAACTATTGTTCACAAATCTATATGTTGATCAGAAACAGCAAACGTCATATCAGAATATATAAATTATTTAAAGATTTCAGCATTAGGCTGAATATTTCTCATAATAAATAATCAATGAACGAGTCAACCTAGTCCTAACTCAAAATCCCAGGCCAGTCACGAAATAGATGAGAGCCCGTCTCGTTTCTAAGAGTACACTAAAAATGCAAGCTTTTCTTCGGACATTCTCTGTACATTTGACGGTAAAAGACCACTTTGTTAGTTTCACTGTTTTCCCCCATAATCATAATTTGGATTAAAATTGTCAGAACAAATTTAAGTTTTTACCATAAATTTAGTTTTTTTTAAAATCATTTCACTGTTATTATCTATCCTTGTTCTTACTCCTCTGACCCGCAGTGGACTGATCGTTAAGACACGGTTCTAAGCAGATCACTGAAGTCAAGCATCACTGGCTGCAGTCAGTGTACTGGTGGGTGACCATTCGGATCAGTCTGCGTAGGGATAGAGGGTGTGTGGTATGGGTTCTCGTTAAACTGTTCGACTGTAAAGTGCTCGACTTCGCTCGCAGGTCGCAGGGGGTGCCATCCCCTCTGCAGAGGATCAAAATTGTGATGGCATGTCTTCGGATCATCCTCAGGGATGTTTCCCAGACCGTCGCCAATAGCCCATTGTGCAGCTCTAGTGCGACGTAAATGAACTACAACAACAACATCTTACTCTTCTGCAGCTATTTTATGGTTTCTAGCGTCGTGATGATAAAACTTTGATTCAATTTTATTTGATTATTACCCTTATTTAAAATTTTTACCATACAATTTTTTACGATTGATACAATTTTTCTGGGTAAGTTAAACTGTGAATGGCAACAAGATGAGCCAATGCAGTTTTACGCGTTTTGGCACTTAAAGATAATTTCAATCTGTAAGACTTTTAAGGAAAAGACAGATTCAGACTTTTATTCATAGTAAAACACTAGAGCAGTGATGGCTCAGGAGATAGAGCGTTCAACCTCCAATGAGGTAAACCGGGTTCGAATCTCAGCTGTGGCTAGTCGATACGAATTCCTCATCCGGATTGCACCGACCACAGTACTGACACAAAGTATCCTTAGTGGATCATGGGTTTGAGTCCCCTTTCTGTCAGGTTAATCGAAGGAGGTTATCGTGGTTTTACTCTCCATGTACCTCAAATTCGGGTTAATTCCATCAAGAAGTCCTACATGAAGGCAAATTTCTCCCCTAATACTAGATCCAGAAGTTCGTTTGTCTTCTATATTGGGTTCAAAATTGCAAGGCTACGGAGTTCAACATAAGTAGTCGTAAACCCGAAAAAAAATTGGCTCGACTGTTCAACCAAGGTTAGAAAATAAAATTAAACATACTAAAACACTAAAGCTGAAGAGGCTCAGCGGACAGAGCGCTAGTTCAAAAAGTACAGTAGCAGAAATCCTAGATGACATGTCTATGCGAATTCTGCTTCCAGCTCGCACCACAACCGCAGTGCTGACTTAAAATATCCCTATTTGGTATCGAACAAATTTAGTTTGTATATTCCATAAAGAAAGCTTGTACCCATACTATAAATATCCGATTTTGAAAACAGATTTATTTTGTTACTTTTACGGAAAAAAACCTGTATTGGTCCCTTGCAAAAAACCCATTTTAACTATGGATTTCCTTCGTAACTTTTAGGGAGAAAACTTGCTCTTGTATTTCCAAAAATCGTTATGAATACGGATTTACTTTGCAAATTTTAACGTTAATGCAAATTTTAGCGTCTTTCATGCCAAAAAAAATCGTTGGATACTACGGATGGGCTTCGTGTGTTTGAAGATTTTGAAAAGACAAAGCACCTGCCAGTTAAAAACTGTGAATGATATTTTGTAGAATACCTTGAGGCAAATTTTTGAAGCTAATCAACTTACTTTCTGGCAGTTATGTGAATACGCGAATGTTCTAAGTTGGGGGAATGTTCTTCATTTCAAACGGAGAGTACTTCAGATCAAAATTCAACTTTCTAATTGCTTTACGACCAAGAAATGATTTGAGAAAGAGAGAGAAAAAATAAATAAATGTTTGTGATATACCTGTATTCTAGGAACTGACGTCACTTTCGATAAGCTGTATTGATTGAATGTAATCGTCAGGGATATGTTATTAAGTCTGCAAAATATTTTAAATTCCTTAAAAAAAATTAAAATTTTTGAAAAACGATTTAATTTTTAATAAACAATGTCTTATTTTATGATAATGGTACACAAAAGTGCTTTATAGATATATCGAGAATTCCATATTGATATTCATGCAATCATTGTCAATAAGTAAAGGCAACAAAATAGATTAGGGGGCTTAAGAAAAAAAAATTTAAGTGAGAAAAAAGCTGAATCACTATCGAAATCGGATAAATCACTGCCGGTGAAGGCGACTCTACAAAAAATTAAAACAAGTTGATTACTGGCTTAAATTTGAAGATGTTTCAGTTAATAATTTTTTCAACTCCTTTCTCTGTTCCCCCCGTTTTTAAAATAAATATTGCGCAAAATATAAAAAGAATTGCTAGATCAAAAGATTACTAGATCAAAAGTTGTTGAGGTACTTTGCGCACCTTTTTTTCCAACACTGAATGCCTAACCTCAATAGCGATTTTTTTTGCATATTATTACTTTTGTTGTTTAATATTACTCTTTTTTTGCTTAATATAACTTGTTTTTTGCTTGATATTACTTTTTTTTGCTTAATTTAACTTTTCTTACCTAATACTATTTTTCTTGTTTAATATTACATTTCTTGCTTAATATTAATTTTCTTGCATAATATAACTTTTCTTGCTTAATATTAATTTTCTTGCATAATATAACTTTTCTTGCTTAATATTAATTTTCTTGCATAATATAACTTTTCTTGCTTAATATTACTTTTTTTTGCTTAATATAACTTTTTTTTTGCTTAATATACCTTTTTTTATGCTGGATATGACTTTTTATTGCTTAATTTAGCTTTTCTTGCTTTAATACTTTTTCTTGCTTATTACTTTTCTTGCTTAATATTACTTTTCTAGCTTAAAATTACCTTCTTGCCTAATAATATTTTTCTTGCTTAATATTGCCTTTCTTGCTTAATATTACTTTCTTGCATAATATAACTTCTCTTGCTTAATGTTACTTTTTTTGCTTAAAATGCTCTTTTTGCTTAATACTACTTTCTTGCTTAATATTTCTTTTCTTGCTTAATGATAATTTAAAGCTGAGGATGCGTAGATATTTTCTCTTCGCTTTTAAAAAGAATTATGGGAGATTTTCTTTTGAGATATAATAAAGAAACAGCTAAAACTATCTACAAAGATACGTATTTAATTATTAGTGATTTAAATTATTGAAGCTCTTAAAACTGTCTCACAAAGATAAAAAAAAACTAAAGTTGATTTTGTTCTGCATTTTGTCGAGTTTTTACGCATGACAGTAAATATTTTATTCATTGATCTTAAATAACTTTGAAAAAAGAGATTACTTGTTCAAAAATATCCAGATTTGGATAAAATATTGGCACATCGGAGGAAATCATTTATATTGCAAGAAATGATATTAAATGCTCGATATGAAGAAAAAAAAATTAACAAACAATGTCGTTAACTAAATCTGTCAGAAAATAAAATGAAAACAAATAAAAGAAGAAGTATAAATGGAAAGCTTTGGAGTTTCTCAATATATTTCTACCTATAGACAAGACTAAACTCTTTGAGGGATTAAACATACGAGCAGATTTTCGATTTAAAACGAAAATGGATGTAAGTGTAAGACAGCATTTTCTGATTGATCCTTAAATAAGATATTCCATCCAACGTTCCTTTCGATTGCGCTTATGTTATCATAGCTACGATATAACCGGCAAGCATTTTATACCCTTAAATATTTAATTTAATAATAAAAAGACTTACCTGCAATGCGTTGCATCCAGATCTATAGCCTTGAGTGCGTCAGATTTTGAGGAGTTGCACTGAAACGGAGAATTTAATTTAAAGAAAAGATAATACCAGAAGAATAAGATAATTATGAATGTGAATTCCTGAAGATTTACAATACTTTGTCAATTATTTTATGTAATTAATGCAGTTTATCATGTTATTCAATTATTGCCCTTAAGTTGCATGTTTTAGAATCTTTGTTAAGGCTGTTTTTGGAAGGCTCCGTCGTTATATATGAAATCGTGCTTTTTTGCGAATAATATACTATCTTTATAACTTCTGTGTGTTTGAAACTGTTACTCACGACTGTGAGTAACAGTTATCAAGTCAAAATCCCTTACACTGAAAGTCAAGTCAAAGTCAATTCCAAATTCCTCACACTGAATTAAAAAATTTTCATTCTGTTTTTATTTAGTCTTAAATTTCTTAATCAGACGTAGAAAATCATTCTGTGGAGAATTATCATCAAATTAGAACAAAAATTACTTAAGAGTTTATTTTTTATTATAAAAATCATAACACCTGCTTTATAAGTCCGGAGAATTCCAAAGTGAAATGTTCTTTATTTGAAAATTTTATTCTCAAATAATATATCCATAGATTATTTCTTCATTAATTTAAGATGACGCATCACACGATAAAATTTTATAATTGTAAGATCTCGATATGAATATCAATAACTTTAAAGTAATGAGCTCATTTAACTTAAAAACAGAATAGCTGAATTGTAGTTGAAATTAAGAATTCAACATTAAAATATGTCAAGAAACTTGTAACTTGTCAAGAAGACGATAAAAATTTATTAATAATTAACACAAATACTATTCCAAGTAATTCGGATGATTCTTCACTGTCGTTCTCCGTATTATATAGATACAGAAATATGTACTGTTCTATAAAGCAGAAGAATATTCTATAACTACTACAGTTCTGAACGTTCTGAATTCGCAATTATTCATTTGAATGAATTAAGCAATGTGGAATTTAATAACTTTGCCTGTAACTTATACTGAATTGAAGACAAAACAAACGTATTTTACCTTAATACAAACATGTTTAACAATATGCGATTACGATATCGGAAGTTATCAGATGCATGTTAGTTGATAACGAAAAGGAAAAAAATTATTGAGAAATTGTTCTTCAAATGTTGGGCGTATTCTGTTTCCGAATGATTTACCTATGTTCTTGGTAGTCTTTTCAAGTTCTGCGTTTTCCCTAGGGACATTTTGCTTTTTATTTGTTGCTAAAAAAAGCGTTCTTCTCTACCAATCCTTCTGATGTATGAAAATTTAGTAAATAAAAGCCTGAAAATACTGTCCCCGCTAGAGGGCTTATTCAAGAGTTGAGATCGCGAATTGAAGAAAACGATTAACTCATTGCCTAAAATTAGTAGTAAAGCTTTTTACCTTGCTGTGGCGCTGAATCCATTTAAAGGCTCAGTCGTGCTGTTTAACTCCTTGAATCAAAATTTTTATAAACCATATTTTTCATTATTTCCACACTTTTCATTTCATTATTGTTTTCATTATTTGAATTTAAATATGTGAAAAATATTATAATTAGCATTTTAACAATTTCTGGTTATAGAACGCATCACGAAAATGAGATTTCTTTTCCTTGTTTATAGTAAAATCTTCCAAACGCTGCTCACTTAGTACAATATTTTTTTTTTAAATTGCACTTATTTGCAGTTATTTAGATCTAAGAGAAACAGTTATTCATCTTCAGAATTTCTTTAAGTTTCGAAGTTCAATATTAGTAAATTTTTGAAAATGAATGAAAAAAATTCTTTTTTAAACTACTTTTTTTGGACTTTATATTATTGTACAAATATAATTATGATAATCTAACCGATTTTGTTTTGTATCTATTAGATTGTTAAAAGTATATAATTAAAATTAAATTATGGAAAACATAACTAAAAAACATAAAAATCCATATTTGCTTTTCGTTGGGGATAGCGAAAAAAAATATATATAAAAGAGACATCGGCGTCCCATGTGTCAAAGTTTTAAAGGATTTGAAGTGTTCGATTTTTACGTGCTTGAACATTATATTCAGCTCATAATATTGAGGCGCCTCTGTTGACTTACACTCATAATTCGAGATATGTGATTCATTTATTCTTTTGAAATGCTACTATTTTATGCAACAGATCATTCTAACGTTTTTTGTTGTGGTAAAATTATCTTAAATTAAAAAAAAATTATTTTGACAAAATTTTGCAACATACCGTTATTTGACCTTTGTTTATTAACTCCACTTCATACGTTTTTTCACTGAAATTAATGAGAAAAACAATTTTTATTAAATATAAATGGCTTGATTTTATTTTTGTGTTTTTATGCTATTCTGACTTCTGAAAATTAAAGAAAAAAAAATCATTCATCAATATTTTACGATAAATGACTGACAAATAAAAACATTTTGTTACAAAAATAGAATATTTGCTCCAATGCCGGTTAATTTGTTAAATGTTATGTTAATAATATAATTTTTAAAAAAAATCCAGCATTACAAGTTTTTATCAAACTAAATAGAGTTAATTCTTAATAATAATAATAATAATGATAATAATAAAAACAAATTCCTTTGCTTTATAATTAAAATGGAAGAAATTGGACATGTTTGGAACATTCGAACACTGTTCTTCCTGGATAAGACAACAACATGTAGATGAAAAGGCGGTAGTGAAATGGCTAATCCAAAGAAACTGAAACAGTAAGGTATTATTTGATTCAAAAATTCATTCGCTTCAAAAATACACCTATATGTATACAAAAATTCTTTTTTTTCAATTCACTCTTGTCTATTGAGATTTACCAGTTTTGTTTCTCATTTTTATTTTCCATTTTTCACCTGCAACTTAACTTCTTATAATTGAAATCGCTTCTGTTTCTTCTCATTCACGTTTACGTCTTGAAAATGAGTGTCCACTTTTGAGCGCTTAAGACATGTTTACTGTTATATCCAATCCAATCTGTATATTTTTCTGAAGCAAATGGAGTTTTTTAATCGAGTAAAAGACGTTGTTGCGAGCGAAAAAAAGGGGGATAAACGCTGAGAGAAGCAAATAAAATCAAAGCAGAATACATACATGCAGTGGTTGGACACAAATATTGTCCTGATTTGCACTCTTTGACCACAGCCGTCTCAATTGCTGTCGTGATTCTTTTTTGTGTCATTAATTTAGCTTCCGTTTTTATACTTGTAACATGGCCAGTATACTAATAACTTGTATACTAATAACATGGCCAGGGACTGTGGGTGGTGCCATCTTGATGAGGAGCGTCGATGAAGCAAATGAAGTTTTTCATTTCCTTGTTCATTTTTCGCTTCAATTTTCTTGACAATTGTTGCTTCATTGAATGTCACCCCTTTGAGACCGTGATCACGTGATCGTGCGATTCTCCTTTCACTACTCACAATAACGTATTTATAAAAGCTTTTCTTGACTCCAGTGGTTCAAAATCTTAGAGACGTGATCCCTTTACGGTACTCTTGAGTCGTGATGGCTCAGGGGATAGAGCGTCCGCCTTCCAAAGAGGTGAACCGGGCTCGAATCCCAGTGATGCCTGGTCAATACGAATTCCGCATTCGGCTCGTAACGACCACAGTACTGAAGTAAAATATCCTCAGTGGTAGACTGCTCATGGGTTGGAGTCCCCTTGCCATCAGGATAACCGTGGGAGGATTTCGCAGTTTTCCTTACCTTGTAACGCAAATGCGGGTTAGTTCCATCAAAAAGTCCTCAACGAAGGCAAAATTTCTACCAATACTTGATCCAGGAGTTCCCTTGTCTCCCGGATTGGGTTCAAAATTATAAGACTGTGGAGTTTAGCATTAATAGTAGTAAACCCAAAATTGGGTCGGCTGTTAAACGACGGTTATAAAATAAAATAATCTGTTCAGTCTTATCTTATGGGTAATTGAATAATGTGCAATTTCCTTGTGGTACTCTTATGTTGAGCACTTATGATTTTTTTTTCGCAAACCCGTTTTCTCTATGATTACTTTGTTGAAAAGAACGTTATTCACGAGCTCAATTTTAAATAAATGAATATCGAGATTTGATTTCCATCTTCTTTTCACGCTTTGTTATAACTTCAAATGAGAGCCTTGATGGCTCAGGGGCTAGAGCATTCGACTTCCCTTGAGGTGAACCGGGTTCGATTCCCAGCAATGTCTGGTCGATACTAATTCCGCATCTAGCTTGCCAGTACCACAGTGCTGATGTAAAATATCCTCAGTGGTAGACGGATCATGGGTAAGAGTCCCCTTGCAGTCAGGCTACTCTTGGGCGGTTTTCGCGGTTTTCCCCTCCATGTAACGATAATGAGGGTTAGTTCCATTAAAAAATCCCTCGCTAAGGTAAATCTCTCCCAATACTGGATTCAGAAGTTCCCTTGTCTTCTAGATAGGGTTCGAAATTGCAAGACTGTGGAGTTGAACATCAGTAGTCGTAATCCCAAAATTGGGTCGGCTGCTCAACAACAGTTATAAAAAATAGAACATGGTACTTTTACTTTACGTTTCGATCTCACTCATCAATTCATCATGATCTGGGGAGCAGTTTCTTTCTCATTCTGTCTCGATCTTGAAGTGGTTAAAAGAAAATTCATTAATCTGTTACTTTTAATAATCATTAAACAAATATAGGTTTGGCTCGCATTCGTATTCAATGACTTAACATTTCTAAACAATAATGTAATTGATACACAAAATAAAAATGTCAATTAATAATACTTACAAACAAGGTTTTTCGCCACATTGATTTCCACAACCTTCCTCGAGCTCTTCCGAACTCCGACTGACATCTATACAAGAAATTAAATATATACAGAGAGAGCCAAGAATTTGTTTGCTAAATAAACGGGGATATAAGGCATTCATAAGAATAAAAAATGCCATAATAAAATGGAGGCACCAGTAGGATTTAAAGTATACGTTATAAACAAGGACAACGATAAAAAAATAAAGCAACAGAGTTCAAAAACTAAATTAAAAGAAGTTGTGATTGCCTTATTACAATTACTGGTTACCCATTCGTCAAATGCTTCTTCGTTAAGGACTGACTACGTTAAACGCATTTCAAATCATGGGTTGTAAAAATTGTCTTATTTGATGTTTGTCGTAGGATTGGTATTTCAAATCCTGCCTATGTACGTGTTTCAAGACATCACAAAATACTTTTCCTTCTTCAATAACAACGAGATATATATCACGGTTCCCGGAAAGATACTCTAGTCCTTCAAGATCAGAACCGTCATTGAACAGTCGTCCCAATTTTGAGCGTACGACTATCCCCATACCCTTTTAGTTTTGAACCCAATCCAGGAGACAAGGTTACTTCTGCATCACATATAGGGAGAAAATTCCCCTTGGGGGAGGACTTTTTGATGGTACTAATTCGCATTTGCGTTACTTGGAGAGGAGAGTCACGAAAACCTCACAAGAATAGTCGAATAGAAAGGGGGAGACTCGAACCCATCATCTGTCTATTTCTGGCGATATTTTACGACAGCACTGTGGTCTGTGCGAGCCGGATGCAGAATTCTTATCGACCAGTCATCACCTGGATTCGAGCCTGGGTAACGTTATTGGTAGGCGAGCGCTCTATCCCCTGAGCCACCACGGCTTTTGAAAAGTCATTTCGTCAAACCAAGACTGCGCTAGTCTTGATATGTGAATGGAGCAGTCGGCTGACTGGCAGAGAAATGGACTTTCCCAGAAATATCGCTATAGAGTTAGTAGAAAAGCATTGCCCAAAATGTCCACATGCATCTCAGAGCTCATCCCAGATAGCAAAATAAGATTCATTTTAACTGAGCAAAAACCTTTTTATGTAAACCTAAAAAGGTTTGTAATACGGTTTACACGTAAACCTTCCAACCTTTAAACGATAATCTGTTCTATTCTACGCACATTACCCTAATCCAAAACCTAGGGAAACAACCTTCGATATAAAAAAAAACCATTAATCGAGGTTGACTTAGGGTTTTCGAGCGTGAAAAACAACCTTCGATATAAGAAAAACCATCAATCGAGGTTGACTTAGGGTTTTCGAGAGAGAAAAACAACCTTCGATGTAAGAGAAACCATCAATCGAGATTGACTTAGTGTTTTCGAGCGTGAAAAATAACCTTCGATGTAAGAAAAACCATCAATCAAGGTTGACTTAGTGTTTTCGAGCGTGAAAAACAACCTTCGACGTAAGAAAAACCATCAATCGATGTTGACTTAGGGTTTTCGAGAGTGAAAAACAACCTTCGATGTAAGAAAAACCATCAATCGATGTTGACTTAGGGTTTTCGAGCGTGAAAAACAACCTTCGATATAAGAAAAACCATCAATCGATGCTTACTTAGGGTTTTCGAGAGTGAAAAACTACCTTCGATGAAAGAAAAAACATCAATCGAGGTTGACTTAGAGTTTTCGAGCGTGAAAAACAACCTTCGATATAAGAAAAACCATCAATCGATGTTGACTTAGGGTTTTCGAGAGTGAAAAACAACCTTCGATGTAAGAAAAACCATCAAATGAGGTTGACTTAGGGTTTGACTTAGGCATGAAAAACAACATTGAATAAAGCTAGTCTCAAGGGCAAAATAATCTTAAATCTAGGTGATTATAAGCTTTCTTTTCACAACGTCCTGTATGCTCATCTGAAATCCACCTTGTCACGAAATTTTAATGGACAGTGCAATCTGATCCAATCTCTAGTGTGACGTCAGCTGAAACGTCATCATGGACCTAAGCGACAATACTTTTTAAAAAAGCTTTAAAAAAATTTTTTTAAATTTTTTTTAGGATGAAAGGTTTGAAACTGCGAAATTTTTGCTTTATTGAAAAAAAGTTTTTAGTACGAACATTTTCGTCACAATAAAACGAAAATTCCGGTACAAGGTTGACGTAAGGTTGCATGCTTTCTGGGCATGTTTCTCACCACTAGAAACTAGGTTAACATGAAAAACTTTATGAGCTACTTTAGAGTCCAGACACTTATAGATAGATGATACACTTCTACTCCCAAAGGAAGTCATAGCCATGCATTTGGATACCACGCTATTACATTCCCAGAAAGCCATGTAACCTTACAGCTACATTGAATCGGAACTTTCTTTTTACTGTCACGAAAATGTTTGTACTAAAAACCTTTTTCCAAATAAAGCAAAAATATTGCAGTTTCAAACCTTTCATTCTAAAAGGATTAAAAATTGTTCTTTAAAGCTTTTATAAAAAGTATTGTCACTTAGGTCCATGATGACGTTTCAGCTGACGTAACACTAGAGATAGGATCAGATTGCACTGTCCATTAAAATTTCGTGACAAGGTGGATTTTAGCTGAGCATGCGAGACTTTGCGAAAAGAAACCTTATAATTACCTAGATTTAAGATTATTTTCACCTTGAGACTAGCTTTATTAAAGGACTTTTTCCCGTTCAAAAACCGCAAGTCAACCTCAATTTAAGGTTTTTATATAGAAGGTTGTTTTCAAAGGTTTTGGATTAGGGTAATGTGCATAGAATAGAGCAGATTATCACAGATCTCGTTTTAAGGCTAGAAGGTTTACACGCATAACAAACCATTTCAGGTTTACATTAAAAGGTTTTCGCAGAGAGAAAATAAATCCTATTTTGCTATTTGGGATTTGCATTGTGTGGAATAGATGGCATTACGTGCACAATGTATAGTATTAAAATTGTAAAACTCGTTCATAACTTAACAATATATTATAGTCCACTCAGTTGGTATTTAAGGTAGTTCATTTACACTGCTCATGTGCAGAAAAAAATTTAAAAATGATAATTTTATTCCTCTTAATTTTGTAGTGAATTATATTTGGCAACTAATGAAAAAAGTTCGGTTTGAATATTCTAAAAATTTCAAGCAATTTTCTAAGTATTAGTAGTATTATTTTAATCGAAGTGTATGACAAGTCTCGTTTTGCATGCGTTAAATTTCTAACCACTTTGTATGGATACAACAATAATAAGTAGAATATTGTGTTAATGGATTATTTTAATAGAAGTGTCTGGCAAGTCACGTTTTGCATGCGGAAAACTTCTAACCACTTTGTATGGATAATACAATAATAAGTAGAATATTGTGTTAATGGATTATTTTAATAGAAGTGTATGACAAGTCCCGTTTTGCATGCGGAAAACTTCTAACCACTTTGTATGGATAATACAATAATAAGTAGAATATTGTGTTAATGGATTATTTTAATAGAAGTGTATGACAAAGTCCCGTTTTGCATGCGGAAAACTTCTAACCACTTTGTATGGATGAAACAGTAATAAGTAGAATATTGTGTTAATGGATTATTTTAATAGAAGTGTATGACAAGTCCCGTTTTGCATGCGGAAAACTTCTAACCACTTTGTATGGATGAAACAATAATAAGTAGAATATTGTGTTAATGGATTATTTTAATAGAAGTGTATGACAAGTCCCGTTTTGCATGCGGAAAACTTCTAACCACTTTGTATGGATAATACAATAATAAGTAGAATATTGTGTTAATGGATTATTTTAATAGAAGTGTATGACAAGTCCCGTTTTGCATGCGGAAAACTTCTAACCACTTTGTATGGATAATACAATAATAAGTAGAATATTGTGTTAATGGATTATTTTAATAGAAGTGTATGACAAGTCCCGTTTTGCATGCTGAAAACTTCTAACCACTTTGTATGGATAATACAATAATAAGTAGAATATTGTGTTAATGGATTATTTTAATAGAAGTGTATGACAAGTCCCGTTTTGCATGCTGAAAACTTCTAACCACTTTGTATGGATGAAACAATAATAAGTAGAATATTGTATTAATGGATTATTTTAATAGAAGTGTATGAAAAGTCCCGTTTTGCATGCGGAAAACTTCTAACCACTTTGTATGGATAATACAATAATAAGTAGAATATTGTGTTAATGGATTATTTTAATAGAAGTGTATGACAAGTCCCGTTTTGCATGCGGAAAACTTCTAACCACTTTGTATGGATGAAACAATAATAAGTAGAATATTGTATTAATGGATTATTTTAATAGAAGTGTATGAAAAGTCCCGTTTTGCATGCGGAAAACTTCTAACCACTTTGTATGGATAATACAATAATAAGTAGAATATTGTGTTAATGGATTATTTTAATAGAAGTGTATGACAAGTCCCGTTTTGCATGCGGAAAACTTCTAACCACTTTGTATGGATAATACAATAATAAGTAGAATATTGTGTTAATGGATTATTTTAATAGAAGTGTATGACAAGTCCCGTTTTGCATGCGGAAAACTTCTAACCACTTTGTATGGATAATACAATAATAAGTAGAATATTGTGTTAATGGATTATTTTAATAGAAGTGTATGAAAAGTCCCGTCTTGCATGCGGAAAACTTCTAACCACTTTGTATGGATAATACAATAATAAGTAGAATATTGTGTTAATGGATTATTTTAATAGAAGTGTATGACAAGTCCCGTTTTGCATGCGGAAAACTTCTAACCACTTTGTATGGATGAAACAATAATAAGTAGAATATTGTATTAATGGATTATTTTAATAGAAGTGTATGAAAAGTCCCGTTTTGCATGCGGAAAACTTCTAACCACTTTGTATGGATAATACAATAATAAGTAGAATATTGTGTTAATGGATTATTTTAATAGAAGTGTATGACAAGTCCCGTTTTGCATGCGGAAAACTTCTAACCACTTTGTATGGATGAAACAATAATAAGTAGAATATTGTATTAATGGATTATTTTAATAGAAGTGTATGAAAAGTCCCGTTTTGCATGCGGAAAACTTCTAACCACTTTGTATGGATAATACAATAATAAGTAGAATATTGTGTTAATGGATTATTTTAATAGAAGTGTATGACAAGTCCCGTTTTGCATGCGGAAAACTTCTAACCACTTTGTATGGATAATACAATAATAAGTAGAATATTGTGTTAATGGATTATTTTAATAGAAGTGTATGACAAGTCCCGTTTTGCATGCGGAAAACTTCTAACCACTTTGTATGGATGAAACAATAATAAGTAGAATATTGTATTAATGGATTATTTTAATAGAAGTGTATGAAAAGTCCCGTTTTGCATGCGGAAAACTTCTAACCACTTTGTATGGATAATACAATAATAAGTAGAATATTGTGTTAATGGATTATTTTAATAGAAGTGTATGACAAGTCCCGTTTTGCATGCGGAAAACTTCTAACCACTTTGTATGGATAATACAATAATAAGTAGAATATTGTGTTAATGGATTATTTTAATAGAAGTGTATGACAAGTCCCGTTTTGCATGCGGAAAACTTCTAACCACTTTGTATGGATAATACAATAATAAGTAGAATATTGTGTTAATGGATTATTTTAATAGAAGTGTATGAAAAGTCCCGTCTTGCATGCGGAAAACTTCTAACCACTTTGTATGGATAATACAATAATAAGTAGAATATTGTGTTAATGGATTATTTTAATAGAAGTGTATGACAAGTCCCGTTTTGCATGCGGAAAACTTCTAACCACTTTGTATGGATGAAACAATAATAAGTAGAATATTGTATTAATGGATTATTTTAATAGAAGTGTATGAAAAGTCCCGTTTTGCATGCGGAAAACTTCTAACCACTTTGTATGGATAATACAATAATAAGTAGAATATTGTGTTAATGGATTATTTTAATAGAAGTGTATGACAAGTCCCGTTTTGCATGCGGAAAACTTCTAACCACTTTGTATGGATGAAACAATAATAAGTAGAATATTGTATTAATGGATTATTTTAATAGAAGTGTATGAAAAGTCCCGTTTTGCATGCGGAAAACTTCTAACCACTTTGTATGGATAATACAATAATAAGTAGAATATTGTGTTAATGGATTATTTTAATAGAAGTGTATGACAAGTCCCGTTTTGCATGCGGAAAACTTCTAACCACTTTGTATGGATAATACAATAATAAGTAGAATATTGTGTTAATGGATTATTTTAATAGAAGTGTATGACAAGTCCCGTTTTGCATGCGGAAAACTTCTAACCACTTTGTATGGATAATACAATAATAAGTAGAATATTGTGTTAATGGATTATTTTAATAGAAGTGTATGACAAGTCCCGTTTTGCATGCTGAAAACTTCTAACCACTTTGTATGGATAATACAATAATAAGTAGAATATTGTGTTAATGGATTATTTTAATAGAAGTGTATGACAAGTCCCGTTTTGCATGCGGAAAACTTCTAACCACTTTGTATGGATGAAACAATAATAAGTAGAATATTGTATTAATGGATTATTTTAATAGAAGTGTATGAAAAGTCCCGTTTTGCATGCGGAAAACTTCTAACCACTTTGTATGGATAATACAATAATAAGTAGAATATTGTGTTAATGGATTATTTTAATAGAAGTGTATGACAAGTCCCGTTTTGCATGCGGAAAACTTCTAACCACTTTGTATGGATGAAACAATAATAAGTAGAATATTGTATTAATGGATTATTTTAATAGAAGTGTATGAAAAGTCCCGTTTTGCATGCGGAAAACTTCTAACCACTTTGTATGGATAATACAATAATAAGTAGAATATTGTGTTAATGGATTATTTTAATAGAAGTGTATGACAAGTCCCGTTTTGCATGCGGAAAACTTCTAACCACTTTGTATGGATGAAACAATAATAAGTAGAATATTGTATTAATGGATTATTTTAATAGAAGTGTATGAAAAGTCCCGTTTTGCATGCGGAAAACTTCTAACCACTTTGTATGGATAATACAATAATAAGTAGAATATTGTGTTAATGGATTATTTTAATAGAAGTGTATGACAAGTCCCGTTTTGCATGCGGAAAACTTCTAACCACTTTGTATGGATGAAACAATAATAAGTAGAATATTGTATTAATGGATTATTTTAATAGAAGTGTATGAAAAGTCCCGTTTTGCATGCGGAAAACTTCTAACCACTTTGTATGGATAATACAATAATAAGTAGAATATTGTGTTAATGGATTATTTTAATAGAAGTGTATGACAAGTCCCGTTTTGCATGCGGAAAACTTCTAACCACTTTGTATGGATAATACAATAATAAGTAGAATATTGTGTTAATGGATTATTTTAATAGAAGTGTATGACAAGTCCCGTTTTGCATGCGGAAAACTTCTAACCACTTTGTATGGATAATACAATACTAAGTAGAATATTGTGCTAATGGATTATTTTAATAGAAGTGTATGACAAGTCCCGTTTTGCATGCGGAAAACTTCTAACCACTTTGTATGGATAATACAATAATAAGTAGAATATTGTGTTAATGGATTATTTTAATAGAAGTGTATGACAAGTCCCGTTTTGCATGCGGAAAACTTCTAACCACTTTGTATGGATAATACAATACTAAGTAGAATATTGTGTTAGTGGATTATTTTAATAGAAGTGTATGACAAGTCCCGTTTTGCAAGCGGAAAACTTCTAACCACTTTGTATGGATAATACAATAATAAGTAGAATATTGTGTTAATGGATTATTTTAATAGAAGTGTATGACAAGTCACGTTTTGCAAGCGGAAAACTTCTAACCGCTTTGTATGGATAATACAATAATAAGTAGAATATTGTGTTAATGGATTATTTTAATAGAAGTGTATGACAAGTCACGTTTTGCATGCTGAAAACTTCAAACAATTTTGTATGGATAATACAATACTAAGTAGAATATTGTGTTAATGGATTATTTTACTTTTAATGACTGAAAATCGATAATGATTAGTACTTGTGAATGATTTAATTTCTTAAGTTTTGGCCAGTTTTTTCCAAGCTCCGAGCAGTACGTGACGCAAGCTCTAATTCAGTCCCCCCTAACAGGAGCTATAATGCTATAGAAATAGCCATAGAAATAAAATGGTATTCAAAGTATTAACTGCGAAAAAAACCGTTTATTAACTGGTTTTACCTAATACGGTTGAACAACCAGATTTTTTTTTACTTTAGTTTTTTCTCAATTCTTAGTTTATTGCAGCTTTGGGGACACAGCTATCACATTACCTTCAGGGAAGGGGTTCGAATTCCAGCGTTTTTTTCTTCAATAAATGAAGAGTTTCTAGTGTCCTGTATTTCTTTTTTATGGTTTTGAAACCATGCTATTTGTAATTTGTTAAAACAAAACATGTGGTTTTGTTCTCATTGTTTTTCAACGATACTAGTGGCAAACGGTTTGAATCCCGTAAAGGAAAAAAAAACATGCCCTGACTGTAAACATTACTGTTAATTGGATGGACAAACAGCTGCCGGTTATTTCAGAATGAAAATTATAACAGTTTAAAGTATACTCTATAACAGCTCTACTTTTTTAAATCTGTTATGTTATAGTGTATCATTTACTTTTTCCTATCTAATGAACATTTTAGAAAGCTTTGCATATACCACACATTTAAACAGACATAACAACAAAAATACGAAGTAAAAATACTTATACATGAGCAAATTCTCTCCTTGTGAGGTATGGGAAAAACAAAAGGAATGCAAGAATTGCTCGCTTTTAATTTATCCAAAACACACTTGAACAAGCAATCCTGTAACAAACAAAACAGATTGCATTATTATTTATTTATGGCATTATTGACTATTGAAGGTGCATATATATATATATATATATATATATATATATATATATATATATATATATATATATATATATATATATATATATATATATATATATATATATATATATATATATATATATATATATATATATATATATATATATATATATATATATATATGGGTCATTCTCACAAAAACAGTCATTTTCATGTCCCCAGTTTATTTTATGTTTGTTTTACAGCTTACGAAAAAAAAAATTCAGGGAAAGTGTCCTTCGGAATGCAATCTAACAAAAGAATAAAAATAAAATTATCAATTTTTATTTTTTATTTATTTTAGGTAATTAAAATATACCAATATGTCATTCCCTCACTTGTCCCCACTGCTGATTTAAAAAAAGAAAAAAATTGTTTCCGAAATAAATTTTTTTTTTTTACAAATTCGTGTTTTTTATTTCAGAATACTGAAATATAGAATTCAGAAAATCAATTTTATATTTAATTTCTTATAAAAATATTAACACAGCACTATTTTAAACTTCGTCCCCAGTGTTTCGCGTCATTCCCTCACAACAATGTTCTTATCATCTGCAATCTTCTCAGAACAAAAAATATTTTAATGAAAACTTCAGAAGTTAACAACTGGCATCATAGAACAAAATTGCAGTATGTTTCCATCTTCAACTTAAATAAGCTTTGCTGTGGAATAAATTTGAATGAATCAAACCAGGTAAAATTTTTTACATTTGTCTTTCCCTCATGTCATTTTTTAGAGTAAAATAAAATACAACTTCATTGAGAAAGTGGATAATTATATGCTGCTTTCTTGTATGAATATAATTGTATGTGATTGACTTCAGAAATTAATTAGGCCTAACTGTTATTTTTAAATTTCATTGAATTCGTCATTCCCTCACTAGTGTATAAAGTGAGGGAATGACGCTGAAGTGAGGGAATGATTCAAGCTGAGTATATTATAAATTTTTTTTTTGTTCAATCGTGCCAGCCAATTTTATTTCCCAAACCTGTAAAAACTATTAAATATATAAGACTAAATTATAATAAATATTAGATATACTTAGTATGTTATCATTTTCAAACTTTAGGTAGATGTAACTTAGATAAAAACATGTAAATATCATTCCCTCACTATTAGTGTCATTCCCTCACTTTTTAAATAGTGAAAATAATTAATTTACTTATTAATTAATTTGAAAAATAAATTAAAAAATTAATAAATTAATTTATTAAATTAATTTATTTATTAAATTAATTAATTAATTATTAATTATTATAAATTAATTATTTAAAAAATTAATTAATTTAAATATTAAGTATAATTTAAAGGATATATACTTTCTTTATAATGCCATTACATATTTCTATTAATATAAAAAGTTTCAGAGCTTTTTATTTACTTTACTTTTTTGGGATTTTATGAACTGAAAAATGACAGTTTTCGTGAGAATGACCCATATATACATACAGGTATAGGACAAAATAATAGACCTGTAAAAACCTGTATAATAAAACCTGTAAATAAAAACCTGTGAAAGAATGGAGTCGTTCTCGACCGTCCAATTAGCGGCGAGCACGTGTTGTAAGAATGTGCCACCTAGTGGTGATGAAAGGCAAGGTATCAGTCTAGTATTTAGCAGTGTGAGATTTGCATGAATCTGTTTCTAGAAAAACGAGATTATGTCCGACCTCTCTGATCTTAAAAGAGGCATGATAATCGGAGCTCGCCTGACTGGGGCGTCCAGAACAGCGAGCCTTGTAGGTGTTTCAAGGACCACCGCATTTGCGTCACATGGAGAGGAAGACTACGAGAACGGTGAGCCTGACGGCAAGGGGATTCTAACCTATGATCTGTTTACGACTGAGGATATTTAGCGTCAGCACTGTGGTCAGTGCGAGCCGGATGCGGCATTCGAATCGAGCAGCCATCGCTGGGATTCGAACCCGGTTCACCTCATTAGAAAGCGAATGCTCTATCCCCTGAGCCACCATTGCTTCCTAAATTACACTGAAAAATTTTGCAGTGTACATTTAACTCGGACTTGGAGAAAAAATTTACATAGTTTACAAAATTTTCCATACTTTATTTAAAAATTAGGATGATAAATAATTAGGCTGATTATTATTTTATTTAAAATTAGTGTGAAAAATAATGCATTTATATACCTTATAATCAAGAGGACCAGTTCCATTTCTCTTCATCCATGGCGATAGATAGTCCTCGCAATTTGTGTCATAGGGAGAAGGTAACAGGCTAGTTTGAATCTTCGGAGGAAAAAAAAAGCAATTTGAAAAATATGTAAGTAACTGTCAAAAATATTTTATTGAAAAATACAGTCAATGGCCAAATTATTAGGCGCACTGTAAGTTTCGCTGTAAAATCTTAATTATCAGGTGATACTATACAGCTTTATTGTTTTTATGTGACTGTAAATGGTTTACAGTTGTTTACGTTAGTGTATCTATTGGTTAAATTTGACGATATATAACATAAATTTGACGATATATAACATAAATTTGACGATATATAACATAAATTAGACGATATATAACATAAATTTGACGATATATAACATAAATTTGACGATATATAACATAAATTAGACGATATATAACATAAATTTGACGATATATAACATAAATTTGACGATTGAATAAATTAGACTATATATTATATAAATATAGAATATTTATTATATAAAGTATATTATAATAATTAGATCAAATTACTAGACTCACTGTAGTTTTTTTTTTTTTTTTTTTTGTCCCGCAGTGGACTGACCGTTAAGACACGGCTCCCAGCTGATCACCGAAGTCATGCATCACTGGCTGCGGTCAGTGTGCGGGTGGGTGACCACTTGGTTCAGTCTGCGTAGGGACCGAGGGTGTGCGGTATTGGTTCCCGTTAAACTGTTCTACCGTAAAGTGCTCGACTTCGCGTGCAGGTCGTCGGGCTACCGAAGCGGGGGTGCCATCCCCTCTGCAGAGGATCAAAATTGTGAGGGCATGTCTTCGGATCGTCCTCAGGGATGTTTCCCAGACCGTCGCCAATAGCCCATTGTGCAGCTCTAGTGCAGCGTAAATGAACAACAACAACACTGTAGTTTTTTAATAATTGCATGTTTTGCACTAGTTTATAGGCAATACTTTTATATTTAAACATACATGTACTGGGTTTTTATTGAGGAGATTTTTTATATACTTCCTATTTGTATTTATTTTTAACGCTTTGCATTACAATGTTAACCCATTGATACAGGTATATAATTATAATTTTACATAGAATTTTATAGTGCGTCTAATAATACGGCCAGGAATTATAAAATGAGACCATTTTTAATAACCACCCCAAATGGGAATGAAGATATTAAACTGAAGCAAATTACTGTCTACCTCTTTCTTAATGTTGTATTCATACTTATTTCCGCCGTACAGAATGTCTCCTGAATAAAATGGATTGACTATCTTCTTTCTATCATGAACTGCGATTACAAGTCCTGGCCTCAAATACCTGTTCCCATAGTCTTCAATTTCGGTTAGAAGTACCATTTCTATCTCTAAATGAAAAAAGAGAGAGAAAAATATCAATGATATCATGAATATGCAATCGATTTTCCAAAAATAGCACTGACACCAAAAATAATACTAACCGGTTTCCGAAAATAACAATAACTAAAATAACAATAAAAATTCCAATTTTCTTACCGTTTTTTTGTTTTCTGTTGCAAATTCTTTTAACATATCATAGATACTATTGTACTGTTGATTTCAAATGCGTAATCGGTTTCTCTATCCAAGCTACAATTTTTTAATATGACATTTTTAGTGCATATTTTGTCGAAATGTTAATATTAGAAACATTATAAAAAAAATAGTGCGTGGAGTCCCTCCACGCGGAAGAAGTTAAACTTCGCAACCTGCGACGTTAATAGTAGAAGAATCAGCAGTCGTAGAAGGATCATTAGTTCGACTCTTTTTCCTGCTCCGCTCGCTTCCGTGCTCTGTAATCACGGTAATATTGCGCATTTTCCCCTCGTGGACCTCTTGAACCAGTGGAAGTGCTTGTGGTTGCCTCATCGTCTCGCCATGGAAAATGTATTTGTATTAATAATGTATGTGAATGCGTCATAATGTAATTTCAAAAGAGAAACAATCAATCGATATTCACAAGAGACGTACCTTAACATAACCTTAATTCCGTCTCATTGTCCGTGGGATTGTTGTCACTCATTTCTTACAATTGTTATCCACTAAATTTGAAAATAAAAAATACTACCCTATTAAATTGTATGTGTATCAAATCAAACTAAAAAAATATTTATAGAAAAACAATACTTTTATTATTTTTATGCTAGTGAGAACCAAAACAATATGGAAGAGGGAAAACTGGATCCTACCACGTGATTTCCCGGCCAATAAAAATGTAGCGTTAAACGTTTAACGCAACCTTGTTGGAAGTCGCATAAGAAGTATAACTTCAATAACTGGGGGTCGGGAAAATGTTCCGACAAACTTCTAGGGGTCTACGACATCTAGTTTGTCTACGATCAGAACTCCCCCAGCCACAAAGTCTGAGGCCGTCTGCTGCTATGGAAATAAGAACAGCGCATTTCAGGAAGGGCAGCTTTTCTTCTCTCAAAGGCTAACACAATAGACCGAAGAAAAAGATTCCCTTTTTTTTCGCCGACCCCACACCCCTACTTAAGATAGTTATACCTCTTTACCTTAGTCACCGCAACAAGTTCAGACAAACGGCTAGGGGAGTTCTTACTTTAGACAAACTATAGGAACCCATGCCCGAAGAGTCAACATACGCCGCTAAGGGTGCTTCTCCATTATGAACTGTTTCTCACTTCTGATTAGTACATAATCGAGAAGTGCCCCTAGCCGCACACTGTAACATTTCCGGGCATGAGTTCCTATGCAATTTTAATCCTGGTGATGAAATCTAACGCCTCAAGAAATTTGTTGCAACATTTAAGTGACAAAAATTATTCATAAAGTTTTTTAAACTTGTACGTATCAACAAAAAATAGACTAAAAATGTCATTGAAAAAGAAGAAAAACTGTGGCTTTTGAATCAAAACTAATAGTACTTGAAAGAATTTTAAAATGTGCGGTATGCAATTTTCAGACAAACTTTTTAAGGAACATAAATTTATGTAGCAAAACACAAAGTTTGAGAAAAATCGATCGAATGGTTCCTGAGAAATCGAATTTGGAAGAAGTCGTATTTTTGAAATTCGATTTCTTTTTTCAGGACCTATTACATAGATTCAGCTCAGATTTTGTATTTCGCCATTTAAAGTTGCATTCCTTAAAATGAAATAAAAGTTTACGCACTTTACCATTCGAAAATTTACCGACCATTATTAAATAAAATAAAAATGAAAAAAATAATTACTAAAAGTTACATTTTCCATGGAATTATCTTTGGATAACAGAATTTTGTGTTTGATTTCATAACTTAAAATATCGTCTGCACTAATTAATTAGCATATTAAGTCACTCCCTGAACTATTCGCGATCGCAACGAACTATAGGGGGCGTTGTTGTATGAGACGCTTACCTGCGATTTCTATATGAACCGTCATTCAGTTACTCTGGAGACGTCGTTAATGTAGCGTGTAGCATTGCAACGTTCCTTCTTTATTAAATTTAAAAAAGAAAAATGCTTGATATTCTTTCTTGTACAACCGAAAACAAAATGGTATCTCTTTTTATTAGAGAAGGAATATCCAAAACACATCGGAAAAATATTTGTACATTAACAGAAAAAAATATGTATATTCTTATAAGAGTTAAAACCTAATGACCGAGAAATAGTATTACTAAATTTAATGATATAACATGAAAGGCCCATTTAAACTTTACATTCTATAGTTTTAAGAATCATATTACTTCAAAAATTAAAATGAACAAAAAGTATACATAAGCTTCATAATTTTATGAAATTTAATTTTGTAAACAAAGTTTTTTGACAATTTTTATCAAAAAATTTCAAGTTTCAATAAAAATCATTATTTAGAAACGAAGAAACGTAAAATAAAGAATGCTGACGAAGCAAAAACAAAAAAACAATTCTTTTTTGTCGCCATTTTTAGTGCTACGAAAATTCGTCTTTGGGATTTTCCAAAAACAAAACAAGATGCAATTGTATTTTTTTAGGAGGGAAATATTTTACCGAAAAAACGAAAATGTACCAATTCCCACAACATGAAACTTTATCTTGGTAAAAGTACGTTTTGGAAATGTTATTTCATTTGGAATCTTATTTATCAGAGTTCATATGGCGATATGATTGTTTTGAATCTATGCTAAACTCTATATCGGCTCATTTTCCACCGAAATCCGATCGACTATTTTGATTTTAAATAAAGTGTTTTATTTTATGAATTGTGCAAAAATTTTAAGTGTAGATTGGCGGCACTTAAAAACCGCCAAATCTGTAGCGGCGGTGGCGTTAATATGTAAGTACCGAATTTTTATTCCATACTTTTCTGAATCATATTACTTCAAACATTGGAATATACAAGAAGTATACATAAACACATAATGTTATACCATTTAATTTTTCAAAAAAAGTATTTTGAGAACAATTTTTATCAAAAAATTATAAACTAAAAAACGGAAAATAAAGAATTCTTAGGATAAAAAAACGATTTTAAGAATTCTTTACATTGAAATAAAAACTTCCATATTGTTTCTTTTTTTATTATTCTTATAGTTCTTAATCAGACGTAAAAAACCATTCTGTAGAGAACCATCATCAAATGAAAAAAAATATTTACAAGCAAATTTTTTATTGTAAAAATCATTGCACTTACCTGATTTATAATTCCCGGAGAATTCCAAAATGATAAGTTCCTTGTTTGAAAACTTTATTCTCAAATAATAGATACATAGTTTATCCCTTCAATACTTTTAGATAACATACTACACAGTAAAATTTTATAATTGATATGAATTTGAATATGTATCTTAAAAACAGAACAGCTGAATTCTAGTTGAAATGATCTATTCTTTCAAAACTAAAAAAAACTTACCAAGAAAACGATTCAAATTAATTAAAAATCAGCACAAATGGCACTATTTCAAGTAACTTGGATAATTTTTTATTGTTGTTTTCCGAATTATATGGATACAAAAATATATACTATTCTATAACGAAGAAGAATATGCTATAACTATTACAATTCTGTATGTTCTGAATTCATATTTATTCACTGGAATGACGAAAGCAATGTTGACTTCACTTTAATTCGTAATGAATTGAAGACAGAAGAAATGCATTTTACCTTAATACACACATCTGTAACAGTATCCGAAATCGGAAGTCATCAGTTGCAAGTTTGTTGATAATAGAAATAAAAAATTATTGAGGAATTTTTCTTCAAATGTTTGGCATGTTCTGTTCCTTAAAGATTTACTAGTATTCTGGAGATTTTTTTCAAGTTCTTCGGCCTTTTCCTTAGGGAAATTTTGCTTCTTATTTGCTGCTAAAAAATGGCGTCTGATTCAGTCAATGACTTTGATGGAACTAAATGAAAACGTGATAAATTAATGTCTGATATTTACAGGCTCCCGCTAGACGGCGTACTCGAGCGTTGCGATCGCGAATTAAGAATGATTCCTAAAGCGTGAAGATCCTATCCTTAGTTTAAAAGTTGTTCAGAGTAGTCCGTTTTTTATTTTGCTCACTGTTCGTGAAGGAATATTTACAGATTGAATAACTGCAATTGGTAAATTATGAGGGATTTAATTACAAATTATGAGGGATTTAATTAGTTTTCCTCCTTCAATTCCGGCGAGAATGGGAGCCTATTTTTTAGCGCGTTTAGAAATGTGTTTTAGAAATGCGTCTACTTTTATTATCGTCTGCATATGTATGGTGTTTTCTACGCTAGGGAGCGCTGCAAGCGAATGACTTTCTATACTTCCTGGTTACTGTTTCCGGTGTATTTTGAAGCCATTTGGCTCACAACATGATCATTGTGTTTTTGAGATTCTCTTGAGTAGTATTTCTTGCATACGTGTAATAGATACCTGATTTATTATTTGTGTTTTTAAAAAAAGAATCGTTACAAGAATCGTCATTTGAAGACCTGTTATTTCAAGACGTAAGAATTGTCACTTAAAAAAAGAATCCTTATAGAACATTTCTTACTTTGTTAACAGTATACCAACATCGAAATTTAAACCAAATTTGTAAAATGAACTTAATCCCGTTGCTCGAACAATATGCTAACAATAACGTATGATGGTACAAAAGCTTGCTCCAAAAACAAACAGTCATAAACAAGTAAAAAGAAGCCAAATCAGTACTGCGAAATAAAGCGATGACTTTCCAAGTCTAGCAACCAATTTACCGAAGCGTGGGAGCCATCCCCTCCGCAGAGTATCAAAATTGGGATGGTATGTCTTCGGATCATCCTCAGGGATGTTTCCCAGACAGTCGCCAATAGCCCATTGCGCAGCTCTAGTGCGACGTAAATGAACTATAACAACAATAACCATGTTACCCTTTTTAACAATACATCTCTAAATAACTAAAACAAATTTTTACGAAATCGCATATCAGACTTAATTAATTTCATTAATATTTTATAAACTACAGCAGATTTCAGTTCAGAAATTATATAAATTATTTCGTTTATTAAAAACAAAATTATCTGTTTGAAAATACCGTCTCGTAGAATAAATTCTGTAAGCAGCTGTATACTTTCTAACCGGAAGTAGAGACTGTTGTTGTTTACATTTATAATGAAAGCGCCAGCATATTTAATCGATAGAAGTTTTCTGTCATTAAGTGTATCGTTCCACTTCAGTTTCTTTGGAGTATTAATTTAACATCAAGTTAAAAATCGAACATTTCTTTTTATTTTTAAATTTTTTTTTTTTAGTTTTTCGAGATTTGTACTTACTTGAAGATCTAAGTACATGTTTGCCCCGAGCTTTTAGATTTCCTGCTTCAAAATTATTAAAAGTGTAGCAGCTGGTTGGATAAATATCAGTTATACCATTTCTAGGATTTTCAAACGCCCTTTTTTCCGGTTTTAGGAAACTAAACAGGAAGAAATAAATATGTCACCATCCAAAAGTTGCATATTTGGTAATGTGTGTTAGATATATTGGGTGTATGTTATTATATTTGGTGTTTTATAGATAAATTTTTAATTTATTAAACGCACAACAATATGAGAAATTACCGTTCGAATTATCATTAAAACCCTTTCTAAGGGTTAAAAATACTGAGTTTTTTGAATTTGCAGAAGCTAAATAAAAACAAATGAATCACCTACCATTTAATAGGCAGTTAAAAAGATATTTCAATTACCAAATCATTTGTTGCAGTATAATTCTTCCCACACATCAAGAGGCAAGTTCTTCAAGCAAGTGGGGGAAAAAACCTGGCAGACGATACACTATCCGGCCAAAAGTATCCGGACACCCAGTGTTATGGACCCTGAGGCACATATTAATAGGTTGCTGGTCCCCCTTTTGCACCGATGGCAGCCTGCACACGTCTGGGAAGACTTTTCATCAAGACTTTCCGGCAGTTTTTGATGGGTGGCCATAGGAATTGACTTCCAGGCTTCCACCACATCTGAAGCGAGTGCTTGCAGTGAGGATGGTTGGTTGGGCTGGCTACATAATTTGCGATCTAATTCACTCCAAAGATATTCTATGGAATTTAGATTGGGACTCTGAAGAGGCCAGTTTAGTTTTTGAACACCCATTTCGTCAAACCACGTCACTGAACCGCGATGGATAGAGCGTTCACCTTCCAATGAGACGAACCGTGCTCGAATCCTAGTCGATATGAATTCCGCATCCGACTTGTAAAGGCCACAGTGCTGACGTGAAATATCCTCATTGGTAGACGGACCACGGGTTAGAGTCCCCTTTCCCGTCAGGTTAACAGTGGGAGGTGCTCGTGGTCTTCCTCTCCTTGTAAGGCAAATGCGGGTTAGTTCCACCAAAAAGTCCTCCACGAAGGCAAATTTCTCCCAATACTCGATCCAGGAGTTCTTTTGTCTTCTGGATTGGGTTCAAATTGACAACGCTACGGAGTTGAACATTAGTAGTCGTAAACCCATAAAATTGGGCCGGCTGTTCAACTATGGTTATACCATAAAATAAAGCCCCATGTGTGCAATCCTCGATGTGAGAATGGAACAGTTATTCTGCTGGAAGAGAAATGGGCCGAAATATTGCCATAGAGTTGGGAGTGTAGCATTGTCCGCATACATCTCAGAGTTCATGTTTCAAACCACAGGAACTAGCGGACACAGACCAATACACGACGAACATCCCCACATCATTATGCTCCCACCACCATAACAACCGGATGTCCGGACACTTTCGGCCGGATAGTGTATGATTCCCGAAGGGTCAGTTGTACGACATTTTCGGAATGAAACTATTTTGCTGTTGTCCGAATTTAGATAGTCATTACGGGCAGGTAGTTGAGTCTAGATCTAGAGGGTACGGAGGATGCTAAAGAAATTCTCGCTTTTGTGACATTTGTGCAGTGTGTGATTTAGTAATTTCGCGCAATAAGGTGAAATTCTATCTGATAACTACAGCCACTGGTTAAATTATTAAACGCACTATAAGATTCTACGTAAAGTCTTAATTATCAAATTATACTATACAGCTTTATAGTTTTTACGCGACTGAAACCGGTTTGAACATGATTTGCTCGATTTTATATGCAATACTTTCATGTTTAAACATGCATGTCATGGGTTTTTTATTCAGGAGATTTTTTATATACTTGCTATTTGTATTTATTTTTAACGTATTGCATTACAATATTAACCAATTGATACTCGAACTTAAACAAATGCAAACCGGTTTCATCTGAGTGAAAACAATACAGCTGTATAGTATCACCACATAATTATAATTTTACATAGAATCTTATAGTGCGTCTCATAATATGGCCAGGTCAGGGACTGTAATTTAGGCTGTAATTTTGCCTATAATTTAGGACTGTAATTTTGCAAATTTTTGCATCATTTCGTCTAGTTGCAGTATATTTATATTGAAGCCGATGAGCTAGGTTTCATAAAATTAAAAGACACCAAATACTCACCATCAACTTTTTTTTTAAAAGTCAATACTACGTTTTGATAATTTATTCCTTTTCAATTAACGTTGCAGCCAACTACACTATGAATGTTGGGGCTTTGCAATGCCGCAGTATCTCGTAAAAGCTGATACAGTGGAATCGATTGGAAAGGTTATGATTTGGAATCGTGCATCCCGGTGCGATCGCTAAGCAATAACGAAAATTTGTTACATCGATAGAACGAATTTTAAAATTATTTTGTTTCATTGGAATTTTCAGCAGAAAAAAATAATAATAAATATTGCGTTTAGTTACAGTTTTAATCTATATGTACTCTGCATGTAGAAAATATCGAATCATTATGAAAATAAGTTTTAACTGCATTCAGAAAAAAAAATGAAAAACTGATCGATGAATGAAAATAATGAATGAATAATGATCGAATAATGAATGATCGATGAAATTTATAGATTGTAAAACCTGCAAATTTCATCATTGACGACCTATTACAGCATGTTTTCCTTTCGTTTCTAACGATTTCGAAACATGACTAAAATATACATTCAATATCAGATAAAATTTCAGCTACTTTCATCAACAAAATAATTTCAAAAAAATTTTGAAAAACTGTGATCGCCTTACTACGATTACTGGTTACACATTGGTCAAATGCTTTTTCTTTCTGGATTGACTCCGTTAAATATCTCAACATTTTAAATCAGGGGTTGCAAAAACTGTCTCTATTGATGTTTGTCGTCGGATTGGTTTTCAAATCCTGCATTATGTACGTGTTTCAAGACATCACAAAATATTTTTCCTTCATCAGTGTTCATATTTATATCGAAATCACCGTCACGATAGCAATTATAAGTTAATAATAAAAAGAATATAAAAATACTTTAAATTATTATTATGTAAATCCATTAAAAATGCCTGCTAGTGAAAATAAAAAGAAAAATAGCAGCGGTCACCATAGCAACTCATGCAATGCTGTTGCATGCGCACTTGAACACAGTTGAAAAGTGTGATGACATCCAAATAAGTTGCGCACGCCATCAAACCCAAAGCAAGACTGATTTGGCCAATGGGTAAAAAGTATTTTAACCCATTGGCAAAATGGGTCTTGATTTGGATTTCATGGCGTCCTCATTTTTCAACAACAATAATCAAGAATAATAGTAAACAGTGTGCATGTGTTGCTATGGCGACCGCTGCTGTTTGATAATTTTTTTAGAATGCTTTTTTTTCACTTTTAATTTTGTTATGCATTAAGTAGGTGAGTTTATTTTTGAGATATGGGACCAGAGAGATTCCATAAATACATTTTGAGTTGTGAATAAAAGAGAATTTCATCATTTGAGCGATATTTTTATTTTTATTGTTTTAATTAAGGATCAGAAATTCTACCCTACAGTTCAAACTGGATTGTTTTCAATATTAATTCAGGTGAATATCACAAATAAAGAGGGTGGTCCAAACTGATTGACAGGATTCCGTTCGCAAACGCAAGCATGAAGCTCGTCCCTCACAAAAGTACCAAAGTGGTTAAGGGTATTGAACCCGACCGAAGAGTGAATGGTGACTCTCCGAACCCCTTTCATGCATATACAAGAACTGGGTGTTGATCACCAGTTAGGGACAGAAGGATCCATTGTCAACGTACTCAATAACTTGCACAAGAGAGTAGACTGTCTTCCACGCCATATAAATGATTCATTCACTATTCTTCTAAAATTGAAAAAAAAACGTAGTATATTTTATTCTATATTTCAGTGCATTTTATTCTATATTATTCTATATTTTGTGCTATATTTCATTTTATATATCTTTTCTATTTTTACTAAGCTATATCAATGGGCAACCTGTGATCACAGGTAACGTCTTGCGGATATATAGGTTGTGCAACCTATACAACCTTGCGGATGTATAGGTTGTGCAAATTTCATTTTTGACTACCCAATGCTACTCACCCGCATTCTTTTCTTTCGTTTCCAATGATTTCGAAGCATGAATAAAACATGCTCTCATTGTGAGATAGCGTTTCAGCAGCATCCCACACCACTCCAGTATAGAACGTTTCGAGTAATTTAGGAGACACACAATTCTATTCGGAAAAAAAAATATTTAAAAAAATACGTAAGATACATCAGATTTTAAATTTCACGAGACATCTGGATACAATAAAGCAAAGAATTATTTTAGGAATTTATTTTACTCTGATAATATTTAAAAGTAAAACTGAAAAACTCAGTGGCGTGACAGCCCACAGAGGGCCCAGGCCTACTGAGCCCATCTCAGTTTTCTTGACCTTGGGCACTGGGGAACAGGAGCAGATGTTCCGGTTAGGTGGTCAGCCGAACGTGGAACTCAAGTTTAGTTCTCAAGCATGCTTGGTACTCATTTATCGATCCACTGAAGGTATGAAAGATTGAGTCAACCTTGCCCGGTCCGAGGAACGAACTTAGGACCTGTGGCACGGGAGCGCGAAGAGCTACCTTTCAGCCCCAGGGAGTCAACAATAAAACATATGGTTTTATAATAAGGTTATATAATGCAATGGTTATATAACCATTATATAACCATAATATGGTTATATAATGGTTATAATAGGTGAAAAATTTCGTAAATGTTTCAAGGCAATCATCTTTTTTATTGTATTTTTATTATATTTTTTGTATAGCTATTTGTTTGTTAATTGTCTTGCCATAAGAAATTTAAAGAAAAATTATTCATTTTTGAATAGTTTTATTTATTTATTTGCTACAAATTGCTTATAGGGCTGAGAAAAAGTACATAAAGTGTGTGTGCATTCCGTCTATTCAGAAGTAATTATTAAGTTACATAATACATAAGTTCTACATTTGCTTTCCAGAAAGAGAAGAAAAAAACTACAAGTTCGATTAGTTTCAGTTTAAAAGAATATTATTGCCTGTTAAGGGTGGTCTAGGGCCGGGATAGTCTGGTCGGTAAGGTGCTGGGCCTCATGTCCGAGAGTTCGTGGGCTCGAGCCCCGACGGCCGAAGACTCTCTGTGCAGTAAAGTGACTGATGCACGCTAAATCTGTCGAGTCGCAAAAGTCCTCCATGTTCCCATAACAAATCAATACCTCTGGGAATACTGGATTGGAGATCGATCGTTCTCTGATTCAGGTCAAAATAAAGATCTGTGAATGAATGAATGGATGTATGAATGGGTCCGCCCTATAAACGGGTGTGACGTATGGTGTGGCTGAAGTCGAATTCTTGGCCGTAGATGGCGCCACTGGAAAACAAGAACAATCCCACATCTCTGCTTAAACAGGCATACGTTAACAACAAGGGTGGTCTAATTTATGAATTTGTTTTCTTAATTGGAATTTTTATTTTCGTTTTTAAAGGGGAAAATTTAAACAACGTTTTGAAATATTAGATTTAAAAAGAAAAGATTCTTTCTCTGAAATTTGTATTTTCAATAACTT
Source organism: Parasteatoda tepidariorum (assembly GCF_982258835.1). NCBI lineage: Eukaryota > Metazoa > Arthropoda > Arachnida > Araneae > Theridiidae > Parasteatoda > Parasteatoda tepidariorum. The sequence continues at coordinate 102,062,665 of NC_141758.1, forward strand.
ATGTCCTCTCAAAACATCCTTAACAGACAAAACAATTTGTATAAATTATTATCTAACAATAAAAATAATAATCATAATTGCATAAAAAAATCAATTAAATTTACAACGGGATGCTCGTAAGGAATATCTTGTGCTCCATAGATATAAAAAAAAAAATCGCAATTTTTATTTTAGTTTTAAAGGGAAAAATTTTAAGAATGTCTTAAATATTAGATTAAAAAAGAGATTAAAGTTCCTTTTTCATAAACTGGTATTTTCAATAACTTATGTCAATAGAAAAAAACGAAATAAATTTTTTTTTATGTATTATTTCTCAACAAAAAAATAATCATAATTACATAAAAAAAATCAAATTCGTTTGCAACGATCTCGTAGGGAACATCTCACATTCAACAGAGGTAAAAAATTTCAAACATTTAAAAAAAAATATATATATATATTTTTTTTTACATTACTTTTTTAAAGTTATAAAATCCTCAAAATTTTTAGATTATTGGGTACTCTGTTAAGACATGTTCCCCTTAATGTGTTGTATGTTATCATCTTGCATTAATTATGTCAATTTTAAACAATACTATTTGCGAAAATTAATTATTTAACAATGTTTCTTTAAATCGATCTATAACAATACCATTGCTCAATTAGTTTTAATCTTACATTGTTCAAAAAGTTTAGAGAAACCAACTAATTGTTGCCGCGTAATAAAATATAACGTACATTGTTTTGCAGCGGAATTCATAATTTCTAAAGTTTAAGTGCTATCTGTAGGTGAATATTTTACAGTTGCTTAAACTATTGCTGGAAAAATGGCGAATGTGCTGATATTTTTGCGAAAAAAGCTGTAAGTATCAGATATTAGTAATATTATCTTATTGTAGAATTAATTTAACTATTTTTTCCCATAAAAAAATGCATTTCACCTCGAATGGAAAATCTACACTAGCTCCAGCTTCAATTTTAAACTTAACCGTAAATAGTAATCCAATAAAATAGCTTAGTGTACTTTAATCAATCGTAATATTTATTAATTTATAGTTCCTTATTCAACTTTTAGAAATAATGGTCACAAAGGTGAATATAACTGAACAAAATTTTAAGCAATGCTCTAATATTATATATATATATATATATATATATATATATATATATATATATATATATATATATATATATATATATATATATATATATATATATATATATATATATAAATACAAGAAAACATGAAGAAAGTTAAGTTTTGCGGATATAATCGTGTAGGCTGAAGAAAAGATTATATCTTTTTTTCCGGTTTTTTAAAAAAAATTTCATCCTTTTTTTTTTTTTTTTTAAACTGTTGTCTGTTATTTTTTTACTTATTATTTCCCCCCCTTTTTTTCATATGTCTATTATTTTTCTTTGTTTTATTCTTCATTTTGAACTTTTATATATATATATATATATATATATATATATATATATATATATATATATATATATATATATATATATATATATATATATATATATATATATATATATATATATATATATATATATATATATATATATATATATATATATATATATATATATATATATATATATATATATATATATATATATATATATATATATAGCCTTGTAATTTTGAACCCAATACAGAAGTCAAGAAAACTCCTGATTCAAATAGTATTAGGGATATTAGTGTAGAACTTTTTAATGCAACGAAACTAACCCGCATTTGCTTTACATGCAGAAGGAAGCCACGAAAATCTCCCAGTTAGACTTACGGCAAAGGGACTGCCTACAAATCGCCAAAATTCGAAACTGGTTCAGCTCATTGGAAGGTGAACACTCTATACCCTGAGCCATCGCGGCTCATTTCTAGAATTTATATAAAATCATTTGTAATGGGTAAATGTTGTAGTAAATACAGTGTTTGAAAGAGTACTAAAACATGTTTTTATTTTTAGTGCAAAAGTTTTTAGGAAGGGAGAGAGTTCGGATGAGAACTATTTTGAAATAAGAGATTGGAACGATGTTCTGAGGGAACAAATAGCAGTTGATTTGGAAATTGGAGAGTTTAAAAAAGCTCGAAACGATGAGAAAGAGTCTGCCAAGACTTATGATGGAAAGTTTGATTTAAGAGATTGGAATGAGGTTCTCAAAGAACAAATGACGACAGGATTGATGGAGTCCAAGGTGACTCCTAAGGATGATAATCCTGATGATGCACTTGTTGCTGAATATAAGGAGATAAAGAATGCTCATATATATGGGGCAATTGATGAGCTTGATAACATTGATACTCTGGAAGAGTTGTTACACTGGTTGATGCGCTGGTAATGACTCGAAAAAGACTTTCAAAGTTGATAGACTTTCAGAGTTCAGTGGATGAGCGGTATACAATAGAAACGCTTGTAAAAATTCGAAAAAAAGCCTTTCAAAGAACAGTTGATGAGCTGGATATAATTGACACGCTAGAAAAAAATTCGTAAAAGACTTTTTAAGGACAGTTAATTAGTCACTCGATATCTCATAGTTATGTAACTTTTGATAAATGTGTCAAACAAAACGCCTAAAGATGATTAAGATAACATTGAAATTGCTTTTGTTATATTTGTTGCAGAAATAGCTCATATATCTGTTTAAATAAATAATTAATTAAGCGTTATTTCTCATATCCGTTTTTTCTAACATATTACAGATCTAAAATATAAGCGTGATAAAAAGCCAACAATTCAATATTAATCGTTATATATATATATATATATATATATATATATATATATATATATATATATATATATATATATATATATATATATATATATATATATATATATATATATATATATATATATATATTTTACATAATTCCTATTTGTATTTATTTTTAAAGTATTACATTACAATGTTAACCAATTGATGCACGAACGTAAACAAGTGCAAACCTGTTTCAGACGCGTAAAAAACAATAAAGCCAGAGATACCAGCTGCTCCAGACGCACCAAAATAATTTTTAAAAAAACGGTAAATAACTACAAACTAAATTTTGCTAATATTTGACTATTTTTGCTTGCTTTTTAAAAGGTATAGCATGACATAACTACTATGAAGTGGTGAATTATATAAGCCTACGAATTATTTAGAAATAGTGGTGAATGAAAATCTACTGAATTGAATTTATTAAACCAAGAATCAGATTTGATAAACTACCATTTTAAAATATTTATTTGCTGTCCGGAGCAAATTGGCATCACTGTGAAGCTGTACAGTTTCACCTGATAATTAAAATTCTTCATAGAATCTTATAGTGCGTCTAATAATTTGGCCTGAGACTATACATGAATATGGAATTTTCAATATTTATTGTGCAGACCTCTTTAGAAGAAATTTGAGGCCATTAACAAACCCTTCGCTATGTATTTTATCTTAGTAAGCATTTGAAAAAAATACTTATTACTCATTTAAATGAAGAGAAAAGCATTTTAAATATTTTTAATATTTTTCTAATATAATTTTAGGGTTTAAGGGATCATCTTGTATTTATTTTTAGTTTAAAAACTAGAACTAGAAACTAAAATTAATAAAACAAAACACTAGTTCAAATTTAAAAAAACAAAGACACACAACCTTGTCTGAAAAATCAAATATAACACTAATTCTATATCAATAAAACTGTTAGTAAATAATTAAAAAATTCACATACACAAAGTTTGAACAGACCTCTATAAAATTAATCAAAACAGAAACTCGTTTCGTCATATTTTGTATTGAGGAGCAGATGTAAATGATTGTCTATTAAATAAAATGGACACTCGAAATAGTATTAAAAATATATAGTAGCGCAAGTATAGTAAGTAAGAATTGCATGTAAAGTAAGAAAGAAAGGTCAAAAGGGATTTCAAACCTCGACTAAAACTGTTGAATATTTAGTCTAAAGTTACTTCTTGAGGGAAATCTATCTAAAAAATTAGCCTTCCAAGCCTAAAATGTTGTTTTCAAGCTGATGATAATCTGTTCTGACCTTGTTTATATGATTAATCAGGTCTCTGACCATGCTAAAGATCTTGTTGTTAGAGGTTGCCACTTTTTAAGCATTATAGCTCCTTTTTTTAAAATTTAGCACTGAATGTATGGAGAATAATTCCCTACGAAGCAGGCTGAGACGCGTGTGTGGCTGAAGTCGTATTCTTGACCATAGATGGCGCCACTGAGAAAACAAGAAACGCACCCTATGCCGTAAAAACTCATTTAATTTCAAGTAGGCTTGCTGCTATTGGCATGGGGCATAAGCAACAACAACAACAAATTTATCACTGTAACTGAATGCAATTTTCAGATTGTTCTAAGCCCGTGCTTATGCTGACCTCAATTAGCAAGGTTTCTAAATACTGTTTACTGTAGAAAATTCAAAATCAAATTTAATATTTTTTGTATAAATTATTTCACATCTGACTTTGATGTCTAATAAAAACATCACACAAACATCAATTCTAGAATACTGTTTTATATCGGACAACATCAGAAAGATTTAAATACCTGGTCAAAAATATTCAGATTACCAATGGTACAATTCAACAAGATATGATGCTGGTTCTCCTTTTGACAGTGTGCACTTGTGTGACTTTCCAACAGTTTTTGGTGGATGGCCATAGGAATTGACTTTCATCACAACTGAAGTGAGGATGGTCGATTTGACTTCTACGTAATCTGCGCTCTAATTCGTACCAAAGATGTTCTATAGGATCTGGGCTATAGGAGATGGGATGCTTTATAGGAGATGGCCAGTCCAGTTTATGAACACCCATTTCGTCTAACTACGTCTATGCAAGCCTCGATGCGTGAATGGAGCAGCAATTGACTTCCATCACAGCTAATGTGAGAGCTTGCAGTGAGGATGGTCGATTTGACTGGTAATCTGCTCTCTAATTCGTCCCAAAGGTGTTCGATGGGATCTGAGCTCTGTGAAGACCAGTTCAGTTTTTGAACACCCATTTCGTCAAGCCACGTCTATGGAAGTCTCGATGTATGAATGGGGCAGTTATCCTGCTGGCCCTTCCAGAAATATTGCCAGAGAGTTTGGAGTGCTGCATTGTAAAGAATGTCCACACACATTCCAGAATTCATGTTTCCAACTACAGAAACTAGCAGTTGCAGGCCAAACCACGAGAAACACCCCCAGACTATTTTGCTTGCACCACCATAACAACTGGGTTTCAAGTGTCAATCACAGCTTAAGAGAATGCAAGATATTTGATTTAGTTGTCGGCAATATCCGCGCTTTAATTTATCTCTGAAGAGTTCTATGAGATTGGGACTCTGAGAAGAAAGTGTATTTGAAGTAGTATACCCGGAAGAAAGAAAGAAAGTCCCAGATAGCCAAATAAGGTTTATATCTACTCAGAAAAAACCTTTTAATTTAAACCTAAAAAGGTTCTTAGTGCGGTTTACGTGTAAGCCTTCTAACCTTAACCTGTGACAATCTGCTCTATTCTACGCTCATTACCTTAATCCAAAACCTTGGAAAAAACAACCTTCTATATAAAAACCTTAAATCGAGGTAGACTCAGGGTTCTCAAGCGTGAAGAAGTCCTTGAATACAGCTAGTCTCAAGGTGAAAATAATCTTAAATCTGGGTAATTATAAGGTTTCCTTTCGCAAAGTCTTGCATGCTCAGCTAAAATCCACCTTGTCACGAAATTTTAATGGACAATGCAATTTTATCCTATCGCTAGTCAGCCAAAACGCCATTATGGACTTAAGGGACCATTTTACTTAAGTGACAAAACTTTTTAAAAAAGCTTTATAAAATAGTTTTTAATCCTTTTAGGATGAAAGGTTTGAAACTGCAATATTTTTGCTTTATTCAAAAAAGGTTTTTAGGACAAACATTTTCGTGACAATACAAGGAAAATTCCGACCCAGGGTTGCCCTAAGGTTTACATGCTTACTGCGAGTGTATCTGGCCACAAGTATAAGGATGCTTTTCATGGATGGGGCGTGGTTCACCTGTTCCTGTGGATGGAAATAAGAACTCCGCGATGAACTCTGAGCAAATGAACACAAAGCATTTTTTTTTATCTTCCAATGCCCTCCTGAGTTAATTCAGAAAGTTTACAGGGCAGACTCTTTAGCCACTCCTTCAGGAGTACCATATTAGGTGGGCCAACGTTACTCCTACAGTAAGGACAGATAATACGGAGAATGAAAGAACATCCATGCTATGTCCAGGATTCCTAACCCAGAACTTTTCCATTGCAAGGCCATTTCCCCGACCCCTCACAGTGCGATCGGCTGAACTTAATGGTAATTTCTGCAGAATAGCTGCTTCAACAAACTGTTCCAAGACAAGACTTCTGTTTTCAGTGCCTCGATCTGAATCCCTCAAAACAGTTTTGGAATAAATTAGAACGTACATTACGCAGGCTACCAAATTTTTACTGACAAAACTCACTTCAGCTCTGAAGTCAATTCCTATGGCCACTTATCAAAAACTGGTTCAGATGCCCTGTACCCAGGGCCGGATTAACCTATAGGCACGTGCCTAGGGCCTACGAAATTCAGGGGCCTACGAAAAACTTGGGGGAAAAAAATTTGTTGACAAAAATAATTTAGCTTTAAAAACAACAAGTGTATTTTGCACAAAATTATGAAGATACAAATAAAAATATAATATTTTTCGGTAATAAATTATTTTTCAGAATCTTATGAATCATAAGATTCTGTTGTATTGTTGTTGTATTGTTGACGTGAAGTGTTTACATAGTTATCGATCGAACTAATCATAATGGTATTATCGATATCAACTGCAATATCGGCAGTGTGTCGGTATTGCAGATAAAGTTCGATAAACAAATTTGTAAATTAAAATCCATATTTATAAAAATGTAAAAAAAATATATGCAAGAAAATGTTAGCATATATTTTGAAAAGAGGGGAGGAGGGGGGAGCGGCAAAAACGGCTATGCTTAGGGCCTACAAAAGGTATTGTCCGGCTCTGCCTGTACCACTGATTTTTCTGATATATAGTGTAATAAACGAGCTTAAATATAGCAAGCTATGAGCATTAATTTTAACATGATATTTCATTTTAAAGAAACCTCATTTTAAGGAATTAAACTGATGAATATTTACCACTTTATATTTCTTGAAACTTTCTTCGCATAGTTTGGGATTTTTTTTACAGGAAGTACCTGCTTGAGGACCGTATTCTAGGTAGCTGTCATCCATCTTGCATACTTCACTGTTCCGATACCTTTAAGAAATAGAAATAATAAAATAAAGCTCGAGATTATTGAAAAAAAAATGTGTTATGTTGAAAAAACTAGTATTATTTTTTTAAAGTCAAACATTGATAATGCAAAAAGCAGCAAGCTAAAATAAAAATTTAAGAGAGACATACAGCCGTTTTCGGTTTAACAAAAAGTGCTTGTTTCAGTACCAAAGTTGTCTTCTCTACTATTCTGTTCCCTGAAGAATTCCAATTTTCCAAGCTGAATTGGAAAATTTAAAAGAACCAACTCCCACAACATAAAATTAAAATAACAAATACAGCTAGACAAAATTGTTTTAAATTCGATGGCAATTATTAAATTAAAATGTCATAGTTGAAGTACCCGTTTTTATGAATGAAAAAAAAACAGTTATTCAGTTTTAGTTTATTACCATGCGATTATCCAAATCCAATAAATCCATGGTAAGCAACCAATCAGATCGGTTTTCGACTTCAGTACGAATATGTCTTAAAAATTTGTCCCTCTACTCTCTCTTACGCTTTCGTCCCGCAGTGGACTGATCGTTAAGACACGGTTCCCAGCAGATCTCCGAAGGCAAGCATCACTGACTGCGGTCAGTGTGCGGGTGGATGACCACTTGGATCAGTCTGCGTAGGGACCGAGGGTGTGCGGTATTGGTCTCTGTTAAACTGTTCTACCGTGAAGTGCTCGACTTCGCATGCAGGTCGTCGGGCTACTGAAGCGGGGGTGCCATCCCCTCTGCAGAGGATCAAAATTGTTATGGCATGTCTTCGGATCATCCTCAGGGATGTTTCCCAGACCGTCGGCAATAGCCCATTGTGCAGCTCTAGTGCGACGTAAATGAACTACAACAACTACAACAACTCTTACGCTTTCATTTAATGCTTTATAATCCGGCAATTTAGTAACAAAAGTACATTTTTAAATTAATTTATCATAATTGGCATGTTATTTTTTTCTCTTTTTTCTCAATTTTGTATGCTTTGTGTCGTTTTAATGATGTTATTTTTTGCTTATAATTTTATTATTTATTTATTATTATTTATTTCTACTTATTAACGAATAAAATCGGTTCCATTTTTCTTTTCTTTTGCGCATTTTTAATTTTTCTTATTCGAGTTTTATTATATATATATATATATATATATATATATATATATATATATATATATATATATATATATATATATATATATATATATATATATATATATATATATATATATATATATATATATATATATATATATATAATGTGTGCACTACGATCTGCACTTAGCATTTACCACAGGGAAACACCACTGAGCCGTGCTTGTATCGTACATATATTGCACATCAATTTGTCAAATGCTAGAGTGGTCATGGCATGACCATGGCATTTCGTGGTCAAGGTATGGTTCTAATTATCTGCTAAAAGCAACAGAAGAGGTTAAAGTGGCTGAGTCAAGTGCTAGAGTGGCAGTTTCGTGGTTATGGCGTGATACTAATTATCTGGTAAAAGCAAACAAGAAAGGTTAAAACACTTACGAATCGATATTGCAGAATGAAATTGCCGGTAATTCCACGTAGGTAGGATTTGTAGAGAGTTCTTTCTGTTCAGTTTCATATTGCAGATAAATCACAGAAAACTGGTACATTTGATATAGGAAACCAGCCAAGCACGACACAAATATGCCAAGTGTGAAAAATCCTCTTGTCAGTGATGATGTTGTCGCCATTTCGGCGAAACTTATGATATAAGATCTCTTAAATACATTCTTAATCTTTTCTTTTAAAGAGGCCATATCTATACTCGTTTTGTTTCTTATCGCTATTATTCAGTATCTAAAAGACAAAATACATGAACGATAAAAATTAAAATTTAAGTTTAAAAAAATGTGTTCAATTTTTTGCTTTTTCACTTTCGCATTTAATTTATTTTGGAAATTATTCGAATAATTTGTTTTAAATAATAAGCATTTTTTTTAATGGTGGGCACTTAGTTCCATTCCCCATTGGCCTCAAAAACGACACAATTCCTTCTCTCTTATTGGTCATCCAGTGGGCCCCTGTGGCTAAGCCACATCGGTGGTGTAGCTTCGCCCACGCTATACAACCATAAACACGCTTAAAGGGTTGGTTACGATCCCACAGAAGTAGCCCCGATGGCTCAGGGGATAGAGCGGTCGTCTTCCAATGAGGCGAACCGGGTTCGAATCCCAGTCTATACGAATTCCGCATCCGGCTTGCACCGACCACAGTGCTGACGTGAAATATCCTTAGCGGTAGACGGATCATGGTTAAACTCCGCTTGCCGTCAGGTTAACGGTGGGAGGTTCTCGTGGTCTTCCTCTCCATGTAACGCAAATACTGGTTAGTTTCATCAAAAAGTCCTCCACGAAGAAAAAATTTGATCCAAGAGTTCCCATATCTTCTGTATCGGGTTCAAAATTGCAAGGCTGCGGCGTTGAGCATTATTAGTCGCAAACCCGAAAATTGGGTCGCCTGTTCAACAGCGGTTATAAAATAAAAATTATAAAATAAAGTTCTTATGGGTGTAATGCAGATCAGGCTTCTACCAATCATATTCTTAAATTTTACTATTCTCGAGTTTTAAAAATTTTATTTTATTTTTTCATTTTTTTCTATTTTCTATATTCTATTTTATTTTTTGGACTTTTTACGGAATTTTGGTTTTACTTTGGTGGTGTTGCTAAACTAGGTCATTTGGGATAAGAAAGTACTACAACTAAAATTTAAAATTTATTACATTTAAAAAGCAATAATAAATCTAGGTTACATAAAAGTATAGGAGATTTTAGCTCTTAGCGCGGTACTCGTTTCATTTGAAGAGCATTTTAGCTGCATTTTCTCTGTCCACAGCACGCCTCATCTTTAATGTATAATAACTCTCGGGGGGAGCAGATTTTACATGTTATTGATTTGCCTAAACTCTCTCGAAGAACTGTTTATTCGAGAACGAAGGGAATAGGAAGATTAGTCTCCTAGATTTTTAAAAAGACTTCACGCAGTTAAATGATTTAGGTTCATTAATTTTTTTAGTTTTTTCAGTTTTGTATCTCATTTTTTTAGTTTTGCATTTTATTACAATGAGCTCATAAAATAATACTGTAAAATGATTTATAAACTAAAAATACCTTGAAACAAAAATTGATTTTAAATGAAAAAATGTACAATAATATAATGCAGACCAATATACAGGCCCTGGCCAAGTTATTAGACGCACTGTAAGATTCTATGTAAAATCTTTAATGATCAGGTGATACAATACAGCTTAATTGTTTTTATGCGGCTGAAACCGGTTTGTACTTGTTTACGTTAGTGCATCAATCGGTTAAATTAGACGATGTATGATATAAATTTGACGAAGGGATAAATTAGACAATATATTATATAATTATACAATATTTATTATATCAAGCATTATATTAGTATATTACAATAATTAGATCAAATTATTAGGCTCACTGTATTTTTTTTAATAATTACATGATTTGCACGAGCTCATATGCAATACTTAACTCATATTTAAACATACGTGTCATGGGTTTTCATGGGATTCAGAAGATTTTTTACATTCTTCCTATTTGTGTTTATTTTTAACGTATTGCAATACAATATTAACCAATTGATATATGAACGTAAACCAGTGCAAACCGGTTTCAGTCGCGTAAAAACAATACAGCTCTATAGTATCACCTGATTATTATAATTTTGCATAGAATCTTATAGGGCGTCTCATAATATCGCCAGGGACTGTAAAGTACTTTAATACTTACCATTAACAGCCATCGCAATATTTAATCTATGGTCTTTCTCCGGAAAAGGCAAAATAAACATTTCAAAAGCTTCATTTATGAAGAAAGTATTTTTTCCGCTCACATGCAACAAATTGATTTAAATGATATTTTGAGTTTAAATAATGTTTTGAGTTGCCATTAAAAGTATGAAAGATAATACAGGAAAAAGAAATAATGCACATTCGAAAAGTCAAATAAAAGTGAGACCCTTTTATTTAAAACGGTTCCTTTATAACATAAACGGAGCACAAATGTGTACATTATTGACTGAAAGTATTTTCAAAAATTTTATTTTAATATAAAACATAATAATAACGTATTGCTGGCTAATGTAATGTGACATAAATATTTACCTCTATAAGACATTGCATTTTGATGGACTTTTCATGTATTTTGATAATTTTTTATTGTGCGAAAATCAATGGATTTTTATTATGTAAATGTCTCTTCAACGCTTAGAAAGCAGACAATTTTATGTGCTATTAAATGTAACAGTTTCGAAAAGTTGCTAAAGTAAATCACGTTTCCTGAAAAGTAATGACTATTCAACAGAATTATAAGTTAAATAGAACTTTAATAATAATAAACTTTATTATAAATCAATAAAATATATCAGAATAAAACTTTTCTTACCTTAATATCAATTTAGAGTTGTTTATGGAAAGTCCATGAAATTTATTTATTTCAAAATTTTGGTACATAAATTACAAAAATAGCGTCTCTAAATCTAAAATATAAATAAATGTTGCAAATCTAAAATAAAATAAATGTATTTAAACCTAAATGTAATGGGTTTTTATAGAGGAGATTTTTAATATACTTCCCATTTGTATTTATTTTTAGCGTATTGCATTACTATGTTAACCCCAATAAATACACAAACATAAACAAATACAGACCGGTTTAAACCGCGTAAAAATACTAAAGTTGTAGAGTATCACCTGATAGTTAAGATATTTCATAGAATATTACTGTGCGTCTAATACTTTGCCCAGAGACAGTAAAACCATGTTCATTTCATTTTGTTCAGATAATTATAAACTCTAATACTTGATATCTGATGAAGGTGAAACGGGGTTCGATACCGATGAGGGCTAGTCGATACGAATTCCACATCCTGTTTGCACCGACCACAGTGCTGGCGTGAAATATTCTCACTGGTAGACATATCATGGGTTAGAGCCCCCTTGCCGTCAGGCTAACCGTGTGAGGTTCTCGTGGTCTTCCTCACCATGTAATCCAAATGCGGGTTAGTTCCATCAAAAATTCCTCCACGTACGTATACCCGAAACACGAAATACATTTTCTATCATTTCTTGGACCTTGAAACCTGAGATTTAATTTGGATTAATATGTGCTTTATTTTGGAGTCATTAAAAAAGTACTTTACGAGCTTTACTTTGGATTACTTGAAATTTTAAAAAACTTAAGAGGTACTGTACTTTTATTTATTTACAATCTCGAAAATGGAAACCATTGATAAATTATATATTTAAATTATAATATTTTTTTAATGTGTTTTTCGATATTCGGCAGGAAATAAATTTTTCTTTTATTGAGAAAATGGGAAGAAACTGGAAAAATCCAGGAAAATCAGTTTATTTGCTCTTTTGTCGACTTCTTTTGTAACATTTTGGATATTCTAGCATGCATGGGATGTTTTCTGAGTGTGAAATCCTGCAAAGAAAGCGTAATGGAATAATAAAAAAAAGAATAAAAAAATAAAATGCTGCGAGTAAGGATTAAATTTCGAGACACCCTAACTCCCTTTAATATCAAGGTATAATTTACAAACTCTGACCCTAAGTAGGGGCCTATGATTCAAACATGTTTGTCGAAAAATTTCTTAATAGGCCAATTAGGGGGTCGAAGTGGGCCCCTAAAGATATATTGCGAAGATTAGAGGAGAGAGCTTTTGAAGCAAAAGTGTGGTAGGCTTCACGTATCACCGTGGACTGGTTGGTAGGCCACCAGACAAGTAAGTTCGCAGCTAGAGGAAGGGGTGCTGGGTTCGAATCCCAGGGACAGACACTTTTTCAAAAAAATTTTTTTTTTTTTCGTTTATTTTAAATTATATTATTTTTTAATGTGTTTTTCGATATTCCGGAATATTCTGCATGAAGGAAATACTTTTTTTTATTGGGAAAAAACTGGAAAAATTCAGGAAAATCAGATTATTTGCTCTTTTTCGACTTGTTTTGTAACATTTTGGATATTCTAGCATGCATGGGGTGTTTTCAGTGTGTAAAATCCAGCAAAGAAAGCATAATGGAATAATAATAAAAAAAGAATAAAAAAATAAAATGGCGCGAGTAAGGTTTAAATTTCGAGACCCCCTAGCTCCCTTTAATATCAAAGTATAATTTTCAAACTCGGACCCTAAGCAGGGGTCTATGGTCCAAACATGACTGCCGAAAAAAATTTTTATACGCTAATTAGGGGGGTTTCAGTGGGCCCCAAAATGTATATTGCACAGATGAGAGGAGACAGCTTTTGAAGCAAAAGTGTGGAAAGCTTCACGTATCACCGTGGACTGGTTGGTAAAATACCCGACAATCAAAGTTATTGCTGGAGGGAGAGGTCCTGGGTTCGAGTCCCAGGGACAGACACTTTTTCAAAAAAAATTCTTTTTTTTTCGTTTATTTTAAATTATATTATTTTTTAATGTGTTTTTCGATATTCCGGAGTATTCTGCATGAAGGAAATACTTTTTTTTATTGGGAAAAAACTGGAAAAATTCAGGAAAATCAGTTTATTTGCTCTTTTTCGACTTCTTTTGTAACATTTTGGATATTCTAGCATGCATGGGGTGTATTCAGTGTGTAAAATCCAGCAAAGAAAGCATAATGGAATAATAATAAAAAAAGATTAAAAAATAAAATGGCGGGAGTAAGGTTTAAATTTCGAGACCCCCTAGCTTCCTTTAATATCAAAGTATAATTTTCAAACTTGGACCCTAAGTAGGGGTCTATGGTCCAAACATGACTGCCGAAAAAAATTTTATACGCTAATTAGGGGGGTTTCAGTGGGCCCCTGAATGTATATTGCACAGATGAGAGGAGACAGCTTTTGAAGCAAAAGTGTGAAAGGCTTCACGTATCACCGTGGACTGGTTGGTAGACCACCCGACAAGCAATGTCATTGCTGGAGGTAGAGGTCCTGGGTTCGAATCCCAGGGACCGACACTTTTTCAAAAAAATTTCTTTTTTTCGTTGATTTTAAATTATATTATTTTTTAATGTGTTTTTCGATATTCCGGAATATTCTGCATGAAGGAAATACTTTTTTTTTATTGGGAAAAAACTGGAAAAATTCAGGAAAATCAGATTATTTGATCTTTTTCGACTTCTTTTGTAACATTTTGGATATTCTAGCATGCATGGGGTGTTTTCAGTGTGTAAAATCCAGCAAAGAAAGCATAATGGAATAATAATAAAAAAAGAATAAAAAAAATAAAATGGCGCGAGTAAGGTTTAAATTTCGAGACCCCCTAGCTCCCTTTAATATCAAAGTATAATTTTCAAACTCGGACCCTAAGTAGGGGTCTATGGTCCAAACATGACTGCCGAAAAATTTTTTTATACGCTAATTAGGGGGGTTTCAGTGGGCCCCTGAATGTATATTGCACAGATGAGAGGAGACAGCTTTTGAAGCAAAAGTGTGGAAGGCTTCACGTATCACCGTGGACTGGTTGGTAGACCACCCGACAAGCAATGTCATTGCTGGAGGTAGAGGTCCTGGGTTCGAATCCCAGGGACAGACACTTTTTCAAAAAAATTTCTTTTTTTCGTTGATTTTAAATTATATTATTTTTTAATGTGTTTTTCGAAATTCCGGAATATTCTGCATGAAGGAAATACTTTTTTTTTATTGGGAAAAAACTGGAAAAATTCAGGAAAATCAGATTATTTGATCTTTTTCGACTTCTTTTGTAACATTTTGGATATTCTAGCATGCATGGGGTGTCTTCAGTGTGTAAAATCCAGCAAAGAAAGCATAATGGAATAATAATAAAAAAAGAATAAAAAAAATAAAATGGCGCGAGTAAGGTTTAAATTTCGAGACCCCTAGCTCCCTTTAATATCAAAGTATAATTTTCAAACTCGGACCCTAAGTAGGGGTCTATGGTCCAAACATGACTGCCGAAAAAATTTTTTATACGTTAATTAGGGGGGTTTCAGTGGGCCCCTGAATGTATATTGCACAGATGAGAGGAGACAGCTTTTGAAGCAAAAGTGTGGAAGGCTTCACGTATCACCGTGGACTGGTTGGTAAAATACCCGACAATCAAAGTCATTGCTGGAGGGAGAGGTCCTGGGTTCGAATCCCAGGGACAGACACTTTTTCAAAAAAATTTCTTTTTTTTTCGTTTATTTTAAATTATATTATTTTTTAATGTGTTTTTCGATATTCCGGAGTATTCTGCATGAAGGAAATACTTTTTTTATTGGGAAAAAACTGGAAAAATTCAGGAAAATCAGTTTATTTGCTCTTTTTCGACTTCTTTTGTAACATTTTGGATATTCTAGCATGCATGGGGTGTTTTCAGTGTGTAAAATCCAGCAAAGAAAGCATAATGGAATAATTATAAAAAAAGATTAAAAAATAAAATGGCGCGAGTAAGGTTTAAATTTCGAGACCACCTAGCTCCCTTTAATATCAAAGTATAATTTTCAAACTTGGACCCTAAGTAGGGGTCTATGGTCCAAACATGACTGCTGAAAAAAAATTTTATACGCTAATTAGGGGGGTTTCAGTGGGCCTCTGAATGTATATTGCACAGATGAGAGGAGACAGCTTTTGAAGCAAAAGTGTGGAAGGCTTCACGTATCACCGTGGACTGGTTGGTTGACCACCCGACAAGCAATGTCATTGTTGGAGGTAGAGGTCCTGGGTTCGAATCCCAGGAACAGACACTTTTTCAAAAAAATTTCTTTTTTTCGTTGATTTTAAATTATATTATTTTTTAATGTGTTTTTCGATATTCCGGAATATTCTGCATGAAGGAAATACTTTTTTTTATTGGGAAAAAACTGGAAAAATTCAGGAAAATCAGATTATTTGATCTTTTTCGACTTCTTTTGTAACATTTTGGATATTCTAGCATGCATGGGGTGTTTTCAGTGTGTAAAATCCAGCAAAGAAAGCATAATGGAATAATAATAAAAAAAGAATAAAAAAAATAAAATGGCGCGAGTAAGGTTTAAATTTCGAGACTCCCTAGCTCCCTTTAATATCAAAGTATAATTTTCAAACTCGGACCCTAAGTAGGGGTCTATGGTCCAAACATGACTGCCGAAAAAATTTTTTATACGCTAATTAGGGGGGTTTCAGTGGGCCCCTGAATGTATATTGCACAGATGAGAGGAGACAGCTTTTGAAGCAAAAGTGTGGAAGGCTTCACGTATCACCGTGGACTGGTTGGTAGACCACCCGACAATCAAAGTCATTGCTGGAGGTAGAGGTCCTGGGTTCGAATCCCAGGGACAGACACTTTTTCAAAAAAAATTCTTTTTTTCGTTTATTTTAAATTATATTATTTTTTAATGTGTTTTTCGATATTCCGGAATATTCTGCATGAAGGAAATACTTTTTTTTATTGGGAAAAAACTGGAAAAATTCAGGAAAATCAGATTATTTGATCTTTTTCGACTTCTTTTGTAACATTTTGGATATTCTAGCATGCATGGGGTGTTTTCAGTGTGTAAAATCCAGCAAAGAAAGCATAATGGAATAATAATAAAAAAAGAATAAAAAAAATAAAATGGCGCGAGTAAGGTTTAAATTTCGAGACCCCCTAGCTCCCTTTAATATCAAAGTATAATTTTCAAACTCGGACCCTAAGTAGGGGTCTATGGTCCAAACATGACTGCCGAAAAAAATTTTTATACGCTAATTAGGGGGGTTTCAGTGGGCCCCTGAATGTATATTGCACAGATGAGAGGAGACAGCTTTTGAAGCAAAAGTGTGGAAGGCTTCACGTATCACCGTGGACTGGTTGGTAGACCACCCGACAATCAAAGTCATTGCTGGAGGTAGAGGTCCTGGGTTCGAATCCCAGGGACAGACACTTTTTCAAAAAAAATTCTTTTTTCCGTTTATTTTAAATTATATTATTTTTTAATGTGTTTTTCGATATTCCGGAATATTCTGCATGAAGGAAATACTTTTTTTTATTGGGAAAAAACTGGAAAAATTCAGGAAAATCAGATTATTTGATCTTTTTCGACTTCTTTTGTAACATTTTGGATATTCTAGCGTGCATGGGGTGTTTTCAGTGTGTAAAATCCAGCAAGGAAAGCATAATGGAATAATAATAAAAAAAGAAAAAAAAAATAAAATGGCGCGAGTAAGGTTTAAATTTCGAGACCCTCTAGCTCCCTTTAATATCAAAGTATAATTTTCAAACTCGGACCCTAAGTAGGGGTCTATGGTCCAAACATGACTGCCGAAAAAAATTTTTATGCGCTAATTAGGGGGGTTTCAGTGGGCCCCTGAATGTATATTGCACAGATGAGAGGAGACAGCTTTTGAAGCAAAAGTGTGGAAGGCTTCACGTATCACCGTGGACTGGTTGGTAAAACACCCGACAATCAAAGTCATTGCTGGAGGTAGAGGTCCTGGGTTCGAATCCCAGGGACAGACACTTTTTCAAAAAAAATTCTTTTTTCCGTTTATTTTAAATTATATTATTTTTTAATGTGTTTTTCGATATTCCGGAATATTCTGCATGAAGGAAATACTTTTTTTTATTGGGAAAAAACTGGAAAAATTCAGGAAAATCAGATTATTTGATCTTTTTCGACTTCTTTTGTAACATTTTGGATATTCTAGCATGCATGGGGTGTTTTCAGTGTGTAAAATCCAGCAAGGAAAGCATAATGGAATAATAATAAAAAAAGAAAAAAAAAATAAAATGGCGCGAGTAAGGTTTAAATTTCGAGACCCTCTAGCTCCCTTTAATATCAAAGTATAATTTTCAAACTCGGACCCTAAGTAGGGGTCTATGGTCCAAACATGACTGCCGAAAAAAATTTTTATGCGCTAATTAGGGGGGTTTCAGTGGGCCCCTGAATGTATATTGCACAGATGAGAGGAGACAGCTTTTGAAGCAAAAGTGTGGAAGGCTTCACGTATCACCGTGGACTGGTTGGTAAAACACCCGACAATCAAAGTCATTGCTGGAGGGAGAGGTCCTGGGTTCGAATCCCAGGGACAGACACTTTTTCAAAAAAATTTCTTTTTTTTTCGTTTATTTTAAATTATATTATTTTTTAATGTGTTTTTCGATATTCCGGAGTATTCTGCATGAAGGAAATACTTTTTTTTATTGGGAAAAAACTGGAAAAATTCAGGAAAATCAGTTTATTTGCTCTTTTTCGACTTCTTTTGTAACATTTTGGATATTCTAGCATGCATGGGGTGTTTTCAGTGTGTAAAATCCAGCAAAGAAAGCATAATGGAATAATAATAAAAAAAGATTAAAAAATAAAATGGCGCGAGTAAGGTTTAAATTTCGAGACCACCTAGCTCCCTTTAATATCAAAGTATAATTTTCAAACTTGGACCCTAAGTAGGGGTCTATGGTCCAAACATGACTGCCGAAAAAAATTTTTATACGCTAATTAGGGGGGTTTCAGTGGGCCCCTGAATGTATATTGCACAGATGAGAGGAGACAACTTTTGAAGCAAAAGTGTGGAAGGCTTCACGTATCACCGTGGACTGGTTGGTAAAATACCCGACAATCAAAGTCATTGCTGGAGGGAGAGGTCCTGGGTTCGAATCCCAGGGACAGACACTTTTTCAAAAAAATTTCTTTTTTTTTTCGTTTATTTTAAATTATATTATTTTTTAATGTGTTTTTCGATATTCCGGAGTATTCTGCATGAAGGAAATACTTTTTTTTATTGGGAAAAAACTGGAAAAATTCAGGAAAATCAGTTTATTTGCTCTTTTTCGACTTCTTTTGTAACATTTTGGATATTCTAGCATGCATGGGGTGTATTCAGTGTGTAAAATCCAGCAAAGAAAGCATAATGGAATAATAATAAAAAAAGATTAAAAAATAAAATGGCGGGAGTAAGGTTTAAATTTCGAGACCCCCTAGCTTCCTTTAATATCAAAGTATAATTTTCAAACTTGGACCCTAAGTAGGGGTCTATGGTCCAAACATGACTGCCGAAAAATTTTTTTATACGCTAATTAGGGAGTTTTCAGTGGGTCCCTAAATGTATACTACCCGACAAGCAAGGTCATTGCTGGAGGGAGAGGTCCTGGGTTCGAATCCCAGGGAGAGGCACTTTTTCAAAAAAATTTCTTTTTTTTTCGTTTATTTTAAATTATATTATTTTTTAATGTGTTTTTCGATATTCCGGAGTATTCTGCATGAGGGAAATACTTTTTTTTATTGTGAAAATGGGAAAAAAATGGAAAAATTCAGGAAAATCAGTTTATTTGCTCTTTTTCGACTTCTTTTGTAACATTTTGAATATTCTAGCATGCATGGGGTGTTTTCAGTGTTTAAAATCCAGCAAAGAAAGCATAATGGAAAAATAATAAAAAAAGAATAAAAAAATAAAATGGCGCGAGTAAGGTTTTAATTTCGAGACCCCCTAGCAGTGTTTTCATCTCAGAAAAAAAATGGGTGAGAATTTCTCACCCTTTCTCAAAAACAGGGTGAGATTTCAAAAATTAAAAAAAAAAAAACACACAGACTTGAAAAAAAATCATTTCTTTAATTATAGTGCATTTTTAGCATCTTCTAATTTTGCTGCATCATCATATGGAAAATGATGTTCTACATCTACTTTTTCATCAGCTATTCTCATTAGGTAGCTCAAATGCGTATTTGTTTTGTTTTGATCGTTTCTACCCACATTTGTTTCATTTTCATTTGTCCGTTTCGGAGTAGAAGATATTGGCTTTACAAGGTATTTGTCCAGCTTACATTAACGAGCAAAAAATTTGAACGTCTTACACGGAGAAACCTTACCTACGGTAAACACGTTGTTGCAGAGAAATGCGTTCTGAAAGAGGTTCCGTGGTTCGGAAGGATGGTGTTCTGTTGTTCTTAAAGGTTCTGAACAATACTGGTAAATAGGGAAGCTAGATAATGGGGCAGATGTTGAAAATAATAAAAGATCCAGGAAGAAAAGTGAAACGGATTTTATTCTAAATGGCGCAAATGAGAAATTTTTTTCAAAATGCGAGAAATTCGCGAATTTTGAAATTGGTTTATAGAAAACGCGAATTTCTCGCTGTAATCATTTTTTAATGCGAGAATATAAAAAAATATGCGAGATTCTCGCGTTCTCGCGCTGTAGTGAAAACACTGAGCTCCCTTTAATATCAAAGTATAATTTTCAAACTCGGACCCTAAGTGATGGTCCAAACATGACTGCCGAAAAAAATTTTTATACGCTAATTAGGGGGGTCTCAGTGGGTCCCTAAATGTATATTGCACAGATGAGAGGAGACAGCTTTTGAAGCAAAAGTGTGGAAGGCTTCACGTATCACCGTGGACTGGTTGGTAGACCACCCGACAAGCAAGGTCATTGCTGGAGGTAGAGGTCCTGGGTTCGAATCCCAGGGACAGACGCTTTTTCAAATAATTTTCCTTTTTTTTATTGTTTATTTTAAATTGTATTATTTTTTAATGTGTTTTTCGATATTGTGGAGGGTACTGCATGTAGGAAATAATATTTTTTATTTGGAAAGTGGGAAGAAACTGGAAAAATCCAGGAAAATCCGTTTGTTTGCACTTTTTCGACTTCTTTTGTAACATTTTGGATATTCTGAAATGCATGCGGTGTTTTCTGTGTGTGAAATCCAGCAAAGAAAGCCTAATGGAATAAAAAAAAAGAATAAAAAAATAAAATGGCGCGAGTAGGGTTTAAATATCGAGACCCCCTAGCTCCCTTTTTTATCAAGGTTCAATTTTCAAACTCGGACCCTAAGTAGGGGTCTGTGGTCCAAACATGACTGAAGAGGAAGATTTTTACAGGCCAATTAGTGGGTCTGAGTGGGCCCCAAAAGGTATATTGCGAAAATGAGATGAGAGAGATTTGGAAGCGAAACTGTGGTAGGCTTCACGTATCACCGTGGACTGGATGGTAGGCCACCAGACATGCAAGTTCGCTGCTGGAGGTAGGGTTCCTGGGTTCAAATCCCAGGGAGAGACTCTTTTTCAAAAAAAAAAAAAATTTTGTTGTTTATTTTAAATTGTATTATTTTTTAATGTGTTTTTCGATATTCTGGAGGGTACTGCATGTAGGAAATAATATTTTTTATTTGGAAAGTGGGAAGAAACTGGAAAAATCCAGGAAAATCAGTTTATTTGCTCTTTTTCGATTTCTTTTGTAACATTTTGGATATTCCAGCATGCATGGGGTGTTTCTGTGTGTGAAATCCAGCTGAGAAAGCGTAATGGAATAATAAAAAAAAAGACACTATAAAACAGGTAACAAATAACGGAGTAAAAACAGGTAAGAAATAAATTTCATTTTTTTGCTTTTTTCCGGGAATAATAAAATCCCATATCTACCAATTGTTTTATGCACTTTTTATATTCAATTGCTTCTTCGCCGTGATAAATTTCTTCACTGTGAATTGTTATTGTTGAGAACAGATTAACTCCCCCCGAATATTAAATAATATTGAAATAGTTCTTCCACCAGTACTTTCCCGCCCCGGAACATTTACATTTTTAAAAATCCCGCCATTTCCCGCCCCGGAACATTTACATATCCCACATTTACATTTTTAAAAAATGTAAATGTGGGATATATATATATATATATATATATGGAAACATGATATATATATATATATATATATATATATATATATATATATATATATATATATATATATATATATATATATATATATATATATATATATATATATATATATATATATATATATATATATATATATATATATATATATATATATATATATATATATATATCATGTTTCCATATATATATATATACACTGGTTATCATAAATTAAGGAAAATTCACAAAAATCGCGATAACTCAAGAAATTACACATGGAATTTTATGAAACTTACCCACAATATACAACACATAGTAAGGTATTAAACAACATAAAAAGAAATTATCAGACATTAATAGTAGTATAGAAATTAGCACATGTATAAAATAAACAAATTGGAAGTATCGGTTTGCAATAGAAAAAGTACCTTTAATATGGAATATGATTGCCTCTAGAAGCAATACAGCACAAACAGCGATGTGTGATGCTTTCAATTATGCGGTCTATCAGTTCAATAGGAAGTGAGAGCCATTGCTCTTGTAAAGCAGTTGCAAGCGTGGCAAGGGTCTGAGGGGGCGGATTGATGGCAGATACACGCCTCCCTAGAGCATCCCAAACGTGCTCGATAGGATTCAAGTCCGGGGATCGAGCTGGCCACTCCATGCGAGTAATTGTTTCCTGTTGAAGATAATCATCAACAATGCGAGCTCTGTGTGGTCTTGCATTATCGTCCTGTAACAGGAAGCAATCACCAATTGCCCCGGCATATGGGCGCACATAAGCATCAAGGATGTTGTCTCGATAAACCTGAGCATTCACGGTTCCCCTTGGAAAGACATGGAGGTATGTGCGCCCTCCTAAGGATATGCCTCCCCAAGCACAGACACTGCCTCTTCCGTATGCATCTCTTTCACGGATGTTTGATGGATGATAACGGGTCCCAGGTTCTCTCCATATCAAATAACGTCTACTGTCACTTTCTAGACTAAACCTGGACTCATCCGTAAAGAGAACAGGCCTCCATTGATCTGACGTCCAGTGGACATGTTGTCGGGCCCACTGCAAACGGTCTCTCCTATGGCGTGATGTGAGCGGCACGCAAATGGCTGGTCGTCTCGCATACAGACCACCTTCGTGGAGCCTTCTGCGCACAGTTGACGTTGACACCAACCTTCCGGTGGCTGCAGCAAGAGAGGATCTAAGATGTGTCGGAGTAGCGGTTCTATTCCTGCGTGCACTTAATGTCAAATATCGGTCATCGGCACTGGTCGTAACAGTTGGCCGTCCTTGACTGAACCTCCTAGATGCCGAATCTGTGGTTTGAAATTGCCTCCAAAGTCTATGAACCACAGATGGACTCACATTTAGCCATCTGGCCACTTCTGATTGACTCTGCCCAGCCTCTAGTCTCCCGATGGCTCTCCATCGTAGTTCTTCAGGCAAATGATGCCTAGAGGTCATTATTACGAATTGGCTATCTCAGATTTTCAATGTCGCAATCACAGTAAAATTTGTGTGCTTTCTCTCAAACTTGGACTTTTATGCTCCAGGTAGATGACGTAAGCCGAGTGCAGCGCCACTAATTTGCATATTGCAATTTTACTCAGCTACTCTTAGTGGACAACATATGCAAATTTTGCACGGTTTGGCTTACTTTTGAAAGAGTTATCGCTATTTTTGTGATTTTTCCTTAATTTATGATAACCAGTGTATATATATCCCACATTTACATTTTTTAAAAATCCCTAATATATTCGATACTTTATCATCACAAATAAAGCATTTGTGTTAGCTTATTGTGATGAGAACAAAGTAAATAAGCATATAAAGCATTTGTGTTTGAAAGCTTATTTATCTTAAACAAAATAAATAAACATGACTAACGGATGATAACAACACGAAACATATTTTAAATGGAAACGTAATGTTTCAATTACACGCAAATGTAATCTTTTATAGCATTTTAAGTTGAGAGACGTTCTTTTATTAAAACTAAAATACAATGAATAAAGTGAATTAGCTTTCCATTTCTCGATCAAATCAGTATAGAAATAAAAAGCTTTCAGTTAAACTTTTGACTCCAAAATTCTATAGAACCGCCATTATTTTAAAGGAAATTTGACTTACTTATGCAAATTTTTCAAATGGCTGCATTTAATAGTATTTTAACTTATTGACAATAACAAAATAAGGCTTTTACATTACATTAAAAAAATAATAATATTCAGCTATATTCACGCAATTAAGATGCATGGAACGAACATCGTGATGTTTTTCTATTATAATGGTATTATGCAATTAATGGTATTATGCAATTAATGGTATTTTACAGCATTGGTATAGTATTATGCAAAAAATATACATCAATGAATTGAATATCGTAACGGTGGTAAGTTTTTACATAACATTACATAGGTCTCGCACAATATAACTTTAATGTTCTATATTAAAATAAAATTCTTGTTAATACTTTTTGGTCTATATTATATAAATATTTGTTGTATATTTTCGTTCCGTGTATGTTATGGAAACCATATTAAGTAAAAAGTTTTCAGTTTCATATAGATATATCAGGAACACAAATTAGTTCGGTCGATTTTTTTTGTGGTCAAAAATGCATTTATTTCAGAACAGAATGAATAAACAGATTAATCAAAGAATTGTCCATCGCTGGCTACTACTCCCCCCCCCTCTCAGGCAATTTTCGAATTCCACCTCGAAAATTCGTCTTGTCTTTTGAGGCGATTTAAGTTAGGTGCCAATTTTCGATTTCTGCGAAATAAGTGAACCGGTGACCTGCCAAATCGTGCTGCATCCGACGGAACAACCAGTAATCAGAATGAGCAATGTCCGATGAATAAGGCGGGTGCGGTGAAATATCCCACTTGAGTTTTTCAAAATAATTTTTTACGACTTTTGAGAACGTCAGGCC
Source organism: Parasteatoda tepidariorum (assembly GCF_982258835.1). Lineage (NCBI taxonomy): Eukaryota > Metazoa > Arthropoda > Arachnida > Araneae > Theridiidae > Parasteatoda > Parasteatoda tepidariorum. The sequence continues at coordinate 102,087,424 of NC_141758.1, forward strand.
TAGCGTTATCATTCACAATAACTTTTTCATGTTTTTGCTCGTATTCCGGGCGTTTTTCTCGTAATGCACGGCACAAACGATATATATATATATATATATATATATATATATATATATATATATATATATATATATATATATATATATATATATATATATATATATATAATACAAATAAAATCCCGGATATAACCCCGGATCTTAAGTCACCCTTTTTGAGAAAATCCTACTTTACGTTTTTCTAACAGATCAAAATAATTTTTTCTCTACAAAACCAGCACAAACATTTTCTCAGTTTCCATTTTTTTTTCTTTTTCTTTTTGAAAATAGGAGCGATGATAGATAGATTTATTTAAAAGCTTTTCGTAGCTCTTCAGACGTCCGTCTTTTTCTATTTTATTGTATTTGAAAGAAAGGATTGAAAATATGACGCTGCTGCTATAGACGCCTCTTCGAGCTGTAACATGCATCTCACTACTTTTAAAATTATTCCTATGTCTGATTTAACGTCCGATGATAGCGAAGACGAGCAAAGTAAATCGGAGGATACACCCACAACTGATCTAGAGTTAGGCAGCATAAAAACTCTGAAACATTTGCGAATGCTAATCATAAATCAAATTTGCAAATAATAGTATCAAGAGCGATATAGTTGAAATTTTAGTTAAAGACAACAAAAAAAAAACTTATAAATATTACACGTTTTCAAATTTTTTCTAATAGTTTATCAGTGTCTTGTCACATAAAAATTTACTTACATTTTTACACCACCGATTTAACCACCACTGTTTTTTTAATTTTATTTTATAACCGTCGTTGAACAGCCGACCCAACATTTGGGTTTACGACTACTAATGTTCAACTCCGTAGCCTTGTAATTTGGAACCCAATACAGAAGACAAGGGAAGTCCTGGATCAAGTATTGGGGGAAATTCGCCTTCGAGGAGGACTTTTTGATGGAACTAACCCGCATTTGCATTGCGAGAGGAAGACCACGAGAATTTTCCTTGGTAAGCCTGACGGCAAGGGGACTCTAACTCATGATCCGTCTACCACTGAGGATAGTTCACGTCAGCACTGTGGTTTGTGCAAGCCGGATGCGTATTCGTATCGACCAGCCATCGGTGGGATTCGAACCCGGTTCACTTCATTGGAAAGCGAACGCTCTATCCCCTGAGTCATCACAGCTCAACCACCACTGTTTCGAGCAAATGTCGAGGTAAATTCTTTTAATAGACAGACTATAAGTAGGCTCTAGCTAAAATGTCTTATGTAGAGTCACGTCACAGGCAATGATCGTGATCGACTTTTTTTGTGGGGAGTGATAGATTTGTTCTGGCACAAGAGGATCTAATTTTAATGTAAATCTCTTTTTTCTAAATTATTTTTTGTTTTCTCTGCACATATATAAAGACCTTCATTTCTTATATTAACCAATGATTTCCAAACTTGGTCCTATTTATTATTTCAATATACTTAAACATGAGGACAAGTTGCAAAATTATAGAAATATTAGTTGGGCCAAAATGTGGCCTAATTGTAATGGCAATATTCCCTTTATAATAAAAGACTATTGCTTATGTTCTAGATATACATATTCAGGGGTGATTGTGAGCCCAAGTCAAAATTCCGGAAAATTTCCAGAGTTTAAAAAAAAATTAAATTGAAAAAAATTTAAACTAGGTTTTTCTAGGAGAAGTAAATATAATTTACAAATGTGTCTTACTTTCTTGAGTTTATGATTATAACTATTTACTGATAAAAAAATGTATCTGGCTCTCCCTTACAAACAAAATAAACTGTGTTTTTAAGTTCCACTTTTGGAAATTTGATTTTTTGAAACGTCTGGACCTTCGATCTCCGGAAACTTCCGGATCACTGTTAGCGAAAAATCCGGAATTCTTCCGGAGCACAATCAGCCCTGCATCTTTCTACACTAAACTATAATTCTGATACGCGGTTAGACATATCGTTCAAATTTACTAAACTACCCCACCAAGCTGCAAAAATGGGGCTTAATAGGACGCGCCCCATTAAAATCTGCAATGATTTAAAAGTTTGACACTCCAAGCTGCCAGTCCTAAGAGCGAGAGTTCGATCTGTCGTATAGTATGTAATCATAAAGTTTATTTATTAGGAAGTTAATATTTTTTAATACAGAATCAATTATTTATTTACTGTACGGTAATTTAGATATAATATTTTAAATTATCACTCAAAATATTCCCCTTTATCAAGAAAGCGTCTGTTTAACTAAAAAAATTCTGAAGACTTGTGTTCTCAGCATATATAGTTCGTTTACCAAGAGTTGGCACTTGGTTCCACCTCGTCGGACGAAGAGTTCATTTAAGCGCGGAAGTAAGATTCGAAACTTCTCCGCTCTTGAAATTGAGACAACCCTTACTGCGCGCCAAACGCAAACAGTGAATTCTTTTTGAGTCACTTACTTTGCTTTATCATCTGCTATTATACCTTTCGTTACTGCAGCTAATTAAATATATTGAAGGCAAAATGTCTCAAAAAGTACAAACTATTTAGGCAAAAGAGAGAAATATCAACAAATTTAAGAAATATTTAATGTTAAAAAAATGCACATAAAGATTATGAAAGAAATGTTTTTGTCATACGATAGTCGAATCGTAACCTTGTTCAGAATTTTTCACATCCATCTCCCAAAAATAGCGGAACAGTATCTTCGGATACCCGCTCCCGTGGTATGGTATAAAGCACCTAACAGCTAATTCCAAGAGCGCTAGTCTTTAGGGCAGTCTGTCATATTGTAATACAAATAAAAATTAAAAAAAAGAATTAGCCAATTCTTTCTTCAAAATTAGTTGGGGTACAAAGGGTTAATTATCAATTTCTTTTTGTGTGTTACTTGTATATACAAAAATGCCTATATTCTACCATTATATTAACCTTTAACTTTCAACCTATGAAAATTCTCTTAATTTTAAACATCAGTGTAATACACATTATATAGATCATACAGCTAAAAGTTTCCATTTGAAAAAATGGTTTTAAATTTCGTCATTAGATGGTGCAGTACATGTAAAATCATAATACATATAAGTTATTACCATGGTGGGTACCCTTCCAGCTTACTGTTGATCAACAATGCATATGCTTAGAGCACACAGGTGTTAAATTAGTAATAGTATTCAGTTATTCTTAGATTTTTTTTTATTGATATCATTCTTTTTCTTTGTCAGAGTGCCCCAAGTTGGCAGAATTTTAAATTTTAACAATTCATGATGCGATCAACATAGCATGTATTTGAAATTTCATACAAATCAGTTCAGAAAAACTGAAGCTACAAGCATTTAAGAACCATCAGTTTAATTTGAAATACTTTGTCGTGTTGAGAGAGTGAATTACGACAAACAATAAATAAGAATCTCCATTTAGTAACAAAAATGTCATTTCAATTTTTATTCATTATCAGGCATGATTAGGCCTACATACAATTTGCATAGTAAATTCATATGGACAATGATTTTTTTTATTATCATTTCTACAGGCAATAATTTAATGACATAAATAAATAACATCTAAAAAAAAAGAACAACAAAATTTATACAGGCAGTGAATTTTCATCAACAATAGGGTTAAATGAAAATAAAATAAAAAAAGATCAAATATATATATATATATAAGTATGTATACATATATAGAAATGTATATTTATATAACATAATCAATACACGAGAAAGGAATGTTAGAGTCCAGTGTAGTGCTGATCTTGTTCTAAAGATAAAGTTGGCTCGCGGTTTCTCGCGTCATGCCTTTTTCTTTCCACGTTTACTGAATCACTAAAAAAAATTTAAGCAAGTCAATGCTTCAAAAAGAGCTAGACAAATACATTGTGGAATATTGATATTTTTAACAATTGCAATAACAATATTTCAAGAAATATTCTGACAATATATCATGAATCTGATCACGATATCTTATGGAAAAAGCCGAATGCATGGTGAAAATGTAATCATTATCAACTATAAATATGGAATATAATAATACCACAATCATTAGCAAACCATTATTATAGAATATTATAATATTACGAAAACAACATAATATATTGAATACAATAATATCAAGAATACTATGAATAACGATAATTATAAAATATATTAGCGTCAAAATTGATAAATTTCAATTGGGTAGCAAAATATAGATCAATGTAAAAATGATAACGAGTTAACAGTTAATTTGGATATTAATAAACATAGATTCAAATTTATTTATTTACAATAGATAGCGTTTTCTATAGTAGAGGATGTGCTAATTTCTTATCTTTTATATTGTTTTATTTTTACCATACCTTTCTTCAAGTGTTGATGATTCATTTCACTATATTATTGTTAATCTATATAAATCAAGCAGAATGTTTATATGTACGTATGTTTATATGTAAACAAATCTACAATTCAGAACCCATCTGATATATAAACCACAGGTTCCTTACAACAAAAAAATTTTATCGAGTGTTTCTATAAACTTAATTAGTTTAATTCTCAATATTGGCCCTAAAATGACTTTCAATATTGGAACAAGTTTCATTTCTAGCTAGGACCAATATTGAAAAATCTAGACACCCTAATTTTTACCCAGGATAGAAAGATCAAATCAGGGTTGCCACTCAAAACTGGAAAAAGAAATTCCCTGTACATATTACACACAATACATTAAGAGGAAACACAATAACTCTGCCCTTGTGTGATCTATATTGGGTTAACTATACCCAATATAGCAGAAAAACTTAAAGAGAGAAAAAGAAATAACCGAACGTACTCAAATAATGCTACAGTAAATTAAATAGTTAAGCATAGCTGAAATATCATCCTTAAATATCTCAGAGAATTTTTGAACACAATTATTTTTTTTGAAAAATTGTTTTAAAAAAAGGAAAATTTTGAATTGCAACATGACTTTTTAATGTGTTAAGTTTGCACTGATTCTATTGTAAGTCTATGTTGTTTTTCGATCACTTTTTTCAACGGTTATTTTTATGATATTCTGTATGGTTTTAAAAAAACCAATATTTTTAACACGATATTACGATGTGCGAGTTTCGAATTTGAGTCATAAGTTTTTGGTTCGCATTATTTTTGCCAATTTTATTATAAATCCATGTGATGTTTCCAGTGTGTTTTTTTCTTGGCATTTATAACTACCAATTTTCAAGTGGTTTTAGAAGTCTCGTTACAATATTACAAATCGTGGAGTTATAAATAGCACATTTAATTTATCACTTTTTGACGTGCTTCATTTTTGCCAATTTCATCATAAATCTGAATGAATTCTAATAATTAAAAATAGCTAGTGTTTACAACACCAATTTTAAGATAAAAACTATCATATTTGCCGCAAACATTTCAAAATACGCATGCGGCCCTTCGTTAGTCAACATGCTGTGCAATTGGCGCTTCACTCTAAAAGGTTGTGCACCCCTAACATAAAGTATCTGCTTTGAGCGGTCACCATTTTTTTTTAAAAAACAAGAATAAACAAAGTTCCCTGTATTTCTCCAGCTTGTAAAGAAAAATAAAAATTCCCTGCATTTTCCCTGTTATTTTAGGTGAGTTTTAAAATACCTGTATTTTCCAGGTTTTTCCCTGTGTAGTGTAAATAGAATTAAAATGTTACCTGAAGAATGGCAGAATAGAAATGAAAGTTTCCTTGTCTGGGTTGCTGAGAAGGTCAGAGTTGGACTGCAACAACCAATTTAGGACACAGCGAAGATAGTGCTGCAGGCGCTTTCTTCTCAATTCCACAATTTTTGCATCCTGTTAAGCACACATTAATTATTACACAAGGCTCTATAAGAAAATAATTTGATAAGTAGAAATACACTAGAAGATCTTTATAAAGTAATTCTATAGCAATTGGAGACTGATCGTTCTATGGTTTAGTTCAAAATTAAGATCTGTAGATGAATGGGTCCCCCTATAAACGGGTGTGACACATAGGTGGGGCAGAAGTCCAATCCTCAGTCATAAATGGGCCATTGGAAAACAAGAACAATCGCACCCCCTCTGACTTAACAACAACACAATCCTATAAATTGCAATTCAACATTAACATAACAGGTGCTGAACTTTAGGTATTGAAATTGCTTTAAAGAAATTTTTGCAATGAAGCAAGAATTATTAACTTTCTACATTATTTGTTTAATTTTTTTTTTAAATACAGTACAGAACCCGTTATCCGGAAATCAGAAAACCGGAAAACCAAGAAACCGGAACGAAATTCAACAAATTTTCCAGCCATTTTTTTTAAAAAAAATTTTTTTTTTCTCATAAGATTTTAGAATTTTTCTTTCTTTTTTGAAAGATGTTTACCTTACCATCATTTTGGAAATAATCATTAGTGTATTACTTCATCGTTTTTTCTTCTTTTTAAGATTATTTCCAAATATTTTTTTTTAGCTGGTGTTAACAATAAAAAGAACGGCTTTTTGTAGCGATTCAGAAAACCGGAAAAATCAGTTATCCGGAACAGCGATGGTCCCGATCGTTCCGGATAATCGGTTCCCTACTGTATTAAGATTTTATAAGTTAAGCATACCAAAATTGATAAATTAGAAAATTTCAATCTTATTTTTTGTAAATAATACATATTTAAATGCATATTTTTGAGTTAAGCATTTATCTTTAAGAATTGTTTTAAAGAATTTTGTGATTGATCTATTCCTGACTAATGTTACTGCCATGTTTAGTAGGTCAGTTTAAAGACACATGAAAAGTTATTTATGATTTAAAAATCATATGAAACGTAAAGTTTTCAAGTTTTACATCATAAAGATCTTCTACTATATTTATTTGCATGCAAAGATAAAAAGTGATTGCTCTATAGATAAGAGTCATTGTTTTATATCAGTTGCAAATCAATATTGGTATATAGAACATAAAATGTTAGTGTGAGGTAATAGTGGATTCTACATTTCAACAGTTTTAAAATGCATAGCACCAAATGGAAGATTTTCAAAAAATATTTTCTTTTCAGTAATTCTGCTAATGGGTCATTAGAACTCAAGACTTCCAAATTTCCATGTCAAAAATTTGTTCTATCATACTTGCTATTTCAATAACAGAAAAATTAAACATTTTATAAGAAATTAATTTCTTGACAACCCCCTCCCTTTTAAGAAATATTTTCTGGAGATAAGAAAAAAAGAATTAATGCATTTACATAATAGAAAATAACAGATAAGATAATCATATATAACAGATAAAAACTATGAACCCTGCTTATCATGAAAATGGTTATATATATACATACATACATACATATAGCTTTTTCTTCTTAGAAATTTCTTCCCCTTTTTTGTCCTTGTTTATTATACTAGTCTATTACCTTTTCTTTAATTCGAAATATTCCTTTCCATTCTGTTTTCAAGTACTTTTAAATAAATTCTTAAACATAGATATTTTGAGTTTTTTTTTTTAAATCAATAAACTTTAAAGTATAAAAAAGATTTTTTAATCACCTTTTTTCCTATAGTTTTTTTGGGTGGAAAGTCGAAAGTATTTACAATAGGGTCTTTCTTCTTCAACAGTTTGTGAAAAGCATAAAACTGGGCATATCTTCGATAAACATTCCATTCATCATCCCTTATGCGAACATAAACCTAAATAAAAAAATTTAAAATTGATAATAGTATCTTTTTTTAAAATGCACTTTATTATTTCAGATAATGTATAATAGTTATATCTGATATAATAAGATTGCTATACGGATAGAGATAGGAGGTTGAATGATATAGTTGACATTTTTGTGATTAAGTGAATTAACTTCAAAGTTTGTGCAATGAAAATATGGAAAAAAGATGTCATGTCTTTTTTTTAAGTCTGCAAGCTACAAATTAGAAAAACCTATAAATTATTAAGGATCAAGGGGGATTAAGCATTGTTTATATATAAATTTGAGGCTTTCTGAACAGATATTGTATCAACAAATATATTGGGTCAACAAAAAAAAAAGATGGAAACTTTTTGACATATTTATTTAAATAATTTACTTTATAGAACAGTGAAATAATGAGCCGCAATTGACTGGTTTCTCTGCCCAGACACATTGTTCAATAAGTAAAATCTATCTGAGAAAGAATCCATACCTGATAAACATGATGAATATCGGCAGTCTTTCCAGTAAGAAATGCTGATGGTATCCACACGTTTATCAAAGGCCTAGAAGCTGCACTTTGAGAAGACCTAAACATAATTAGAAGTTGTTTCAACAGTTAGTAGGCTTCTAATAAATAGCAAAAGTATTTCTGCATTTTTTTCTATAATAGCTTTTAAAAATTGACATGTATGTCATAGTGGGATTTTTAGCATAATTGTCTTAACATTAAATGGATGCAAATTTCTTTTAAATAGTCACAATGAGTTAAACCAATGGACTGTCCAATCTTTTTGTAACAGATTTCATTTTACTTTTTAACCACTGTTGAACAGCCGACCCAAGATATTTCATGTCTGTACTGTGGTAGGTGCACGCCAGATGCGGAATATGTATCCAGCCATTGCTGGGATTTGAACTTAGTTCACCTCATTGGAATGAAAACACTCTATCCCCTGAGCCATTGCGGCTTTTTGCAACATATTAGGTTTTTGTGACTTTGTGAAAATCTGAGCATCATTTTCTGAATCTAACATTGCCCTTATCTAACATTAACATTCTGAATCTAACAGTAAAACAAATTCCTATTTATTGTGAAAAATAAAAAAAATTTCAAAGGTTTTTTGTTTTAAAAGCATAAATAAATTAACCTAGCACTAGTAAAGTTAGTATGAGTATTAAAGTTAGTAAAACAGTAAAAAAAAAATCTTTAAAATATTTTTAAACAAATATACAAAATGGGAATTATAATTTTTATTAGATACCATTGCATATGAACAAGTAAAATTTTAAAATTGTATAACACATGCAAAATATCCAAATAAGCAAGTCAAAAATATGTCAATATATTCACTTACGCATCATAGTCAGATGTGATGCTTAGATCATCATCTGATGTTTGATTATCATCAAGAAGCTAAGTTTAAAGAAAAGAATATCAGTTACAGTAAAGAAATATCATTTCAATACAAAACAAAAATAAAGGCAATAAAACTAAGAGAAAAAGAAACTCTTTAAATTTCAATAAAGTAAGATACTCAATTTTTAAATGTTTAACTTCTCTGACCAACTGCAAATATATCAGTTTTTTTCTACAATAATTTTAAATAAACTAGTTTGTTTCATTGAAAAGTATGTAGGATACAAAGAGTTACCTAATTCTCAAACTAAATTAAATGGACAACTAACTCAAACTAAACTAAGCCAATGTATTAAAAATTTATAAGAAGTCATTCAAATAAATATTATGTAATCATATATTTGACAATTTTGGACTCCCTCTGGGCCTTGTCAGCAAAAGTAAGCAAATTACAAAACCCTTTCATGCAACAACCTCCATCCTTCTTTTCAGCTATATCCATGACTTTTACTGTAGTAATTTAATTTTAGGATTGAATTCAAATTAAAGTTGTAGCTTTGTCCCAAACAAAATTAACTTTTTCATTTATTTTATAATATTTTGAGTAGAATACTTTTTAGGAATCCTTCTGTAAGTCAACACTCAACTTTGTCTAAAGTAAGAACTTTCCTAGCCATTCGTCTGAACCTGCGGCGGTGACTATGGGTAACGAGGTATAACTACTTCAAGCAGGGGTGTGCGGTCATTATTTAGGACAGGTTTTGGCTGGAGTCTGCGAGAGAAAGGTAATTTTTTTTCTTCGGTCTATTGTGAGTGAAGAGAAGCTACCTTCCCTACGATGCACCATTCTTGTTTCCATAGCAGCAGACGGCCTCAGACTTTGTGGTGAGGGAAGTTCTCGCCGTAGACAAACTATAGACCTAAAACTCTTTGAGGGAGTTTTTTCCAGCACTTATATTTCCCCGAATTTCCTTCATATTTAAAATGTTTCCAGACATAATATTTATTTCCCGTTTTGTTCTTATTTATTTTTTGCATTTTAATTTTTTTTTTGAAATAAGAGTATTTTAATAACTTATTTAAGCATTACTCATATATCTCTTTCCCCCATTAGGCGCTTACGTATTACTTGAACATCTCTTTATTACAAAATTTTTAATTTCATTGATAATAAAATGTATAACAACAGTTTTATAATTCATAGAAATATTTAACTACTACTCTGTAATTTTAAACTACTCACTGGTCCCCTTAATTCTACTAAATCTTCCTTCAGTCTCCTAATAAAGTTTTCTCGTTGTAGTAGTGCTCGATGAAGACGTTCGTTGAACTCAATTAACTCACCATGCATTTCAGCAACCTATTCATCAATAAAAGAACTTAATTAATGTAAGACAACAACAGAAAAAAATATTTGACAAAAATTTATGATAGACTCAACAAAACACAATATCTTAACTACTGCATTTCAGAAATTAATTTTACGCTACAATCTAGGACAAAATTTTACTTTGCCTGACACTTCATGAATATTTTCATATAATTAGACTTAAAACTTTGAAAGACCACTAGAGTCGCAATCAAGGTAAGGAGTTTATCAACGGTTGTCCTGGAGAGCCGCGGTGGCTCAGGGGATAGAGCGTTCGCCTTTCAATGATTTGATCCGGGTTCGAATCCCGGCGATGGCTGTTCGATATGAATTCCGCATCCGCCTTCCACCAATCACACTGCTGATATGAAATATCCTCAGTGGTAGATGCATCATAGGTTAGTGTCTCCTTGCCATCAGGCTAACCATCGAAGGTTCTCGTGGTCTTCCTCTACATGTAACGCAAATAAGGGTTTGTTTCATCAAAAAGTCTACCACGAAGGCAAAATTTTCCCTAATACATGATACAGGAGTTCCCTCGCTTTCTGGATTGGGTTCAAAATAACAAGGTTACATAGTTGAACATTAGTAGTCATAAGCCCAAATTGGGTTGGCTGTTCAACGACAGTTATAAAAATAATAGTTAGACAATATAACAGTTGTTCTGAGACCCAAGATTGCAGAGAACCTCGGTCAAAATTCCTTAAAAAACATGTATTTTTTAGTTAATAAAGAAATAAACAAAGAAATTTTTTTAACATACATTTGTTATAGTCCATGATTTTTCATTGCAATAATGCTTACAACTCAAATGATATAACAACTCAATAAGCATTGTTTTCACTAACAATATAATAAGCACTAATGAAACTACTGGAGTTAATAATTTAGTAAGATTTATGAAAATGGACATTTCGAGAATCAAATAGCAAATTATGATTTAAAAAGAGTTTTTTTTTAAACAGCATATAAAATGTGAAAATTACACTTTCGTTCTAAGGTCCATAAAACCTATATACCACTTTGATAACATATTTAAATAATAGAATGTACTTTCTCAAATATAAGGAAAAAACTACTACAGAGACTATTATTTTTTAATCTATATATAACCCAATAATATATAGATTTTGAAAAGCTTTGAAGCAATAACTTGTGATAATACAGTATACTTTCAATATCTCAAAGTTGAAGGGACGTTAAAAAATTTCGAGATAGCGATTTTCAAGATAACAAGTTCAGAACAAAGTATGTTCTGAAAAGTAAAAAAATATATTTTAAAATATTACTCTAAAAAGTTGAGTCATGAAACATAAGAATAACTACTACAGTAGAAGTCCATTAGTCCGGAATGCCCGATAGTCTGGCATCGCTCCGGAAAATTGTAAAAATTTTGGTTTTCTCCAAAAGTGTGTCTTTAAAGCAAATAAAAACGCTCGAGAGCTATTCGGAAGTTTTCGGGGTAGTTCGGGATCATCCGGAAGCGCGCGGTAGTAAAGCCATCCTTTTTTTGAACAATTGCAAAGCCCACCCGCCAGTAGATGAGTCAGTTTCTGGAAATATTGTTGCTACTCTGCTCTCACCTAACGTAACATCTTTGATCCAACCCATGGGTTATTCAAAATTTTAAATGATTTTATAGAAGGTCTTTTATTCAAGGCCAGTTAAATGCTGACTGTGACGTGACTGATTTTCAAAAAAAGTTTACAGTAAAAGATGCCGTCTATGCTATTGCACTGTCTTGGAACCAGGTAAAAAATACAACACTCCAAAAATGCCAAAAGTCAAGAAAACAAAAAGACATTCGTGACTTTTTTAAATCTAAGTGAAATATGTTTTACAGTACGTGTACATACATTATATGAGATGTAAAATAAACTTTGTTGTGTGTATTTGCTAGTTCAATTATTAACCTAATTGTTCAAATAATTACCGCCCGATAGACCGGAAATTTCGGTAGTCCGGCACCGAGCCGGTCCCAAAAGTGCCGGATTATCAGACTTCTACTGTATTAAAGATCTATGTAATGATAGTTGACTATAAGTCTAAATATAACAATGATAATTTTATTTTCAAAAGTAGGACAAGAACAGTAATGCATTTTATAGAATAGATTTGGTTCATAATAAACTTACATTGGGATTTTTCCAAAAAAAATTCATTTTCTATTTCAAAAAAAAAATTCGACATAGAAATTTTTTTAAAAGAAACCCTTCAATATAAGAATTCTAATTAACATTATGTGGACATATAATGCCATGGAGAAAAATATTATTTTGACATAACAAGGTTTTCGACACATTGAAGTTTGAGATAAAGAGAGTATATTGTTTTATATTGAAACAAGTCTAGTTGCAATTAAATATAACAAAACCAAGATGCATGTAAATTGAAAGTAACATAAGAATATCGATAAAAATAAATAAGCTAACAAGGAACAGACATACCTGTAAAAAAAAAATACATACCTGAAAACATATATCTACATTGTAAAATACATACCTGAACAAGTTTTTTTTCATATTCAGATGCTTCATATTGGTGATCAATGAAGTGTTTGGGTTCTGGAATGGGAGGATGAATTTCACCAATCATGCTCGTCACTAAAATAAAACAATTGCATGGAAATAAATAAAAATCTTAATATTTTAAATATTTATTATGTACTTATTTACTTATATTATTCAAAGTACTTATTTATATTGTTCAAAGTATTATAGTTGATTAAATTGTAAACATTTTCCTCTATTTTCAAATATTGTAATTGCAAATTTTGAACGCACATAACCAAGTTTTTAAAAAAATTGAGCATTTCAAATAATTTTTGCTAAAGTATAAGATTTGGAGATATTTACACTTGTTCCCATTTTTAATAATTTTCATATGTTAGAAATATTTTAAAACTTAAAAGCTAGGTTTCATAACACACACACATATATATATATTATAGCTAAGTAACACAATATGTAACACCTGTAACATCAAGTTTAAAATTTTTAAAAAAAAATTTAAATATCTAAAAAAATTAAAAAATTGCAGTAAATGATACCTAACTTATTTTCACAAAAATTAAAAAAACGGCAGATGTTATAGAAGTAACACAATATGTAACATCCGTAACAGCAAGTTTTAAATTTTTAAAAATTGGAGTTAATGACACCAAACTTATTTTCACAAAAATTAAAAGAACAGTAGAAGTTATAGAAGTAACACAATATGTAACATCTGTAACAGCAAGTTTTAAACTTTTAAAAAAAAAATTCAATATCTAAAAAAAATTTAAAAATTGGAGAAATGACACCAAAGTTATTTTCAAAAAAATTAAAAGAACAGTAGATATTATAGAAATAACACCAATATGTAACATCAGTAACAGCAAGTTTAAATTTTTTTTTTTAAAAATTAAATATCTAAAAAATTTTAAAAATTGGAGCAAATGACACCTAACTTATTTTCACAAAAATTAAAATAACTGTAGATGCTATAGAAATAATACAATATGTAACATCCGTTACAGGAAGTTTTAAATTTTTAAAAAAAAATTAAATGTCTAAAAAAATTTTGAAAATTGGAGTAAAAGACACCAAACTATTCACAAAAATTATAAGGACTGTTCGAATATTTTTTAACTCAGTTATGTGCTCTTAAATCTGGTAATCACAAATTGAGGGATTGTTCTTTACAAAGATGAAAGATCAATAGATAATTTTTCAAAGACACTTACATTCTTGTACCCGACCTTCACTATCATGTTTCAACATTTGCACAGCTGTAATATATTTTTTAAGTTGATGTTTCAGTAGCTCATTCTCTCTAAAAATCATAATTATACAATTATAATAAGTATTGTAATTGTAAAAAATAAGCTATAAAGTTATAAATTCAAAACTAATTTTGATAAACTAACTAAGAAGTATTATTACTTAAATTATAATTAAATAAAAGGAATTCATAATGGAAGATAAAGTTTTTCTAAAAACAAAATAAAAAAATCACAACAAAACAAAAGTCCCACAAACAGTATGAATATTTAACTCTCTAAATAATTAGATGATTTATAAAAATTTGGTAAATGTCTATCACACTTTAAAAAAATAAGCATAGAAAAACATCATACTATTGAGCTAATATTAAAACAATAGTAATAATTTTATTTTTAAAACAATCATAATTGATGTCCCATAATTTACTTTAATAAGAGTTTGAAGAACAATAAATTTTCCACGACAAATATATAATATCTCCCCCAATTTTAAGAAACCAATTTGTCAAATGTTGTTCGAGTATGATAAAATTAAATAGCTGATTGCAAAATATATGAAATAATATCAGAACTAAAACTTAGTTTAACTAGTTTTTATTAAATTGAAATTTACGAAGGGCAAAATATCTTAGTATTAGAATTCAGGAAATAATATTTTTATAATAAATCAATGATACTGTTATATCTAATATCGGATTTGAGTAAAGGATTGCAGGGAAAAAAAAGTTATCGAAATTTAAAAGAGTGTTAAATTATTTCAAAGAAATTTTCTCCGAACACAAGTATTAGATAGATGACAAACAAGTTATTATTAAACTGTTTAACACACAAATGGGTTTTAACTACATTAGATTAAAGTCTTATACAACCATTAGAATTTAAGCTAATATAACCCAAAACATATGCATGCATCATTGAAATTAAGAATTTTTTTTTATCAATATCAATTAAATTTTTAAATATTTCATTGAAATTAAAACAATTTTTTCTTCTCAAGGTCAGGTAAAGACTTTGCTAGATTTAATCCCTATGTAATTTACTTTTGGGTAAGGTTTTAATGGTGAAATTTGTAAATTTAAGTACATTTGGTTCACACAGAACAGATTTTTCTGATTGTGATTAACAAGATAAATTCACAATACAGAATATAACTTATGCAATAGTATGTTTCAAAGTGCAATTCAACCTGGATAAAGTTTGAAATTTGCTTTCTGAGCGCTCAACTTTTTCTTCACAGTTTCGCTTTGTGTCTTCTAATTCTGCTCTGAGTCCATCAGTTATTTCCATTTCTCGCTCCAACAATGAGGTTAAAGTTCTACAGAATGTAACAAAAATTTATTTATAATGTTGAAAATCATCCACAGAATATACCATTTTTGTTTCAAGAATGTTTGAAAAAAAATGAGCATTTCTCTAATGTAAAGTTTCAAGAAACTAACAATTTATAACCTGGCATATAAAAACTAACAATTTATAAACTAATAAATTGTTAGTTTCTATAAACAGATTAAAAAGTAAGATAATTTTTTTTCATACAAATTACAGTGGTATTGAAAATTTCAAGATACAATAATGTTGGTGATAAGCATAAATTGCAATAATAGTGATAAACACAAGATTTTTTATCACGGAAGATTTATTATCTTAGCAATTTAAGTAACATTAGTTAGAACAGAAAGCAAAAATGGACAAAAGAGTATGGAGATCCTAAAAATACTATAAAAAGTCATAGGGTTTTAAATTATTATAAAAAGTAACTGCATTAAGTTACCTCTTGAGTTGGAAAATAAATACACAAGACTGGTAAAATAACAAATACAGCCTAAACTCAACATCACAAATATTCATAACATCACAAAAAATTTCAATTCCTCAATTGAATTTGCTGTTCTGATAATTGGAAATAAAATCCTCTTCTACAGGGTGCGTAGCCAGATTTTTCATCAAAAAATAAGCACCTTTTAAGCACTCAAAAAATATTTTTAATCAATTCCAAAAAAAAAAAAATCATAACTAGGATCTGTGCAGTAACAAAAATTAGTTTTTTTCTATCCTTTTAAAGTTCTTAATTTATAAACATAAAATCAATAAAATTCAAAAAACATTTTCAAAAACTTTACATTATCATGATAATGTAAAGTTTAGATCTAGTCTCTGATCTCTAGTTTAGATCTAGTCAGATAAATATTGCAGAGAAAATTATAAAAATCATGATTTTTTTGTAATTTAGAATGAAAATCGATACGGCAAAGAAGAAATTTCTTAAAAGATAAAAAAATTAAGCACTTTTTATAAACACCAAATAAAAAAAGCACCTTTAAGGGCTTTTTAAAAAATGTAAATAAAAAAAAAGCCCCTTTAAGCACTTTTTAAAAGTGCTACAGACGCTATTTCACCAAATTACACTTTTCAGAAGCCCTTGAATTCAGAAAGTATTTTTGATTAACAAATATTTTTTTTATTACCAAATTTCTTTTCTGAAAACCAGGTCTCTTATGTAGAAAATAAAGCTAAAAGAAATCAAATTAGCGTCAAGTTATATATTAAAATTGAATAACAAAAAACAAAAATAATACGAATGAAATTTTTTTTTGTTAATAAAATTTTTTGCTGCACAATGCAATTATTTATCTATTAAAATTATGTTAAAAACAAAATCAGGTTTTCACAGTGCAACATGAATACATCATTGAAAAAGTTGTCTTGTACATGATTAGTTTTTATATACATTATAGTACATAAAAATCAAACATATTAAAAAAAAAGTGTTCTAACATAATTACCCATTTTTCTCCTCATATTCATCTTTTTTAGCCATAAAAGCCAATAAGGCTTCCCTTAATTCTTCTAAAAAACAAAATATTAAGAATTAATAAAAAAAAAAAAAAGGTTTGAAAATAAATTTTCAGTCGAAGCTTCAATGCATTTAGACTGAAGACAGGTCACAATGCATCTGACGTTTTGTATATCAAATAATAATTATCACTCATAAACAGATACTTTTAGTAACATGAGGAATCTTAAACTGTAGATAGCTAAACTTTAATCAGGGTAAATACCTAACTACTCATAGACTCAACTCATAGACCAAGAATTAAAAACATGCTTATTTATGTATAACAGATTAGCAAAGCTTAAAGAAAATACTTTTACATTTTTAATAAAATATGGTAGGGTTGGTATGATTTCAATCACGATTAAAATTATGATTTAAATCACTTTTTTTAAATAAAAAAAAACGTCAAGTCTAAAATACTTTTTAAACAATATTATTCATAAACTTATTATTTAGGTTGTGATTTTATGATCTGATTTCATTGATAATCACAGTTTTATCCAAAGACATTATGAAAGAGAGATGCATGCAAATTATTACACCTTAAAATAGACTAATAAATAAAAATAAAAAGTAAAAGCGGATAAGAGTGGCATAAAACTTTTAAACTACAATTTTCTATTAGCTGTAAGTAAAATAATTTACTGGTGATAAACATATACAAATTATGCCCCTTTAAGGACTGGAAGTCCAGAATATAAGGACTAAATTGACTCCAAATTTATGAACAATTTACCGTTGCTGATTCTCTATTGGGAGTAATTTCTAGGATACGAAGAGGGATTTATAGATACACTAAAAAACTACACTCAGTAGCTTGATAGCCCATAGAGGGCCAAGGCCTACTGTGCCCATCTCAGTTTTCTTGACCTTGGGATCTGGGGTGCAGGAGTAGATGTTTTGGTTAGGTGGTCAGCCTAACGTACTATAAAATTTCAGGAGACACGATGGCTATGGGGATAGAGCATTCACCTTCCATTGAGGCGAACCGGGTTCAAATCCCTGTCGATAAGAATTCCGCATCCGACTTGCACCAACCGCAGTGCTGATGTGAATTATCCTCAGTGGTAGACGGATCATGGGTTAGAGTTCCCTTGCCGTCAGGGTAACCGTGGGAGGTTCTCATGGTCTTCCTCTCCATGTAATGCAATGCGGGTTAGTTCTATCAAAAAGTCCTCCACGAAGGCAAAGTTTTCCCCAATACTTGATACAAGAGTATACCAATAATTAAGAACTTGTTCAGCCCACAGAAACTGAGAATATATTTTTTTTCATTTAAGTATTCTGATCTTGGCTATCCAATTGAAAAAATGCTCCCCTATTCTTACAAATTTATAGAAATGTTCAATATAAAACAAACAGTTATCAAGCATTAGTAATTGAGCTAATATAACCATAATTTTATTTACTCTGAGTATAGTTGGTAATAAAAAAATAATATTAAACATTTTAGCTAGAAATATCAACTCGAACAATTATTGTTTTTAAATTATTGCTATTATTACATTTTATCAGATAATTTGACTGGTAAATGTAAAAAAAATCATGATTTTTTTGTGTGGTCAATCCTGAAATACAGGTAAGAGATAAAATGAAAAATTTACATTCTTTGGGGATATTATAGTCAGATTTTTCAACAAAAAAAGCACCTTTTAAGCCCTAAAAAGATAGTTTTAATAACAATTAAAAAAAAAACCATAATTAGGATCTGTGCAGTAATAAAAATTATTTTTTTCAATCATTTAAAGTTCTTCATTTATGAACATAAAATCATTAAAATTCTAAAACATTTTCACAAATTTCACATAATCATGATAAAATAACTAGTTTCTGCAGAGAAAATTGTGATAATCGTGCATCTTTTGTAATTTCGAACGACAATCGATACGACAAAAAAAAATATCCTTTTAAAAGATAATAAATTAACCACTTTTTACAAACCCTGAAAAAAAGCCCCTTTAAGGGCTTTTAAAAAACATAAATCAAAGTAACCTTTAAGGGCTTTTAAAAAACGCTACGCTCCCTATTACAGCAATATCCTGATTTCATAAAACTAGCAGGAGCGAAGAAAGCTTATTGAAGAATGTTTATTCAACTAGGTCAAAAGTAAAAATTATTTTTAAAATTTACTCAAAGTGGTTTAATTTAATTTGATGTCACAATTTAATTAGGTGTTTACATAAATGACATTACACTCAAGGTAAGATGATCACATACACAACAGACATGATAAGACAAATACTGGGATAACAATCTTCAGATGATCAACTAAAAATGCATCTTATAGAAACACAGATTGCCTTTTTTTATTTTATATTCTTAAACATTGAATAAATAAATGTTCAAAAAAGTCATTGGCACGTTAATGGGATACCTGCAAGTGACGTAGTGTGGGTATCTCGATCCTGATTGGTTGTTGAAACATGGTATTTATTTACGTTAACAGCTATTCTTTCCACTCTATTTAGAGTAAGTCCAGCCCATCAAGTATCGATTCTCTTAAGAGACGTATTCTAAATTCTTTCACTATATATTTTCACAGAGACTTAATACAAAGACAGGCATGAGCCATGAGGAACATAAACTAATTATGCATGGAAGTCACCAGGTACACATAACATAATTATATCAAGGTTACAATATAATACAGAAACAAATAATAAATTAAAGTTAAGTAAAAGATGTAGACGAGAAAGAATTATAATTTAAAAAATTTGATGTGTGATACAGCGAATTTAATCGTTAATTAATATTCGAACTTATTTAGAGAAACTTAGCCCAACTTTAATTCTTCATTTTGCTGATAAAGATTAGCTGGCGCTGACATCATAGGTCACATGTGCGGGTATAGCAGGTCTTCTTGGATTGCAAGTACTTAATTATGTTTTAACCCCTCCCTTCTCGCTCTCGTGAAATTTTCGGGCTGGAGTGTTCAGTAATAACGCGCCAATAAGAATAAAACTAATTAATTTCTTTTGCCCAGATAACATTTTATTTCTCATTTTACTCACCGGATGGCAGTATCAGGATATTTTTAAGGTAATTGCAATAGTTTATTTTAAACTAGATGTCAGCACTAATCAAATACGTGTATTTGGCAAAATGGGCACTTTTACGATCGCTTTCTTGAAAATTAAACAGGGGTCTGTTTAGAAGAAATTTGGGTCCGTTAACGGACCCTTCACAAAATATCTTTTCGTAAAACCGGACCCTTCACATAATATTTTAACTTAAAAACGGACCCTTCACAAAATGATTTTTCTTTTAATCGGACCCTTCACAAATTTGTTTATCTTCATTATTATTTTGTTAATCGAATAAACCCTTTCCCAGGGCAGAAAACAAGAGAGATGGATGTAAACGAATTAAGTTTTGTCTTCGGCAGACGATTCTTCCATTATTCGTCCGAAATTAATATTCTGGTTTCAGCAGTATAGGCTAAATACCAAATATTTGTATGTTGCATCTCTAATTTAGAAGCAGCAATTGTTGTTTATTTTTTAAAATTTAATTTTTTTAATTATAATGTTACAGAGTGAGCATAATCTTGTATGTCTTTACAATTTAAAAACTCCTTGAAATAGTTTTTTTTTTTTTGCAATAACGGACCCTATTTGCACAAATTCATAAAAGCGGACCCTGGTTGAAAGAATGTGAGTAATTTTTTCACAATTTAACGAAAAACGGACCGTTCACAAAATGTCTGGACAGACCCCTGTTAAACATATTTAAAATTAAGATAATCTTAAAATTTATAGAAAAAAAGGAAAGTACCTGTTGTCATGGATAAGGTGTCATTTCTACTTCGTGGCGTAAGAGATTTTGTACTTTGATTGGAAGATGTGGACCATGAACGGGCACTCTGAGTAGCAGCCAGGGCAGCAACAGCGTTATCTACGTCATCGCAAAAGCTTGGTATTGAAACAGAATCATCTGCACAATAAAGATAACTCATAATGTTGAAGGTTTCGTATAATCAATCAGATAATTAATAGCAAAGAAATGTGTATGCTTAAAAATATATCTTTTATGACCTACATATGAAATGATAGGTAAAAAAAGTTATTAACAAAATACTCAAAACAATAAAAAAGATTAAAAATAAATAAATTCACATTTTCTTCAAATTAAATTAAATTAAGCGTGGCATCTGTTCTTGTTAATCTGTTCTACCATAAAGAGCTCAACTTTGTGCGCAGGTCGTCGGGCTGCCAAAGCAAAGAAGCCACCCCCTCTGCAGAGGATCAAAATTGTGATGGCATGTCTTCAGATCATACTCAGGGATGTTTCCCACACCCAGGGCCTGATTACCGAAAAGGCACAGGAAGCAAGTGCTTCCCCTGTAAAATTCTAGGGGGCCCCCCAAATGACTGAAATTAGGGGCCCAATTTCTTATTTTTGCACTGCACTAGTGAACGTTCATTTTCTGCATTGAAAAGAATAAAAAATCGGTTGAGATCAACTCTTTCAAATAATAAATTAAGTGGTTTAGCCCTTTTAGCAATAGAGAGTGATATTACAAATAGCTTACAATTTGCAGATATTATTGAAGATTTTGCGAATTTGAAAGCGAGAAAAAAGCCTATGTAATGGTAACCTATGAGTTTTCTTATTTTTTTTTAAATCTTTCTTCTCTATCATGCGTGCTCAATTTAATTTTACTCTGCTTTTTATTGTTGAACTAAACACACAAGACTTTTAAATATCTATCAGTACAAAAAATATTTTTGTTTCATGTTTGAAAATTATTTGGTATGATTTTTCTGGTGCAGTAGCAATAATTTATGCTGAATTAGAATTTTGTGTTGCTTTGCCGCTAGTAAACAAATTGGCGTAAAATAAGAGACTAATCTTGCAAAGAACCTTTCGTATAACAACAAGAAATTTTATAATTTAATTTAGTGAAATATTTAAATTTTGTTAACATGTTTTTGCTACTATAAAGCACGTAAAGAAGGGTCCAACATGATTGCATAGGATCTCTGTATTCCTTTCTAAGGTTCTAATAGTTTTCACATGGTTCTCGTCTCTTTAAAATGTATTGTTTATGGGCGAAAAATATCAAAAGTTTATTTTGCCCAAGTTAGGGGGGCCCCAAAATCCTATTATGCTTCCCCTATTTTCAGAGGTTAATCGGGCCCTGCCCACACCGCTGCCAATAGCCCATTGTGCAGCTCTAGTGTGACATACATAAAATACCAGTACCTTCAAATTGAATTTAAAGTAACTAAAAAATAATACTAAAGTAACTTAAAATAAGTAATTTAAAGTTTAGTATTAATTTCTATTTTTAATACATCCTGTACCAGTTATCACATTTGTGACATCATTGCTATGGTTCACTGAATTTCTTAATTTAGCCTAAATATAAATCTGAGCAGAGTTGATCTTGCCTTGATTTTTGGTTGCTATTGAGAGAAAAAAAAACTACAGCACCAAATGTTTCAGAAATCAAAATCCAAATGTTAATAGGAACTACAATGATCCTGATATTTATAAATGGTGCCATTTCAACAGAAAGTATAAACTTAAAAGTTAAGGTTCCATATGATTACTTTCCGAATTTTTTTAAACAAAATATCGAAGTTCATTTGAAAAATGTAACATCAACGCATATTTTAGTAATACAGAAGAATTCTAAGATCGGTTATTGTATTGTATCATTAATATGCAAAAAAATGAATTATAATAAAAAATACCTACATTTATCAAAATTTTTCTACAAAGCTGGATGCATTATATAAGATACAAAAGCCATTTATTGACCTAAACTTATGCTTGCAAATACACCTTTTCACTAGTTATTCATTAATTAATTATTAATCACCACGTAAAACAAATTATTAACTAACAATACCTTATTAATTAACAATTAATTTGAGAAATGTTTACATTTCCATTTAAACCATAACTAAGCAGTGAATGCTTAAAATGATCGTACCTGATGCAATGCCATCTTCATTTTGAGCGATTGGTATAAGTTCAACACTAGGAGAAGCCCCCAGTGGTGTCAATGTGACTTGCTGTGGCAGTCTATAATAAAAATCACAGTGAGCATTAAAACAATCAAATTCTTTTCCTTTTTGTCACTTTACACATACTCTATCAAAGTAAAACCAGTAGTTTTAATATCAACTCAACCATATATAGTTCTGTAACGTTTAAAAGGACCATTCACAAATAATATCACACTTGGATGGGCAGGGGTTATGATATCATGTTCATTTATGTTCAGGAAAAAGGAGGGGCTATCAAAAAGTAAAGGTTCTCATTGGTTACAGAGACCATGTTTTTGGGGACTACTTCTCTGAGTTGTCACGAACATAAACATTGGTCTATAACTGATGCAATATCAATACTCAGAAAAAATTTTAATATTGAGATGTATGGTAAAAAAAATATTAAACATTGACTAAATATTTAACAACATATCACAATATTAATAATATTTAACTAATTTATATATTATTTTTAAATTGGTCATTATTTTCATTTCCTAAATAAAATTTATCAACACTCACAATAATATCCTATTCTATAATTATGTATAATACTACACATAAGAATTATGAATTCAATAATTATGTATAGTATTCAGGAAACTTTTTGATATATTATGTTATCAATTGTTGATCATAACATTATCATATTTGCTGATAAAAAAGGTGAAGGAAACTTTGCAATGTAATTTCATGACTCAATTGCAAAACAATTTTTTTAAAAAAATGGTCCCTCTGCCTATTTTAATTTTAATTTATAACTGCCACTGAACAGTCGATTTAATTTTTTGTGTTTATGACTAATGTTGAACTCCGTAGCGTTGTAATTTTGAACCCAATCCAGCAGACAAGGGAACTCCTGGACCAAGTATTTGCCTTTGTGGAGGACTTTTTAATGAAACTGCTCGCATTTGCGTTACTTGGAGAGGAAACCACAAAAACCTCCCATGGTCAGCCTGATGGTAAAAGGACTCTAATCCATGATCTATATACCACTGAATATATTTTATGTCAGCCCTGTGGTCGGTGCAAGCCAGATGCAGAAATCGAATCAACCAAACTTGGTTCAGCTTATTGGGAGGCAAATGCACTATCCCCTGAGCCATCACAGCTCATGATATAATCATATTTACTGATAAAGAAGGTGGTGGCAACTTTGCAATGTAATTTCATGACTCAATAGTAAAACAATTTTTTTTTTTTTAAATGGCCACTTCACCTATTTGTAAGTGTTTCCAATTTTACAATGCCATTAAAAAAATATATAGGCCACAGAGAGTAAAGAAGAAATATTACCGCCGAGTGGGTATTAACTCTAAAGCAGTGGATTCACAGCCAGTCACAACGATGGAACTGGAGACGATTTTCTGACCTTTGTCTTCTGATTCCCCAGGCGTGTTAGTAGAGGGTACACACTTAGAGGCAGAAGGTGGAGGCAGTGTGGATGAGAAAGCAAGAAAGTTACCAGAAAGTTGGACAGGAGAAGACAAGCAAGTTGGGGGAGCACTGCACGATTCGGGTAAGGAAGAACAGATACTGAAATAAACGGGAAGTTACATTAAGGTTACACTACGTTAACCCACTGACGCTTTTGCATGTAAAGAGTCATCTTATAACCTACAGTCTTCTAAAGCGGTTTTTCGATGTTATTAGACAGTGTTGCCACTCAAATCTGGAGAGAAAAAACTCTCTGTACATATTAACACCATATATTAAGATTAAACACACAATCACTGTGATCTTGTCTGAGCTGCATTGGGTTAATTATAGTTTTAATTGCCAACTTAAAACAAATAATGCAATAGTAAATGAAATAGTTTACAGGGTGCGTAGTTAAATTTTTCAACAAAAAAATAAGCACCTTTTAAGCACTTTTCAAGCACTCAAAAAATATTTTTAAGCACTTTGAAAAATATCATAATTAGACATGGTTGGCAAGTTTTTGACAATTGATGGTTTTATTTACAGTGACGAAGACGATGAAGCGTCACAAACGATGAAACTAACAAGAGAAATGAAATTTTCTATCACTAATAGAGAAAAAAAATTGATAATGTTTAGTTAGTCCCTGTAATCAGCAAAAATTTGAGAGATTTTTTTATTCTATTACAGAGAGCGGAAAAGGAAGTCTGAAATAGAGAATTTCTTGCAAAATGCAGCAGAGTTGCGCATGAGAGTAAAAAATCCTTACCACTGAATCCAGCTCAGTATACGCAAGCGGCGACCCGCAAGTATTTCATCAAACATGTAAAATAAATGGTGCTTTCATACACTACAGACCGGCGGTACACCAAAATAGATTGGAATTGAATTAATTGTGAAAACGATGAATAGGACAATGTCTTTTTGCATAATTTGTGGCAAAAATCAACATGGTAAAGAAAAATGTCACATTTCGAAAAAAGGGAAAATTAAGCACCTTTAAGCACTTTTTAAAAATGCTATGCACCCTGAGTTTAGTATAGCAGAAATATCACGTTTAAATATCCCATAGAATCCATTGAGTGGTCATCACTTTTTAAACAAGGGAAAAAAATTCCCTATATTTTCCTAGTTTGTATAAGTTCCTAGTTTCCTCAAAATTCTTTGCATTTTTTCTGTTATTTTAAGTGATTTTTAATTTCCCTGTAGTTTCCAGGTTTTTCTTTTTCTCCCAGTGGAGTGGCAACTCTGTTAGATAGGGAAATATTGTTTTGGGGAGAAAAATTTTCCCAATTTTGCCCATTTGCCAAAACGCCAGTGGGTTAGTCACACAATTCACATTCATAGTGTTTAGGTAAAAAATAAAAAATGGAGTACATTAAATGGTAAATACTTTATGTGAGATTTGAACAATACAGGATGTTCTACACCCTCAATGTATATTTTTTTGTTCAAACAGTTTCAATAACTGCCAATATGGATTGGAAAAAATCCAGTAGATTTTGCAAAATAATATAAATTTCATGATAATTGTTGCATAATGTACTAAATATTTTATACATATGGACTTTTATAGTCATCAAATTAGAAAAACTGCAATATTTTCCATTTATGATTGACATTAAGCATACTTGAAATATGTATTATTTTTATTCATATTTTCAAGTATTAATAGGCATTTAATTCATCAAAAATAGTTTAAGGATTTTTTTAAAAAGGATTTTTTAATAAGAGAGTTCTAAATCAAAATAAACAGAACACTTTAGAACAAAAAAAGTTTTGAAGTTATTTCTATAAATGAGGTTCACTTTATTATCTATTAGTAATACTTATTTAAATATTCAAGCAAACAATAATCTGTACAAAAATTCAATTTTTATATGGATTTTTTTTTCAGGAATCTTACTCAATTTTAGGGTATTTTCTAAAACGATCAAAATCCAGGAGAATTTTAATTAAACCAGTAGACCAGGAGAAACTGGCAAAATCCAGTAGAGTTGGCAGCTATGGGTTTACTCCTTAGAAATCATAAATAAATATTTAAGTTAGGAAAGAATAAAATGACTATTCGAATCTAATATATTACTATTTAAAGAGGTGGAATTGAAAACTTCAAAAACTGTTCGATTAAATTTGGCAAAAAAAAAGACAGAAAAAAATTCTTGATAGTTCCAGACTAAATTAATCAAAATTTCCCTGATTTTTAGCAATGGTGGCATAGATTTATTATTAATTGTTCAGTCATCTCATAATCTTATGCATGAAATATAGTACAAAATAAAAATATTATAGCTTGTTATTAAAGTTGAAAATAAAATAAAAAATTATTACGAGACCATTTAAAAAAAAAATAAAAAATTGACTTCCGAGTTTTTCAAATTCAGATTAATTAATTTTTCCTAACCCTTTGGACTTTTATAAAATTTTGTAATGTTTCCAGATTGATAAAATTCATAAACTTTTCCTTATTCTGTGGCCTTTCTGCTGCATCAAAAAACAGGAAAACATGAAAAATAAATAGTAGGAAGACAACCAAGGCAATCAAACTGATTTTGAGATTTTTATTTTGCGTTCTTGGTTAAGATTCGACAGGTTTTGAAAACAATTTAGTTTTCTATCTCACTTAACTATTAACATGAGACTCTTTTCAAGCATCTTAGGTGGTTCAGTCATTCCTTCTTCATTCATGAAGAATTCATGATGTTTTATGCTGAGTGGTAACATCAAAAAAAAAAAAGAAGAAAAAAAAAAGACTGACTTATACAGTTTTCACGAGAATTTTGTTATTGATTGACTAGTTGTCAAATGAAAAATGTTTGTTTTGAAAGCACAAAATTAGCCAACACTTATTTTTAGAGTGATTTGCAGTGATTAAAAAAAAATTTATGTTTCAATTCAGACATTCTATTAGGCATTAAAATATTATGTTTAAAAAACTTTTAACAATATTACTTCATCATCTGATAGTTTTTACAATTAGTAAAATAATGTTAAATTCAAAGTTAACATTGATGTTTTATTTAAAAACAAATTGTTAGATAAACAATAAAATACATAAATGGGTATAAAGTGCTATTTTGATGTAAATTCTGAATGAATTTTTAGGAAGTACTTTATAATGCTTTAATTAATTATAATTTGGAGCATTTTACTTTTGGCCTAAATAAACCCTAAACTTTGGTTTAAACTAAAAAATAATAATAATTAAAAAGGTATGGCAGTTTAAAAATGATGACTGATGATGATGTAACTATGTATAATTTTGCATAATAATTTTTTAGAACACTTCAAACATTTTCTTCTCACTATATTCATGATAAAAGTCTGCTAATAAAAGATTTTTTTTTTAAAAAAATTTCTACTTCCAACTACAAAAGTTATTTATGCAAAACACACAGATAAATAAAATAAAAATGGCTATATACTCTAAGGTATCACTGTATAGATCATCATCATCGAAGGAAACAACTTGAGTAGTAGGACGTTTTTTCTTCCTTTTCTTGTGACCTGAAAAACACATTATGTTCTATAGTTGATAATATTATCAACCTCAATCAATCTCTAATGATATTCAGAGGTAAAAATTAAGAAACTCTGGTCACTAGGCCAAAGGAACAATAGGTAAAATATATTATACAAGTTCATACACATGTTCACTGGTCAGCTTACTTCTCTCTACCATATATTTTAAAAAAAAGTTAATTAAGTGAATTTAAAGAAAAAATACCAACCAAAAATTTTTTTTTTGAAGTATGATTTGAAAAAGTGGCTTATCTTCAAGCTTTTATAATTGTTTTTAAAGTGTTGATAAAAACTCACCTATTTCTTTGTGGTCTGATTTTTGTATCACTGGTCTAGGTTCAAATTTTTCTTTCGGGGAAAATGAAGGCTTTGAAAGTTCGTTAGAAGATTCTGTAGCTGTTGGTGGACGTGTATAATTCAGATCAGGGTTATCAATGGTGATGGCAAAAAGAATGGATCCCAATCCTGAAAAATAAAATATGTATAAATATATTGAATCATTTTTACAGAAATCATTAGAAATAGCATCATTTTTGTGTCACATGATGCTACAAGTAAAATAAAAAAAAGATTTGTATTCAATTGTTTGATAGAATCTCGAAGAAAGGTTAAAATAAATATCAGGTATCCCACTTAGCATCATTAGGTTTTAAATACAGTTCAAAACCTATAAAAAAGAATACTGTGATTTTCTTTGCATCACAAACACTTAATTTTTTGTTCTAAGCAATTATATTTTTGTTTCACTTAAATATTTTATTTTACCAAGTGCCCACAAGCACTTCGAAAAAAAACTCCCCCTCCATTATCTGATTTTATCTAATTTCCCTTATTTTTGTACCCATTGTCTTAAATTTTCCCTTATTCTTATACGGAAAATATATTACAAAACACTTAGACTTGCTGTTTGAGTTAAAACAGAACAATTAAAAAACAAATATTACAAGACCAATTTTCTTGGAAAAAAGCATTGGTCCTTTAGGTACCTCAAATGCAAAATAATTCATTTCTCCTATCTTTTAAGGTACTTTAATTCAATTGTCCAATATTTCCCTGATTTTTCCAGGTTTGTAAAATTCCCTGGCTTTTTTCAATGTTCTCCCAGATTTATTTGTCCTGTGGCCACCTTGATTAGATTAATTGCAAAAAATCTTCCAAAAAATTATCAATAAAAATTATGCTTAGTGCATTAAAATTAGTAGTTCTCTAATAAATAGATATTTATCACCATCTGCTGTTGCGTTTATATCTTCTCTTCTTCTCATTGGCACGACAGCCCAGGATGGGCCTTGGCCATCTCAACTAGTCTATGCCAAGACATTCTTCCCTTAGCCAAGATTCTCCAGTTTATAATCCTTAAAACTTGTAGGTCCTTTTCAAGGCAGTCTAAAAATCTTAGGTTTGGCCGTCTTCTTTTTCTTGTACCTGTTGGCCTGGCACTGAAAACTTTTTTTGTTGTCCTGTTATCCTCCATTCTTATACTGCGGCCTGCTCATTAAATCCTTTGAATTTTGATACATTTAATGACACCAGGTTCTTTATATGCTTTGTAAAGTTCCGTGTTTGATCTTCTAAACCAGGTACCGCTTTTACTTATTCCACCGAAAATGCTTCACAGTATTTTTCTCTCAAATCTAGCTATCATATTTTCATCTCCATGGGTCCAGGTCTCACATGCGTATGTGAGCACTGATTGTATAAGACATTTATAGAGTAACAGTTGCGTTTATATCAGTCAGCATATAAAAAAGTACCTGCAGCCATCATTGGTAGCATACTACTTCGTTCCTCATCTAGCAGAAAAGCCCCATCTTCATAAAAATTTCTGAAAACAAAAATGAATAAATTGCTTAGATATTGATATAATAATAATAATAAAGAGCCCAAGAATAGCAAACAAACAAAAAAATTTTAACTGAAATAATTTTGGTACATTTTTTTAACAACAGTAATTTTTTTAAAAAAAAAATAATAATAACAATATTACTTTATCATTTAAATGAAGAAATAATTTTTTTTCTTCGAAACTAAAAATATTGTCTCTTTTTGTCCAGTGTAAAATAAGATACATTGTAAAAAATTTTCATGACTAAAATAAAATTAATTATGTGCTAATAGAAAATAATTTCCTTTCCAAAAAAAAAGTCACTACCCTACTATGAATTGATTATGGTAGAAAAAATATTTTGCCATCAAATACAAATTTCTTAATTTGAAATAGCTCCTCTTTTCATCCAGTGTTAGAATAAGAATAATGGCATAGTGTTTTCATGGCTAAAACACAATTAAGTGCCAATAGGTAACAATTTCTTTTTCAGAAGAGAAAAAGTTACAACCCTACTATGAATTGAGTGAAAGGAGAAAAAAAAACAATGCTCATATCAACATTGAAATTTACTTTTTTTTAAACTTTATTTAAACATTCAAAATGAATTTTATTTATTTTTATTATCTAGTTCTATTTTTTACTACCTAATTCGCAAAAAAAAAAAAAGAAGTTACAACCCTATTATGAATTGATTATGGTAGAAAAAATCTTTTGTCATCAAATACAAGTTTCTTAATTTGAAATAACTTCTCTTTTCATCCAGTGTTAGAATAAGATTAATATCATAGTGTTTTTATGACTAAAACACAATTAAGTGCCAATAGGTAACAATTTCTTTGCCAGAAGAAAAAAAGTTACAACTGCACTATGAATTTTGATTAAATGGAGGAAAAAACAATACTCATATCAACATCGAAATTTACTTTTTTTTTACCGTATTTAAACATTCAAAATGCATTTTATTTATTTTTAGTATCTAATTGTATTTTTTGCTAATTATTATACTGTTTTTTTAAAAAAAATATTTTAAAGACGAAAAAGAAAACGCTGTTAATGCTGCATATAAAAAAAACTTAAATAGTAATAAATTAACAAAAAAATCACCGTATTGATGAATACTTTTGTATTACCTTGATTCATTATTATAGAAAAAAATAATGCTTGAAATAGTGGCAAATTATTAACACTTTCATCACTAAGGGCGAGATAAATTGTGTTCCACAGGAAATTCCTTTGCGCTAGCAACTAAATATCTCATCTTTATTCTTTTAATTTTAGCACTAAAAGTGGAACTCGTAGCATAGAGGACCAAAAAACAGGGTTGTCACTCATATCTGGAAAAGAAATTCCCTGTGTTTTCTCTGCACATATTATGCACAATATATTAAGATTATACATATTATACACATATCAACATTCCCTATGCTCCTGTGAGCTTTATTAGGATAACGATGCTGGTTTTAGTTGCTGGGAAAACTTAAAGAAATATAACTGATCAACATGAAACAAATAATTATATAATAAATGAAAAATATAATATAACTGAACTATCATCTTTATATGTCCCATAGATTGTGCTTTGAGAAGCTTGCATTTTTTAAAACACAAAAATTCCCTGTTTTTTTCCCAGTTTGTAAAAAAAAAAAATTCAAAATTCCCTGCATTTTTCCTGTTATTTTAGATGATTTTTAAATTCCCTGGATTTTCCAGGTTTTCCTTATACAGTGACAACCCTGAAAAGTCGTGCTATTGCTATGGTGAAAATTTTAATGCAATAAAGAATAAAAAAAAACATGCTTTAAAACTCTTAGATTCTGCAAAAATTATGTACTTATACAGAGCATTGTCTTTATTATGGTAATTTAAATATGTTTTAAAGAGCAATTTGAATGCTAAAACTCATGATTTTTTTTTTCTTGAAAGAATAGAATCACCTGATCTGTGAGGATTCAGTTACAATCATGTGCATGTAACGCTCCAGAGATTTTTCATTCAGAGCAGATCTCAGCCAGGCTCTCCCTCGTCCGATATCAGTTTTTATATTTTTCAACAACATATACCTTTCATACTCATGCTTGTTAAGTACCAACCTTACTATTTGCCAAAATGCTGAAAAGAAAAATAAATAAAGGTTTAAGACCATTTAACATAACAGATTGAATCTTATTTTGTATAGTCCAAAGTAAGTTCTTTAATCCCATTTTTGTTTGCTGTACATACTAATATTAAGGGCACTATCCTATCAGAAATTCTTTCAGGAAGTTGCAACTAGGGAAAATATTTGTCAAAATATTTCAAAAATCAAGAAAAAAAAATTTTTTTTTAAATTTATTTCTGAAAAATATTTTTATAATTATGCATTAGAAATTTTCACAAACAACTTCAATAATTTAACTAAACAAGATTTAAATTTTCAAACATAAAAAAATAGGAAAAATCATGCTTTATTTAAACTTTTTAAATATGCTATGAGCTCAAAAGACAAATCAATATGTTTTAGCGGTATATAATTTTTTTTTTCAAACTTACTATTAGTTTTTTTTTTGTAACATCTTCTAATTTATAACTATGAAGAAGTTTTAGATTATGGATAAACTTTTTTATCATGTTTCGCACAGTTAGGTCACTAATCTCATATTCACAAATTTATGATTTAACTGTTTGTCCATTTACTAATTTTTTTAGTATTTTCAGCTTTTGAATTAAACTAAGAATGATTCTTTTGCTTCTTGACACGTTAAGACTAGAAACAGAATGTAAATAATGAGGAAAATTTTTAATCTTGACAACTCTTTTTTTTGTTGAGTTATTGAACTCGAAATTCAAAAAATTTATAAAAGAAAAGTTACTGTTTTTTTTATTTGATTCCATAATTTAAATTAAAAGTATTTATATAAATAATGGAAAATTAAATTATTAAAATGATTTTTTTCTTTAAAAAAATCCACAATTGGTTCTGTTCAAAAAACAAAATTTGGTTTAAATTACATTGGTTTAAACTGATCTACCCTGTTTAAATATATCGATATAAATCAGAAATCGTTGTAGTGGCGTTAATGTTGACTTACCTTGTGTTCTTCTAATTATCTTTTATTTTTTATCTAACTTTTCATCAACTTTTTTTTAATCTAAAAGAGCCAATATTTTCCTTTCCCATTTTCTTGATTTAAGAATTATTTTATGACAAAACAAATGTATTTCATAGGAAAAATAACTTTTAAAACATGGCTTTTTATATCTCAGTGTTTCCAATTAAATTGTGGTTATTCCTCCAATTTAAGAATTCAGGGCTGATAATTAAAACGCAGGTATTTTTATATATAATTCCATAATTTAGAGTATCCACCAAGTGAATTTATATTGAGAGATATTTCTGCAATTTTGGTGCCAAAATCGATAAACATATATAGATACGAAAAGAAAAAAAAGCTTAATACAAAGTTTTAAGTTCAACATAAAACTACTTAAAATAATTGTATTCATTGAATTAACGAAATATTGAATTTAACAAATTTTGCAATGGTTTCAAAAACAACAAATTGCAGTAAAACAATGTTTTCTACAGATTTAACGAAATTTAGCTTTTTTAAGTAATCAAATAAAGTAAACACTTTTTATAAATCTAGACTTAGCTGAAAGTTCAACAAAATGAAAGCGAGCAACAAATCAAGACACGAAAATTTATACAAAACTTAATAATACTTACAAGGTTCTGCTTCATTGTTTATTATATTCAGGTTTTTCATCATATCTGCCACATGCCTAATGAAATGTAAATTAAAGTTACAAATATGATTTGAACAAATTAAAACTATAGTTGGGTATAATATGAAAAACACACAACTACTTCCACTTCAAGAATTCTACTAGGAATAACATTTACCATTTAGTTTAAATAATAAACTGAGTTTTAAATATGTTTACTAAATACATAAACTTAGACAAAACAACAAAGTCAATTATTTCAAAAAGAACTAGACTAAAACAATTCCAACCTAGCGAGCAGCGACTTATAACATTACAATTCATTTAATGCTTATTTGTTGCTAGAAATCAGGTTCATAGGAAATGCAATTAACTGGTTAAATTTAGTTGGAATAGCATGACCTCTGACGTAGGCTATAGTATACCCACTTATATTGACAATTGAATAGTTTATAAGAGTTTAATTAATTAAAATAACAATTGAACGAAAATATTTAAATTTAAACTTTAGCTAAAAATATGAGTCAATTTTATAAAAATTTTAAATATGTTTGGGGAAAAGTTAGCTTTATAGTATTAAATAAAATTTTGTCAAACAACATTACTCAATTATGATATCAGCAAAGAAAACTAAGAGAAAAAAAATATTTTCTTCAAACAAATTATGGATCAAAATTGAAAGAAGGCATTTTGACTAAATTTTTTTACATGAAAAAACATTTTAAACCACCTTTTTTCTTACAAAAGTCAAGATGAGAGGGTCCCTTAAGTCCTGAAATGGAAAAACATGCATGAAATATTTTTCAAAAAGTTATCGAATTATACCAAAATTGACCCCAGGCTCACAGAGTAGGAGAATTTTATAATCCTCAATAGAAACCCTCACTTCTAATTTCATATTCAGATCCCCCAGGAAAATGCATTACACACTATCATTTTGTTTTATTGAATTGAGAGAGCCGTGATAGCTCATGGGACAGAGCGTTTGCTTTTCCGATGAGATGAATTCCACCGGCCACAGTGTTGAGTAAAATATCCTCAGTGGTAGACAGATCATGGGTTAAAGTCCCCCTGTTATCAGGCTAACAGTGGGAGGTTTTCCTCTCCATGTAACGCAAGTGCGGGTTAATTCCATCAAAAAGTTCTCCATGAAGACAAAATTTTTTCCAATACTTGATCCAGAAGTTCCCTTGTCTTCTGAATTCGGTTCAAAATTACAAGGCTGCAGAGTTGAACATTAGGCGTCATAAACCAATAAAATTAGGTCGACTGTTTAACGATGGTTATAAATATAAACAATGAATTGACAGAAACAATGAAATAAGAAAAGAAAGATGTAAACACAAAAATTATATATTAACCTCTCTACCTTCAGGGTGTTACGATCGAGTCCATTATACTTGGATAGCTTTTTCAAAAAATTTTAGCATGATTATTTTTATTTATTTATCTTGATGTAATGTCTCAAATATCGCCATTTCTTTTTTTTCATTGCTCGTTTATTTTTTGTAAATTTTAGAAACATTTGTCAGGGAAAAAATTAAAAATCCTCAGTCCAATTTCATTAATCAATTAAAAGAAAAAATAAATAAAGTTGAGAAACATAAACTAATGCTAAAATAATTAAGTTTAAGATTTTTAATCAAAAAGTACAAATACATCGTATATAATTTTAAATTGCCTTCAAAAATAAGTTTATTACTTTAGTATTATAAAATATAAACTTCTGTAAATAGTAGATATTGAAAAGAACATGCTGTAATGAAATAAAATTAGACTGAAAATAAAAAAATATTATGAAATACCTGAGAGGAAGAAAGCTTTTATCTGTCTTCCGCATGCCATGTTGCAAAACTGTTTCAAGCTGAGTGCATAGGCAAACAACCCTAAAAATATAATAGACACACAAAATCATTTAAAAAACTGAATAAAATAAAAATGCTTTCAATTGAAGCATTAGTATGGATAAAATATTTTTAAAAAATGTTGATTAAAAATTTAGAAAATTCTTGCCTTTACAAATATATTTTAATCTTCAAAAATTATTACAATTGAAAAAAACTAAGAATTGTTAAGTTTTAAACATAATAAGTAATTTGAATATATTGCATTTTTAACAGACCTTATAAATATTTATGCATTGTATAAAGAGATCAAAAATGACATTAGATGGATGAAAAATTATTAAATTTTATGTATGTAAAATAATTTAAATTTGACAGAACTTGAACTTTATACAGGACATCTTTTTTTATAAAAGGTTTAAGAGTGATAAACAGGTGAATCTTTCCATACGGAGGTCTCCCTATAGCAAATTTATGCCCATGACAGGATGTCAATAACAATCAAAATATACTCTATAGAACAAATTGGTTTTCTAACTCACTAACACTTGGCCCTAAACCCAAGCACTTGGTTTAGAGGACAAACTGGTTCTCTCCTTATAACATATTTTGGACATTTTTTCTTAAAAAAAAGGGCAATTGCAACCAATTTGCTCTCAGGCGATCTCTGGAAAGGAGCATTTATCATTAAATTGCTCCTTAACATTGTTTCCATATAGATACTTTATAAGTAACTTGAATATTTATTAGATAACAGTGTAATCAGGGGTCTGTCCAGACATTTTGTGAAAGGTCCGTTTTTTGTAAAATTGTGAAAAAATTACTCGTAATTTGTGAATATAAAATAAACGTTAAGTCACATTCTTTCAACCAGGGTACGCTTTTGCGAATTTGTGCAAATAGGGTCCGTTATTGCAAAAAAACTTTTGCAAGGAGTTTTTAAATTGTAAAAACATACAAGATTATGCTCAACACTGTAAATATATAATTAAAAAAATTAAATTTTAAAAAATAAACAGCAATTGCAGCTACTAAATTAGCCAGGGGTCTGTCTAGGTTTTTCTGACAGGTACCTATTTTGTGAAAATTTAGGCATAATATGTGAAAAATTAAAAATGATATTAAAAAACCAACACAAAAACATAGTAAAAATATAGATTTATCGTTTCTTAAGGATACAAAAATAAAATCTTAAGAAAAAGTACTTTGTGAAACTACCGTTTTTCCTAAAGTTGAATTTGTGAAACTACCGTTTTTCCTAAAATTGAATTTGTGAAGGTACCGCTAAACGGTAGTAAATTCAACGTGGACAGACCCCTGGTAATACACAGAAGCATCTTATTGTTTATACAAGAATCATGATGATTTTTGCCAAATTTGCTTTTCTGAATAATTGGAAACTGTGGCTTATCATTTTATTGCCCAATGTCCTTCAATTATTAACTTTTTGTTATTCAATAATATGAAAATAATTAAAATTTAAACACATGAACTTTAAAATTTTTACAGTGTTATAGAACTCTCAAGTTTTAAACATTAAGGCTATATTTTGCGATTTACACAAACTTTAAAAATATAGATAAAACTTTATAAATCCTTCTCTTTTAAAAAAACATTTCTTATTATCAAGGAAAGCATTTTAGTTAAAAAAAAAAAAATAATTAATTTCAAGAGAAAAATATGTTATTTACCTGCTGTCATTTTCAGTAGCAAGTTCTGTTCTTCCACCAAATCTAATTTGGCACTAAAATATAGAATTGCAAACACTTAATCAAAGATAAAACAAAACAATGCCATAAAAAAAATATCGGAATGAAGACTTAAAATGCTAAATAATTTTTCTGATTCATAAATTGCCTGATCAACATTTACAGAAACAAATTTATGACTATAAAAAGTATGTTAAATGATATAATAAATGTCAAACATTTTTATTAAATATATTTTATTTTATAAACAGTGTTGTGTAATATCATTTTAGAATAATTGCTGATAATCATCTCAATATCCTTTTCCTTTATTTTAATTTTCTACACATCTCAGATAAGTTAGTTCTTTTTAAGGGCAGCATAACTTAGTAAGTTAAAGAGAGTTGTTATAAGAGGGTTTTATAGATTTAGTTAATACAATGAATACAGAATTTATATATCATAACACTAAAACAATTATTATGAGTAACATAAGTCAAAAACATAAATATTTCCTTTAGTTACCTGCTTCACAGCATCTAATAGTCTAGACAAGAGAGTCTGACGTTCTTGAACCCCAGAATCATCTATTATGAAAATAAGCAAAATCAATATAACATTACTTAACTTATTATAAAATAAAATAAATGGTATTTAACAATTATTTTTCGAAACTTTGAAATAAAAATGTTAAAAACTAAAAGAATGAATATTTTAATTTTAGTGTGTCTAGATTATATAGGTTTTATTGCATTTTTATTTTAGTAATCAGATTTTACAGGTGTTAACATTAAGGAGGGGGAGATTTCTATATTGTGGTTTCTGGGCAGCTAAAAACTAATAAAAAAATCACAGAAAGGTCAACTAGGAAGGTATAACTCGCAGCCAACGCCAGACAAACATTTACATGCTAGTCTTCTTTTCTAAATTTGCAAGTTTAAAATCTATTTGGCACCTTTCAATTGTGGTTAGCGCGACAGATCACAAGTGGGAATTGAAAGCATTTGAAAGTTAGAAGTTTAGCAGCGGTAAATAATATTTTGCTTTTTAATTGTAAAAGTTTTAGAATGGTTAATTATTATTTTTTGTTTTTTAAAAAGTGTGTTTACAGTAAGGTAGAGCAAAAATTGGAAACATAAGTAGCTTGTTTTTAATTATTATATTATTTTCCAAAAAGCACAGTTACAGTCTTTTTTGAAAGGTCTGCTCTTGATAGGTATAAAGGTATCCACCCAGCATTTTTATATAAATATTTTAACATGGAAAAAACTTGAATAGTCGATTGTTGAGAATGATTTTACAAAATGGTAAAATAAAGTAGAAATTTATTTTTAAAAAACTAAACTACTTTACCATATTTACAAGAATATATACATTAATAAATAAGCAATACAAACATGTGTCTTAAATGCATAGTTTTCATTGTTTATATAGTAATGTAATTTCCTTTTGAAACTTTTAAAAAAATAAAATTTATATATGTAACCTAATTGGTGCCACTACTAAGAAAAATTTTCTTTAATGACTGGCAGCTGGAGTACTGCTTAACAAATATCTATTTCTGGGTTAAGTAATATAAGTATAACTACTAATTAAAAAGTATTGAATTACAAAACAAATATAATTTGGTAATTAATTCATTACCTTAAAAAGTAAAACACCAATGCATTTTTATAATTTTAGAACATATTAATCTCGTAAACTAGTTATAAAAGTTGTGAGAGATGAAAAATTTCATAATTAAAACAAGATATGTTTATCAAAATGGATGAATTTCTTAAATTTTAGAAACAATGAGATAGAAAAAAATATATAAAACAATAGTTCAAAACCTAATTGACAGAAAATAACTACAAACAACTAGTAAATATGGTAAAGAATTGCTAAAATTAAAATTCACATGATGTGGAGTAATTGAAAAAGAATGATGGGAAACATATAATTGATTTAAATTTAATGCAGTTAAGTTGATATTTTATAAACAAACAACTTTTTGCTTTTAAATGCAAGAATTTCTTATGTTTCGTTTTACAACTTAAATTTAATGT
Organism: Parasteatoda tepidariorum; assembly: GCF_982258835.1. Lineage (NCBI taxonomy): Eukaryota > Metazoa > Arthropoda > Arachnida > Araneae > Theridiidae > Parasteatoda > Parasteatoda tepidariorum. The sequence goes on from NC_141758.1 coordinate 102,126,434, forward strand.
TAAAATTAATATACATTTTATACAATAAGATATATTCTTTCGCATTTCATTTAAAATATTTTATATACATTAATTTTTCATTAGAAATTAGCATATCTAAAATAATAATGATGCTAAAATAGGTTTTCACATGAATGCAAAGTTATGTATTAACACAAATAAAAATTTAAAGGCAATTGCTTTATTAAAGCCGAAACTGCCTCAACATTAAATAAATTGCAATATTTAAAAATAAGTTTTTCTTTGTTTATCATGTATGGTGTTATTATGTTTATTAATAACATAACTGTTTCACTATAAATAAAAATGTAACAGTTTAATATACAAATTCAGAAAGTTTGTCTTTTAATAATGACATTGTCTTTAGCACTGTAGCTGCTTCGAATATAAACTAAGCTGTAACAGCTTAATATACAAGGACAAATTCAGAATACTTGCCTTTGTTAAAGGATTATAGTGTGTTGAGTAACAACTTAACTATTTTAACTGTCGTCAAAGTTGTAACAGATTAATAAACAAAGGCAAGTTCTGAAAACTTTTCTTTGTTTAATCATAACAGGCATTATTGTGTCTAATAAACTGCGTCAAGATGTAACGGCTAAATAAGCAAAGACAAACTCTGAAAACTTGTTTTTGTTTATTATTAATGGTATTATAGTGTAATCATCAGTAGCAAAACTACTTTAAATAAAAGCAAAGCTACAACAGCTTAATATACATAGAAAAGTTTTGAATATTTCCTTGAAGTGCATAATAGTCAATGTAAAAGAATTTGTAAAGAATTAGAATTTTAAGTCAAAATAAAATAAATGACTTAATAAATTAAAAATATATACACCGTAATAAGGACTTTTTCCAAGAGATAATAAAACGCCTCCCAAATTTATGAAATATTATACACATAATTAAACAGAATAGATAATATGGAAACAAAAAACCTTAAAAAATTTCGGACAAAAATTATTAAAACTTCACACATATTTAGTCAAACTAATTAAATTTAAGCAAAAGCTTTGGACAGTGGACGAAATAAATGAGTTGAAACAATAGGATAATGAGAAAGCAAATATTTATAACTAAACATACCTTGACTAGACATAGTAAAAACTATTTATTTTAAAAGTTGCAGTCGTCTATCTGCACATAAAATTAAGAAACTGAAACCATATTTAGTTATTGATCTTTTTTTTATCCGCTGTAAACAGCTCTTGGGTCAGTTTTTGTTTAGAATTGATCAATTGATTGAAAAAGAGGCATGTGCAAAAGTCAAAGTTTTGTCTCGAAAGTTACATTTTTATCACCTTAGGGATCATGCTTGTTGCACTCTTTCCATGCACCTTAGATTGTTGGCAAGAGTAAAATAAATTTCACCAATCAAGTTCGCAATTTTCCTCGATGGTGATTGGAATAGCGTAAAATTATATACAGTAAGAATCTTTTTTTTCTTAGAATGGTTTTTGTCATCTTGGTGGCAATAAGAATTTTAAATCTTGTGATTTCCGATTTCTTGCTAGGTTTTTGTTTAGGGTTGAAAATTTTAAACAGATTTTGAGAATAGTAGGTTGAAATTTAGTGAAATTTCTTACATATTCACTGTATAGATTTGCAGCTTTAAATCAAAAGCAGCTCTACAAACTTATCAGAAAAGTACTTCTTTTATCATTTGTATTATTACTTTGTTAAAATATATATTTTGTCACTTTGTTTACAGAAACAATTAGCTACATTAAACAGTTAAATTCCTATTTTTTTATAAATTTCAGACGAAAGATCTTACCGTCTGAAAAAATGTCTACTCACTCTGCTGCTAAAGGAAAACTAATCGCTGTAATTGGTGACGAGGTTAGTATTTTCCTGCTTTAAGATTGTAATTTAATATATCTGCTTCAATTCCATCCTAACTGCTCAAACTTATTCCTCAAGAGAAGCGAGGCATTTTTGCACGAAACTTTCCTGTTCATCGTGGCTGTGATTGCTATAACATATACATTTTTCGAAAATTCTATCATTAAATATTACAGTATGTAAAATTCTCTGACTTAAATTTGATTTTGATGGAGATTTCCGTATCGTGATCTGCGTCAGAATAATCGCAAAGTCTTGGCAACTTTGGGCAGAGGCCGGACTATAATCGTCAAGGTGCCAAATAGATTTTAAACTTACAAGTTTTTTAAAAAATAACATGTAGATGTTCGCCCGGGGGTGTCTACGAGTTATACCTTTCGAGTTGACACCTTTTTGTGATGTATTTTTTAGTTTCTCTGAAGTGTCTCCTCCCTCCAACTACTATCGCCATGATACCAAATAAATTTTAAACTTGAGCATTTTTTTGAAGAAAAAAAAATGTTGATGTTTTGTTGCCCGGGGTGGTAAGGATTTATACCTTTCAAAATGGTCCTTTCTGTGATTTTTTTTATTAGTTTCTTGCAGGGCCCTGTCTAGTAGTTGCCAAGACTTGGTGATTATTCTGCCACAGTTCACGATTCGGATGTACTACCCCTCCTCCGGGCAAACATCTACATGTTTTTTTTTAAAAATTTGCAAATTTAAAATATATTTGGCGATTGTTGTTGGCGCAGCAGAGCAGGATTTAGAAATATCCCCAACTATATGTATGCATTTACATTTCAAAAAAAAAAATAATAATTCATTTTTGAAAGCCACCCCATAAAATATAAATTTCAACTTTTATACTATTTTATGTATTTCCATAGAATAATTTATAATTATTAAATTGTGTTAAATTTTAATGATATATATTGTACAATCCGTTGTTTAAAAGCTTCATTTAACGATAATTTCATTAAAATTTTCTAATATTTTCAGAGAAACTTTTTTTTTCTTATTTCTAGTAATAATAAGAAAACTAAAGATTATAAATTCCTTAGAATTTTCTAAAATTATGAAATATTTTCCGGATTCTCACTGTCTTAATGTTATCGTTTGCTTTAAAATATCTTTTATGAGTAAATAAGTTATAGAGAAATATATAAGTTCTATAACTTATATATACTTATACATATAACAATATATATGAATAAGTATGTATAAGTTATAGAATTTTATTATAAGCGTTTTTGAAGAAATTGCCCAAATTTGATAAAACAATATTTATTTCCTTCAATAACCGAAAGTCAAATTCATGAAATAATCTCTCTTTATATATTTGAGAAAACTAAGAATTTGTTTTAATAATTAAATATGTCAGAATACATGTTTAAATGAATTTTTAATTTTTGAGCATTTTAATAGTCATGCGCAAAAAGCATGGGGAAAACTCGTACAATTTTGTGCCCACTCTTCCAATATAAAGACAATATAAACTCTCAAAAGACAGCTAAAAAGAAAAAATATCAAAAAAGGCAAAAATACATATATGCTAAAAAAATATTTTATTTTTGGCAACATCAGTTATAAAAATGATTGATATTTAAGATAAATACAGTATCTTGACTGTTCTTATCACCACATTTTATCTAGAAAATCAACACTTCTGCTGTGATCAAACATCTTTTTCACTATTTTAATTCTAAAAATGTGCTAACATATATGGATACATATATATAAAATAGTCATGATGTGTATTGTATAATTTTGAAGAGTTATAAATATTGTTCCTTTGAGCAATTTTTAAAGAAGGCTCCCAAAATTAATCAACCAGGCACAGATGGGTTAAAAAAAAAAATTATGTAAATTCTAATATCGCGTTAAGTATCGATCAACCATGAGTTTCTATATTTTTTTCTCTGTTTTACTCAAAAAAGAAATTAACTGTGTTTTAGATATTATCTAAATTAGTTCAGTATTGTTCAGAAAATTGCGTTTCCACATTGTCACTAAGTTTTAATGTTAAGATAGTTCCTGTTTCATCAATTTAGATGTTTGTGTTAAAGTAGGAAAAAATCTTAATATGAAATAAAAAAAAGAACATTAAGTATATTATCTTTGTTTTGTACTGGAATTCTATTAGAGTGCAGATTGTTTTAGCTTTATTTGATTACACACATAATAGTCGCATTGGATCCACATTGCAGTTCCTGCGCAAAAATCTATTTTGAAAAAGTGGCTCCTTCAAAATTGAATGTTGATTTTATCAAATTTTGTGTATAAAAACAGTTCTTCCTTCACTTTTAGTCTGCAGTGAACTGATCGTAAATAAACAGTTCCCAGTAGAACACCGAAGTCAAGCATCACTGACTGCTTCCAGTAAGCGAGTGGGTGACCACTTTGATCAGCTTACGCAGGGACCAAGGGTGTGCGGTGCCGGTCCTCGTTAAACTGTTCACCCATAAAGTGCTCGAATTTGCGCGTAGGTCGTCGTGTACATGCAAGTGCAGCGATTCTCACTCGGCTGTCAAACACTCAACAATTGAAAATCTGATTGTCGTATTGCGAAACAATCATTTCAAACCTCTTTTTCTCATTTTAAGTATCTAAAATTGGTAACATTAGAATATTTTTTTCACAAAAGTATTTTTTCCCCCCACAAACTGAAGTCCCATATAAAAAAAGCCTGGATCAACCCGAGGTATTTTACAGGGATGATTGTGCTTCGGAAAAATTCCGGATTTTTCGCTAACAGTGATCCGGAGATCGAAGGTCCAGACGTTTCAAAAAATCATTAATCACAGAAGTTTCCGGAAATCAAATTTTCAAAGGTGGAACTTAAAAACACAGTTTATTTTATTTGTTTGTAAGGGAGAGCCAGAGATATACTTTATAAGCTTATATTCATGATTAATATTCATTTCTTATCAGTAAATAGTTGTTATAATCATAAACTCAAGGAAGAAAGACATATTTGTAAATTTTAATTACTTCTCCAGGTTATCATAGGTATGTGTAAATGGTATAGGTATGTGTAAAATTTTAAATATATTTTAAGTAAACTAAGAAATATTGAGAAGAAGGAAAAAAAACTAGTTTAAATTTTTTTCTAATTGTTCAATTTAAACCTTTTTTTTTAAAAAAAAAAACTCAAGAAACTTTCCGGAATTTCGACTTGGGCTCACAATCACCCCTGATTTTATAAATGGAATAGAATTGCGAAACAGTCATTTCAAACCTCTTTCTCATTTTAAGTATCTAAAATTGGTAACATTAGAATATTTTTTTCACAAAAGTATTTTTTTTCCCCACAAACTGAAGTCCCATATAAAAAGAGCCTGGATTAACCCGAGGTATTTTATAAATGGAATAGAATTGTTTATTTAAAAATGTTAAAATTCTAAAAGAAAATTTCATGTAATTTTACAATATGTACTGCTTCAACTTAAAGTTTTTGTAACTTAACCTTAAATGCTTAATAAAAATTCAGTAATTTAATTTAAATTTTATTTAAAATTTTTTTATTAAAATAAAAATTAAATTATATTTAAGCCTTAATTTTCTTTAAAATAGGAAAAAATCCGGTATTTTTTTAATAAATTTACCTATTTCATTTTCCTACTTTGTCATGTAGCATAACTACCCAGGGGTTCGTACAGGCCGAATTTACTACCGTTTAGCAGTACCTTCACAAATTCAACTTTAGGAAAAATGGTAGTTTCACAAATTCAACTTTAGGAAGAACGGTAGTTTCACAAAATACTTTTTCATAAACTTTTATTTTTGTATCCCTTAAGAAATGATGAATCCATATTTTAACCATATTTTTGTCTTGATTTTTTAATATAATTTTTATATTTTCACAAAATAGGTACAACCTAAACAGACCCCTGCTACCACTATAAATATTGAATACCAAATCACTATTATTTAAGACATGTTAACTCTATTCTATCTTGAGGTACCTATTGATAGATGAAGGTTGACATAGACGATAATTAAATCCCTTCAGTCTTATTAAATATTCACATTTCAAATATATTTAAGTAAAAAAGCGTCTAACGCTTGCTCGTAAGTACTACTTAAAATTTAAAAAGTATATAAAAATAAACTTGTTATTTTTTTCCTTTGATGATTTTTTTTAAAATTTAATTAAATGATAATATGACTAAAATCTATTCCAATTGCTAATTTTTAAAATTCTTCAGACCCTGCTTCAATTACTTTTGAATATTTTTAGGACACTTGTGTTGGTTTTTTGCTGGGTGGCATTGGTGAAGTGAACAAATCGAGGCAGACTAATTTTATGGTTGTAGAAAAAAGTATGTTTTCTATTTTTGGATCACTCTCTGTAAAATATACAATGATAGTAAAATTTTAAAATGTGTTTTGAAATAATGTTTTAAAATAACAAAGTATAAAAAAATATTTTAAAAAGATATGTTAGATCAATGTATTACTAAAATAATTTCAGATTGGCAAAAATATCTTTGTTTTTGCTTAAAATTTCTTATATTTTGCTAATTATTATTTTTGTACTTTCTGTAATGTGTTATTTTCCCAAAGAATGTAATGTATATGTATACTATTTCTCTTGTGAAGTTCTTTTTTTTCTCCTTTCATAATTTAAATTTTTTTTCTGAGTAATGTTTGTTACATTTTCAATGAAACATTAAATAGTAAGTTATACAAATCTCCGATTTCAGTTTTAAAATGGGGCAACATTTCTCCAAAATTAATAGGATTGATATTTGTTCTTGTTCATACTTCAGCAATAATAATATGAATACTCCAAAACTGGAACATTATGCATATAAGAACATTGTGTCAGTTTTGCAACACAGAGCCTTTGGAGCCTGTTTAAATTTTCTTCCACTTTAAGAAGTTTATTGTTTTTTGATTGATTCAATTCATAATTTTCATGTAACATCTATATGTTTTATTTAATAATAATTTTTGTATCTATATTTTAAATATTTTTATTAGAATATTAAACTAGGATTTAAAATTTTTAAAGAATATTGAAGTGAAATTCACGATATTTACAAACTTTGAGAACATTCCTACTGAATGTGGTTTAATTGTTCTGCTTAAAATATAACACATTTCTAAATGCATATTTTATATGGATTTTTATTTTGATGAAAAAGTAACTAAAAAATATTATTGGAAAATATTTTGTTTTAAAATAAGTTTCTTCACAAAACATTTAAGTTCTATACAGAATAGTTTATTTACAAAAGCGAAGCATGAAATAACTCTACTCTTCTCTTGAGATGAAAATCGATTGCAGTTTTATATCTGTTTTTGAACGGCATCATTAGAACAACTTGGAGAAGGCACCAAAAACTTAAGTCTCCCAAAGCTGACCTTTTATTAGGAAAGTTTAAGTTTAAACTCGTGTAAGTTTGGAAGGTTTAGAGTATTTGTACTTTTTATAATTTATAAAAATGCTTCTATAAAGAGTTAGATGTAAAAGCTTTCCCTATTAATTTGCATATTCTGAAATTGGAATCGCGCTCCTGCACTCAAATTTATTGGATCTGATTCTCTCAATCTTCTAGGAAAATCTATTAATTCCCCTGATATTCCCACATCTTCTAATTTTTCTCCTAGTTTAAAAATTTTCATTTAAGACTGAATTTTTTTTTGTAAAGAAAAAATATTTATAATTTTTTTTTTTTTTTTTTTTTTGCGGTTAAAAATAATGAAAAAAATATTTTTGGTAGCAAGTTAGCTAAATTTGTTTTGTTTAATCATATGCAGCATTTTTATTATATTATTAATTTTAAAAAGTCAGGAGAAATATACTTGAGTAAAAATTCTTAGATTAATTATAAATTTTTATTAAAAATTTCAGCACTCTTCTATAAAAAAAAAATATAAAAAATAAAAAACATTTACCTTCAAATAGTTGAAAAAGTTAAAGTTTTTTTTTGTTGACAGGAATCAACTTACTAAAGAAGTTATTCTTCTTTTAGTTATTATATTTATCTTTGTTATTATAGTATTGTTAAAAATTAAAGGCATATGTACTTAAAAATATTCCTATTTCATTTAGGAAGAAATATTTTTGTTAAATGATTCCTTACCATAAAACTTTTCATAATTTTTATTTTTGAAATGTTGGCAACCATGCATGCAGTTCAAGTAAACTTTTTTTTTTGGTGTCAAGAGAAATTATAAAATCTGAAATATAGGTAATATTATAATTGTATTACCCAGATAAAAATAATTTATTAAAGTCTGCAAATTTCAATAATTATTAAATTTTTGTTCATGGTTTAAATTAAAATACAGTTTAAGATTCAATTTAATGTACTAGTCCTAAGAAATCTGATGATAATTTTTTGTAATATAAAAAACTAATTTGTAAATTTATGTCCTACGCTATAAGTCATTTGCTTTCATAAACCTTTGAATGAAAGCTCCTTATTAAAATTGAAATGTTTTAATTAACTGCTCATTAAGATGTCTCTAGATAAATTATTTATAATTTTAAAACAGCATGATTATGCTTTTTATAATTTGACCATGAGTTTCAAAGTTTACTTCGCAATATTTGTTTTGTAACTATAAAATAGGCTATACTGTTTTACATTAAATCTTTTTTCATTTAAAAGTGTCAATTACAGAATTTTTTAATTAATAAATCTAAAGTTATATTCAAATACATTTCTTTAAATAGAAAGTTGGTTTTAAACTAAAATGCCTTTTACCTAAAAATTCCTCAAAAATATCAATTTAAAAATTTTTGTTCGACAAAATTTTGGATTAAAAAAAAGAGTACTTCTAAGTTTTGTAAGTACAGTGAAACCTCTCGGGAGCTACCACTCTCCGTTCCTAAGTAAAATGATCGTTGATTGAGGTTGATCGTTCTTAGAGGTTACCTGTGTTGACTTCAAAATTGTTATTAAAGGTACATGATCATTCGCAAAGATTTTATTTTTAGTCAGTGCCATTTTCTTGGTGCAGAAATGTCACTTCTGCTGAAATCATGAAAAGCCAGATCTATGACTTAAATTGAGCGTCTATAAAAATGATCCCTTACTGATATAATTATGTGCAAAAACAAATTAACCAATTATGAATGATAAAGCTATTTTAAATAAACAAACAATTATGCTTTTTGTTTAAGTTTGCTTTTAGTTTTATATCATAAAACTTAGTTAGCTTTATAAGATTGAAAGAGGCTTGTTTGCTCTCCTTTTTTTTTTTCTAAAATAGCTATTTCTAATTTAATTTCCAGCTCTAAAAGTAAATCATTGATAGCATCATTTTTAGTGTACTATGATTGCAGCATGATGTTGTATCGTCAAAAAGAGCTTTTAAAAATAAGAGTCTCTCGCAAATGTATTAAAAACATTTTAATCTTCTTTATTTTCTTTAATTTTTTGTTTTGATATTTTTTTGCTTCCTTAATTGACCGCATTTGGTGCAGATGTTTGGCCGGTCTCTGGGACAGGTTTTAATAGTCTCTTCTTAAGGTTTTCTTCAATACAATGTCTGTAATAGAGGTGGTCTTTCCTGGAGTTTTCAGTGTACATTTTACTTTATTAAGTAGAAATGTTATTAATAAAACTGATATTTAGCTTTATTTTATGCTTCACTTTTTTTGTATATAAATTTTATGTTTAACTCATGTAGAGAGTATTCATGTTTTAGATACTCCAGCAAGTGAAATTGAAGAGACATTCAAGAACTTTGTTAAGAGAGATGACATCGATATCATCCTTATCAATCAAAATGTAAGCTTTGTTTAATCAATGTAATAAATTGCAATTTAAATTATAATTAGCTTAGATCAAAATTTAGTTTTTATTGGTGAAATGATAAATTATACATTTTAAAATCAGATATGGCTGTTTGTTGTAACTCAAGCCTAAGAAGATAATTTTTTTTAACACCATTCTTGATTACACACTACATAAATGGAGAGCTACAAATGTTAACTACTCAAAAAAATTTTTTACAATTTATTGAAAATATACTCCATTTAGCGGGGTGCAGTCCTCATGTGAGAATTAATTTAACTGATCCCAAATTAGGTAATCAGTTAAAATAATGAGGGATCTGAAAACTTAGAGAGTGTTGGGACAGTTTAGGAATGAGAATTTTTTGTCATCATCAATGGCTCGACAGCCCAGGGTGGGCCTTGGCCTTATCAAGAAGTTTTTTCCATGCTAACCTCTTTTTTTTTGCTTGTATTTTCCAATTTTTAGTTTTTAAGACCAAAAGGTCTTTCTCTAGGCCATCTATCCATTTTAAATTCAACTTGCCTCTTTTTTTGTGTGCAAACTGGGGAATAGATTTAAATAAAAATTAAATGTAAAATATACTATTAAGTTATGCATTCTGAAATTACGAAACTCAGTTATTCTGCTAGACTTTTGAAACTACTGTTTCTTAGAACCAAAAATTTCCAAATTTCTAGATCCCTTTGGTCCCGATTTAAAACAGGAATTCTCTACCTGTTTACCCATCTATTAAAAAACACATTTATGAGTATGTTACCTATTGATAGGCAAAACAAAAAATTTCAAAAAAGGAAAGCGTTGATTTGAACTAGCGTTGCTTTTAATAAGTAAGTATTAATCAAACATTTGCATCAAGGAAATGTAATATGATTCTCAGAATTATTCAGTTTTCTCCCTCAGTTATTGAAAAAGAACAAAAAATTTCTTCCAGTTTATATATTCAAATTTTTCATTATAAATCTGTAAGCCCAATATATGTATATTTTTTTCACACTGGACATTTATGACACATCCCAGGGGTTATACCATAACTTATTTTTTAAGTCTCTATGATTTTTGGTGTATAAGCCAGGTTATGGCACATAAACGGTATCACTCTTACTGTAGGTTCAATAACCTTAAAACTCTTTAATACCCTATACATAAATGCCAAATCTCCTGTTTTTTAATGAAAACTCCTGTATCTTATCTCCTGTTTACCCGTATATTCTAAAATTTCTATGTATTTGTTGAAGAAATTTAAAAAAAAGGGTAATAGTTTCATGATAAAATATCCACTGATGGCAAAAATACTCTTCTTATTCCTCAACAGATGGTGCTATTGCCAGTACAGCAGTATGCTGAGTGTTATCAGAAATGTTTAAGTCGAGTCGGGATGGCCCATTCGTCTTCCAATGAGGTGTACGCAGGTTCTAATCCCATCGATGACTGGTCGATACAAATTAGGCATCGAGCATGCACCAACCATAGTGCTGACATAAAATATCCTCAGTGGTAGACGAATCACAGGCTAGTCTCCATGTCGTCGGGCTAACCATGAGAGGTTTTCCTCTCCATGTACCTCAAATGCGGGTTAGTTCCATAAAAAAGTCCTCCACAAAGGCAAATTTTACCCAATACTTGATCCGGGAGTTCAGTTGTCTTGTGAATTGGGTTCAAAATTACAAGACTACGAAGTTGAACATCAGTAGTTATAAGCCCAAAATAGGGTCAGTTAAGTAAAATCTCCGTTATTTTATTTCTCCAATGTTGGCAGGTATGCCTATATCTATTCACTAATTCAATTAAGAGAGGAAAAAAATAAAGTGAGTTTTTTATTAAATTTTTTATTTTATTTGCTCAGTGGTTAAAGGTTATTTTTTTCTAACAATGCCCATATGTATTAATATCTAAATTTAATGTTACGTTCGAATTAGATTGCTGAGATGATTCGTTATGTGATTGATGCCCACACTAAACCAGTACCAGCTGTACTTGAGATCCCATCAAAGGATCATCCCTATGATCCAAGCAAGGATTCCATTCTACGAAGGGCAAAGGTATATTTCATTCTTTCTTTCATTCTCACTTTACTGGGCCTGAACTTGGACATAATACCACTTTTTATAAATGTACCGTCTTTAGTTTTCAAAATCGAAAAGTCTCAATTAAATAAAGTCGCACATTTTTTAAAAAACATATCAAAATGTTAGCAAAACCTGTATAAATTTTAAAATCATGTCCTCTTTCTGCACTAAAGAGTATTCTAAATTATGATACTTGCATAGAATACTGATAATAGTATATTATGAAAACTGGTAGCATTACTGAATTTTAATTATATTATTCAAATAAATATGTCATAAGTATTGATACTTAAGATAAATACTAAGATTTTTATTCATAAAAGTAATTGATAATGAATTAAACTAATGATGTTTTCCAAAACATATGCATATCAAAGATGAATTAATTAGTTAAGAAAGAATTAAAATAAGGATTAAACGAAATATAAATAAATGATATTTACTGCTTCTTCAAACACTATGCCCGAACCCCATAAGTACTTTTACTTTCATAACAGTAGGCTAATAATATCTCATACCTTTTCTTTTAAAAATAATAAATTTTAATTCCAATAATTTCTTCTTTATTACAAGTCCGTTAACAGTTTTAAATATTACTAACTTTAAGTTTTCATTAAAATCAAAAAGTGTCTGGAGATTTTCATTCATGCTAAAACTACTTTCTGCCATAATTTCTTTGTATCCGAAATTAGTTATTTTTCATTCAGTTCTTTTATATTTAAACTGGTCATATTTTTTTATTAATCATTCGAAAGTAAAGGTAATTAAAGGGATTTTTTTTAACACAGAAGAATATTTTCTGTTATATATTGCAATATATATATAAATATTAAAAATAAAAAATAAAATGAATTTTAATAAGAACAAGTTCTTATTAAAATTCATTTGTTGGTTTTTTGAGATTGAATTGAAATGACAATAAACTGAGATTTTCCTTGGAAAAAAATTTCTGTTATGAGCGTATTTATAAATGTTGTCAATGCTAATATTTTATAATCCAGTATTTAAAAGTAGAAAAAAAAAAAAGTTTTCATGAACACTAACTTTAAAATTAGTGTTTATAAAAACGTTTCATAATATGTTCATAATATCTTTGTAAAACTAGCTTCTGATAGGCTATACTCTGTTGAATTCTTAAAAAATTAACCTGTAGGAGTAATTGAAAAAGATAAATTTATTAAATGACTTGTGCGTTAAAAGTTGTGCTTTGTATATGTGAATGAGTAGAACAATCTTTGAAATACTCGGACCAGATATCTTTGAAATTAATATCAAAATTCAAAGTGTGATGCTCCATAATTGACTATTCAAAAAACCAAAATTTGTTATTATATGACTCTAAAATAATAAGTGAAAAATGATTTACCAATAAATTTGAATATCTCAAGAAAGTATGTGCAGATTCTTGTATTATAATCTTGCTATTTCAATTTTCATACTTAGTCAATGCTATTGAAAGGATAGAAGTTTATTTTGAAGAGTCCCTTAGCGCAAACTGGCAATTTTTTGCAGCAATAATGTTTATGGGCAATGATTTGCCAAGTAAAATGACAAAAACGTAATGCAATAACACGTGAAAAAATATGCATAACATAAAAACATAACTAAACACAAACTTAAATAAAAACATAATTAAAACAAAACGAGTCAAAAACGTTTTATATTAGATTCAAATAATAATAATAATACAATCAGTTGGCACGTTTTGTTAGTAATAATTTTTTATTGTTTTTTATAATAATGTTGTCATTTAGAAAAGCTTCTTTTGCTGAAAGCCAAGACTCAGCTTTTTGATCTGTTCTTTGAAAACCTTCAAGAAACCATAAATTTAATTAAATGAAATAGAATCACAATTGCTAAAAAAATAATTGAAATTTAATTAAAAAAAATCAATATAGCTATTAATAGATAGAATTAAATTTAAAGTTTTATTTTTTGGGGTCACGCGAATGAGCAAATTTGTGAAAATGATTCTTTTGTTTAGTTTTTTTTAGTGTTACAATATGAGAAACATAATGCAATTAAACATTAAAAAAACATGTGTCACTTATAAATGTAACAATAAAACTTAATTAAAACATAAGTTGTATCATAGAATATTTGGATTGTCATAAACGAAGCAATATTGCCCATCCTAATTTGTTGATAATACAAAGAAGACACCTCAAAATATAGACTAACCATTTAAAGATTATTATTGTCAATCTTGAGAAAGATTATCCAATTCTCTAATTTATCGTTTGTTTCTTATCCTGATTCATTTGATTTGAAAAGTAACTCTGCAAAGGGTAAGGCTATGAGGTTTTATGTTTTCACACAACATAAATTAACTGTCCATAAAATAATGTAAAAACCTTATAAATCTTGATAGTAAAATAATTCAACCACAAATTAAGAGAATTTAATAAATTTATATCAAACTAAAAGTGTCTCTAAAATAGATTTAACCTGATATTGGTGCTAGAGTTAGAAATTGTGTTTAAAATAATTTTTTTTTCTTCTGACTTGCTTTATTTATTTATTTTTCTGTTTTAATAGGGTATATTCCAAGCAGAAGAATATAGATAGAGAAATATTCCAGCAATTAAGGTAAAAATTTATTTATACTTCTTAAATTTGATCGAATCTGTGTTTTCTGAAATGGCTTTATTCATTATTATTTTCAATGTGTTTTTCATAATTGTAGGCCACATTCATTATAGTTTTCAATCCAATAATAAGTATGCCTGAAATTCCCCTAAACCTCGTTCTCGCTTTTGTACATAATCTGCTCCCCCGCATATTAGTAGTAACAAATATCGAAAATCAAATAGTACATATTCTGCTCCCTTGCATATTAATAATAACAAATATCGAGAATCAAATTGAAAATTTTATACGTAAAGATCAGACAACTATTGACGACTACTTTAGTTTTACTCAATCTAAAACATCTGCCTGAATTGTAACTTAAAAGAATTAAAATCAATATTTAGATTGCTAATAATGAAAAAATCTTAGTTATTACCTATAATATAAACTGAAAAATTCTAATATAGCAAGTAATATTGACTTCAAAGGATTAAGAATGCCATGTTTTTAGAAAAACTGATTTGTAGTTTCAATAATTTTGACTTTATTTTTCATGCATCATAGTTATAGTAGCATTGAATGCAAGTATTGTGTATGAATTACTATCTAATAAAGTTTCGCCAAACAACAAAAAAATAAACTTGTTCCAGGTTTTTGTCAGATTTTGACAATTTATGACAGGTTTTTGACGAAAACCCAACACTGTTTATAGTTTTCCTTATTATGAATATTTTGTCCTTATTTGCCTTGATTTTTAGCTTTTTGCCCTGATAATCCTGATTTAAGTTTATGTTCAGAACCATTCCACTTTGAGAATACAACTGAAGATTTTTAAAAAAGATTTGAAGACACGAAAAATACCGATTTTTGATACATGTTCTTATTTTAAATAATAATATTACAGGGTGCGTAGCGTTTTAAAAAATTACTTAAAGGTGCTAATTTCCGATTTTCAAAAGCCTTTAAAGGTGCTTTTTTTATTGGGTGTTTTCAAAAAGTGCTTAGTTTTCCTTTTTTGAAAATGATATTTTTTTCTTTACCTTGTCGATTTTCATCACGTATTGTACAAAAGCGTGGTTTTCACCTTGTTCTATTCAATGTTTTCACAAATCATTCAAGCACAATGCATTTCGGTGTACCATCTTTCTGCGGCGTATGAAAGCAATAATTTTACATGTTTGATGAAAGCTTGCGGGTCTGCATGTGCATATACTGAACTGGATTCAGTGGGAATTATTCTTGCACTATTATGTGCAACTCTGCTACATTTTGCAAGAGAGTTTCAATTTCAGGCTTCATTTTCCTCCCTCTGAAATCGAACCAAAAAATCTCTATACTTTTTTATGGTAGCTAATGTAATCAAGAAAAAGAGTTCTTTGTTAGAAACTAGTTATTTTATCATGATCGTGTAAAGTTTTAGAAAATTATTTTGAAAATGTATACAGCGCTTAAAAAATATTTTTTAAGTGCTTATTTTTTGTTCAAAGATTTGGCTACGCACCTTGTATTAGTATAAATGGCAAAATTCGATAGCTTCAATTAACCAACTGTCTACCAATACAATTTTCAGACACATCTTCTTACTCATGGGATTCATTGTTTAAAAACCTTCTCAGAAATTCGGTCATTCCATGAAAAAGAAGCTCAATAATTTTATATAGTTAAATTTTTTCGATGATGAATCCAGGGGCCATATGCTTATTTATTATTATAACCAAATGCAGTAACAAATCTTGTAGGCTGGACTTTTGTAGTTACAAAATTACTGGTTCGTTTCTTTTGTGTGATTTTAAAAATTATTGATTTTAGTCAACTGTACAGTAATTATAAAATGAATTACACAATGAATCCACTAAAATTACTTTTGTACTAAAGTGCTAAGTGGCTTATTCAATGTGTTTTCATTTCGCGATTATTGAAGCCATACTTTAAAGATTATTTTATAAAGGAAATCTTAAACTCAAATACAAATTTTAATTATGAGGGAATATTATCCAACTTATACTGATTACTTTTTTAATGCAGCAATATTTTAAAAAAAAATTCATACATTAAATTTAAATTATTAAGAGTTGTTCACTATTTATGAAATTATACTGGAAACTGTTGAAGCTTTCTGTTCTAAACAGGTAATTCAGAAGTAGTATATTTTATATTCTTTCATGATTAAATCTGCTTTTATAACACTTAAATAGAGCCAATTATATATTTTTTTTAGTTTACTTATCTAAAAGTCAGATTTATGTACTCGGCTCCAATAACCTAACCTGGAAATATCAATGCATAAATTTTGGCATCCATTTAAAATCCCTGAAAATCAGGAGAGTTTGCAGCAATACATTTGATATTTGTTATCTTGTTGAAAAGAGTAAATTAATTTTTTTAGTATTCTAATTTTATATTTTTTTTTCAGGTTATTTATTATTCCAGATTTTATTATTGTTATTCTAGAACTTGTCTCATGAATTATGTGAACTATTTTTGTTTCTTTGTTTTCGAAATGCCTGTTTGTAGATTTTGACGAAATTGTTGCGTCATTAAATCTTATTGTCGTACGCCTGGTGGTTGTGAAGAATCATTCTCTTGTAGTCAAGTTTATAAATTAAATTTATGTGAAAATGTTTTAAGTTCAACTTATTTAAAATCTCAAATTCAGTCTGTACTTATACAGTATGAAATAAGTAAATTATATTACATGTCAATCCTTATGTGATGTGTACTGGGTAAACAAATTACATGTTATTTGGTCTTGTGAATTATCAACTCGTGTAATGAAACTAAGCAAATAAATTACCTTGAAAGCACTTACTTATGTGAATTGTGCTAGTGCTAATAATATGGAGTGAGGCACTTTTCAGGTGGGAAAAATAATTATTTAATTCAGGGTGACCAGAATAGATAATAAAAAATAATTTTCAGACAGATTTTATAAAAAAAATTTTGATTTTAGTTTACTGTGGCATAACTTTTATTTTAAAAATTTCAGTTAGGCCTTAGTCTTATTCATAATATATATTACAAAACACTGATATTTGTCATAAGGTTAGAATTTTTAAGTATCTTAAAATAATTAATTTATCCTGGCTTTTTGGTAATAATAATTTCCTAATTTTACGAGATTGATGACTTTTCCCTGTTCTGTGACCACCTATTAATTAAAGCAAATTAAGTGTTTTGTAAACAATATCCATAAAATTTCAAGGTAAATATTTAGTCATATATTACCACATGATATTTAAATACATGTTTTCTTGTGATTTAATTTTTTAAAAATTAAAATTTTTTTTAATTGCCTAGACTGTGTAATCAGCAAGTATGTTGATATTGTGTGGATATATATCTCTGTATGCAAATTTGTACTGAGATACAAAAATAAGCGACACAAGATAAAAATGTAACAAAATATTTATTGAGTACTGATATGACTCGATTAAAATATACGTATTTATTGCACAGTTTTTATATTCTAGAGTAGAAACTTTGTTCAAGATTTTTTTTTTAACTACACAATTTTTAAAATATTATAAAACATTAATAATCACTCTTAATTTGAAATATATATATAATATACATATATTACTTTGAAAAAATATATCTTATTATAAATTTTCATTCAATACATATCTATTGTAAGTTCAACAAGTAAAATCATTCCCATTTATAAATTAATTGCATATTTTTCACATTTATGTTAAAAATATTCCTAAATGTTTTACTAAAATATAAAACTTCATATAAATAAAATATTTTTCTTCACAATTTATTTAAAATTGTTCAGTTTATAACTGAAAAGAAAAAAGATTAATTGGTTGAGATTTAAATTATCTCCATATTTTATGCATTTATATATAAAATATTATTCAAGGTTTAAATAAAATATAAAACTTCTCTACCAGAAAATAAAAATCTTGCAGTTAACCCATCGATTACACAGTAAACTGGTGTCACAGACACTTAATATCTTTTCTTCATCACAAAATCAAGTTTTTTCAGTTGAAGTTGACTCCATTAATAATTGCATCAAGCTACTATTAATCAAATTGTTACTTAATGAATTCTTAAAAGTATAAATAATAGTCTCAGAATTTTAAAAAACTGTCACATACACTTATTTTTTTTAGTAACGATTCATTACAAAATGAAATTTGTCAGTTAAAATTGACTTCAAACTACTATCAATCGAATTGTAGTTCAATAGATTCTTAAGAGCACGCCATACCGTGGAAGAAAATTTTCGCAACAAATTCTGTTTATCCTTCATTACTAATTTAAAAGGGAAAAAAAAAGTAACCTAGAGTTTGTCATGAAGTTTCAATTGCTGAGAAATATACTTCAAAATATTAAAATGCAAACAAATTATTAGAAGAGAACTTCTTCGTTGCATTCTAATATCATCTTATAATTTATTTTCATTTGTATATTTTAAAATTTTCTTTTCGGTATTTGAAACTTCATGGATTACTCTAGGTTTGTCTGAACTCACTTTTTATACACTTTAAATTAGTAATGTAGGAGAAAGAGAATTTGCAACGAAAATTTTCTTCCACAGTATGGCGTGCTCTTCAAAACAAAACTATAGAGAATAGCCTCAAAATTTTAAATAGCTGTCACAAAACATGATTCACAATAGTGAGATTCATAGAGCCATGTAAGTAATATAATTAGAATTCATCTCTAAATATATATACAGACGAAACACAAAACACTTTTCTTTCAGTTTGTTAAATGCAACTCTTGAGTTTTGAGTCTATGTACAAAATATATAATCTCTTATTTTACATTTATAATAAAAGTGGACTTAATTATTTCTTTTTGAGAAAACCAAACATTCCTCCTTTTTTCTTTTCCTTGATTTTCCTGTCATTAGTAACTACTTCACCTTCGGAAGAACCCTCAGACGAGGTGGTCCTCGAGCGGACTTCTAATGTGGAGAATGGACGGTTCTGGCCACCAGATGGCATTGGCTGCACTTTGTAAGGAAGTGATAAATGCCTTGATGTCTCTGTAGATTCATAGGACTAAAATGGAAACAAAATAATTAGGAAATAGTTTAATATATTATAAAATATGCAACACTTCATCTACTACTTATTTCCCATTTTTTACTTAGAGAACTACAGTACATTAAGGGCCATCTTCAAGCAAAAAAGAGATTTTAATTTCTTCACCTTATTTGTCCAGAATTTACAAACTTATTAATTATACAGTAACTAATTAATATTTTTGAAAATTTTTTTATTTCATTGTATTCATTATTTTGATCTGAGTAATGAAATTTTTATTTTTTAAGTATTTTTCAAAGTTTAACGTTATTAAAAATCATGAATATCAAGTTTTTGATAAATTCAAAATTTAACTGAAATATTTGAAAGGGATCTTTTAATTTTGTCCTCACCGCACTACATTGTTACTGCAAATTGTTATAAATATCTTGAAAACAACATATTAGTCTTTTTTTAGTGAGTAATGCCATCTTTTAACCAACTTAGTAACTATGTAATTTTAAAATTGGACGACAGCAAAACTCAGAAAACCTAACAATTTTTTTCCGGTTTTTTCAAATTGTTGGTCATTTTTGGATGCTTGATAAAAATAAACCTGTGTACAAAAATTATAATTTCAGACTGTCTCCCGAGATTGAATCTTTATAAATATTCTATCTTATCCCATATCAAAAAAAAAAAAAAAAATTTCAAAATAAATGGGTAACTAAATTTAAATCAGTGGTACACTTTTTATTTTATAACTGAAGCTGAACAGCCTACCTAATTCTGAGTATACGACTATCAATCTTTAATTCCAGAGCCTTGTAATTTTGAATCAAACCCAGAAGACAAGGGGACTCTTGGATTAAGCATAGGGAGAAACTAGCCTTCTGAGAGGATTTTTTGATGAAACTAATCTGCATTTGTATTATTTGGAATGGAAAACCTTCCATGGTTTGCACAGTGGCAAGGGGGATTTTAACACAAGATCTGTCTACCACTGAGGATATTTTACATCAGTGCAAGCCGGTGCATTAATTTGTATCAGTCAGCCACCGTTGGGATTCAAATTTGAGTCACCTCATTGGTGGAATGAAACTATTACGACTAACACTTATAAACTATAATTTCAGAACAGGCTTATTTTTATATTAGCATAGCCGAAAATAAATCTTAAATTCGTATGATGATGACGTATGACGATTATAAAAATATAGTTAAAGGATAAAATTTAAAATTTGCTATTTTTGAAGGCAAAGTGTTACCGCAACTTCCCAACTTTGCAAAAGTCAATTGTCTATTTGACGAATGTTAAGCCATCTAAATTAAATAATATTTTATACTTACAGTAGTTAAAAATACAAAATAATTTAAAGTGTTTTTCAAAGCTTTGGCACAAGATTTGCATATATCATTAATAATGCTACTATCATTCAAAACTTAGAGACTTTCCTTTATAATGGAGTTATACTTTTTATGATATCTTTTATATTTTTAGAGTTTATTTTATTAGATATTAATGGTAGCACCTGCAGAGTGCAAAGAAATGATAATTTAAAAGTAGTATAAAGATTTTATTTACCTGTCTATAACTTACAAAGTCAGAATTTTGTCCTCTAAGTTCTTGCTTCCTGTAGATAGCTGTAATAATAAGAGAAATGCATCAAATTTAAAAGCAAGAATTGTTTGTCTAAAGTTTACTTTTATGTTGCATGAAAACTATGATTTTTTGCACATCTTGGGTGAAAGCTCCTCAGAATTTTTATAAAAATTCAAATTAGCAGAAAATGTTCTGCTAAATTAAATTTAAATTTTCATAATTTACCATTTGACTTAAAACGTGTACAATATTTAAAATTTAAAAAAAAAATAATTTTAAATTTTACAGAAACTTTCCTTATCTTTTAGCAAACCTTGGATTAGGGTTTATTACTTAGAAATTCTTTTTCTAAATTTTATGAAATAAATTTAGTTTTCATACGTTCAGTGCAGAGTCTTCTATAAAATTCAATCTCTTTATAAAAACTAGAATTCCTTTGTCATATTTAGAGAACTATGATATACATGCCAACATTGGAGAAGAGCTACAAGTAAAGTTTTGATACATCATACATAATCATGTAAGTCAAAAAGAGAAATTCAAAATTGGAAATAATATAAGCATTTACATTTAGCGAAGTAATAAATATGTATATAAATCTTAATCTAAAGTAGATTTTTTAAAAAACCATTATGTATAATAACTTAAACTATTTTCTTTTATAACCGTCGTTGAACAGCCGACCCAATTTTTGAGTTTACAGCTACTAATATTCAACTCAGTAGCCTTGTAATTTTGAATCCAATCCAGATGACAAGGGAACTCCTAGATCAAGCATTGGGAGAAATCTGCCTTGGTGGAAGACTTTTTTGATGGAACTAACCCGTATTTGCGTTACATGGAGATGAAGACCATGAGAACCTCCCACGGTTAGCCTGACGGCAAAAGGATTCTAACCCATGATCTGTCTACCACTGAGGATATTTCACGTCAGCACTGTGGTCGGCGCAAGCAGGATACTTATTAGTATCAACCAGTCATTGCAAGGATTTGAACCCGGTTCATCTCATTGAAAGGCGAACATTCTATCCCCTGAGCCATCACGGCTTTACTTAAACTATTTTTTTATTTTATAACCGTTGTTGAACAACCGACCCAGTTTTGGGTTTGCGACTACTAATGTTCAACTCCTTAGCCTTGTAATTTTGAACCAATTCAGAAGGCAAGGAAACTCCTGGATCAGTACCCCCCAGAGGTGTGATTTGTTATAGAGGTATGTTCTTTTGAAATTTCTGCAAAAAAGAAAACCAAAATTTTTTTACTTCCCAAAAAAGTAACTTCCCCAAAGGAAAAATCTTTCTGATAGAACTCTGCAACAATGTCGGCAAGGGGAACTCAAGCTGTATAGTTTTTAAAAGCAAATATTTATAGAGAAATAATGTAGAATTGAAATTCAATTCGAATGAGAAATATTTAAAAAACCAGTCTCGTTAGTTAATTTAGTACATGAAGTGCATCTTACCATGTTTGTCTGTTTCACCCTCAGACATATGATGCCAGTCGTCATCTGAATCGGGAATGTTGTGAGATGGAAAAGCTTGGGGAGGGGGTTTTTGAGGTAAAGGAGGAGGAGCAGAATTTAAAGATAAACTAGAGTGATCTAAATAATAATAAAGATAAAAATAATAATTCATAAAGATAAATAATAAACACAAACGAAAAATAAACACAACATAAAATGAAGAACTATTAATTAAAAATAATAATAATGAAGATTTTGTAAAAGATCAAAACTAGAAGAACAGTTATGAGAAATTGAGCGCTATTTCTATCAGGTATATGAATAGCCAATTCCATGCATCAACCCTATTTTAGCAGAGAACGAAATGAAGCAATAGGGTACCGAAGTCTAACAATACTACTCTTTCAATGACTATTCACGTGTTCAATCTTTGATTCTTGGCGATAACAATAAAAGAGACATAATTTATTTCTTAACTATTATTTCCTTTAGATGAATTTTTTTTAGAAACTTGATAAAAAAATTTACTTGAAAACAGGTTACAATAAAATGATAACAATAAAATGATAACAATAAAAGAGACATAATTTATTTCTTAACTATTATTTCCTTTAATAGATGAAATTTTTTTAGAAACTTGATAAAAAAAATTTACTTGAAAACAGGTTACATTTATTATTAAAACAATGTGATAGTTTTAAAATAAGTTTTTAGGAGGGCATTTATGCTATTGTAAGTATAAAAGCATTTCCGCTCCATCCCTATGTAGGCCAGGAAGTCCTGTCGCTCTGGATTAACAATGGCATGATTATGACAATGTGGTGAACTGCGAGCATAAGCCGCCTTTATTTCCTGGTCAATCTAGTACCCATCAATGTGAATCTTGTTGGGTTTTAAGCCACCACTGATGGCCCAACCTCAATCTTTTACAATGACAGCTCAATGCTTTTAACTACCGAGTTATTGCGGCTGAACCTTAATTTTATTGCCCTTTAAAATTTGTTTATAATTTCTGCTGTTTCTCATATAAAGTAATGTAAGAGTTTGGTAAAATATAATTGCTTGCACATCATTAATATGCGCAAGTTTTATAATTTAATGAATTTCATCAATATAACATAGAATAAATTTTGTGTAGAAAAAATGTTATAAAACGGAAATCTTAGTATATATTAAATCACGTTCACAATTAGTTAAAAAGATTGCAATCATGGTTTATGATTATTTTAAATCATGATCATAACAACATCATACTGAATATTTTGCAACAAGACTTAAGATAATTAAAAATGTTCTGTGAGTGATATCAAAACTGAACAAAGAATCTCCCTAATTAAATTTTCACCATTTTTTTTTAACATCGAATAATTTTAATTGGCAAAGTAAAATTAAAAAAAAAAAAAAAACGAACTTTAATTATTTAAATATCAAATTATGCGTGAAAGTGAAAACAGAATTTATTAACGCTGCAACCCTAGAATTTCATCTTAACGAGATTCGACTATAAGACCATTATTAGCTACAGTAGTAAAACATTTTTGCTATTGACAAATTTTTGTTTTAAAATATTCATGTAAATGGACATTAAGTAAAATTAGTATAGGATTATGTTAATATATATTTTTTAATCATAAATGGTATTCAATCAAGCTAGAGATATTTAGGAGAATAAAAATAAAATTACCTGTATCACTGTATGAATTTTCATCAATACCTTGTTGATATTCTCTACCGAGAGGTTGCGATTTTCGATTATTTTGTATGGCAGAACCATTATGGTGTGGATGGGCTAGAAAACAAATGTTAACAATGCTAATGTTACATTGTTTCATAATATAACTATAAAAACTCATTCATTAATTAATAACATGAATCCAGTTGTTGCTCTGTTGAAAAAAAAAAATTTGCTGATTTTCTTATTTTTGAAAAGAAAAATAAATTTTTCACTCTAAAATTTTAAAGAAAAAAATAAGAAGACTTAAATAAGGTACATATTCAACTGAAGTCAAGAAAAAAAAGTTAAAATCTAAAAGTTATAATTATTTTTTTTTTAAAAATAGAAAAATAAATTTATCTATTAACAGAAAAATAAGGTGGCCTAGAAATTTTGGGGAAAAAATTACTTAAAACAGGATATATATTCAAATATAGTTAAGAAAAAACAACTTTTAACCTCAAAGTTATCAAGATTTTTAAAATAACAGATACTAATTCTTCAATAGGCTTGCAAAAATAAGAAAATAAAAAAAAATTAAAAAAAAAAAAAAAAAAAAAAAAAAAATGATGATTTCAGGAAAGCCTATGAGGAAAAATTAACATTTAATTAAACACTTTTTAAATGTCTTAAAAACAGTTTTATTAATTAGAAACTTTTTAAAGAATCTCAGTAAAAATAAAAGAAAACAACTGAAGACAATAGAAAAACTAGTTTATCTCTGCGAAGTAAAAAAAAATTGATTTTTTATTTGCTTATTTATTAACTTTTTCCCCTGAATCATACTTAGTTAATGCATACAAAGACTTGAATATATTTCTTATAATAATTATAGACGTTAAAAACCTATAATAGTAATTAAAATATTAATAATTTCTAATAAACCACAAGATGAAATTAAATTAATATATCTTAAATAGCACCTACGATTCAAGATATGTTTTCTAAATCAGCAATCTCTAATATTAAGTGATGGAAAACTAATCAGACTTACAGTAACTGATAACAATTTACTACAGAAACAAATAAGTTAAATAAAAATAATGTAAATAAAACTATATAATAATAAGTAGAAACAACACAAGCCTTTATAATTGAAAAACTTTTCCTCATAAATTTATCTTAATTATAGCTTTATCATGCACCAACAACAATCGTCAAGTGCTCAAAGAGATTTTAAACTTTAAAATATTTTTAAAAAAACAAAACATATAGGTATTTGGCCAGGGGAGGTTGCGATTTGAGTTGGTTCCTTTCAGTGATGTTTTCTTTAGTTTCTGTGGACCGCTGCCGGGAAGTTGCCATGACTTGGCGATTATTCTGCCACACATTACAATACGGAAATCTCCCCAAATATAATTGAGATATGAGCACTATAAAAAAATTTTCTTACATATGTATGTAATAAATACATATATATGAACTTTCAATAACAGGAACAATTTTTTTTATTGGTGCCCATATTCTAATTACATTATATACATAAATTGTGAAAACATTGAATAGAAAAGGGTGAAAACAACACTTTTGGCATAATTCGTGACACAAACAGACATGATAAAAAAAAATCTCATTTTGGAAAAGGGAACATAAGAACTTTTTAAAAACACACAATGAAAAGAGCAAATTTAAGGGCTTTTAAAAAATGAGAATCGAAATAAAGTACCTTTAAGTACTTTTTAAAAATGCTACAAACTCTGTCCCTATATTTAAGAATTTTGAAAAAATACTTTTCAAATATTTAAAAAAAAATATTTCTGCAAAAACTTTTAATATGAATGAGTACTCACTATTAGGATATGAAACTACTCTAGGAGCAATAGGGGGCGGTACTGCATGCTGTTGATTTTGAAACATTTCTATTCTACTTTTAACAGATATTGCTGATTCTTTACCATTAGTTTTATGGGGAGGATCAGGAATGGATCTAGGAGGAGCATTTCTAGGCGGTATAGGAGGTTTAGACTTATCCCTCAACAAAGCCTCCTCATAGGGGGGAGGATGTGGCCTACTTGACAAAGTTCTCTCTTGAGTAGACTGAGCTGCGGCTACATTACGCCTGAACTCTGGAGTGGAAGCTTGGCTGGATGTAGCAGATGTCGTGTCTTGCAGGTCATTGGCGTGCATTCCATGAGCACTGTCTTCACTCGCAACAGATGCCTTTAGACTGGAGTTAACACTGTCTGAGCTATTGCTTTTATGAGTTTCATATCGCATAAGTTGCATGCTGGGAGGCAAAGCTGCGTGGAACGCTATTTTATTCATCCAATCGTACATTGTCTTTTCGTCGTGGGCCATGAATAGGAATTCAGCACCATCTACCAGCTGAAGCCTGAACACGTGTTTCTTTTTGGTGTAATCAATGGCTTTAGAACATTTGGCTTGAAGTAGACTGACAGGGGGTGCGGCAGCACTATTGTCCACAAATGCTTCTTTGTCTTTAAAAAAGCACAAAAGCTGACCACAGACGACAGTATAGTAAGTCTTCCAGGATCTAATAGTTGCCCTTTTTCCACCACTCTGTAACTCCTGTTTCCGGTCCAAAAACCCTTCGATTTCGACTGGTGGTAAATCGGCTGGTGTTCTCTGCCGGCGGAAGCTTTGGGTACGCCTGCGTGTGGTGAAACTCGGTGTTCGTTTAGGTTTCTTTTGTCTTTCATCTAACCTCATGCTCTCGGATCGCTTCATGTGAGCGGGTGATTCCGGTTTCCAGGCTCCCAAATTTTCAATCCTCATGCTTTCTCCTCTTTTGACCGATAGTTTGTTGTCGCCATCTAAACTTTTCTGACTTGGAGATCGGTAGAGGCCGGGTGGGTGTCGGATTTCGGGAATGAGACCAGGGGAGGGAGCGTCCACTTCAAATTCAATTGGTCTTTCGTCATTAGGTTTTTTGAGAACGATTTCTTGTGTTCGTCGCCTTTCATCCTCCTTCCGTCTTTCCTGTAAGCAAACAAAATACAATCATTGCATTTGAAATTTATTTAAATTGTAATAAAACTTTGAATACACTTAAAACGAAGACATGAAGTTTACTCACATTCATAGCTAACATAAAACAAAATTATTTATGAATACATTTCTCACTGGATTATTTTTTTTTCTATAATCTTCCTGTAAATCCGTAATTTAGAATTAAATCTAACTTTTATATTAACATTTAACAAAAAGCAAAGCATTCTTGCAACAGTTAGCCATGGTAATTAAAGCTTCACAATTTATGAGATCAAATAGCATCATGGTGGCAATGTGATCAGCATTGTGCATTGGCTCTGCCTTTACTTCCTAGAAAAGCTGCCACCAGGGATCAGCTGAGCCCAAATAATGACGTCACAGTGCCTTAATTACTGAAATTAACATTAATGAACTCAAAACATTTAATAGACTAAAATCTATACTATTTAAAATCATATCGTTCTAATTATCTTTGGTTTTCAGATATGCTTAATTTGTTTTTTATTAACTAAATTAATAATTTTACATTCATTAAAATCTTTTCTTACTTCGAGAATTCTCTTTTGCTCTTTCCTCTTTATTGCATCAAGTCTTTCCTGTTCTTTCTTTTGAGCTTCAGCTTTTCGATTCTGCTCTTCCTCTTGCTTTTGTTTTGTAAATGCATCTTCAATCTAAAACAATAGAGATGGGATGGGTTTAATTTCGCATAACAAACAATACAAAGAATGTTTATTTGTCTAAAGAATGTCTAATTTGAAAGAGTTGATAATCATCGGTGATTGGAGAAATTTAGAATTGAACTTGAAATTAATTGATTAAAAACCTAAAATTTTATGGTTTAAAACTTATTTTTGAAGCTTTGCTCTAAAACTGCATTAATAGATTAATTTAGTCTTAGAATATTTTCTTATAGCCTATAGCTAAAGAAGTTACTTTTCTTACTTGTTAGTTAGGCATTCACATAAGTCAATGTTTTAATTAAATAAATTTTTTTAAATTAGAAAAAATCCTGAAATCTGTTTCAATCTTCAGGGATGAGATTCTTCCGCGGATTCGCGGATTTCCACTTTTTTTCAGATTTTTCCATTTTTCCCGCTAATTTCCGCTGAAATTGTTTTTTGCCCAAGTTAAAATGTTTTATGAGGAATTTAATTTTCCGCGGAGGGAAATTGTTGAAGTCCCTTTTCCTCCCTCTGAAGTTTCTCTAAAAATCATTTCCTTGGGATAAAACTGGTTGACCTTTATACAGGGATGAGATTTTTTTTGTCTCTCGAATTTCAGCCTTTTTATCAAAAACTCCGATTCTCTAAAAGTTTCGTTTTTTTAAATAAATATCCCGTTTTTTTTAAATTCAGTCATTGAAGTAAAATAATTATATTTATTTACGATTTTCAAAGATAAACAGAAAATTCAATCTACGCCCTAGCTGCTAACCCTTCCGCATTTTTACTTATTTTAGCTATTTTCTCCGATTTCACGCACAGAAAATAAGATTTTCCGTATTTTTTATCCGTCGGCTTGATAGCTCGTATTTTCGTAATTCAGATCTCGATTTTTATTCACGCGATTTTAATATCAATCATCGATTTTCGTATTTACCTGATTTAAAAGTTGCACATTGCTATTCTTATTTACGCTATTTAAATATCGTATATTATGATTCTTATTTACGACATTTAAAAATCCAATATCGTGTTTTGTATTTATGCATTTTTAAAATCTCGATTTTATTATCAAATCTCGATTTTCGTATTTACCTGATTTAAAAGTTGAACGTTGCGAACAGGCGATTTAAATATTGTACAGTGCGATTCTTACTTACGAGATTTAAAAAATCAATATCGCAATTTGTATTTACGAGCTTTTAAAGCCCTATGTAGCAATTCGTATTCACGTGAGCTTAAAATCCAATATCGTGATTCGTTTTTGTGGTTGTAATATCGCGCGATTTAAAAATTATGCATCGTGATCAAAATATTAAAAAATCATGATTTGTTTTTTCGCATTTTTTAAATTCGATGTAGAGTTTCATATTTACGTGATTTAAAAGTCTCATATTGGGATTTATATTCACATGGTTTACAAGTTTAAAAATCGCACTTTTTTGTCAAATTTTTGTTTACATAAATATATATATTTTTTTTTCCTTCTTTTTTTTTCTTTCTTTTTTTTTTGTTTTTTGGATTTCCTCTTTTTTACTTTCTGACTACTCTCATCCCTGAATCTTAGATAAACAAGGTTCATTTTATTTAATTTGCATTATGTATTTATATTAAAAGAAAGACTAATCTTTAAATGTGAGGAAAAGGAAAAATGAAGCAAAACCATACTCAGGGTTGCCACTCAAATCTGGAGAAGAAAAAAAATTCCTTGCGTTTTCCCTGTACATATTATACACAATATATTAGGAGAAAACATAATTGTGTAAGCTATATTAAGTTAACTATAGTTTTAATTGCTGAAAAAACTTTCAGAAATTAAAAAACTTTTTAATTGAGAAAAAAAGGAGCTGAACATACTTAAATAATGCTATAGTAAAGGAAATATTTTAGTATAGTTGGTATATTACACATTGAGTAGTCACAATTTTTAAAAGACGAAAATAAGAAACAAATTTCTCTGCATTTTTCAAGTTCGTAAAGAAAAAATCAAAATTTCCTGTTAATTTAGGTAATTTTAAAATTCCCTGTATTTTCCAGGTTCTTCCTGTGGAGTGGAAACCCTGAATACTTTACAAAATTTTAGTTGGTAAAACTGAGTTAAAAAACTCAAAACTGGTTCATAACTTCCCAAGATATCAGTACCAAACATTCCCATCTCCCTTCACGAAATTATCATAATATGGCATATAATCGTCTTTAAATTTTAAAAACAATAAATTACCTTTGTAATACGTTTCAAAGCCAGGAATTTTTCCTCCTGTGCTTCAATAGTTTTTTCAAAATCTTCATGTTTCCTAATAAGTTCTTCAACATCAGATATGGAATCACCACATTCTTTGTTGAACAGTATGGGTTCTCGACTAGACAGCCAAGTTTCTAGTAATTCAGCATCCCTCTTGAATATCTAAAAAAGAAACATCATAAAAATTAATGATTAAACAAGAATTCAAAAGAAATTTACTTTAAATTGTAGTGTACAGTAATCTTTCACTATTGTTCAGACAATTTTCCA
Organism: Parasteatoda tepidariorum; assembly: GCF_982258835.1. Taxonomy (NCBI): domain Eukaryota; kingdom Metazoa; phylum Arthropoda; class Arachnida; order Araneae; family Theridiidae; genus Parasteatoda; species Parasteatoda tepidariorum. Next base: position 102,156,542 of record NC_141758.1, read on the forward strand.
TTAATTACTATTACGAATAGAGATTAATGAATGGTGCTAATCAGATGTGATATTCAGTTGCAGTAATTAATGTTAACAATTATGTAGAAAAATAAAAAATTCTCAGAGCCCAATAGTTCCCTAGATATCAGTTTTCTTTTTTTGTTCGTTTGAAATTTTAACCTAAATTACAGGGGTTTTTAAGCAAGGACATATGTGTCAATATATTTTTAGAAAGTAAAGTTTGTATATTGTTTCAACAAAAAAATAAATGAATAAAATTCATTTCATTTTATTTCATTCTAAGAGGTACGTATTTCGTGAAAATTTAGACATAATTTGTGAAAATTAAAAATTATATTAAAAAATCCACACAGAAATATGGATTTATAGTTTCTTAAGGGATACAAAAATTACATTTTATGAAAAAGTATTTTGTGAATTTCCTAAAGTTGAATTTGTGAAGGTATTGCTAAACGGTAGTAAATTTGGCCTGGACAGACTCCTGTAAGATTTGTGTTAAAAATAATAAATAAATAAAAAGTTACTTGTGTTACATTTAATATAACAGAAAATACTATTTTTTTATTAAGAGAGTAATTTCAAATGGCATAAGAAATAAATTAATAAAATATGGAGAAAAAAATATGCATAAAAAAAAGAAATTAGAAAACAAACTTTGAAGATGAGCATTTTAATATTTATGATCACTTACATTTAAAACATTCTTATACCTTATTCATATACTAAATTTTTATTTAACAATAGTCAGAAAATCATTTTTATTTTTTATTTAATCTTTACCATTTTTTGAACATTGAATAATTTTATTTGGCAAAATAAAATTACCAGCTTTTTATAATCTGAATTGTGGTTTTGCGCATCACTACAGTAGATTTGAAGCTATCACATGTGTTCACTATTTATTTGGGTAAAATGAAAAATTTCAAGATTTAACAAAAAAAATATTGAATAAAACTAACATTTCTACTATGAAATCTCACAAATAGGCACATTTAAAATGTAAAAACAAATTAAAAGAAAAAGGGCAACAAAAAAAAATTATCATCTAAAACTATACACAATTCAAGGTATTCGAGAAACACGAATATTGAGAAGAAAGAAAAAGTTAAAATGAAATGGATAATGTACCTGCGCATCCAGACTTTGATCATAAATAACTTGACGTTTCTCCCAAGTGGATTGAAGTTGCGACAGTGAACTTTTCAACCTATGAATTTTGTCTTTGATTTCATCGGCCATAAAATGACCAGAGTCTATGATACTTTCGCCAGTTTCAAAAAACTTGTTGAAGTTGTCCAGCCGTGTGTCTATCTCTGCTTTGTATTCTTTGTGGCGAGCCACAAGTGACTCTGCACCGGCAACATCCTTTGCTAATTCATGAGATGTTATGAGAGCCATCATTTCACTAGACCATGCCCTGTTACAAATTAAAGTGTATGTAAATGTCAATGCGTGTCATTCTACAGAATGCTTGTATTCATAAGGCATTCTTTAGAATACCAATGTTTTTTTTAGAAATGATGCATATAATGAAATATGCAAAGCATGAAATGTAAGAAATCAGGAGTGTAGATATTTCTTAGAGCCTATAATCTCTCTCCAAAACACTTTTTTGGCCTGAAATTTCTCTCTAAATTATTGCGTTTTTTCTCTTTTTAGACACATTAACTTTTTAAAAATATTTTTAGGAAGTACTGTTTAAAATTTTTTCTTTAACTAAGAATTTTTTTTTTATAGATCTAGCGCATGTGTTAAAAATAATAGAAATCAAAGTATATTATTGAAATAGTAATAATTATAATTTGTGAAGTGACATTTTTTTATAATAAAAATTTTGTAGTAATTTTTTTATAAAATTTCCCCTGGGCTGCCTGTCTTTCTTCTGAACTTCATTTGCCTGTACCTCTGATGAGAATTATAACAACACTTTTCCAAGTTATTGTAAAGAATGCCTGTTGATTACATGAAAGTTAGTATGAAACATGAGAACTTACATACTTTATTTAGTCATAGTAAGGAACATCTAAAGGTTTTACACTAGTTATTCTATAGAATGGCCCAGCCTTAATATAAACAATTAATATTAAGAATAAGATGTTTAAACTAAAATGTTTAAATAAATTATAAAACATCTTGAATATATATTTTACTATCAATATAGTGGACTGAAGTCAAGACGGGACCAATGACCAGAATTTAAAAAACCTAAGAAGAGTTAGTTAAAAATATGTGCTCTTTTAGAGCCTTAAAAACGTTTTAATTAAAAAAAAACTGAAATTGGCTTTTTGCTAGATTGCTAGAAGGAATTAAAGTCTTACATGAGTTCTCTGTAGTCATCGAAATAGGCCTGCAACTGTTCTGCTTGTTGTAATTTATCTTTTCTTTCAGCTGATTTTTCAAGTAGCTGATTCCATGCCTCAGCGACATCTTCATGTTTGACATCAATGTGCTCTTTTGCATCTGGGAATTGAGTAGCGAGTCTCCTGGCTTCTTCTACCAAAGCTACAACCTGCTCCTTTACAGCTGCTAAATCCCTCTGCCAAAACATACATTTATTAGTTATACAATAATAACTTATACATTAATAACCTATACAATAATAACCTATATATTTTAAAAGTTGAATCCAATAAGTATAGAAATTTCTTTACCAGTTTTAGAAAGTGCATCACTATTTTCACAGATATTCAGGGTGTGAAGCATTTTTAAAAAGCACTAAAAGGTGCTTATTTTCAATTTTTAAAAGCCCTTAAGGGTGTTTTTTTACTGGTTGTTTTTAAAAAGTGCTTAATTTTTCCATTTTCTAAAATTAGATTTTTTTCTTCTCAAATAGTTCAAAATATATAAATGTGTTCATTTCATTTTTTTTAGTCCTTCTATTGTGTATTCTAACATTAAATATGGGTGTTTGCTTATAACCTCAAGCTCACTTTAATGATGAATTCATTTGCTATTCGCGATCGCAACACTCGATTACGCCATCTGGGAAGAAGACTGGTTCCATATCTCGACCCTTTCCCCATACCTCTCCTCCTCGTCCTAGTCATATAGGAATGTACTATGATATTTTGACCTTTCTTTTAAAGATGTTTCGTATTTAATTGTTAAAAATATTTTTTTAAATTTCCACGATCTTCCTTTTAGAACTATGTTCAGTACAGTTTTCAGTTCCAAATAGTTTCCCAACTTAAAAGTTTTTAATCAATTTAAAAATCAAGAGAGAAACTAACGTACTTCCTTCTCCTATGACTTTTCACGTGCCAATGGTGAAAGCGTGCGAAGTGTTACCATAGGTAAAGAATTCTGCTGTACATCACCTGTAGCCCATTTCAATTGCCAATTATAAATTGTCATTATAACAGGTTTTTACTGAAGTTTAGTAGTTTGGTATTTAAATATTAATATATAGAATGTTTATGTTTTATAAATAAATAAACGAATGATTGGGATATCGAGGCTATGCCTGATTATAAAAGCTTAATATGAACCTCAATGTTTCTAAATTTATTCAACTTTTATCATTTTAAAGAATAATGCAATTTAATATAGAATATGAACTTTTCGAAACATGACCAACCTGTACTATTCAAGATGAAACTGAATGTAATCAACAAATAATTTTATAAAGCAATTATCAATTAACTTACTTCAAAACCTTCATGCCTCCTGACTAAAGTTTGTATAGTTTCCAAATCATGACCATAATCTTCATTGGATAGTACATTATCTTTCTCTAGAATCCAACTAATAGTTTCATCTGCACTTCTGTCAAAAGTGTGAACTTGCTTGGCTCCAGCAAGAGCCTGCAATAAACATTGTGTTCAAAGTTGTATAATAAATTCTACATTATTTTAAAAAAAAAATTTCTAAATTTAAATTAAGTAGGGTCATATATAAGGCTCATATTTTGATTTTTTTTGCATTATTTTTCATTACATTACTATGTTTAAAGTTGCATAGAAAATTCGATATTATTTCACAATTTATTTAAATTTCAAGTAGAATCATATAAGGCTCATATTTTGATAATATTTGCTTTCTTTACATTATTTTTCATTACAGTATTGTGTTAAAAGTTGTATAGTAAATTCTACATTACTTTATAATTTTTATTTTAATTGAAACATCAAGTAGAGTCTATATAAGGCTCATATTTGGAAAACATTTGATTTTTTTACCTTATTTTTCATTACAGTATTGTGTTAAAAAGTTTTATAGTAAATTCTACAATATTTTACAAATGTTTTTTTTTTTTTTTTTTTAATTTAAATATTAAGTAATGCCACATATAAGGCTCATATTTTTATTAAAAATTTTTTTTTACATTATTTTTCTTTTACAATTTTTTTTCTCTAGATTTTTTAGAGGAATATTTTTGAGATCTTGTGATATATTCTTGCTTTTTAGCATAAAGCATTCTACTGATTTTTTATCATTATGAAACTGCAACTTTCATATCGTAAATATCAATATCTCCAGCAAACTTTTTTCACACATGTGTCACTACCCCCTTATTTAACAAATAACTTAAATTTTTTTTAAAAAAAATACGTAAATGGCACCAACAAAATGGAGTGAAATGACATGTAATTTGCTATCACAATAATGTTACCTCTTGTCTTGACTGAGCACACTCCTTAAGTTCTTCCCACATGTGCGAGATTTCACTACTTCTGGAGATAATTCTATTCGATTCTGGATGATTCTCTTTTAATAATGTTGCAGCTGCATTCTCCAAATTTGCAACTCTGTCGTCATTCGAATGGACGGTACTCAGAAATCCTTCAAACTTCTGAATCAAAATCTAAAATACAAAGCAGATAAAAAACATGAAATTTTCAATGAATGAAATGCGGTGAATTTAAAAATCTTATAAATTTAATATTTTCTTTACAACTAAGTTTTACAGGGCTGCCACTCAAATCTGGAAAAAAAATTTCCTGTGTTTTCCCCGTATGTATTATAAACAATATATTAAGAGCAAAAACACAATTACTGTGCTCTTGTGTGAGCTATATTGGTCTAACTATACTAGTTTTGATGAAAAAACTTAGAGGAAAAAAGAACAACTGAACATACTTAAATAATGCTATAGTAAATGAAATAGTTTAGTATAGCTGAAATATCATTCTTAAATATCCCATAGATTAAGCTATGATTTGTATTTATAAAAGTAAGAAACAAAATTATATTCTTTGCATTTTTCTAGTTATTTTAGGGTATTTTTTTTTTAATTCCCAGTATTTTCCAGGTTTTCCCTATTCTCCCTATGGATTGGCAACCCTGTTTTAAAACAAGAAATTTCTAAGACTGATAATAAAATGTAAAAAATTAAAAGATCTTATTAATTTAGTACAAATCACACATGCATTGATCAAAAAATTACTAAAACAAATTTTCTATAAAAGTAGTAAGGATTTACTTCAACATGTTCAACATCCTTGCCATAATCTTCAGAACTGGCAATCACCATTTGGTCTTGTATCCAGGCAGCGACTTCGTCAGCATCGCGTAAGAAATGGAATAACCTTTTACTTTCTTGCAGTCGATATCCTCTTTCTTCAGATAATTGTTTCAATTCATTGTAGCTGATCTCTACTTGTTTCTGAAATTTTAAACAATAGACAATTATTGTTACGTAAAATAGTAAGGCAAACGGATAATGAATAAAAAATGGAATCTAAAAGAACAATGATTTTTTTATTTAAAAAAATGATTACAAACTTTTTGAGAGTAATGATGAAATACTTTGTAGAATCTTGAGAATTTGTAAATTATGGTTTAAAATTATTCAAATCTTAGATTTTTATAATTAATTATTTTTTAATTAGAAAGGTTTGGGGCCGGCAGAGCGCTGGACTTATGTTCGTGAGAACAGAAGTTCGAATCCAGCAGGCCAAAGACTCCCTGTGTAGTAAATGGTGACTGGTGCACGTTAAATGTGTCGGTTCACAAAATCCACCTTGTTCCCATAACAAATTATACCTCTGGGGGTACTAAAGTGAAGATTGATCGTTCTCTGGTTCAGATCAAAATTATGATCTGAGGGTGCATGAATGGATCCGCCCTATAAACGGGTGCGATGTATAGGTGTGGCAGAAGTCAACTTCTTGGCCATTGATGGCGCCACTGGAAAATAAGAACAATCACAACCTACGACAACAACATTAGAAAGTTCTTTTTCCGTCAGTTATGTTAATAAGAAATGTGTTCCAAAAAATTGCAATTTATGTTCAGTCTAAATAATTAGGCTTCGCAAAAAACAGTAAAAAATATTTATATAAGAAAAGTAGATTAAAACATAATTAGTTTTAAGCATTAAAAAAATTAGATTTAAAAAATAAAATTTATTATTATGGTTGGGTATTTTTAAAAAAAAAAATACAAATATGTTCTCCTATAGAGAGAGAAAAAATATGTTCAAAAACAATCGCAACTAACGTTTAGTTTGGTAAAATAAAAACTAATCGTTAGAAAATTGCATAAAACATTAATATTATTTTAATATTTTAGTCCTGTTAAATTAAAATAAAACTTATAAAAGTAGAATCCCGTTGACTAATACTGCTTAGGGTTATAATATTTAGGATATTTAATTATTTACTAACAATATTTAAGGAATAACGCATTTAAAAAAGGATAAACAAAGTTGAGCAGTACCTGTTTCTCTTGTATATTCTCACTATCAAAATGACCTCTTTCAATCAGACCCTGACTCAGTTTGGCGAGCTTGATGATATTGTTATTGTAATTGTCAATGTCTCTTTCAAGTCCATCTAGCTTCTTCAACAAAGACTGAAAAATAAATCAATTAAAATTATTAGATTATTGCAAATGATTAGTCTTATTAAATATTTGGGAAAAAAATATTGAAAATTCAGATTCAGTAAGGAAATTGTGAATGAGCTTTGTGTACAACATAAGTTTCAAATGCCATTTCTTTTTATATTTTAAAAATAACATAATAAAAATTATGATGACTTATGATTAGATCAAGAAGAATTCATGACTAAAAATTTATGTTAATTTACAAATAGAAATACCATTTTAATATAAATAAGTGTTTCTTTATCAGCAAAAAGGGTAAGTTGAAAAAAAATAAAGAAAAACAATAAAATACATTCTGACATAATAAAAAATAAAGTACACTTTTATATTGATATAATACGTTTAAAAATAGGATTGTATTAGTACTGATTAAACTTATCATAATAACAAGATTGAACAGGTGTGAACTTACACAGTGTTTAAACCTAGGCTCATTTCCTTGATAAATTGTTTTAGAATAAATCTGGGGGATAAAAATAAATTTTGTATGTTGACATTTTCTGCAACAGATTTCAATGCAAAACTTATTCATAGCTACCAGCATGGATAAAAAAAAATCCAGTAGATTTTACGAAATAATAAATTTTATGATAATTGTTGTATAATGCACTAAATATTTCACCCATAAGGAATTTTAGAAATTTTTATAGTCAGCAAAACAGAAAAACTGCATTATTTTCCAGTTATGATTGACATTACATGAACTTGAAATGTTGTGTATTATGTTTATTCATAATTTTGGATAGTAATAAGTATTTTATTCATCATAGATAGTTAAAAGATTTTTTAATGAATTTAAAAAGGGAGTTCTGAATAAAAATAAACTGAACATTTTAGAACAACAAAAAAAGACTTATTAAAAAAAAAGGCTTATTAAAAAAAAAGGCTTCATTGTGCATTCGTAATTCTTATTTAAATATTCAAGCAAGCAATAATCGGTGCAAAAATTCTATTTCAATAAAGATTTTTTTAGCAAACGTGGTTAAATTAGTCATAGTTTAAAAGACATCATGGTAAAGTAAACAAAAATAATCACAAAATGCTCATTTTTCATTCAAAGTTCATTTTTTTAACCAAAATATTAATTAGTTGCTCTTGTATGTAATGAGCTATATATTCTGTGTGATGATCATATAAACCTGCACTGAATCTAATTACCTGCACTGAATCTTCGTCCTTTCCAAGATCTGAACTTGCTAAAAGGGGTTTTCTCTCTCGAATCCAAGATTCAGCTTCAGCTGCTTCTGAATAAAACTGAAAGAAGTTTAAGTTAACATAGTTAGTAAAAATTATTATCCACAACACTAATTGTCATACTTATTAGTGCAAAAAATCATATAATATATGAAAATTACACAATAAAGCACAAACACATATTTAGATTTCAAACAAACTAAAAATATTTCAAAAATTTAAAACGTCAGTCGATTTTGCAAGTGAACGACACAATACCATAGGATTCAATAAAAAAATTAAGTTATAAGGTTCAAATTAAAAGATTACTGGGATGAATATTATAGCCAACCACAACATGGTAAGGCTGTTTATTAATCGGGATAAAATAAAATAATTGTTACAAAACATTCAGCCAGATCTTATGATATGATTGTCACAAAAGAAATTTACATGAACATTAAAAGGGAGCCGGAGTAGCCTGGTTGGTAGGGCGGTGGACTTGTGCTCATCAGAACGGGAGTTTGAATCTATCCTGCCAAGAATCCCTGTATAAAATGGCAACTGGTGCACATTACATCTTTTGGGGTCATTAAGTTCTTCAAGTTACCATAACAAATCAATACCTCTGGGGTTCTGATCCAGGAGTTCCCTTGTCCTTTGGATTGGGTTCAAAATTACAAAACTACAGAGTTGAACATCGGTAGTCGTTAACCAAAATTTGGGTCGATGTCTAACGATGGTTATAAAATAAAATAAACATAAAAGAGAGCTGTGGTTGCTTAGGGTACAGAGCATTTGCCTCGTAATTAGTTAACCCAGGTTCGAATCAAAGAGGTGGCTGGTCGATACCAGTTTTGCATCTGACTTGCATCAAATACAGAGCCAATGTAAAATATGCTCATGGTAGAAATCAGCTGCCATAAGGCTAACTATGAGATGTTTTCATAATTTTCCTCTCGTACTAACGTAAATGCAGATGAGTTCCATTAAAAAGAACTCCATAAAAGCTAGTATGTCTCAATGCTAATGAAAATTACAAGAACGGAGTTGAACATTGCTAGAATTAAACTCAGAATTGAATCGGTTGTTCAATGCCGGTTATAAAATTTAACATTAAAGGATTAAAAATTATGGTAAGGCTTACTGTCTGAGATTCCACAGCATCTAGAAGTCTTAACTTTCTAATGCTAGATAAATCTTTCAATTGTTGAAGGGAAGATTGTAATTGGTTCAGCTTAGCCTCCACACTGGTCGATGCAAAATGTCCGATGCGTATCATCTGCTTGCCTTTGCTTATCACTGTGCTTATCAGAGGTTCATGGGCCTGAATTTCAGCTTCCAGTGCCTATAATAGGAAGCATAAGAAGCTTTTAATATATAATATGCATAAGAAACTTTACCTATGATATATGCATAAGAAACGCTTATATTCAATTTACAATTATAAGAAGCAAAAAACAAAAAAGATTATTGAGAATAAGAAATTATTTTTAAAAATTATACAGAAAAAAAAATGGATTAAGAAAATTGTGTGCATGTACACATAATGTGAGATAGAAAATTATCAGAAAATAAACTATTTTACATAAAATATAAAAGAAAAAATATTAAAATATAAAAGTTTCACTACACTATAATATTATAGCAAATAACTCCAAAAAAAAAAGATACTGAAGCAAGTTTTGTGTCCCAATTTTGAAAATTATAGAACAATTTTTTTCAGTTATAGAATTCTAAAGAATCAACCTTCCCTATAAATACAGTATACAAAGACAATTGTGAACATATTAATCAATAAAATACTACTTAATTTTGAAACTATTTAAAAAGAGGAAGGAAATTTTTCTTCTTTGTTTTATCAGTAATAATTTTAAATTAGCTAAATTTGCAGTCTTGGAGCCTATCTAATCTGGTTATTTGTTTTTGGTGTACGGACATTAGCTAAAAACGAAAAATATAAGCTGGGTTACGATTTTTTTAAAAATGAAAACTAAGAACTGCCATAAACGTTGAAAATGGTTATTGGGGAAACACATTTCTTTATTAATGAATTTGGTTATTTTACTTTGATTGGAAAAGTGCATACTTATGTACTTTTTTTTATAAATTTATCTCCTTTTCAAAATTTTTCCCTTGAATTATTTATTTATTTTTCAAAAAAAATTACTATTGCTTTTGTATTAACGTTTTACTTTAAATAATTTCACAAAGGTAATAGAAATATTAAATAATTAATGGGTGATTATTAAATAAATTTAAAGGTTTCAAAATCATTCAGGTCAAACGAAAGTCCTAACTATCGGAAACTCTTCGGTGGAACTCTAAGGTTCCGTATAACACCATTTGGGAACCGTTTTGTAAAGAAATATGAATAACTTAAGAAAATTGCAAAAAAATATATTACTTTTTCTTTTAAAATAATAATGGAGTAATAAACAATAAAAATTCTATAACGTTTTAATATTAAAATGTTTTATTTACATTTATCTATAAATTTGCAGATTTTAAATTTACTTTAACAAACATAACATAATTTTTTTAACTGATACAAAGTAAAAAAAAAAAAAAAAAAAAAAAAAAAACGTTGTCTGATTAGAGAATCGTTTCATTAAAAATAACTACCTGGTGTTTCTTTTGTAGATTTTGTACAGTGACAAGATTATTGCCCAGATCTGCTGATGCAGCAAGTGGTTCTTTTTCACAAATCCATGAGAGTTCATCTTCCACATCACGATTGAATTGGTGAAGAAGTAGAGAATCTTCCAAGTTTTCTCTTCTAATTTGTACGGGATCATGCAAGGACTGATACCTAACAAATAAAATTTTTAATTATTAATGTTTAAAAAATATATCTATTAACACTTTTTAAAAAAATGAGTATTATAAAAAAAGTTAAAAATAGATAAATGTAAAACATGAAAAGAATAATGAGTATAAATTGAAGATTTTGCGGTTTCGTAGAAAGTCATGATGTGAAAATAAGAATATCCCATCTGATAAAGGGTAGCAGTAAATATAAGTGATACCTATATGGTTTACACAATTTTAATGTAATTTTAATTTAGCTCTTGTAGTATTCAAGAGTATTCAGAGATAAGTTTGGTAAAAAACCAAAAGAGCTGAAAATAGAATGAAATGTTATGTAGAGAACACATTTTTGATAAAAATAACGGAAATTTATGCACGGAAAAAAGAGAATGTAGGAAGAATATTAACAAGAATGTATCCGCAGAATATTATCAATGCTGTAATGAAATATATTGATGCATTTTTTTCCCTATAAATTGTGAGAATATATATCTAAGTGTGCGATTCCTAAATTGCAGTAATATGAATCCCGATGTGAGGTTTTTAAAATATGCAAATACAAGGTGTGTAATTTTTAAACTGCGTGAATAAGTATAGCTATGCGTACTTTTAAATAACAAGAATTCGAACCACAAAGTGTGAACGATGAGGAATATTTTTTTTAAAAATTGCGTGAATACGAATCTTGGTGTGAGATTTTTTAAATCACACCAATCCTAGTGAATACCAAACGCAATGAGTACTTTTAAATTGCATGAATATGAATGGCGATGAGTTGTGCGAATAATCTTAAATCACGTTAGCGTAGAAGAAAAAGGAGTCCTTCCTTTTTTTTGGGGGGGGGGGGGCATAGAACTTGCAAAAGCAGAGCTTTCTTTGAAAAAGGGATAAATTTCTTCTATTAAATTGAAGGGGAAGAAACTAAATTTCTGCTAAAAATGGAAAAAACTCATCCATGAATATTGTTTCTGTTGATAGAAGGGTTTGAAAATGTAATTAGAAGAAACAATGAAACAACAGTAGAATGGATGTAGGGCAAGCTGAAAGGGAATTTTCCCTTCAAATCATATTTGTCAAAATTTTATGAATAGCTTGCAAAGCTGCGGCTATGTGAAAACAAAATTTTTGAGTTGATCTGCATACTCATATAAACATAGGAGCAAAATTTATATAAAAAATCCAAAATTTTTTTAATTTAATTTTTTTTTTTAGTTTCTTTCATTTCACCTCAAATAATATTAAATTAAGCTGAAAAAATAATTAAGTAAGAGAAAATTATTATACAGTAAATAAAAATACTTAATAATGTATTTTATGAAATAAATGTACCTGTTTACAGTCGTCAAAGCCTTTTCTTCAATTTCCTCCTTCAGAAAATGATTGCTATTCTGAAAGCTGATGTTCAAATCTTTTATTTGTTCAATATTTTCAGCGTGGTTATTTATATCTGTTTCCAAATGCTAGAAAAATTCATTTAATTTCTCAGTCATTCATTAGCTTAAGCTAGAATTTTTAACATAGTTAATGAAGAAAAAAAAACTAAGAAAAATAGAGAAGTAAAGAGTTTAAACACAATTTCACTTTATATAGCAGTATTCTAAGCCTTTAGTATATCATTTTGATTAATAGTCAAAATATTCTTATGAAAAAAAAAATTTCTTTCTTCCTCAAGTGAAAGTGTACATCTTAGATTTTTTTCATTTAAAAAATGGTCTATATACAAAAGAAATGCAGATAAGGCACAGAAAATGAAAGTATTAGAATTTTTTATAATTCAAATTTTTAAAAAACTAACATTGTTAAGTTATGAATACAAATTATAATACAAATTACTGTTAAAAAAGCCATTTTTCCTTACACTTTGAGTTGATTTTTCTTCTTCTTTTTTTTAAAATAGAATTTTTTGTGGAGACTATTGATTTAAAAAAAAAGCACTTGGGGTAAAAGCAATTTTTTTTCACTAAAAAGTCACTTAGTATCAATAAGCTCCTAAATTAATAAAAATAGAAGCATAATTAAATTAAATTTAAAAAAACCAAAATCTTAATTATAATCAAATTAACAGACATGAGTAAGGGGTCTCTAATTTATTGTTGGCTTGGTTATCTTATTTAATTGCCTTCAGTCAGTCATACCTCATATCTGTTCATATTGCATGCTTGATTTTTGTAAATGAAAGTTCTTTAGAAAGGGAGCGGTTAGAGCAAATACTTTAGTGTCTTGTCTATTTTTTAATTGAAACCAGAATCGTCTGTTAACTTGAAATTAAATAATTAATTTAATTTCTAACTTAAAGTGTAGAAACTTACATGGTGTTTTTTGAGTAGATTTTGCACTGCAGTGAGATCCTTTCCATGATCTTCAGACTGAAGGTGAATTTCAATTTCATCCATCCAAACATCCAACTCATCTAACATTCTATTAAATTGCAAAGCCTGAAAAACAATAAGAAGATATTCACTTTTGTGAAGAAGAAAAAAATATTAAGATGAGATCAGTTTTAAAAATAAAATATTTTTAAAAAAAAATTCGAATTGATTCTTTAACTGAAAAATAAAGCTGTAAAATCAGTGTTCTTTTTAGGGGAAATTTGTGCATCGCAAATTTTGCAATTGTCAGAACAGATCCTTCACAATATATTTAATTGCAAAAATGGTCTATTCATAAAATATTTTGTTACAAAATATTTCATTGTTAAAATAAACCCGGCGCAAAATATTTTATTGTCAAAATGGACCCTGCACAAAATAACTTATTGTAAAAATGGAACCTGCACAAAATATTTTATTTTAAAAATGAACACTTCACAAAATATTTTATTGTAGAGACAAATCCTTCACAAAAAACTTTACTGAGAAAATATACTCTTCAAATGTATTTTTTTATTTTTAAACTAAACTGATTTACTCCTTCCATCCAAAATTAGGTCGAAAATTTTGTCCCAAATCAATAGCAATATTTCAAGCAGGAGCAGTCACAAATAATTTTCAAAGCAGTCTAGTATATCGACACTAAGTACACTACTAATGAATAACAATTCATTAGCTAAAAGATAGTTTTATGTGATAACTGGCGGAGTTCTTACAAAATCGGGCATGGCATTAAGAGCGTGCAAACACTAGATTTTTTTAAAAATTAATCTGGCACTGATTTAAGGAAGGAATACTTAATAAATGTTGCTGATTGATAGCATAATGACACTTCTGAAAAATATTCACACAAAATCATAAAATTATCATCATTTGGAGATCGAAATGGGCTGCAGGTGGCGTAGAGTAGAACTCTCTACCTATGGCAACACCTCACCTGCTTTCACCATTAGCGAGTGGAGAGTCATAGAAGAAGGAAGTATGTTTCTGTCTTGATTTTCAAATAGATTAAAAACTTTTAAGTTAGACTACTATGCAGAACTATAAACTACATTGAACATAATTCTAAAAAAAACATCATGGAATTTTTGAAAAATATCTTTGACAACTAAATATTTAGAAAAGGGAAAATATTGTAGTACATTCCTATACAACTGAGGAGAAGAGGAAGGGGGAGGGTCAGGACATGAAACAGGTCTTCTCCCCAGATGGTGTATTTGAGCGTTATGATCGCAAATAATCAGTACAAAAGTATTCAAATGCAGCAATTATTTTGAGAAAGAGACAGTAAACAATTAATAATAATGGAAAAGAAAGTATACCTGATATGCATCTTGCAATCGTTCTTTCTTGAGGGCAGTTTGGTCTAGTAGCTGTCTCCAATGCATTTCCAAGTCTTGTAAAAGGTTCTGTATTTGGAAAGATGCATAATGCCCACCATTAATCAGTCTTTCCCCCTCTCCAATCACTGCATCCACTCTGGCTTTGTTGGCAGCCAATTCAGCCTCAAACGCAGCCTGTTTTTGAATTTTACTCAGGAGATTGGTTGGATCTCTATAGGATTCATCCGACGCAACCTGGAACTTCTCATTTATCCAGCCAACAACCTAGAAAAAAAAAACAAGGTTGCTTTTTTTATACTTAAAATAAACCTTCAATTGCCAAAAATATATTCAAAAACTTTAGAGTAGGAGGTGGAGCCGCGTAGCAGAATCATGGCAGCATTGTTGCAGAACGCTACAGAGTTCCTACCGAGAGATTTTTCCTTTGGTTTTTAATTTTGTTATTCTTTTCTGCAGAAATTTTCGAACAAATTTTTTTCCCTCCGGAATTATATTCAAAACATGCCTTTCTCATGCATCGGAGGGGAAAGAAATGCTTGTGGTTTTCTACTCTCATTTAAGAATAATTAAAAAACAAAGAATAATGAAGTAAAAAAATGGTTTTCTTTTCTGCAGAAACTTTTTCATTTTTTCGCCAGAATTATATTCAAAAGATGCCTCTCTCGGAGGGGTAAAAAATACTCGTGATTTTTCCATTCTCATTTGAGAATAATGAAGTTAAAAATTTTGCTTTTCTTTTCCGCATGCATATTTGTTATTATTAAAAGTATCTTGCAGAAAGATATTAATGCTAGAGAGGTTTGACATAGAAATCCCAAAAAAAATTCTGCCACGGGGGGATGGAGTGAAAAAATGAGTTTGATAAATAAGCTATTACATTTCCTAAAACATGTGTATGGACTTAAGATTTTTTTTGGAATTTTTGAAGCACCATCTTCATTCCTCCAAAAGACTTTAAACTTTTAAAATTTTAAGAAAAACATAAAATTTTGTGAATTTATCAAATTTTTAAATTTTTTCATATAAAAACAAATTACCTCTCAAAATTTGTATTTTAAATGAAATATTACAAGTGAAATTTTTCAGAATTTTCTGCACTTTTTTCATTCCTTGCAATATTCTTGAATTTTGCCATATTCACAACAGTTTTCCATATCATAGCAACATAGTGCAGTTATATTTTTATAATAAAAATTTAATTGCCCAAAGGAAAACAAGTCATTCTGAGAAGTGCTGCAAACATAGATTCTTAGGCTAGCAGTAGGTTCTTCCTTTCCTCAAAAAAATAAATAACATGAAAATAAAAAATATAAATAAAATTGAACTTG
This sequence comes from Parasteatoda tepidariorum, assembly GCF_982258835.1. Lineage (NCBI taxonomy): Eukaryota > Metazoa > Arthropoda > Arachnida > Araneae > Theridiidae > Parasteatoda > Parasteatoda tepidariorum. Next base: position 102,172,397 of record NC_141758.1, read on the forward strand.
GCTGTAAATATTTAGCTGAGACTAAAATCGTGAAACTATGGAAAACCTGTAGTATTTTGCATCCCTGTTTTCTTAACATATGTTTATATTGATTTAAATAACTCAGTTTAATTTATATTTGAATAATTAGAGATTAAAAGCAAACAAACCTCATAGATATTGCGAAGAAACTTTTGCAACTCTCTGGATTCTTGCAACTTTTTTCTTCGTATCAGAGCACTTTCTTTCAGCTTGTCCAACTTATTGCAGACCGCTTGGCACTGACTTTGGATGGCTACGTTGTCATAGTGCTTCGCAGCTATGAGTTCAGTGGAAAATGTTTCTAACTCCTTGATCTTGTTACTTTGGGCACTCATCGTTTTCTCAAAATTGTCATGTTTTTTAACTAGAGCTTCTACGCTGGACATGGAATCCTAATACCAACAAGAAAATCAACGTGAAAACATAATACAAGAAAATAATAATTTTTATGTATAACAAATTAACGAAAAGAAAAACGATTATTTGACAAAATCTTAAAAAAGGTGATGATTCTAACTTTTTCTTATACTTTATAACATTATCTGTGAGCTAACATTAAGACAAAAATCTCATTTGCCATAGAAAACAACTGGTCTGATACTAATAGTGATCTACCAACAATTTTTGACATTTACATTCAGAATTTAATTAAAATTAAAACATTCTAGTTATTTAGAGATATCAGTTAGATAGAGTTACTTAGAGATATTAGATCCAGTTATTCAGAGATATTAGATAGTTATATTCGAGTTATTAATTAGTTACAGACTAATTTATGGTGAATGACAAATTTAAAATAGTCTAACAATTATTTTCCTTTTGAAAAAAATGGTCTGCTTCATTCATATTTTATATCTACAATAAAATTTTACAATCTTTCAAGCTTTTGTAATAGAATTGTACCTTAAAAATCACTTTTTAAAAGTTTCATTAAAAAAATGGCAAAAGGAAAATGGAAACAGTTTAATCAGTAAAGATCCTGCTAGATTCAAATAATAATAAAGCAATCCATTGACATATTTTGTTAGAAATACTTAATATTTTTATTGTTTTATTCAAATCATACCCCTAAATCTTCATTATTTAGAAAAGCTTCTTTTGCTGAAAGCCAAGACTCTGCTGTCTCAATTTGTTCTTTGAAAACCTAGAAGAAATCATACAATTAAATAAAATGGAATCATAATTGGTAAAAATATGATTGCAATTTAATTAAAAAATAAATTAAAGGATATGTAAAGCTTTTTCTTTTGATGAACATGTAAATGAGGAAATTGGGGAAAATTATTTTCTCTGATAGTTTTTATATGTAACAACGTGGGAATTTGCAATGTGGAAATGCAACTCAGACAGAAACTTTTCCTTTCTTTTAGATTTACAACAGATAGTTACTCACATACAACTGTAAAACTAAATGAAGCTCAAACAATATTTAATGTAATAAAGTCTAACAGTGGTTTAATTTAAGTCTGATTCAATAATATTAAGAAAAAGATATGGGGGAACAAACAAAAGAAAAAAAGATTACTGGCAGGACACAAAAATAACAGCGATCTGAGACCACCACACACATTCTTTGTATTGTAATTTTTTATTTAAAGTCACTTTATTATTATTTAAAAAGAAAAAAACTCAAAGCAACACGTGAACAGATTAGTGAAATTACGCATGGGCTAGTTAATACCTTTTAATAACATAGTCTTTCATACCAGTGCCTAAATTTTCTTAGTTCATAATAGTGTAACTTAAAATTATCTAAAAATCGGATAAAATGTTAAGGTAATTAGCACAAAAATCAAAAGCGGCTTAAAACTGAAAACACATTAATTACTTAAGATAATGAAATCACAGAGTGTGTTATGTCAATTTAATGCAAAAATAAAGAAATGAAGATGCTAGGATGTTTTTGGATGATAGAACCCACATTTACTCAAAAAAGGTAAGCCATTGTTCAAGAGTAACAGTAAACAGTGTGCATGCAGCATCATTGCATGGGTTGCTATAGCCACCGCTGCTGATGGATATTTCTTAGAATTGTTTTTCTTTTTAATTTTATTATGCATTAAATTGGTAAGTTTATTTTTGAGATATGGGACTAGAGAGATTCTTCAAGTTGTGAACAAAAGAAAATTTCATCATTTGAATGATGTTTTTGTTTTTCTTGCTTTAATTAAGAAACAGAAATTCTAACCTACAGTTCAGCCATCAAACATTTAAAATAGAACACACTAAAGAGTGCCCTAAAATTCATGCAAGATTATAAATATGAGTCATTTCTAAAATAAAATATTAATAATTCTATGAAAATTTTCTGAATTAATAAGTATTATTTTTATTCAGCAATCAAATTTTAAGTATATTGTATATGTAATTAATAGTTATCATTTTTTAAAGTTGTAATTTCAGTGTAAGTGGAGTACCTGTAAGTCTCTGCATTGGGTGAGCATGTGCTTCCTTTCTTCCCAAATTTGAGTTAGAGTTTTCCTCAGTTCATCTAAATGTTGAAGTTTAGTTTCAACTAAGTCTTTTGATGGGTGTTTTTGTTGAACAAGACGATGCCCAAATTCCTTTAGATTCTTAATAGCTTCCTGGCGACCATTGATTTCAGCCTGAAAGTTGACAGGTTTCATATAAGTAAATAAAATAAACAAATTGCAATGCAATCAAATCCTGTTTTAGCGAATTCCTGGGGAATGAAACAATCGCTACGCAATAACAAAAATTCATTACCCTGATATTACGAATTTCAACATTAACCAAAATTATTTTGTTACATTGGAATTTTTCACATAAAAAATAATAAATATTGCATTTAATTATAGATTTGATCTATTTGTAGTCTAAATGTAGAAAATATCACATCAATATTTGAAAAGATCACAAAAACTATTAAATTAAAAAGAACACTGGTTTTATTATCATTTACCTATCAAAAATTACATAATTCATAATTTTTTTTCTGTACAAATGGTTTCAAACCAGTAGAAATTATGAACATTTTCAAACAACTAAACTGGAAATCACTCTTTTGAAAAGCCAGGCATATTTTTACTTCATCAAACATGAATGGGTCGGGGTTTAGTCTTTTCAGGGTGGTCCCTTTCATATCTGAAACTTTTTATTTCATGAGAGAAAATGAGAATTGTTACTTATTTACATCGTCATTAAATCGGATTACCAATTTCGTAATATCGGTATTGTTAATTCGTTCTTTCTATGGAGATTTATTTGGGGATTCGGAAAATATTCGTTACATTGAAATTTTCGCAAATTTGAATTACTCTAAAACTGGATTTGACTGTAATAGTCTTTGATAAGTTTAAAAGGAAATATTACTTTTCGCTCTTGGTGAAGTTGTAGCATACTCTGAGCTTCAGAATTATTTGTGGCTAACTCATCAGAATTCATTCGGTTAGTGATATCATTCACCCAAGATTCCTGCAATTATAATAACATATTAGAATGATTAAACAATAATAACTTATCAAAACAAGAAAAATAGACATGGAAAGTTAAAACAGTTCAGTTAACCTCTTAACGATCGGTTAATTATTAACGGTCATAAAAGTGCCTATTTTTTTATCCCTGAAAATTGATTAGTGCTGACATCTAGTTTAAAATTAACTATCTACAATTACCTTTAAAATATCCTGGTACTGCCATCTGGTGTGTACAGTGAGAAATAAAATATTTTTCAGGCAAAAGAAATGAATTAGTTTTATTCTTGTTGGCATGTTACTACTGAACACTTCAGCCCAGAAATATCACGGGAGCGAGAAATAGAGGGCGAAACCTCACTCTGTCATTTTCACAGGAGCAACAAGGAAGGGGTTAAAATGCATTCAATGTCAGTTTTTAAAAAAAAACATGTTAATAGTGTTCAACTTAATTTTCTCTGAATTATATAAACAAAATACAAAACTCCTTATTTACTTGTTTAAAGCAAATAAACTAATTAAATGAATTAAGAATATAAGTTAAATAAATATTAGTTTAATGAAATCAATATTAATTATTATCTTTTGTTTATTTAATTATTTCAAATCACCAAACAATTTTTTAAATAAAGCAAGGATTTAAATAAAATGTATACTTATTCACAGATATCATTATTAATAATTATTATCATTTATTAATTTAATTATTTCACATAAATTAATACTTTAAGTAAATCAAAGATTAAAATGAAACACATACTAGTTCACTGAAATCAGCCAAAAATTTGTGCAAAGTGTAAGCAGATGATAGTGTCTGTTTCCTAGGGGGGAAAAAAGAAAAGAATAATTATTTTCTTTATATTTTACATACAGAATACTTTTTCCGTTAAAGTTAGTTATAAATATAAAAATTTGCTTGAGTCAAGGCAACTCAACAATCTACGTTTCTGAAATCTTTAAGTTTGAGAAGTCAATATCTGACGATTGTCCAAGATTGGCTATCCTGATGTTGCACCTTAATGTTACTTTAAGAGATAACCATACCACAGGAGAAACTTTTCGTCACTAATTTTCTTTCACCTTCATTACAAATTTTTTAAAAAAGAAAGAAAATGTGAGTTCAGGCAAACCAAGAGTAAGCCATTAAGTTTCTGTTGCTGAAAAAAAATTCAAAATATAAAAATGCAAACAAATTATTGGAAGAGGACTTCTCCATAGCGTAATACTAAATTATTGTCTCATAATTTATTTTCATTTTGATATTTTAAAAATTTCTTTTCAGTATTTTACACTTCATGACTTACTCTATTTTTGTTTGAACTCACTTTTTCTATACTTTCAATTTTAAATTAGTTATAGAGGTAAAAAAAAAAATTCAATGAAAAGTTTTTCCTGCTATGGCGTCCTTTTAACAAGCATACTCATTTCATTGACCCCACAGAGGTCACGCTTAGGCGGCTACCATAGACAGGCATCAAATCTGGGGTGGCAACTTTGCATTCACTCATATTGAACATCGCACTAGCATGATGCAAGATAAGTTACATAAAAAGACTTAAATGAAACAATAAAACAAAGACAATAACTGCAATAAATATTAACTTGTATTTCAGACTAACTACAGATTACTTATTAAGAATTAGGCACAATACATTAAAAAAGGTTTAAAATTTCAATTAATTAATTACATTAGTTTTTTGTCCATAACCTAAATTTCACCTGATACAGTTAGAAAGAATAATAGCTTCATTAGAACAAAGGTTCAATAAAAAAAAATCACAAAATATCATTTTCAAAATCATAACTATTATTTATAAATAACAAAATGTTATTTAAAATATTAGCTAAAAAAACAGAATAATTTAAATTTTAACAGCAATTTCAAATCAGATCCATCAGACTGTCATAAATGATTGTTGAGTTGAGTTTAATCTTTAAAATAATTGGTTTGATCTCCAAAAGAATAGTTTTAAAATGCTGAGATTAAATCATAGTTTTCTATAGATTGAGATCAATGATTAAGCAAATTAAATTTCACAACGAAAGTTAGATTTTCATTTTAATTCAACTCAAAGAGCAATTAAACTATAATCAAGAAGAAAAAAATTATCTATCGATTGATTAAATAAGATCATAATATAAATTAGATCTTTAAGGTATCAATTTCAGGCAATAAAACTATTGCACATTACCTATTGATGCAGAGATTGGTCAATTTAAATAAGATCATAAACAAAAATTACATCTTTAATCAATTTCAGGCATTAAAACTATCGCATATTACCTATTGAGACAGAGAGTGGTCAATTGAAATAAGATCATTAACAAAAATTAGATCTTTAAGGAATCAATTTCAGACAATAAAATTATCGCATATTACCTGTTAAGGCAGAGATTGGTCAATTTTCTCCAATTCTCTTGTACTTCAGACAGCTTCTGCCTTGTCTGTGGAGATACATCTGGATTCTTCTGAGTTAATCGGCGAGCATCACCATCATGTTCCTGTAGTAATATTTAAAGTTTCATTAAAAAATATGCAATTCATTAGGCAAAAATATTTCATTAGAAAGATTTTATATTTCGTTTAAATTTGAACCCAGTAGCAGGATTCACAGAGTGAACCTGCAAATCTTTCTTTCATAAATCTAAATTTACCTGCGATTCTAACACTGTCAGAGATTATAGTTCTGAAAGTTCAGTTGAATTTAACATACATCTAGCAAAATTTGCAACTATAAATTCCCATAGCTGCCAACATGCATATAAAAAAGTAAATTTTACGAAATATGAATTTCATGATAATTGTTGCATAATGTTCGAAATGTTTCACACATAGGGAATTTTATAGTCATCAAAATAGAAAAACTGAAATATTTTCCAGTTCTGATTGATATTAAATATGCCTGAAATGTTATGTATTATGTTTACTCATAAATTTTGAATAGTAATAGTAATTTATTTCATCAAAAACAGTTAAAAGAATTTTTAATTAATTTAGAAAGAGAGTTCTGAATAAAAATAAACTGAAAATTTTAGAACAAAAAATTTTTAAACTGATTTCTAAAAATGAGGATCGATTCATTATATATTAGTAATACCTACCTAAATATTCAAGTAAGCACGAATCTGTGCAAAAATTTTATTTGAATAGGAATGTTTCCTTTACAAAACTTACTAAATTTTAGGGAATTTGTTCAAATGTACAAAAACCAGAATTAAACGTGTAGAAACTGGCAAAATTCAGTAGTCTACTGGAAAATCCAGTAGAGTTGATAGCTATGAATTCTCTGTACATCAAAACTTTACGTTGTTAAAATTTAAATTAAATTTTAAACTATGAAACTAATAAAAAATGGGAATAAATCCTTATATATTTGAGTCATGTAACAAAACAAAAAGCTGGGTTTTTACAGCTGGGCATTTGAAAAATTCTTAAAATAGCGCTTGATCCTAATCAGACTTTTATTATAATAAAATAAAAAATTTAAAAATTCTGTTTTTGTTGCAAAATAGACTAAAAAAACTAAACAATTTAACAAAAAATGTAAGACACATCACTTCCGAAAGATTTCAGGAAACTTTTTGTTGATGTAAGTTTATTAGGAAAGTTTTTTAATTCTATGTTTTTTAATTTTATACCTAACAAAGCCTTTTATACCTACTTGGAAAACAATTTTTGAAACATTTTATTCTATTCTTAAAAGTTTGTAAATTTGTTTATGTAAGAAAGTAGTCAAAATTTCTATTTTAAGATTTCATTCTTACAGACACATAAACAAGTAAATAAACACATGAAACAAAATACATACTATTATAGGATAAATAAGAAAACATACTTTAAGTTTTGCTTCAATTGCTGTAATGTCTCGCTCAGTAGTTTCTAATTTACGTTGACATGCTTCAACTGACCTTAAATCTTTTGTTTCCTCTTCAACTGAAAGTGTCAAGGACTACAAAAAAATTATAATAAATGTAATTAAAATTCCAAAAAATAATTCACAAAAATTATTATTCCTCGCAGTTACAAAAATATTAGAATTGATAATATAACTATAAATATTAAGTCTTATAAATATTATAAGGTACTAATTTCTAAAAAGAAACCATTATTATTTAATCTTATAATTAATCAAATACTTATCACCGATAAACATTATCCTAATTAGCTCTTACTCAATGTTAATGGGATGTAATTAAAAATAAGTTCTGTTTAACATCATACAAAACACAAACACAACAAATAAGTTTGCATTTACGCTTCCATTTATTCCTCATTATTAAAGTTAGATTTTAGAGATTGAAAACATTTGGGCGAGGGTCAAAAGATAATTTCTGATTATATTTCATGTGTATATATAGATACATATACATTTACATATATATGTATTATATACACAAAAAATAATATAACTTTCAATCTTGAAAAAAAAATTGGGGAGAGGGGGTGGAGCTGGTCAGAATTACGTAATTGAATTCTTAATTACGAGATAAAATTTAAACAATTTAATATTATAATTCTTACTTAATTTTTAAGATATTATCAAATAGAACAGGTTAATGAAAAAAGTATTAGACCTTACAATTAAAAATACAGTTATTAATACGTAATTACACTGACTCATTAGCATTAAAGCCAATTCATAATCAATAAACATCATTTTAATTGATGATTATCAGTTGCTTTCATAAAGTATAAAACAAATAAAAAGAATAATAAACCAGATTTTTAATAATTCTCATTGATTCCTTGTAGAAATAAGTTCATAAAACATAAAGTTTAGTCAACATTATAAGAAAAACATTAAAGTGCAGATAAAACAAAATTACAGTTACTTTTTCATTGATACGGTCATTTGTATCATCGACATCTCTGTTGAAGCCATGGACATCAGATGCATTTGACAATTTTTGACGATACAATTCCAAGGCACCCTGTAAGGCTTTCCATCTAAAAGTTACAAAAAAAAAATAAATAAATAAAAAATACTTAAAAGAGAATTTTAGATAAAAGGATAATATTTAAATTGTTCTTTTTTATACAGAATACCCTTTTAAAGATAACATCAATTAAGCTCTTCAATTATGAAGACAGTATCAGAATTAAAAAATATTGTGAAAGAAAATGAATAACTGTTTAAAAATGTTAGCTGATATTTATGTTAGTTTTAAATATAGAATATTTATTTATCTTAAATAAAGCAGCGTGAAATTGGAAAGAATATTTTTTTAAACAGTTTCTTGATGTTCCAATACATTTTAAAGCTGCTTAATAAGACAACACATCTTCTTGAAAGCTTTTGCTAACAATTTTAATGAGATATGAGATTCAACATGCATCACAAATTTGTTTTCAGACTAAGTTTACTAAATAGGTTGCAAGTCAACAGTCTATAATCAACTTTGTTGCACTGTCTAAAAAACTATTACAATACTTCATATTCTTTTTTATCAAAGACACAAAAAGATTTTTTAAGTTTCATCCTAATCAGTTTCAGTTTTCCAAATTCTATAAACTTTTGCCTTATTAATTTTGTTAAATTTTTAAAAAAATAATATTTTATACACTTAACACATTGTTTTAATAAGAATATTATTACCATAATCTATTACCTCATTGCACATTATTGTTATTGTTGTTTCATTATTGTTCTTCGTCAAATTATTTTTTAGTTTGTTTTATTGTACTTTGATGTAAAATAGAAGTGTGTTTTTCTCAATCCTATTTCATATGAAGTATGGGCTACTTACTTTCGATTCAGTTCTTCTTGTCTTTGCTGCACAGACTGATTGTCAGATCTTCCCTGTCGAATCAACTTATTAGCCAAAGAGTTAATGTTCTTCATTCGCAGTTCATCTACTCGCATATCCTATAAGTTCAAAAACAAAATAAAATAAAAGGTTTATATATACTCTCTAAAAGCAATATATGTATGAAATCTAACTTTAAATGTTTCAAAATAAATATTTAACAAATGTTCTAGGATGCATGCTAAATATTTACAATCTGGGTATTAAATTTACAAAGTATAAAAAAAAAAATTTCTGCCAACTCAAAAAGGATAAATTGACAGAAACCAAAAATGTCAAACGGAAATCAACAATGTGTTTTTAAAATAAAATATTTGTCATCAGAATGACAAATATTTTATTTAAACAAATTTTATCCTAATCAATACTTTTAATTAACTATGATAATTCTGATCACACTATTAAAGTGTTTAAAATTATCCAATATGAAAAACAAAATATCTTTACAACCATCTTTTTAGTCCTTTTATTTATTATTGGGCCATTCATTTAGATTAGTTATTCATTTAGAATATAAAAATGTTATTTAGCTAGTATAATATAACAAAATGCACTATTTTGTATATTGCAGCAATGTAACAGGCATATTACAATTACATATTAGTTTGCATATTGATGCAACGTATTAGATGGCATATCACAGAAACATATGAGTCTGCATATTACAGCAACATATTAACCTAGATATTGCAGTAATATATAGCTCAGTGATGAGAAGAAAAAAAATTGAAAATACTCACAGAATCAACATCATCTAGCTTCCTTTGAAGAGCTTGACAGTGTTCAAAATCTTTTCCAGTATCTCCAGCTTGAACCATCATTTCCTACACAGAAATTGAATTTCTTTGTCAAAACAAAAAGCATTTGCGTAAATGATTATACACTTTTTAAAAGGTAGGAGCACATTAACAGCGTGTATTTTTGAATTAGATAGATACTAATGTTACATGTGCAAAATATTCACAATGTATTCATGATTCTTTTTTTTTTTCACATAAAATTAACACTTATAATTTTTTCCTATGAATTTTAGGAAAGTATCAGATTATTTTAAACAAAAAAATTTTGGGAAAAAGAATTCAGTTCTGTGTGCCTAACATTTCTTGGAAACTAATATGTTTAAGATGTAAGAAAAGGGGCTTTTTGTTACAGAAATATTTAATGAAAAAGCAAGAAGACACTTAAATACTTAATTATATTAAGGATTGAGAAATAATCTTAAAGTACTTACTTTAATTTATCTTTTGCTAAAATAACACCAGGGTTCCGTATGTTATGTTTTTGTACAAGCGTCAGTATAATAAATTGCTTTTTGTAAAAAACTTTCCCTCAGTACTATAACTCATCCTTTGCTGATATTTAATTAATTGTTTGAGTCATTATCAAGTAATAATCCTATTTAAACTTTATACTTTTATTTGCAAGCATTTAAACACTACCTAATATATATATATCCATATAACATAAAATCATAATGGTCTGACACTGTTTTCCATTGTTGTCGGCGCATTTTTATTGGCCGGAAAATCACGTGGTAGGATCTAGTTTTCCCTCATTCATTTCCATATTGTTTTGGTTGTCATCAGCATAAAATTAACAATAGTCGTAAAGGTAGTGTTTGCCTTTAAATACTTTTGTATCCCTAATTTAAACTTAATTTTCAGTACTGCTACTACTAACGAGAATATTAAATTATGGTTGTGAACTCATCAAATTTGTTCGAACAATATAACGTTATAAGAATATAAATGTTACTTAAAAAAATGATTACTTTGAAAAATCACTTCCGTTCACCAAGTACTAATAGATAGCAATATTTGGACGTATGAAGTAGAGGCACAAGAGTAAGCAAACAGAATTCCTTTTAGTACATATATGTTAAGTGAATAATTTTAACTTTAATAGAAAAACTGCTTTCTGCCAAGAAAAGACAATTATTGCGAAGCAATAATCGGGGTTGGTGAACGGCAGAGAACAGGGGGCTTAGCCCCCTAGTATATATATAATATTATAGTGTTACATTGGTTAAAATAAAGACTAAAATTGGCTGTCTTGATAGGGAAAAATATTTTTTCAAGGTATTTTTATTTTCAGTGCAATAAATAAATAATATAAGCAGTGATTTATGATCCTGTCACTAGATAGAATTATAAAATGACTCTAAAATTTTAACTATGCAAAAATTTAAAGTTACTAATTGTTGCCAGAGGTTTAAGTTTAGATATGCGTCAGAGTCTCATCTCTTGAGAACTATCCAATTCTTTTTTATTACATCATATTACCTATCTAATAAAAAGTATATAAAAATTCTTTGGAAATCAAAATAAATATTATAAAGTTGAGTCAAAAGTAACTCCCACTATTCTTTGTTGCTCATTATCAGATTTGAAGAAAAAATTTTGAACTGTGAATCTAAAGCTCAAGTAAGTTTAAAGCACATGGTAATTTTTATTATAAGAATAAAAAAAAATTATTTTTAAAAATTCATTTTAAAAGCTTAGAATTCGTTTAAAATTTAAGCAAAATAATAATTTTATTTAATAAATGCATTTTGAAATCCAGATTCGATAATACTTGTTGAATCTTGGACTCAGAAACAAAAAAAAATTTACCCCTCCTTGGTTTTTTAATTTAATTATTTTATATATTTTTAAATTAAATTATGAAGACCACTTGCTCCTACCACATTACAATGGTCAACAAAACATGTTATTGAGATTGACCTCTGAAAACCATTGAATAGAGTAAGTAAGAAATGTTCTAGAATGTCCTATTTGTTTATTGTGTTATTTAAACTTCATATGGCTTCACAAATAAGAGAATTTCTCATCTTTCTACATCCTGTCTTTCTAATACTTTGTGAATAAAAATCAGAAAATTATTCAGAAATTTTTAAATTCTGCGAAATGACCAATATTTGCCATGACTGGTTTTTAAGAGAGAAATATCAATGGCTTTGCTACTATTTATGAGTAAAAATTTGAAGCCGAAAGAAATTAAAAATAAATATATTTTTATACGGATGTTCACTATGTTTTCAAGTCAACTACTCTAACTTTTATCTTAAGAAATAGAAACAATAAATTGCAGAAAATAGATTTCATTTTTTCTTTTTAAAGATATCACAGTTTTGTGCACATTTAAAACCATGAAAAAGTGATCTAATTGAAACAAATACCTTGTCTCTAATCCATGCTTCAATTTTCTCTGCTTGATTGTTAAATTCCAATATATCTTGAGCTTCCTCTAAACCACGTCCCAAATTGGTTGAAGAGGTAATCAACTCATTCCACTGTTTCAAAAGCCTTTCCAGTTGCTGCCTCACTTTAGAGGAAGACTCGTGGTTCTTGGATAACAGAAGCTCTCCTTTCTGTGTTGTAGTAAAAAAGAATTGTTCATAAACAAATAATTCAAATCAGTAATATAAACAAATTGAATAATTTAAATTACATAACTGCTAACTCTTCATATAGTGGAAGATTCTAAATAGTTATAGCAAAAATGTGTTAATATTCAATTCTTGAATACAAATATTTGACATAAAAACAAATTATCTACTATGACCAGTAAATTACATAAACATATATAAAAAATAAAACATTTCCACAACAGCCTGTTGCAAGGCTTCAAAATTTCATGATCAATGTCATGATTATGGTAATGTGGTCAATTTTAACATACATATAATAAAAAATATTATATAAACATTCTAACAATTATGTGGATATGCTTTAAATAAAAGAAATCTTCATTCAATTATTATTATTTCAGTTCCATGATGATGATATACTTTGTTTTTGTTTTACATAATAGAAAGTTGCAGGAAATCAGCTGGGAAGTGTTAATATCTGTGTTATATTTTAAAATTACTCAGTACACTAAAGAATTATGAGTTATTGAATAAACTATTAATCTTGTAAGTAATTGAAGCAAGGCTATTATAAAAATTTAAAAACTAAAAAAACCTATAAAGATATAATACACATAAAACAAAAACTAAATTTTCCACCAATTTTGTTATTCCCCTGTGGCAGAAACATGATGAAACAGCGACATTGTCACAGAAAGTTACAGAGTTCTTGAAGAAAGATTTTTCCTAATAAAAAGTCTTTTCTACAGAAATTTTCAAAAGATTTAATCTTTTCTTCAGATTTATATTCAAAAGATGTTTTTTTCGTGCACCGGAGTGGAAAATTTTTTTGTGATTTTTCTAATCTCATTTGAGAATAATAAAAAACAAATAGTAATGAAGTAAAAAAATTTGGTTTTCTTTTCTGCATGATTTTTCTACATGAAGAAATTTTCTTTCTACTTTTTACACAAATATTACTATTGATTTCCACTTAGTTTTAAAATCCTACATTTTTAATACGATATTATTTATTACAACAACTGAATCTTGAAAAGAAAACAGGCATTTTGTAACCCTTTTTTAAGAATCCGATTATTTTCGATCTTTTTTTTTCGGTAGTTAGTGCTACGGATTTCACAATTTTTTTTTTCTATTGTGATGATGTACAAAATGCAAACAAGGAAATAATTTGTGTGTTTTCCCCTAAAAAATGTGAGAATATCGGTCATACTATTAGAATAAAAAAAATATTATATATTCAACTAAAAATATTATTTCATTTTATCTGAAAAGTTTTTTTTCTGTTGTTTTGTTTGATGTTGATGCTTCTGTTACTTTAAATTAGCAACTACATTTGTTATTACTAAAAGTATCTTGAAGAAAGATATTAGTATTAGAGAGGTATGTCGCAGAAAGCTCGAAAAAATTCTGCCACTGGATTTAAACCTACAGTGCAGCTTTCAGGAGAACTCCTCCAGACATCAGACTCAAGTCATGGCGCGTATTATGGTTATGAGGACGTCACTTCAAATAGGAGAGTGTGGTGAATAGTTTTGTCTTAACCTTGGCATAGATCAACACCTTCATTCCTCCATTGCACCCCTATTAGAAATGTCCTCTTACTTGTTACTATAGCAGCAGACTTTTAGTCTGGAGCAGTTCTCCTCAAAGCCGCACAGTACGATGACCACAAATGAAATCATGCAAATTTCACAGATTGAAATAATCCAATTTCTGGAGTCCAAGGGGTGCTGCAACACATATTTTCCAAAATGTTCACAAGCTCAACTGTGTTTTCACAGATATGTAACAAAGAATGGTTTGGGTTTATATCAAAAATCACTCTCACAAGCTAAAAAAGGAGGTTATTCAACAATTTTAGTTTATATAGAAAATTAAGATTTCTTCCAAATGTCATAATGTGTTTCTAATGTCATCAAATTATAGTTAAGAAAGGAGGAAAACATCACATATTATAACAATATCCTTTTTGTTAGGTCAATTTATGAGTAACAAGGTTTAGTACATAAATAGTTAAAATAATTTCTCTTATAAAATTAAAAATAATTAAATAAATACCAAATAATAGACCTCACTCTTTTATTAGAAACATATTTATGACTAAATATATTTTTGATAAATTCACACACTAATTCAACGTAATTAACACACCTGTTTTATATTTTGAATGTTGCTTTCATGAGCAGAGAGTTCAGCCTGGAATGCTTGATGTTTCTGAAGCTTTCTCATTTTATCCTCTAGACTTGCTATCTGACTCATATCTTGTTCAGACTCTAAAGATTTCTTTTTGTCAGCTATCCAGGCTTCGGCCTTAAATCACAGAAAACACACTATTGTAACAATCCTTCAAAACTTAGTTAAAAATCCATGTAATGCAAAATAAAAGAGATTGAAATTAAAAAAATTTTTAAAACACTTTTTTTTATTAATCCAATAGCAAAGGAAAATGGCAAACTTTTATAAGATTGACAAAGAACAGGAATAAAATCAAGCGCTTCAGTATCACTTCACCTCAGAGCTCCCACACAGAGCTGCTTTCTTCAATTATTTTGTGTTTTGACACAATGAAAAGGATAGATTCTTGTTTCTAGAATCCAAACTATAGCATCTCCACTTTTAAGACCTTATTTGTTAGTTATTCATATTTCTCTTCATTAAAAAAATTATCTGGTGAGAGATTTTGTCATTTTTAAACCTGGTGGGAATAAGTACTATGGATTCCAAAGTAAAATGCAGCCAACTGAGTATTTTTATCCTCTTTTATTTCTTAATTGTTTTTTCATGAACAAAAATCTATTATCAAAGCAATACCGATGAAAAAAACTGTCTTTACCTCTGTTGCATCTCTTGTAAATTGTGTGTAAAGAAGACTGTCAGCAAGTTTTTGCCTCCTAAGGTTACTAAGGTCTCGAACTTTTGATCTCCTATAAAAGATATTTATGAAATTAATAAATGTGACAATTATCATTAGACACAAACTTAAAAAATGAGTTTCAGAATGCCCAATTCAGTTTTTACATTTCATACTGTAATGTATAAACTACATTGACTGAAGTGGAAGACATAAATTCTAACACATAAAAGCAAAACACAACCGCAGAAAATGGTGTTTATCTTCAAAACTGTAGTATTTTGAATATAAGCCGAGAACTTTTAGAAATGTTTTGAAAGATTAAGGGGGCTTAGAATCATATATAATAGAGAAGACATCATCTAAGAGCACATAACCAACAGAAATACTTCTCTTTTCTTGTGCATTAAGGATAATCTGCAACATTATGAAAATGCATGCATACAAGACATAAAAATACAGATAATAAAAGTTTTAAAATAGAATACCTAAATATAAAAATTAAAAAAGAAACACATAAAAAAAAGAATTTGAAACGAATTTATTATTTTTTTAACTTTCTATTTATGAATTCAGAAGGCCAATGCTTTTCTTTACACACAGTGCAAGTGTTGCTAGATCTACCATTGTTACAGGTGATGAGGTACATTTTTATTTCCAAGAGTAGTATGCCTTATTTTTTTACTTCTGTTAACATACCAGATTTGAATTTTGGGTGAACTTTTTAAATAAAAAGCGTATTCTCAGAAGGACTTATATCAGAAATAAACGGTATTTGGGAATATGAAACCCTAAAAAAAGGTTTAAAGACTATTATGCAAGACAAATAAAAAAATATTAAAAAAGCCACATTTACATTTGAAAGCTATGAAACACAAATTGTAATTAAGCTGGTAACACAATGAATTCAAATAATTCAAGATTCTAGTTATTTTCAGTTAGTTGAAAATGATTTTTAAAAACAAGAAAAAAGAATACCTTGTGGTCACTTCTAACATTCTCGTGCGAATCGTTTCGCAATCGAAATGATTTTGCTGCAAAAGTTTTTCTCCATGGTCTTGAAGTGAGATCAACTGAAATTTCAAATAAAGACTAGATCAATTTTAAAATTCAAAAAAAAAAAAAAATGATGCAAAATAATTCACATAAATCTGATTAAGAAAGTGTGTTATTAACACAAGGAAAATATAAAACAAATCTTCACATTCCTTCATTTCATTCTTTTTTTCTATAACCATTAATGAAATAGCCATAAATAAAATACCTTTTCATTTTGTGTGGCAAGTAGCTTCTCAAATGCTTCATGTTTCTTAACCAAAACATCGACCTCCTCGACTGTATTTCCAACATCAGAACTAGATAAGTAAACCTGCAAATAAAATACATGTTAAGAGTAATAATGGTGTTGGGATTATGGATGGTTGACTGAATGTAAACAATAACAAACTTCCTAAATCCGGAAGAAATTTAGAAAACTTCCAATGTATCCCTCAGCATATGTTATGCTTATGAGGCTATGCGTGAACAGACTTAATATTCCAGGAAGTTCTGTCAATGTGATTCAAGTTAAAATTCATGCATAATTTTATTATTCATAAGAGTTTCCTGTAACTTATAAACTCTAACTGGTTGTGAGCCAAATTGAAGAAAATTAATATCACAACATAAATAAAGTTTAAGGTTTGCCATGTTTTGAGTGTTATCCCTTATTTGGCTATATTTGGGTAAAATAGCACTGTTAGTAATTTTTAGGGTTGCATCTTGCAGGTCATAGCATGCTTGCAGAGCCTTCCAAATTCATATGTTGCTTGTCTTGTTGAAATTTAAATTGGAAGCACATGCTATATTGTAAACACTACAAGCATAACAATATTTGATGGCATCTTTTTTCAAGCTTAGGTGTAAAAAATCGATCGGAAGTAGTAACTTGGGAATCTTGCAACGAATTTTAACCCCTAGCTCTGTCTGTGCTTAGCTTTATACAATCGCACATAATTTTTCCACATTTCTAATAATCTATGTATTTTAGGGAACTTCCATAAATGATGTCACACATTTTCAAATATTCTTGACCGCCATCCACACTTTTGTCAGATGGTGTCCCACTTCACTTTTCCCTTTTGTCATGCTATATTACATAAACATATATTAGTAGTTCATAAACAAAGCAATTAACAATTTCTATTTATGTATGATAAAATATATAATCATATTTCTGATTGTTCAAACTATAACTATGTATCTAGGTGAGATTTGTGAGTTAAAATTGTTAGATGTGAACTAATTTTCATGGAAAATAAATTTTAAAATAATATGGAAAAATAAAACAACTAATAATAAAATAATATTTAAACTGCTGACTTTAAATGTTTTAATTTTAACCAAAATATCACTTTCAGTCACCAAATTTTTAATTATCCCCTTCTGTTATGATTTCTCCCCATTTTCCAAGAGTGACATAAATTGTCTACGACCCTTTACGTGTTAGAAGTTTTACCATGACTATGTAAAAAACAGTATTGCTAAAACGTTAAAATGAGAGAAAATCAAACAGTTCAGAATCACACATATTTATGCTCTCAAATTAATACCAATGCTTCTAATGATGCAAATAATGTTAGATTTGATAATGTGGATTCTGAAAAAAAAAGTTTTTACTATTGTCTATAAAATTAATAAATTAAAAAAACTGATGAATTATAAACAAGTTTAAGTGTGTCTTGAAACATATCTAGTACAAAAACAAACCTCTTGTTGGCTACTCAGAGTGTCCAGTTGTTTTGCGTCCCTTAAGAAGCATTGCAAGTCACACAGCTGATCAAGGTAGATCTTTTTCTTGTGCCATGCAGTATGCAGATCACCACGAATGCCAAGGAGGTGGTCTAAACGTTCACGAATCTAAAATATAAACAAATCAAAACTATAAGTTTCGAGTTTCATACAAAGACTTCTCTAAGAATTACATATCAGTGGCCTTGATCTTATGTGACTTTTAATCATTAATGATAAATTATGATTTAATAAAAATTAATGATTTAACATGATTGCCACTTAAATCTGAAGAAAAATTCTCCGTGTTTTTCCTGTACATTTATACACAATATAGTAAGAAACACACAATCATCGTTCTCTTGAGTGACCTATATTAATCTAGCTATACCAGTTTTAATTGCTGGAAAAACAAAAGAAGAGCTGAACATACTTAAATAATGCTACAGTTAATGAAATTAGTTAAGTATGGTTATCATCCTTTTTTTAAAAGACGAAAATAAGAATAAAATTCCCTCTATTTTCTCAGTTTGTAAAGAAAAAATCTAAATTCCCTGTTATTTTAGGTCATTTTAAAATTCCCTATATTTTAAAGGTTTTCCCTGTGGAGTGGCAACCCTGCATCCTTTCACACTGATTGCTGGTCCGGAGGTACAACTGATAATTAATTTATAGCGGTTCAAGTCAAATTTTCGTGGCATCAGGCAACCATTAATTATGAGCCTCGACAATATTTAATGCATAGTATTAAATCAAATAAATTAACTGTCTATTGGCCGCCTGGCCAACTATGGTGATGATGATGATTTTCTGTGGAACTCAAAATATGAAGTAGAATTCATTGCCGAGTGAGATCTGTACTAAGAGGACACTGCTAAAGTTATTGAATCTGACACAGGTGATGTTCTGGAAGCTTTAAATTAGCAGATTTATGGTATGTTTTAAAAGATTCATTATGTTACTTTTTTTTAAAAATACTCTTGAATAAACTGTCATAACTTTTCTTATTTTTAATTTTTTTTTCTCAAGGTAATTTAAAGAATTGTTTAAAAATAACATTCATATGTATAGAAAATATGCGAGAAAATGCAAAAGTAATTATAAATAACATATTAAAAATAGTTTTTGTAATGACTGAATTGGTACAGAGTTATTTATATATCTCACTGTTAATAAGGTGTCGATATTTCACCATCAATGAATGTCTGACTTTATTACTAATCTATAAATCGACCCTTTGATTTTTGCAAAATTTTGAGGCTTTAAAAAGTTCACTTATTAATGATAAATACTTTTAAAAAAACTATACTTACTTCCTCATGAGCATAATGTCCATTTTCGATCATTTCTTCTCCAGCATTTACAATGGTTCCAAAAGTTCCTTCTCTTGCTTCAATTTCAGCTTTTAATCTTTCATGTTCAGCTTTCAACATTTGAGCACTGGTGACATCTCTCACTTTTTCTTCGGTCTTTAAAGAAGAGCAAAGACCTAGTGCCCAGTTTTCTACATCACGTACCTTTAAAAAAAATTTAGTTTAAACAACACTATACGATAAATATTTATATAGGTGCATAACTTTAAGACAAAATGTGTTTACTGAAGCCAAGAAGCGCTGCAGCTGATATGATGCTTGCAATTCAATCTTTCGTTGAGCTGCTCTTTCTTGCAGGGTGTTCCAGTTCTCAATCACAATATTTTGTTGTTCTAATATATGATCAGCATTGCCACCCGGATAAGAGCCTTGCAATCGAGCACTGTCATCCACTAATATTTGCAACTAAGAAATAAACTAAGTTGAGACAACATGCTTGAAACATTTTAAAAGAAATGTTAAAAAAAAAGGGTAAACTTACTTGAGCTTCTAAAGCAACCAAGTCGTTTTCAAACCCTTCATGTTTCCTAATTAAATTCTGTACACTGTTCAAGTCTCGTCCTAAATCATCAGATATGCTGGCATATTTCTCTTGTATCCTAGACAGAGCATCGGCAACGTCCCGATTGAAGCGATGAATTTCTCCGGCTGCCTGCAGCTTTTGATCCCTTGCTTCAATCGTATCGAGCAGTACCGACCAAGATTGCCTAAAATCAATAGTTTTATTATTAACAAATATTGAAAGTTGCAAAATAACGTTAAAAAAGTGTATTAAATAAAATTCCATAATTAGATATTGTACAACTAAAATATATCTAAAAAAATCCTCAAAAATAAATATTAATGGAATACTTCACTCAAAGTAAAATCTCTCTAACAAATGGAGATCAAATTTTAAAGAAGAGCTAAAATATTTAAGATGATAATGCAAAATATTTAATAGAAATATAGTTTCATTCGACAATGGACAACTAGTCAAATTTTCATTTTGTGTTGCAGCTAAGTTAACTGTTAACTGAGCTAAAAGCCAAAATATAAATATTTTCCTCATCTTTGCTTTGGATATAAAGAAAAACCGTTTCTAAAGTGTGCTTAAATGTTTTCTTTCTCTCAAACATAAACAAAGCTTGTTATAATAGAACCAGTTAAACCTCTTTCCCCGCATCGCAGTTCACCTTATTTATGAGGCAAACATAAACATGCAAACTGAAACAGTTAAGCGGCTTCACACTTTTTGTGTTGTGTATTGGCATAAAAATAATAATTATATGCATATTTTTTTTAAAAAAATAAATATTATAAGATAAGAAGAAAACAAAGATAATTTTTATCCACTTAATGGAAAACAATGTATTTGAATTTAAATTTATATCAATAGAAACAATAACAAAGAAAGTAAACAATTATAATTTTTTTATCTACTCTTCAACTATGTTAAATAAAAGTTATTAATAAGCAAATTCAATGAAATTTGTTTTAGTTTATATAATAGGAATTTTTTTTACCTTAAATGTTGTTGCCTTTGGTCAATTTTTCCTGAATATCCACTGTCACTAGCGATAAGTTTTTTTGCCAGTTCTTCACATTGATTAAATCGTTCTGATCCAGTTTCAACACGTAATTTGAAATCATCAAATTTGGATTGTAGTAACTAAAAATGGAATCAAATATTTCTTTTTAAAGTAAGAGCAATGAATATAAATCATTTACCAGCAAAAAACAGAGGTTACAATATTATTATTATTATTATTATAATGTCTTGAAAAATTAAAAATATTTCAGGAAATATAATAGCAATCGTACATTGACACAAATTTATTGCTACAAATTTGCACTTTTTCCCTTTTTTTGTACTACATAAAAATTTTGTGAATTTGAATAAAAAACTGAAGTTAACAAATGCGCAAGAAAAGAACAGCACAAACTTATGCGATAAACATCATTTCTACTGCAAATTGTGCGCATCAATTTCATACATCATATCATTTTTATCAGAGTTTCAAATTGTCAGTAATATTTAGATAATTTGGGCATTATACTTATTGATATATTAATATACAGTTCTAGCATTATTCACTGTTTTTAAATTTAGTTGGATGCATTAAGAAACAGCATTTATTGTAGGAAACATATGAATATCAAAATTATTTGACGACTGCATTTTCCTTTTAACAACTTGAAAGCAGTATTCTATAATGTAATCAAAATCAAACCATAAAATAGTAGGTGGATGGGTGGCCAGCTGTTATTATCAATAAGAAACCATTGAATGCATCATAATGAATAAAAATTTTTAAAAATGACATAAAATCGATTAATACTTTATATAAATGAACTTCTCAGTAATGAGACACAAAATAATAATTATGACCATGATAACAATTAGGACACAAAATAATAATTATGACCCTGATAACAATTAGGACACAAAATAATAATTATGACCCTTCACTGAGGAGGTTTATAGCATTAACAAAGCTGTATGTCACCCAATTATACTGCTGTATGCCATCTACTGAATATGTTTACTGTTTTGTCGATTTTTACGCAGAACAGTTTTTTTTTTTTTTATCATTCAACATAAAATATTATTCATTGCAGTTCATGAAAGCATTAAAATATAAATTAAAAAAAGTCTTAGAGCTATTGCAGTAAACATAAAATTATGACACTTAGAATTGAGATCA
This sequence comes from Parasteatoda tepidariorum, assembly GCF_982258835.1. Lineage (NCBI taxonomy): Eukaryota > Metazoa > Arthropoda > Arachnida > Araneae > Theridiidae > Parasteatoda > Parasteatoda tepidariorum. The sequence continues at coordinate 102,194,713 of NC_141758.1, forward strand.
AAGTTTGACTAAATGACAATTCAGAAAATTAAATAGGAGGACCTAAACACAATGTAACACACAAAAAAAAAAAAAAAAAAAAAAATTCCAAGTCTCCTGTTAAATGAGATTTTGAGAAATGTATTTCAACTTAAATCATATGAAATTAATTATTGAAATTAATATGAATTATGAAAACATGATCATGGTTTTTTTTAAAAAAAAATAAATAGGAGAAAAGGTAATAATTTACCAGTAAATGTTCATAATCTTGTCCATAATCTTCTGAATTGGCCATCAACATTTGTTCATTCACCCAGTTTTCAAGTTCATCACTCTCCCTGTAGTATTCATGTAAATTCTTGGATTCTATAAGCTTTTGCCTCCTGATATTAGCTAATTTCTGAATATTCTTCATTTGTTGATTCACAACTTGCTAAAAAATAAAAGGAAATACTAAGCCTATATATTTTTTATACATGTTTTAAGATATTTCATCATATTTCCAGTTATTAAATTTAATTAATTCAGAAAGCAGACTACAAATAATTCAGAACTTTTTTTTTTAAGTACACCCAAAATTTCAGAATTTTTTTTATTTATCATTATAACTTAAGTATACAAAATTAATTTAAAAATAAATTTAGTTTGTTTTTAGATATTTTTTGAGATTAGAATAACTTTGAAAGTATTAGGATCACATATACTTTATAACTTGTTTTTAAGTTTTCCAATTATAAAATCAACTTAAAAGCCCAAAGTAACTAATTGGTACTGTAACAAATTTCATTAAAAAAAAAACTTAACTTCACACCGATATATTTTAAATTCATATTGAACAATATTCATATAAGAAAGATTAAAAATCATTTACTAAGTTTATTGCTTAAAATAATCTTGAAAAACAAATAGAGAAGAAGAATAATTATCAAAAATTGTAACTACACTACTACAAAAATTAATGAAGTAATAAAAAAAAGTCATAATAAAAAGATTGTAATAGTTGATTATATATGAGCATAATTAAATAGTTTCATTATTTAATACATTATTGATATATTATTCAGAATAAATGTAATAATATTATTAAATATTATTCAGAGGAAAATTTTTATTAACACTAAAAACTAATGAGTATTGAAAACTTACCATTCTATTGCTTATGATTTTGGAATCAGGATGATTGGAATCTATCATTATTTGAGCTTGATGTCCCATTTCTGTGATTAAACTACAATAGGTATCAATCTCCAGTTCAAGAGCCTAAGATGAAATAAGTTAATCAAAATAGTCTTTAAAGAAAAAGATATTTTGAAATATAGTAAAAAAATTCATGGTAATAAATTTATTCAGAAATATTGATTATCTAAGTTAGTAATCAATAAATAGATCCTCAAAATTAATCAACAATTGAAACTTTTGATGTACTATTACAATTTAGTAGTTAACTTAATTTGATGATTTTAAAAAGTATTGAACTTTTTCTATGGTTTCAGTCATATTAATAACAAAAGTGAACATTTTTTATTTTTTGTGGAATAAAAAAGTGTCTGAAAGAAATCTTTAGTATTCTTAACAGAAATAACAAAAAAGTAAAATGAAAATTAATCAAAGAATAAAAGGATCTAACAGTTTTTTGTAACATCAACTGCTACATTTAATCTATATGTGAAGTTCAATTTTGATCACAGATAGAATTCCATTGAATTTCAATGTGTGAAATTGTATCAAAGATTTTTTTTTATTAAACTCCTGTTTACAATATTTTCTTTTAAAAAGAAAGAGGGCATTCAAATTTATTGTTGAATTGCAAAGGTTTAAAAAATACTAAGAACTAGATTACTGTAAAATATAGTTATAATAAATAATATAAATAACCGGAAAATATACATAATATACATTACTGTAAAATATGATTTATAGGTTGTAAGAAACATAGAATATGTTGTTTTTTTTTATTTAAAAAACTTTACATCTTAATTTTAATTTATTGAGAGTCGAAATTGAATGTTAATAGAACAAGACACTTTGAAACATTTTTAATGACTTTAACTAATTAAAATAAAACATTCAAGAATTTTAGTTTTATGAATTGATACAACTAAACTAGATTCCACTACACTAAATTATATCAGCAACAGAAAATCATAATGTACAACCGGCAGTACTTGAAATTGAAAACAAGCTGTTTTACATTAATGGAAAATATTTTGGGGCATTTCAAGAAATATAAGTGAATAAAAAAAATTTAACATTTTGTATTATATAAAGATCATTTTTTCAAGATTAAACAAAAGTATTAATAATCATAATCAAAGTTATTATCTTTTACAGAAGGTTATTTTTAATTCAAAATACTTTTTGCGACAATTAACAATTCTCTCATTTAACAGTTAAGTAATAATTGCAACAAATCAAGAATTGAAGGGATTGCACTAAAACAATTTGGAGATGAAAACAAGAATGTGCACACACAACTGCAGGTTTCCAAAGTATTAAAAATATTTCTTTTTTAAAAAAATGACCAAAACTAAATTTACAATGCATAATAACTGCTTCATAAGTTAAAAATCAATTTGAAAAAAAAAAAATTTTCGCAAAAAAAATTTCAATTTAGATAGCTGTTCCAGAAACCCCCTGATATAAAACCCTCTATTGTATACTAAAACAGGCTTTAACATTAAAAATAATAAAGTTTATAAAAAAAAAAGATAACTAAATAAAAAATGCTTTTTATGGAAAAATGACCAATTAGAGATTTTTAGCCTTTTTAACCAAAAACAGAAACACTACGTGAACAGTCATTTGTTCTGAATAAAATCATATTTAAAATTTTATTTTCACAGATGGTTCTTCACGTAAAAAAGTTATATTTTAACCTGCTATCTTCTCTGCATAGCAAAACCGGTTTTTTCAATGTTGTTAGATATAGGAAAATGGTGAATAGAGAATAAACATTCTCCCAATTTTGTCCTTTTGCTAAACCACCAATGGATTAAATAAGTGGATATCTAAGAAATAAAGTAACTAAATAAATCATTGAATTTACTTTATGTTTAGTGAGAAGTTTCACTGCTGCATCTTCATCCTTTCCATAGTCAGAGCTTTCCAAAACATCAGTTTTTTCATTCATCCACAACTCAACTTCATTAGCTTCTGAGAAAAACTGAGGGGGAAAAAAAACATAGTGTTTCATTTAGCAAAAAGAACATTAAATAAAAATATCAATATTGTTTATTATTAGAAATAGCACCAATCAATAAAGGATAATTGAGGAAAAAGAACAAAGAAGTTATACTAACGGATTGTGATTTCAGGGATAACTCAAGCTTTTTCTTCCTTTCTGATGCAGATTCCAAGAGTGTTTTCCACGAATCTTGAAGTTCAACACATTTAGATTTTATGGAATCTGCTGCGTAGTGTTTTTGGTCCATGAGTGATTGCCCTGAAGACAAGGTCTTATCGATCATAGGTTGATGTCCAGTAATCTCTCTTTCAAGTTTCTAATGAAAATGAATGTTTGTTAAACTTAGCATTTTAAAAAAGATAGATGGAGATTAAAAAAATAATATTATTTTCATTTTCCCAGTGAGTGATTTTTATATACATATATGTTAAAAATATAGAGAAAAATTATTAAAGATTATTAAAAAATAAAATATTTATTTAAAGAAATTATAAGCCCAGATTACAAAAAAGTTAAAAGATATAATCTCTTCGTCAGCTCACACGATAATATACGCAAAAAAGAAGTGCTTTCTAATATTGTATCAATATAGCCAAAGCAAAATATATCAATACAGTAGGGTGAGGAGCACTCAAAAAAAATTTAAACAAAATAGAACACATAAGGTAAAAAATATATGTAAAAAATAGAAAATAAAATGTAAAGAAAAATATTATCTATAACCATATTTAGTAGTTTTTTTCGTTATAAAAACTACTAATTTATCTTTTGGTACATTAGATTCCAAATATTTTTCAGACCTATATCTCGGTTTAAAGATATCACAAGTTCAATCAACTTCAAAGAGATATACAAGAGAATTAAAAAAATAAATGGGGAGGCTCTTAAGACAATTAAAATTTTTCACTATTTAATATTTTAAAAGGCTAATTAGAAATCACTTTTCTTTAATTATCAAAAAATTTTCTGGGAGGAATGTGATAATTTAATAAAGAGAAACTTTCAATATATTGTTATTATGGAGGGATTTTCAGCAAGCATATCCATAGATAACTTCAATGTTGTCAAATATAACTATTATGCATTTATCAAATTTCCTGTTTTTGAAACTACAATAGCTATAAATCAATAAATTATAACTCAACTTAATGAGTAATTTAAGATATTCTAGTACAATTCTAAGTACTTACCTGATGTTTTTTGTACATATTTTGGGCATCTATCAAATTTTGCCCAAGAACCAGAGATGTTGCAGCAGGCATATGTTCCTTAATCCACTGCAATTCAGCATCTACTTCAAAGTTAAACTCGTGGAACTTAAGGGATTCTTCAAGGATATAACGTCTTTGAGCAGCTGGGGTCTTCATCTTATCAAATCTGTAAAGTTATCAATTATTATTATATTTTTGCAGCAAAATCTTCTATACTATGTATAGCTATATATTAGCTAAACATAGTAAAGATTTTGTTGCAAAAATTGCAAAGTGTTGAAACGGAACTTTTAATAGATGTAAAACACTAATTTAGGGGAGTCATAATAAAAATCAATCATGATTTAAAACTGAAGAGCTTGGTTGATAGATTTTCCACGTGACATTTTAGAAAAAATTTCGATTTCTGAGGAAAAGATTTTATTTTAATCTTATATAATTACAAAATATTAATTTATCCTGCAAAGTCTAAAAATTTCACAGATCTTAGCAGATGGAAGTGACAAACTTAAAGAATTTTCAGAGTGGAAAAAGGTTTCAAGATTATTTGGAAAGAAACAGTTGACAAATAGGTTGCTTCTTGGCAGCAAATTAAAATGCCACTGAATACTATGATTGGAATAGTTTAAATAAGTGATAGGAATTAACAGATCTCTCCAATCAGAAGCCAACAAATAACAAAGACATGATATAATTTTTATTTTTAATTTATAAACTTTAATGCAAATTCACTAAATAATCTCTTTGAATCTTCATTCACCAGGTTAGATGCCTTAAACTAGAAATAAAACTTTGACTTTAAACTATCTAGGCTATCTTAACTTGAAAGAAAATACTATCTTGACATAACAAACAAACATTTTAAATATATAAAACAATATATGTTTCCTTTTATAAACAAAATTGATATTATAAATTCTTGGTATTAATAAGTTAAAAGGGACTATGCCTTAATGACTGTTTTTCTGAATTATTGCTAACAAGAACATTCGTCCCATAACCAATAGGTATGAATTTGATATAATTATGTGTATTATGAGTAGCTAGTAACGAGAATTGAGCAAAGTCTTGATGAAATTGGCTTCATGGTTTTCGTAAATGCAAGGTATCTCATACATTTTAGATTTTCAAATTCACAACTTTTCATGACTAATTCCAAGAATTTTTCATGACTTAACGAAGTTACTATTTTCTCCGACAAAAACACAACAATAAATTTAAAAAAGCATTATAATAACATTCATTGAAATGATAGGTATAATGGAAACTGTTATACTCTGCATTTTCATATTTATAGATTTTATATTTAAAAAACAGAGTAAAGAAAAAATTTAAACAATAAAATAGCTGAAAAAAATACAAAAGCAAAAATTGTTTTTCTTGTCTTTTTCTGCAGAATTATATTTTAAAGATACTTTTCTTGATCATCAGAAAGGAAAGAAATAGTCCTGATTTTTCTGTTCTCATTTTGGAATAAAAAATTTGACAATGACTGGCTTGCTTCTGCTAGAATTTTAAATTGATAAAATAAAAAAAATAAATAACAAAAATTCTGAAATCACTGAAGTTTAAAAGCTAATTCGCTCTAGAAATTATGTTATTTCTTTCATTTTTTAAAAGAACACTATAATTTTTAAAGAACACAATAAAAACATTTTAAATTTTAATCAAATATGAGTGAGTGGGGATTTTGTTACAAATTCAGATATTCGGAACACCATGAAATGGGGGGAAGGGGTGAATTCCATTTTAAAAATTAGATTTTTCGGCGTCCTTAATCCTAACTTTCAACCTAATCCGACTTATATCCATGACTTTTCATGATTTTTTTTTAAAAAAAATAGTTAAAATCACGACATTTCATGACAAATTTTGTTCAATACCGAAATCCATGACTTTCCAGGTGTGCGGATACCCTGTAAATAATAAGTATCAAATTCTAGATTACAAACGCTTGAAAAATAACTTGAAAATTTTTATCATGTTGAAATTTTATGCTGCTTTCATAATCAGCAATGAGAGCTTTAGATAAAGAACAACAAAATTTAAAACTGCTGGGTTAAGTTTCAATTAATAGCCAGCTCTCTTGTAATTTTAAAAAATGATGGACTTAATTTGAAAGAATTTTTTACAAATTTAAAATTGCATTTAAAAATACAAAAATACCTTTCAGAAACAGCCTTTGTCCCTTTTAGTATATTCTGAGCATCAAAATGACCTTGGCTAGCCATTTCTTCACCAAGAAATACAAGTTCGGTAACTTTTGTCTCCCAGGTTAAAAGCTCATTTTCAAGCATCTGAAAAAAGAAAATTATAACATATTGAAAATTACTTCAACCTCCTTAAAACAGAAAGTGTTCAAAACTGCAACAGACATCACAGACTATTTACATCCAATCAAAGCAGCCTATTTATATCTAAGTCCTGATGGAAGCTTTATGTAGTATTAATAATTTTTCTTTTTTACGAAAGCTATTATTCATAATTTGATATTTTATTTTATAACCGTCGTTGAACAGCAGATCCAATTTTGTGGGTTAACAACTGCTTATGCTCAATTCAGTAACCTTGTAAGTTTGAACCCAATCCAAAATACAAGGGAACTCCTGAATCCTTAATCAATCAAAAACCTTCCACGGTTAGTCTGACGGCAAGAGGACTTAACCCGTTGATCCACCTATCACAGAGCATTGAGGATATTTTACATCAGTACTATGGTCGGTGCAAGCCAGATGCGGAATTCGTATCAACCAGCCATCGCTGCGATTCAAACCTAGTTCACCTCATTGAAAAGCAAACGCTTTATTCTCAGAGCCATCACCGCTCATAATTTGATATTAAACAAATTAAGATTTCTTTTTTTTTTAAATTTTGTAAGCAAATTAAAATAATTCGTCTTTTAAAAAAATTGATAATAACTCAACATGCCAGACTTAATTGTCTATTTTTGCGATAATATCCGCAGAACATATGTAATTATTAAGTGTTGTTGCATAACATTAGAAAAATTTCGTTCTTGGATGCAACACAAGGTGTCATGTAACAGTTTAGAATTTATTTAAATTTAAGTATAAGAAAAGCAATATAATTTTTTGCCTTATGTGCAAAGGCAAGATTACTTTTTTATTAAAACTACCACGTAAATATAGTGAGAACACAAAACTATAAAAAAGACAGAAAAGGCAATTTTACAGAATATATTAGTTTATCTAACCTGATGTCGTTTCAGAAGCTTCTTAACACTTCTAAGGTCATGTCCAAGGTCTTCAGAGGCCAATGAGTTTTCTAGCTCATCTAACTTAGTTCGAGCATCTTCTAGAGTTCTATTATATGTGTGCTGTGCATTTGCCTCTCTCAATTTTTGTCCCTTTTCCACAGTTTTTGCACACAATTCCTCCCACTGCTCATTCAGCTGCTTGAGAAGTGCTTGGATTTTTTCACCTGCATAGTGACCACCAGTAAGAAGACTTCCACCATTCTGCAAATGTTAAGAAATGAAAAATTAGTATCTCGTACGAAATTAAATACATTACAACAGGAATCTCCCTGATATTCAGACTAAAGATCAAGTGTGCAGTTTCTTTGAAAAATTTTTCAAAGTGAAAATCATCGTAAATGATCCAACAAATTTTTCTAAAAAAATTCATCTTGGTTTTTAAGATTAAAATAATAAAGAAATGAGTACTTTTCAGCTATTTGCAAAATTCTATTTAAAAAAAAGTATTTTGTGCTTCTCTACAAAAAAATTTTTCGTAATTTAATCTTCAATACAAGATTGTTAACCAATGCTAAGAAATTTAGGTAATTAAAAGACAGAGAGAAAAAATTTATCTTAGTACCATTTCGAAATGTAATATAATTTATGTGAATCTCAAAAAGAGATCTTTATAGATATCTAGTTATATATTGAGTATTTTAATATGTTTTTTTTTTTAAATTTAGAAAGAAACTGCTTTTTTTAAACAAAAAGCAGCAGTTTGCATTGCTTGCCAAAGGTTAAAAGTGAATATTTCATAAGTGAAAGAAAAAGGAGAAAAATATAGGGCAAATAGTCCCTATTTTTTAAACTTTTTTTTTTCTTGTAGAAAAGAAGAAGGATTATATAAATTATAGAATGATCCACCATTTCAGTTTTAAATTAGCATTCTTAATTATCACACTCTCTAAAACCATTAAACTTAATTCAAAGCTACAATTTCAAGATGAAAGAAAATTAATATACCTTATTAATAGAATCAAGCCTTTCAGCATTTGCTTTTAATTCAGCTTCAAATGCTTCATGTTTTTGTAGCTTTCGTTCAAGATTTGTCAAATCTCTATAAGATTCATCGGAAGCAGTTTTTAATTTCTCTTGAATCCATGCAGACAGCTAAAAAACAAATAATGCTTAAGAAGTCTCAAAAATACTAAATAATAAAGAAATACATATAAATATTTCAGGTCAATAAAGATAAAATGCACTTACAAGAATTTTACATCAAATAGAAGAAGAAAAAAAATCATACAACTTTCTAAACAAATTATACAGTAATTCATTCATTCCCATAAAGTTAGCATTAACAATAAAATAATAGATAACAGTAAAATAATTAACAGATAAATGATATGTAGCCTTTACAAGCCCACATATTACGTCAAAATAATTCAGGGTGTGTAGCCAAATCTTTCAACAAAAAATAAACACCTTTTAGTTACTTTTTAAGCACTAAAAATATTTTTAAGCACTATGTATATACATTAACAAAATGCAAAATAATTTTGAATTTTCGAAGACTTAACATGATCTTGATAAAATAACTAGTTTCTGACAAAGAACTTTTTTGTTGATTATATTAGCCACCACAAAAAGATCCAAAAGATTTTTCAGTTCGATTTCAAAGGGTGGAATAGGAAGCCAGAAATTGAGAATATCTTGCAAAATACAGCAGAGTTGCCAATGAGAGTGCAAGAATCTCACCGAACCCAGCTCAGTATACGCACATGCGGACTCTAAAATATTTCATCAAACAGGTAAAATTATTGTCGCTTTCATACATTACAGACCGACGGTATGTCCAAATGGATTGTCGAAATAGATAATATGTGGCGAAAATCGACATAGTAAAGAAAAATATCTTATTTTGGAAAAGGGAATATTAAGCATTTTTCTTTATAAAAAAAAGCAACGAAAAGAGCACCTTTAAAAACTTTTAAAAAACAAAAATCGAAAATAAACAGCTTTAAGCACTTTATAAAAACACAAAGCACCATGTAATTTAAAGACAACAAATTTGACAAATGAGTAATTGAATATTTACCTGGTTAACATCTGTACGGAATTCTTGGAATGCATGAGAAGATAAAAGCATGGCTTTACGTTGTTCTGCCTTTTCTTTAACTGCTTGGCGCTGTGTCAAAACACTTTTCCTCTTTTCATCAATGCTTTAAAAAAATTTATTTTAGCAAAGGTTCAGGAACTAATTTTTTCTGCATTGATAGTACATTAAAAAATTGATGCAATATTAAGAAACTTTAATCATGGTGAGAAAATTATGATAATTCTTAGCTTTAAAACATTAATGTAAGTTCAATTGTTTATTATAAAATACAACATTTAGTTGAATATTAAAATTAATTTTAAACAGAATGCTTTGTTCCAGTCATGTGTAGACAATAAAATTTGTTAAAATAATCAAATTCAAAGGATAGAATGTGATTAAATACTTCGATCATGCATATTGCACATTAAAAAGAATTATGTGCAAGTTTAGAGTTTGTTCACATGTTTGTGGCGAACTATACCATAATTCTAGTGACAAAAGTCCAATGAAATTATCTAAATATATTTTTTTAAATTTCCATTTGTCTAGTAAATACTCAATACAGTTAAGTTAAAAATGGTTTTCATGAATAGCTCACAAATCTAACATTTTTAATTTTGATTCCCTCAAAGAAAATCAAAATTAAAGACAGTCACTTAATGTTGACTATTAGTATTTAATGTTAATTATATAACGATAAACATTATACATACTTGTTAACAGACACAAAATGACGCAGGCGACATTTGATTCATAATCTCGCAAAAGTATAATATAAAAGGAATATTCTTCTATTGATCGTAAAAGTAATATGATTGAAAAAAAATTATTAAACCATCTTTTCAAAAAATTTTAAGTAGCATGCAATTATTGAATTTAAATTTTACGCATTAAAGTACAATGGTGTATTTTTTACAAATCAAACTAAAATCAAAAATTACAAACAATCACACATCATAATTAAAAATGAAATAAAATTTTCATAAGCAATACAATATTTTTAATCATTATACAAAGTTATCGAATAAAATGTCCTATTTACACATATGCGAAATTACATAAACAATGTAATGAAGCATATGCATAATGAGCAATGTTATATTTAATTTATTGTTTTTTAAAAAGAAGCATAAATGAAGACATACTATTTACTCTCGTAGTGCCTTGCAGCAATAAGTTTGTCAGCCATTTCACTAAAAGTTCTCAACCTTTCATCTTGAGCAATAAGTGTATTTAAGAAATTCTCATGTCTCTTTAATAAAGTTTCAACATCATCCAAATTTGTCTGAAAATAACAAAGAATTTTGATTGTAAAACAAATGAAAAATATAAAACTAGAGTAAAAATATTTTTGTTAATTATTTTTTCTTTTAAATTCAGATTTTCAGTGATATAACAGTTTATATTTTGCTGGATTTTAAAAAAAAAACATTTTATAAAGATTATTAAATTAACTAAACACCAAAACACAATAAAAACAGTAATGAGAAAACATCAAAAAAATATTTTTGTGGCTTTAGAGGCATTAACTGGGGAAAAAAAACAGCAATGTTTTTAGTGATCCAGTTTACAAGGCACAACTTTGTACAAGGATTTAACAAGCTTTTCTGTTGACAAGTGGCAATTTTTTAGTATGCAGCTATTTTTAGCGGAAATATTTTCTTACTGATACTAAAATACAAAATAAAACATTTATTTAAATTGTTAACATAAGTTGATAATTTACTGAATGATAAAAATAGCTTCAATATATTTAAATGTGTAGAGATAATCAATGTTTATAAAAGTATCAGAAAACTTTCTTTGAATTTAATTTTCAAACAACAGATTTATCTTTTTATAGTAACATAAGTAAATTTTCATGGCAATATTAAAATACATTTATTTCAAGAGTTAGAATAAGTTAATCTTTCATGAAACAATAAAAAAGTCTTCCAAAAATGTGTATTAAGGTAAATAATCAATGTTCACAAAAACAGATAACACAGATGCTTGTACTATAAATGTAAGGTACTAGTTAAAAATAAATTGAAAAAAAACCAACTGTACTAGAATTCAAGTGTTCTGAATTTCGCATAGTTTTAAAAAATTATCAATAATTTTGAAGTTTAAAAATCCATCTTCATTGGAATCTTTAAATTTATTAAAAATTTGTTTACAAACTATATTATAGTTTCGTTTTCAATAATAAACAATACAATATAATCACAAAAACTATTTTGATAGATTGTTTAAGCCCACTACTTACACCAAGATCTTCAAACTCCAAGAAGGCATTATGACTGTTTGTTATGCTATCGATCTGATCAGCTTCTCGAGTGAAAACTTGCAAATCCATGCACTGCCTCAGCCAATCCCCTTTTTCCTGCCAACCTCGATGTATGGCGTCCTGTTCTTCTTGTAGCTGCACTAGTGCATCTCGAATTTCCATTGACTCTGGATTCTTCTGAAGTAAGCTTACACCTAATCCTTGAATATCTGTAAATCTGTAATTCAAAAAATTGATGTGGCTTAAAATTTTTTTAATGATTTAGAGTAAAACAAAAATAAATAGTTAGCAAACAATTTTATCTTTAACTTTTTATTCACTAGTGAAATTATAAGCTCCTCACATCTAAGCTTGTTTTATTACAATCATAAAATAAGATGAATATTGTATAAGAAATTATTCAAAGTATAACATAGTGGGAGCTCCAAAAGCAACAACTCAGTTTGTTAGAACTAAACGTTATTTTTGACAAGATGTATCAGATTAAGAATAAAGAATATTTTGTTTAACATACGAATAAAGCAAAAATGAAGGTACAGAAATGGACACTAAGTGACAGTAGAAAAGAAACAAGACACACATGAGCTAAGTAGAGGAGGAAACAGAAGCTTGAACAAGATAATATTCTTGTTCAAGTTAGTATCTGGCTACTCAAAGTGTATCTGGTAGCACCAGTCTGAAAAACAGTTCCAAAAGGAGGAGTGATTTTGATTTCAAACTCATGAAGCTTTATGACCTCCTACCAATAGCTGACTTTTTTTATGTCCTTTCATGAATACACACTTATTCTGTACTGATCGGTAAATAAAAATTTAAGGAACAAAAAATAGCATTGCAATCTTGCTTTTTAATTAATTATTGCTTTAATTAATTATTGCTTTATTTGTGGTTTTTCAAACTCATTTTGTAAAAAATGAACCTTTTTTTCCTTCAAAAAAAAACTATGAGTTAGAGCAGTGATTCTCAACCACTGTGCCGTGGCACTTTTGTGTGCCGCCAAATTCTTAAAATGTGCCGCCAAATATTAGAAATGATACAATAAAAATTATAATGCTTTTTTTTATTATGAGTAAAGTTTAAATTAAAGAAAAATTTATATATATATACATATATACTTTTTGTAATTTTTCCACGCTTTAACCACGTGAACACCTTTGTCGGCGATTGTCTTGTCTCTGACAATAATAAAATAAGATGGAAGTGTTTAAATTATATATGACACACAATTTTAAAAAATGTTATAAGAGCTAATCACTAAAGTAAGCTATGCAATTAATAAACAAATTAATAAAGGATAACTTTCAAAAATTAAGCTAACAATTAATAATTAGCAAAAGAACTAGTTAACAAGAAATCACAAAAAAATATCAGTTAATGCAAAAAAAACTAACAGTTAATTACTATAGAAAGCAAGCTAACAATTAATAACTAGCAAAAAATAAATAACTGTTACTAGCTAATAAAAAATTGGTTGAAAGAAATAATTAATCCCTTAATAAATTTGCTTTTGTAGTACATATTATTTTATTTCACATTCAAAATTATTATCACAAACTATTTAACACCGTATAAAATAGGTAATTAAACTACTTTAAATCTAATTTTTTTCATTGTGTGCCGTCAAATTTCGAAATTGTTAAAAGTGTGCCGCAACAAAAAAAAGGTTGAGAATCACTGAGTTAGAGGTTAGATAGTGACAAAAATAATAAAAGAAATAAGCCAAATTTCTAATCTTAAATGTTTTTTTTCCAATTATGTGTATAGTAATTGTTTTTAAAGGAATAAAATGGGGAATAAATGAAATAGGAAATTGAGTTAAACAACTTATACAGTGTAGAACAAAAACACAATGGAGATCTAAAAGTATTTGAAACTAAAGTAGAAAAAATTAAAAAAAAAACTATTTTCCCCTTGAAAATAATTAAGGTGAGAGAAAGTCAATTAAATAGAAAATATGCTTAGACAAAAATTATTTTCATTGAGAAAATAGAATTGCCAGTAAAAAAACATAAATTGTAGAAAGAAAAAAAAACTCACTCATCCTGATGTGCTGCTATATCATCACCAAGGTCTTGATGTTTTTTCAAAAGATTTTCTGCAGTGGCAACATCTCGCGCAGGTTCATCACTGTTCAGAGACTGTTTAACACCACTCACCCATGTAAGCTTGAGGAAAAAAAGCATTTAATGAGAAACTGGGTAACAAAAATGTAAACATTATCAATATTTCCACTCTTTAGAACTCTATACTTTATAGCACACAAAACTATTTACTAAGATATGTTAATGGTTAAATAACTTAAATGAAAAACAATCACTAAGAGGTTTTTAAAAACTGAAAAAAAGAAGAAAAGAAAACAGTCGATTGCTTTTTTAAAAATCAAATGTCAAAACAAAAGTTTTTCTGCCTGAGCTAAAAGTAATTCTTCAAATAAAATAAATAAATAATAAAATAATTTTTTAAGGGTGAATAAATCTTATGATGTGATTTATTAATGCAATTATTCAGTAAATTTATGATATATTAACAAAATTCTAAGCTAGGCTAAGATGTATTGCAATAAATACAAGCAACAGTGAATGTCAATGTATTTTGAAATATTTCTATAATTGATATCAGAGTTCTAAAAATAATTGTTTGAATTTTAGAACAGTATATCTAATCTTCAAAAAAAATATAATTTTAAATGAGCAAATTTATACGTACAAGGCTTTTCACACTGTTTCTAAATATTTGCAAACCTAGTGATTCATCTAATCTGGCACGTCTTTGGGCAGCTTTTTCCTAAAATAAAAATTAAATTATTTCAGTTATATACCAGAAATAACTCAACGCTGAATGAAACTTTACATTTAGGACACTACTCGAAACAAAATTTTACATACGTTTATTTGTAAACATTTAGAAAGTTAAGAAACACCAGGAAGGAACTTACATCTTTCCTAATTAATAATTAAATAATTTAAAATGGATTGATTATAAGGAGATAAGCAAATCAACTTAGCAATGTGGATCATCCATCGATGTTGGTGAGTTCATATCACGTCCGGAGGTCACCAATAAGGGGATAGTTTATCGACAATGTCAACCTTCTTCTGTCAAAAGGTACCTCAAGATAGAATCAAGTTAACATGCCTTACATACTAGTGAATTGATATTTAATGTTTATAGTGGTAGTTACGCCACATAACTCCCCTTCCAGAATTTTATTTGTGATAGAATTCGATGAACAATGCCACTAGTTAATTTATGCAGTTAATTTCCTTTTATTTATTTATTGCACAGAAGATTCTATTTCCTTCATCAGATTTTTGAGTGTTATTTTATGAGCAAATTCGATGAACAATGCCACTAGTTAATTTATGCTGCTAATTCCCTTTTATTTATTTATTATTAGCTCATTTCCTTATTGTCCAGAGGATTCTATTTCCTTCATCTGATTTTTGAGTGTTAATTTATGAGCAAATTCGGTGAACAATGCCACTAGTTAATTTATGCTGTTAATTTCCTTTTATTTATTTATTATTAGCTCATTTCTTTACTTCTTTATTTTATTTATTTATTGTCCAGAGGATTCTATTTCCTTCACCGGATTTTTAAGTGTTATTTTATGAGCAAATTTGGTGAACAATGCCACTAGTTAATTTATGCTGTTAATTTCCTTTCATTTATTTATTATTAACTCACTTCTTTATTTTATTTATTTATTGTCCAGAGGATTCTATTTCCTTCATCAGATTTTTGAATGTTACTTTATGAGCAAATTCGGTGAATAATGCCACTAGTTAATTTATGCTGTTAATTTCCTTCTATTTATTTATTATTAGCTCATTTATTTATTTCTTTATTTTATTTATTTATTGTCCAGAGGATTCTATTTCCTTCACCGGATTTTTGAGTGTTATTTTATGAGCAAATTCGGTGAACAATGCCACTAGTTAATTTCCTTTTATTTATTTATTATTAGCTCATTTATTTATTTCTTAACTTATTTATTTAATGTCCAGAGGATTCTATTTCCTTCACTGAATTTTTGAGAGTTATTTTATGAGCAAACTGTTTAATGTGAACCATTCAACCTCAAGATGGAATCAAGTTAATATGTCTTGTATACCTGGCAATCGGCATTTAATATTCTTAGTGGTAGTTAAGACACAAATAATATGCTTTATAACCAATGGAAAATAAACTTAATTAAAGAGAACACTTAAAAGCCCCAAATAATAAATTTTTATTAAAATCTAAATGCATTTCTTTGCCACATTGGCATGTCTTCATTTGAAGGACTTAATAGAAATTTTCTCTCACAAGGATATATCAGTGGTTACTAACTGGCGGCCCGCGAACCCTTTTTTTTTGTGGCCTGCGAACTATAATATATTAGTTGTCATTTTTTTGCGGAAAATTTTCGCACAAAAATCTGTATGGGTTTAAAATACTTTTCTTTCCTTAAAAAAAATATTCGTTTCTGGAAATTTAACATACCACCGGTGCAAAAAAATTTATTTCTCCTGTTTTGTATCCAAGAAAATATTTATTCAAATACAAAAATAATCTTGTATGTTGCTCTTTTTTTTATATTTATTTTGCAAATTTTATTTAGCATGTGTATATTAGAAATTTTCTCGAAGAAATTCTCCGCTACAGCTTCTTCAAACCACTTATTTTGGACAAAATTATTTACATTTGTAAATTCTGTAGCCAGAATATTTTAACATTCAATTTAATTCCTTTGTTTTATACAAATTGATAAAAATCTGACATTAATATTTAATGTCCCTTCAAACATAAAAGAGTCCTATATAAAATTTTGATTAAGTTGAGGTCTGCCATTTGACTGGTGTTTTTAATTGCGGCTTCCAGACTCGTGTAAGTTGGAGACCCCAGGGAAGATAATCTAACTGATAGCAGAAACCATCAGATGAACAGGTACCAAACACTGAAACACATATGGGTTTTTATAAACATTTTACTCTTTGTGATTTTTAAAAGCTGTTTTCAATCAAATTCAATTCTATAATATATTATACTAGAAAACGGTTTAATAATGGTCATGAAATTCTCTCTAGGCATGAATACCTCTGGTTCAGAACTACTACCTTAGAGGTTATATCAATATATTTCAAGAAATAAAAAAATAACCTTACCTTTACTTTAACCCAAAGATCATTTAGCTCTTGCTGTCGAGTGGTCACATTGCTTCGTTCTGTAGGATATGATGATTTCACACTACAAAAAGAAGTATAAAAAAAAAGAGTAAATAATTTTTTCTACTATCTAAACACACAAAAAAAAACATATTTGTCAAAACGGTGTACTTACGAATCGGCTAATAGATTGACTCTATTAAATTTTTCCTCAATTGGTGCCAATTCTCTTTCAATATTCTAAATAAATATTTACAAACAGTAGTAATTACATATATGAACAAATATTTACATATGAACAAATATTTACTCAAAATATTAACATAACTAATCTTACTTATATAATTAGTGATCTTTTCACACAAAAAGTAATAGTACAATAAATTATGAGTGAATATAATATGTATCAATAAATTTTTAATGAAAGAAATGGTAAATAAAAGCTGATGGTAAAAATGGTAAAGAAAAATGGAAACAACACTTTACAAGCAAATTAAATACCTTATCAAAAATAAGATAAAAGAGTATTCTTATTTATGAATGCAGCTTGCGGAATGCAATTATTTTTTGTTTTATAAGCTTTGTCATAAATTTTGAGCTGTTGTTATGGTTTTATATAATAATTAATAATTAAAATCATTGAATATTATTAACAATATCGAAAGTGACAAATGCAACTGAGAACTATGAAGTTGGTTGTGATTAAATAAGAAGCAACAGAATACTTATCAAAAAAAGATGGACCAAGGGGGAAGGATGTAAATGAAATATGTACTAGTATAAAAGAGATTTTATATTTCCTTTTTTACTAAGAATGCACAAATTCTATTTCATTTTCTACACAGCATGGCAGAATTCAGTATAAAGATATTAATTATTAATATTTAGAACCACATTACAAGTTTTGAACTTTCTTTGGTAGACTTTTTGAACGTATATTTTTATTTTTTGTCTAAATGAAAAGAAACATTTGATATATTTTAGTCAAGTTATCAATAAGAATTCTTAACAAGAAGCCATATGGTGGGAAAAAAATCTTTCTCCTTTCTTACCAATTTAAAATTTTAAAGAATATAGTTCAGGAAAACCTAGAGTTTGTCATGAAGTTTCAATTTCAGAAAAAAAATTCTTTCAACTATAAAAATTCAAACAAATTACTAGAAGAGAGCTTCTCCGTTGCATACTCCTAAGTTATCATCTCATAATTTGTTTTCATTTGTATATTTTAAAATTTTCTTTTCAGTTTTTGAAACTTTATGGATTACTCTAGGTTTGTCTGAACTCATTTTTTCTACACTTTAAATTAGTAATGAAGGAGAAAGTGAATTTGCGATTAAAATTTTCTTCTGCGGTATGGCATTCCCTTTAAGAAAAATTGTCTACCATACCTGATGTTTACGCTGTAAGGCTTGGACAGTTTTCATATCTCTCCCAAGGTCATCAGTCTCAATTTTTTCAAGCTTCTCTAACATCCATTCATACGCGTCATCGCAGGTTCTCTCAAACAACTCAACACTAAATTAAATATTATATATAGATTACAATGGGTTACGTTGCACATGCTCTCAGAATATAGACTCAATTCAATCTACTTACCTAGTGGCACCTTCTAAGCTCTTCTCAATGTCTGTCTTTAGGTTATTTAAACTTTTCCACCTTTAATGAAGAAACAACAATTATTTAGATTTATTTATTTATCAAAATAAGAGAACTACAATTATTTTTAGTTTTCCACTTCAAATAACAAAAAAAAAATAATAATTTTTCACTCCTTAATGAAGAAACAAAAATTATTTAGATTTATTTACTTATTAAAGTATTAAAATAAAAGGATTGCAGTTATTTTTAGTTTTCCACTTCAAATAACAACAAAATAATAATACTAATAATTTAAATTTTTCCACCGGTAATGAAGAAACAACAATTATTTAGATTTATTTACTTATTAAAATAAAAAGATTACAATTATTTTTAGTTTTCCACTTCAAATAACAAAAAATAATAATAATAACATAACTTTTCCATCTTCAATGAAGAAACAACAATCACTTAGATTTGTTTACTTATTAAAAGAAGAGGACTACAATTATTTTTAGTTTTCCACTTCAAATAACAAAAAAAGAAACAAAAAAAAAAAAATAATAATTTAAACTTTTTCATCTTCAATGAAGAAACAACAATTATTTAGATTTATTTACTTATCAAAATTAAAGGATTACAATTATTTTTAGTTTTCTACTTCAAAAGAGACAAAAATTACTTAAATTTCTCTACTTGAAATAATAAAAGAACTTCAATTATGTCAACTTTTTACCTAAAATAATAGGGAAACAACTATTCAAATTTTTTCACTTGAAATTTATTCACTTAATAAAGAAATAAAAATTATTTTAATGTTTACACACAAAATAATAAATAAATAATAATCAAAAATATTTATTAACTAAAATAATAAAGAAAGAATCTATTAAAAGAAAGCTTAAAAATAAAATAAATTCAAATAATTTAATAGACAAGGAATATTTCATAACAAATATCGTTTATAAATTCAGAAGTGAAGACGCCATACCTGTCATGAATTTGATTTTGTCTTGATTTCACAGCTCCTAATTGACTATGTTTAGTTTTAACAAAATCATCAACACACCCATCAATTTCATCAACACGACGACTAGTGGCAGATAAGTCAGTCAAAAAGTTCTGCAAAAACAATGAAATTAGATTAAATGCTTTAAATCAATTGCTTATTTTAAGAAAAAATCGACTGAAAGAAATTAGAAAGAAAAAAAAAACTAATGTCATTTAAACTTTTAAAAAAATGCCAAATGCTAAGAAATTTTATTTTATTGTATAACAGGCATTAAACAACCACTTTTAGGTTCATGGCTATCAAAATTCAACTCCTCAGACTCGTAATTTTTAACTCCAGGGGCCTGTCTAGGTTTTTCTAAGAGGTACATATTTTGTGAAATTTTAGACATAACTTGTGAAAATTAAAAATTATATTAAAAAATCAACACAAAAATAAGGATTTATCGTTTCTTAAGGGATACAAAAATTACATTTTAAGAAAAAGTATTTTGTGAAACTACTGCTAAACAGTAGTAAATTTGGCCTGGACAGACCCTTGAACTCAACCCAGAAGACAAAGCATATTAGAGAAAAAACATTTGGTCAAACTAGTCATTGTATTGAGCATTTTAGTGGAACTAACACACATTTGAATTACACGATGAGGAAATCCATAAAAACCTCCCAGGGTTAGCCATAGAGCAAGGGGACTCTAACCAAAATGTTCTATATACCACTAGAGATATTTTTAGGTCAGCACTGTGGTAGGTGCAGGTTGGCAAAATTGATATCCACCAGCCATTGCAGGGATTGGAACCTAAGCCACCAGTTTATTAAAAGGAGAGTACGCTATTCCCTAAGCTACTTCAGCTTTAAATTTTAAGGTAAGTAAAGATTTAAATAAGAAGTTTTTATTAAAAAATCATTTGCTTCGTAAAATCTCTTTCATTTTGCATTATTTGCATTTATTCAGCCAAATAAGATGATATCAGTTAGTAGATTAGTCCATAGCCCAAACATTAGATAACCAAAGCTAATAATTTAAGATTTAGTTTTTGTAAACAAAAGAAGCCAAATACAGATTCACATTTTCTTGCGTTCTTTCTTTCTTTTTTTAAATTTAATGAGACTTTAATTCTTCATCAGAAACTACAAACACTGCAATAGTTGCTTAGGTAAAAAAATATTTTCCGACATGGTTGGCATTTAAAGAAATTACACTATTTTGATCCAGCATGATTTAACATAATTAACAGACAGCATGCATAATTAATAAATGATTCTACTAAAATTATCAAATTAAAAAGAAATTTGACAATTTTCCTTCAACCATAGAAAATACTTTATTAATTTAAATTAATTAAATATTTGAATACAATAATAAAAATTAAAAAAGCTACTTAACACTTAAAGCAATATTAAAAATGATTCAAAAATGTGTTTTATTACTGTAAACCCCTCACCATAATACATCACATATAGAATACTTACTTGCCAAATCTATAAAACAAATAATTTTAATGGTAGAAACTAAAAATAATATACAAACAAAGTTAAATTTTTAATAGACAGAAAATCAAAAGTAAGAGATTAGGTATATTTAGCTTAAGTTTAATTTAAAACAATAATAAATTCAGCAAAAAAATAGTTTTTTAAGAAATGCTTTTTTTTTTTTTAAACAATCACTTGTTTTTAAAATTTACATCAATAGTCCACCTGAATAAAGTTCTAAACAATGTTTTGTTAACCAAATAAAGCAATATTCAAAGCTTAATGCCTTGAATATTGCCTTATTTGGTCTAAGATGCCAGAAAAAATGTGAACTATCAAACAGAAGTGTGATATGATTTTGATTTGAAAAAATTTAAACTTAATAGGGAATTACTGAAAATTTAAAAATAATAGGAAGTTAGCTAAAAAAGAAGGCACTCACAAATTGATGAATAATTAATTGTATAACATAATTAAGTCTTTGAAACATACATGTCATACATTAAATGTCATTAACAATTATTATTTATAATTAATTATTCTACAGAATTACTGTGAAACAATTTTTTAACACATAACTTATTGTAATGTAAAATAAACGTTTTTGGATATTGTTTCATAATCACAGCCCTTAATATATATTTTTAGATTCTTTATCTCAAGTGAAGTGTCAAAAAATTATCCATATCAATGGTCACTATTAATAGTTAAGGAGAGAAAAAAATATATTGAAATCTGTTCAATCGCTAGAGAGAAAGGTAGAACTGACGACATCACTCATGTTGCTTGCTTAAATGCCTGTTGAAACCTCGAAGTGTTTTTAATAATCACTTTCCAACTCTTTCCTCCTTTCTCTAGCAATCAAACAAGCCTTAATACTTTAATTCCTGCCTTCCTTGCTAGTGAGTCATTAGATTTGTTTAGCTTCAGTATTAATTGGCAACCCCTAATGTCTTATTTTTTCTTCATTATTGACAAAGATTCTAAAATATTATATTTTAAGGTTCGTCAGAAATGAACACCCGGAATATAAAAACAATTATTGATCAGGAATTGAAAATTAAGAGCTATCTGCAGATAATTTGTGAATGACAATAAAATATGAATAAATAAAAAACAGTACTAAGTATAATTAAAATTAATTTAAACTTCTTTTTTTAGATTTTAGATGAAACTTGATTCTAGGTGAAATTGCCAAATTCGCATACATAGAAATATAAATTGCAGACAAGTATGAAATATTAAATAAAATATATAACGAAACCTCAAATTTCTTTTTCATAACTTCCACTCCTTCTTTTGGATCTTTTGTAGTTAGTATTCGATCCTAAAAAAAAATTAAAAATAAATAAATAAAAATTGAACTTAAGCATCTAAATCTAAGAAAATACAAAGAGAGAATACTGAGAATGTAATTTTTATATGAATCATAAAAATAAATAGTAATTAAAGAACATTTCTTTGTCTCATGAAACTAAAACTTACTTTGTCTTTCATCCAAGCTTCAAAATCATCACATTCTCTGTAAAAACTAAACAAGTGTATGGCATCCTCCAAGAAATGTCTTCGAGCCTAAAGAAAACAATCAACTGTTTAATATAATACTGACATTACTACATAAGAATAATCTGTTGGCTTCATATATAAAAATTGTGGACTAGAAAAAAACGAGATTTAAAAAAACTGAACTGCAAAAAAATATTATAATCATTCCTCATAAAATTATGCTTTGTTACGAAGCGGTTCCAGTTAAGATAATAACAACTTAAACTTTTTCTTTACAGAATATCACAGTATTCACTTGTAGCAAGGAAAACTTTCTTAGGGCGATACATCTTAAGTAGTCGAGTATTCTCTGAGAACTGATCTGAAAGAATTTATCATTTGTCTTTCGATTGTTTCGTTGCCAACTCCCTATCTCATCGGGGGGAAAATACACTTTTCCCACTTTCTTTTTCAATCAAAAATACTTTTATGAAATATAAGAAAGCTTCAAAAAATTAATAAGTAAAATTTAATTTTACAAATAGAAAATACAACTTGCTTTTACTTTGACGAAATTTAATCCTTAATAATCACTTTTCATTCATTGAGGCCAATAGAATAAAAAAATTTAAAATAAATTTTAGTTATATTCCTTATAATTTACAAAAAAAAAAGTTATGAGAAATTTCAATTAAAAATTTAAAAGAAAAATTACTTAGTTTATTGCTTACTAGAAGGCATGCATAAAAGGAATGAATCTTAAAAAATTTAATATTATATGAAATATATCTAATTATAAAAAAATATTAAACACGAAGATTTTTTTTTTAAATAAAAAGAGAAATAAAAGGATTTAGGATTCATTTACACCACAATGCTAAATTCCATGCAAAATTTTCAAAGAACTTTTCAAAAATTATAATAGAAAAGATTTAACTAAACACATTATTTATTTAGATTGATTTTCAAATAAAAAATACACCTAAATTAAAAACAATTAAAGAACTATATATGAATCTTTGTAAGCAAAGATTAATTTCTGGCAAAAATACCTTAGAAAGTTTAGAATGAATTTTGGTGAAATTATTTAAAATAAATATCTATATGTATGAAGCTAAAACATGGAGTTTAAAAGCCTCATGATTATAGAAATAAAAAATGCTTTCTCTCAGTAATTACTTTAGGCAACTGCTGTTAATATATACAATTGCCACCAAAACTGACACTTCCGTATCATTCTTTTGGTAAAAATGAATATACACTCTCCATCATGAGGTCACCGTACCGAGGAAGAAAATGTTCGTCGCAAATTCTCTTTTTCTAAATTACTAAATTAAAATTTAAAAAAAGAAAAAAATGTGAGTTTAGGCACACCTAGAGTTAGTCATGAAGTGTCAATTGCTGAAAAAAGTACTTCAAAACATTAAAATGCAAACAAACTATTAGAAGAGAACTTTTCTATTGTGTAATCTTAAGTTATCATCTCATTTATTTTCATTTGTATAATTTTAATTTTTTTTCACTATTTGAAACTTCATGGTTTACTCCAGGTTTGTATGAACTCACTTTTTCTACATTTTAAATTAATAATGAAGGAGAAAGAGAATTTGCGACTAAAATTTTCTCCCGCGGTATAGCGTCCTTTTAAGAATTGCACAAAAGATGGCCTTCCTCTTAGCACTACAGCCCAGAGCCATCCTAATGATTTTTTTTTCCTTTTTCAAAATGGAAGTCAAACAAAGGACTAGTTAGTTTAATAAAACTAGTCCTATTTACAAAGGGCTAGTTTTATTAAAAAATAGTTAGGCTAAACTAGTTTATTTTTGTAAGTCATAAAAAATTTTTTTAGTTATTTTAGTGTTCAAAATTTTAATTAGAAAGTAATGTTTAGTCATAAGTAACTCACTCCAAAAAACATCAACTAAACATAACTATGCTCTTAAGTTAACAAACATTAGAAATGGGAAAACAGAAGTTGCTTTCTTATTTATGATTAAACTCAAAGATGCCAAAAACAAACACTATTAAATATAGGTAGTATTTTAGTTTTATAAATTAAAAAAAAAGTCATACTTTTTATTTCATCAGTTAAATAATAATCATAGCACATAAATATCAAAATTAAAACAAGCATATATATTCTCTCCATGCAAGGGATTGGATATATCATTCTGATGATGCTAAGTATCATGCAGACAATACTTACTAAAAATTAAGACAGATTGATATGATAGTAACCAAATCCTCCTCCTTCAAAATATGAGAAATAATTTTTATTTAATCGGATACAATTGGACATCCTAAATTATCAGGCTTAAGCTTCAAAGCCAGCTAGACTATTTCCTCCAAAGTTTATAAGAAAACACATTATTTTTTTTAAAAAATTAGAAATTTATTTTGTATGTGAAATATACCGTGGAACTCATTTATTATGAGTCTTATTTGAAGATATCCTTGGTTTATTGGGGACATTTTTAATTAATAGTTGGTTGATTATTACAAAGCCTGCATAAAAATCTGTTACTAACAGCATAACTCGGAATTCACAAGAGACTTTTCCTTAACTTTTCAATAATCATTTTATTGAAGCTGACAGAAAAGAAAAAGTAGAGCGTTTGTAAATTTTATTCCATTTAAAAGAATTACGTTCATTTTGTTAAAAAATTACTTGTAAATAAACAATAAAGAAAAACAATGTGAAAGGCTTCCACATTACATAAATGCTTAATAACAAATCGCTCAATACATAATAACATAAAGAAAATATTGCTACAACCACAGTTGCTCACTTGTCTCTGTGGATGTTCTTTACTGAAACGTCTGCAAATCACTTAATAGTTATGAGAAAGGAACAAAATAAACCATCCCAACGACAAAATAGTCCTGCAATGTGCTGATCATTAAGTCATAATTCCTAGTAGAACACCGAAGTCAAGCATCACTGGCTGCGGTCAATGTGCGGGTGGGTGACTACTTGGATCAGTCTGGCAAGTGACAAAGGGTGTGCAGCATTGGTCCACATTAAATGGTTCACATTAACCATCATTCTACCATAAAGTGCTCAACTTTGCGCGCAGGTTGTCAGCTACCGAAATGGGGTGCCATCCCCTCAATAAAGAATCTAAATTGTGAAGGCATGTCTTTAGATCATCCTCAGAGATGTTTCACAAATCATCACCAATACCTCCTTGTGTAGCTCTAGTGTGACATAAATAAACTACAACAACAAAGATAAGAAATTTGCCACAAAAAAAAAAAAAATTGGGTGCTTGCACTTCAAAAAGAAGAAGACCTCCCATATCCATACATGTGACCTATGACATCAGCGCCAGCTATTTATCAGCAAAATGACATATTAAAGTTGAACTAAGTTTCTCCACATAAGTTAGAATGTCAATTAAAGATAAGTTAATTAAATACAGAGCTGTATCGCACATCAAATTAGTTGAATTATAATTCTTTCTCGTCTACTTCTTTTACTTAACTTAGATTTGTATTTTATGGTAACCGTGACATATTTATGTTTTGTGTATCTGGCAACTTCGATGCATAATTAGTTTGTTTAAGTTCCTCATGGCTTCGTGCCTGTCTTTGTGTAAACATATAGTGAAAGAATTGAAATCCCCAAGGAAGAATCCTTGTGAAAGAATTTAGAATGTGTCAATTAAGAAAATTGATTATTGATGGAATTGGCTTACTCGAAATAGAATGGAAAGAACAGCTGGTATTGTAAACAAATGCCAAACTTCAACAACCAATCAGGATCGAGATACCCACACTACGTCACTTGCAGGTATTAGTTTTAATGGGTGAAAATGATTGTGTATTCTGTCTGTTGAACAATCATTGATTTTCAACTACAAAAAACTCTACATTATTCAAATCAGAGTGATTTAAAAAATTATCAAAGGTAATTGGTTTGTATGAATTTTTCAATTCATTTTTGTTGGCTGTAGCTTTCATTTTTGATAATTTAGGCTGAAATGCCTCTACCTCAGTTCCAATTCTCTCATTATAAATGAGTTCAACTGCATTTATATCTGAGTTTAGTAAAATTTCTCAAAAAGGTTTATAAATAGACAAAAGACAAGTAAACAACTGACAAAAATTTTTTCAAATAAAAGTGGATTGAGCTGGCTTTGGTACCAAATGCTCCCATATAACATTAAAAATAATTTTTAAAAAAGTTAATTGAGTATTTAAGAAACTGAATCGAATAAATTAACTTCATAATGCTGCTTCATATACACACAATATAACTTTATTTTATTTAATAAAATGAAATTTTATAACTTTATTTATTAATTTATAAAATTAGAATTAGATAAGACACTTTCATTTTCAAAATTAAGACTTGTTACAATAGGATTTCATAAATTAATGAGTAATGCTACCTGCAAAAAGACACTATATCATGAGAGAAACACTTTACCGCAAATTCTCTTTCACCTAGTAATTTAAATAATAGAGAAAAAAACGAGTTCAGAGTAAACCATTAAGTTCAAATGCTGAAATTGTAATTTTCAAAATACAAACATGCAAACAAAAATATGGCAGAATTACACAAGATTAAGCGGTGAAGTAATTCCGCCATAGTTTGTTTGCATTATTATATTTTGAAAACTTTTATTCAGCATTTGAAATTCATGGTTTACTCTAGGTTTACTTGAACTTGCTTTTCTCTCATTATTAAATTTTAAAATACCAATGGAGGTGAAAGAGAATTTGCTTAAAATGGATGGTTGACTGAATGTAAAGAAGAACAAGTTTCCTAAAACTGGAAGAAATTTAGAAAACTTCCGGTGTATTCCTCCGCTTATGTTACGCTTACGAGGAGATGTGTGAACAGGCTTAATATTCTAGGAAGTTTTATTATCGTAATTTGTGATTAAATTTAAGTGTAATTTTACCATTCTTAAGAGTTTCCCGTTATTTACAAATTCTGATTATGAGCTTAAACTTAATTTAAGAAAATTAATATAAAAAAATAAATAAAGTGTAAGGTTTGCCATGTTTTGAGTGTTATCACTCATTTGGCTATATTTGTGTAAAATATCATTGTTTAATATTTTTTTGGGTTGCATCATAGCATGCTTGCGAATCTTCCGAATTCATTTGTTTTGTTGAAATTTAAATAGAAAGAATGCTTTATATAGTGGGAACGCTATTAGTATAATAATATTGGATGGTAAGCTTTTTCAAGTTTAGGAGAAAAATCAATCGGAAACAGTAGACCCCTAGCGCCATCTGTGCTTAGCTTTACACTATCAACCATCTATAGCAGCATGAAGGAAAGAGACAAGTTTTGAAAATTTTTACTTAAAAATAAACCAAAATTAAGCAAAAATCGTAAACAAGTGTGGAATGTGCATTACTTTAAATTTTATAACATTATTTATTTAAAAAACTTTCTTCTCCAAATGGTCAAAAGTCTAAATACCCTTGAAATTACCTAGACATAATTCTGAAAGTTGTGTTTATATCTTACCTTAGATAATTCTTTAAGTTCAGCATAGGATTCATTTATGGCTTTTTGGCGGCGCTGAATGAACTCTTGAGATTTACTTGGTGATCGAGATAGAACTTTTTCTATGGAAAAAAAAATGCAATAAGTACTATTAAATGTGTAGTACATATTGATTTTATTCTGCATTAAAGTCCTATAGTATCATTAACACATTATTTAAGGGAAGAACAACAAAACAATTTATTGAGAAGACGTAACTCAAATTTATTGTGAACACTTAAGAATAAAATATTGTATGAAAAATGCACTCAGCAATGGAAGAATATAATAAAATAGTTTCATGATCATTAATATCACAGAAATTTTAAAAGTACGAAAATATACAAAGATTTTGAAATTAATTTGAAAACGTTCATTAAAATTTTTCAAATAAAACTAAAAGAATAAAAAAATGCACACAGAAATAATCACTAATAAAATTACTGTTAAAATGTAACAGTTCTCCGCTAATTATTTAATCAGTAGTATTTATCTTAAAATGCACATAACTCATATTAAATTTAAACTAATCGCACTTAATAACAAATTGGGGCTTTTAAAACATTTCTTCATTGATAATTAATCTATTGCTTTTTATAAAATACAATAGGGTAAAAAAGTTTGAACATTTTCATTGCATTTTCTTTGTTTATAATTTTCTTTATACAAATTACGCAAAGTAAGTAGATTTTAATATCACTTACTATAAGGTAATGCTTGATTCTTCTTTTTCACCACTTGCTTTTTCATAACAGTCTTTTTAATTCTACATTTCTCAGGAACTTTCATCACTTTTTGAGTCCTTTTACGAACTACTTTTGGCTCAATTTCACTCACATAATTTGCAGGAACAAAACCCTCAAGGCCATTGGATTTGCGAACGTTCCACCAATCAGAGTTAGTTTTTTGTAACAGCATCATTACCTAAAATATTTAAAAAAAAGATTTTTTTTTAAATGGGATAAATAGTAATGTAATAATGTATGAAATAAATAATGGCCCATTAATGTGATAATAATTTATAGTCAGAAATATTATATCCAGAGATATTGAATTCATTCAGATTAGTATTTATTTAGAATTTTTTTTAATGAATAACAAAAAAAAAACAGCTTGAAATTTCAAAAAAAATTAATGCAGTAAAAGCCTAGTTACCCAGAATCAAGAATTAAGATAAAAAGACTCGTTATAGGATTTTTATATTACACATGAAGATAATGGGATAAACTTACTTCTCCTTTATCTACATCAAACTCGTTACCAGCAAACTTATACATGGCGTGCACTTGAGGAATTTTTCGATCTTCCAAAAATTCTTTTACCACTTCTTTTTCAACCATTTCCTCTACCCACTCTTCAACAGGGGCTATTACTACCTCTTCAATCCATTCATCACCAGCAGGTTCATCAGCAGTTTCAGACAACTAAAACAAAAAATTATCCGAACATTTAAAGTATAATATTAAAGGCATTTTTATTTTATTTTATTAATGTCATTGAACAGCTGGCCAAATTTTTTGGATTTACAAAGACTAATGTTCAACTCTGTAGCCTTGTAATTTTGAGCCCAATCCAAACTCCTGGATCAAGTATTGGGAGAAATTTGATAACCTGCATTTGCAATACATTTTGAGGAAAACCACAAAAACCTCCAACAGTCAGCTTGACGGCAAGGGGCCTCTAACCCAAGATTTGTCAGCACTGTGGTCGGTACAAGCCGGATGAGGAATTATATCAACCAGTCCTTGCTGGGGTTCGAAACCGGTTCACCTCATTGGAAGGCGAACGCTCTATACCCTGAGCCATCATGGCTCTATATTAGAGGTTTTATAAAAAGATTACAAATATTTACATTTACATATCTTAAAAGGGTGTGGTGTAAAACACAAAACTTAAATATGTACTACAGGGTGCATAACCAAATCTTTGAATCAAAAATAAGCACTTTTTAAAAACTTTTCAAGCACTTTAGAAAAATTTTCAAGCACTCAAAAAATTCATATTCAATCAATGATATTATTGAAAAACAAAAACTTTTTATAAACAGTTTTAGCGTTAAAAAAAGCCCAAAAAGAAACGAACATAAATCGAAACAATCAGTACTTTCCCACAAAACACCGACTGAATTCAACTTGACTCTGAACTCAGAACAAAAGTACCCTTACCCCCTACATCAAAAAAGTGTTAGAAGTAAAATAAAATAAACAAGAATAAAATTAAAATAAATTAAAAAGAAAAACATTTCATAAGGATCTGATATTCTCTATCTGAATTGGAGCACTCGGGTTTCGGTTTCAAGTGTGCGCGCATGCACAAGTCATAACATGGGTACGACATGAAGTCCCCGTGAATGATTACGTAGCAAACACCCCATTTTTCGTGAAATGCATGGGATCTATCAGATATCACTGAAGGAAAAAAAAATTATTCGTGAAAAAAAAGGCACTTTCTAAAAATGTCTGCTGGAAAAAGCACCTTTAAAAGCTTTTAAAAACGAAATCGCCAAAATAGCACCTTTAAGTACTTTTTACAAAAGCTACGCACCCTGTACTATCATCAATGCCAAAACACCATATGTGAAATACTATTTACTTCATTCCATATATTGACATTCATGTTGATACTTGTACAAGTCCTTAGAATCAAAATATCTGCTAGGTTACAAATATTTAAAAAAAGCACGTTTTACAATTAATAAATCTGAAATGAAACTGAACCAGAGTTGGAAACAATTAAGAATAATACAGGACAATACCTATTTGCTCTAAATATACAGTAAGAAAAAAAGATAAAACTTTAAAACACAAATATGCAATCATTATTTAACTTGTACTGCTATAAGTCATCTAGCATAATCACTTTCACTTCTGACGAAATTATTTAGGGGACGAATTACACAGGAGACTGCAAAAAAACTTATTACCCCAATACCTATATTAGTATATTGATAAATATCAAATATCCCAACCAGGGTTTCCACTCAAATTTCGAAAGAAAAAAAAATCACTGCGTTTTCCCTGAATATATTATACACAATATATTAAGAGCAAACACAGCAATTACTGTGCTCTTGTGTGAGCTATATTGGGCTAACTATATATATATTAGTTTTAATTGCTGGAAAAACTTAGAGAAAAAAAAGCAACAGTTGAACATACTTAAATAATGGTATACTAATTAAATAGTTTAGTATAGCGGAAATATCATTCTTAAATATCCCATAGATTATGCTTTAAGTGGTCACCATTTTTCAAAGGATGAAAATAGGAAACAAAATTACCTGCATTTTTCCAGTTTGAAATAATTAGTCTATAAATTGACGAATTAAACGGGTATAAAAATAAGTGTTCAATTATAGATTTTCTCAAAAGGGATCAAACAATATTTTAGTACCTCTGTGATACTTTCCACTAACATTGATCTATTTTTTATGTAACTTTAAAATGACATTTATATTTCATGATAACATAGACAGTTTTAATTATAATTGTTTATTGACCATAAAACTGAGTTTTATTTAATCAAAACGTTATACTACGCATTAAATACTATTAAAAAGTAACATTTTGTAAAAATTTAGAATTTAAAATTGAATATTGCACTCCCCTTTTAATCAAATAACCCACTTGATTGCATAGATTTTGCTGAAACAGATGGTATTCCTTTAAACGGGGTTGAGTGTATCACAGTACCAGTAATAATGATTAACACAATTAAGCTCCACAAGCACAAATATAAATTAGGCCGCTTCTTTACAGTCTCCCAAAATAGAGAAGTACCAAAAATACAATATTTTAAGTCTTATATACACAAAAAGTAAGAAAAGTGTACGCACAAGTTATCATTTTAAAAAATTTAGAAGAAAATAAAAATTTCCCACATTTGAACATTTTAAAAAAATGATCATAAATATGTTTGAAAGCTGAGTAATGAATAACAGAGTAAGAATTTTAAAAACTATGATAAAATATGACAATAGCAATAACAGAGTTGCCACTCAAATCTGAAGAAAAAAAATTCCCATGTTTTCCCTGTATGTATAATAACACAATATATTAAGAGGAAACACACAATCATTGTGCCCTTGTCTGAGCTATATTGGACTAACTATACTAGTTTTAATTGCTAGAAAAACTTAAAGAAATAATGAACAGTTTAACCTACTTAAAACAAATAATGCTATAGTAAATGAAATAGTTGAGTATGGCAGAAATATCATTCTTAAATTGTGCAGTGAGCAGTCACCACCTTTTAAAAGACGAAAATAAGAAAAAAATTCCCTATATTTTCTCATTTTGTAAGGAAAAAATCAAAATTCCCTGCATTTACCCTATTATTTTTAAATTCCCTGTATTTCCCAGGTTTTCCCTGTGGAGTGGCAACCCTGAATAATTTTTGTACAAGGGAAAAGGAGAGATTATCTTACAAAGTATGTAGCAACACCCGATTTAATCATCAGATCTGCTTGTTCATTTAAACGTTCAATGTCAGAGCTATAGGCCTTAATCTCTCCCTCTAGATGGGCATGACGTTGCAAAAGAGCCTAAAAAATAATTTTTCAAGAAGTTAGGCTATATATATAAGAAGAAGGGCAATGAATTTTTTTATGAAAAAACAGATGAAAAATAAAAAAATTTTAAAAAATGAAACGAACTCAATTATTTTTTTAAAAGAAATAAAAATATAAAGGAAAGTTGAGAGAAATCAGTTTCAAACCTGAGCACTTGGTTCATCTTTTCCATAATCAGTACTTGACATTAATTGTCGCTTTTCTTTCATCCAGGATTCAGCTTCATTTGCATCAGCTTGGTACTGAATTAACAAATCAAAACATTCATTTGGTTATTAAAGGAGTCAGACTTAAAATTAAGCACACGAAAAATTTAAAAAAAAATTATTTGATTAAAATGAATTACAGATTTAGACAGTTTTAAAATTTAAAACACATTTATCTGGATGTGTTTAAAGGTAATTTTAATTTTTACTATATGCAAAAGCATATATTGACTGAAAGACCTTTTAGCTGGAACCGTAATAATAGTAGTAGTACTGTATATTATGCAATCTACATGGTACTGATTATTTAATGAATACAAAGAGAAATAAAAAAAAATTTTAAAAAAGAAAAAAATCTTAATATTTAAATATTTTTTATAGATTATTTTTATTCACATATAAAGTGATGTTTGAAAAGAAAATTGCGAGGTTATCAAATTGTATTTGTTGTAGTTATTAAGAAAGCATTTTTTGCGATTAAATACGAAAGATTAAATACTTAATTGATTAATTGATGCTCAAATAGTTATAGATGATAAAAAAAAATAATTTCAAAAAATTTATTGCATAATCAGTTTTTATAAAAAGAATTTCCTCTAATTTAATTATAAAGAAAATAAACAAATTTGCTTCAACGTGAACAATAAGAGTTATTTTCATTCCAAATTGCAAAAAAAAATAAATAAATATAGGGGATCAGGCACAAAATGAAAAAAGCATAAAGAAATAAGGGATCATTCATAAATTAAAAAAATAATGTACTATGAAATGGAGGAATTCTGCTGGTGAAATCTATTGTAATTGACATTGCTATAAAAGCATACCGCCATTACTAAAAAAAATTTATTTCACTAATTTAATTCCGTAAAAATTTAACTCTTTTTAATAACATGTTAACTACCAAATTAAAATTTTTAATACCATTATATTATGATTATTAAGTATTTTAATAAAAAAGATGTTTTAAAAACAATTATTTTAAGCAAAAAAATTAAAAAGAGGAATAAAAATTACAATTAAGTTGATTTAACCTACATTTCAAAGTAATAAAGTTCAAAGTAGTCATTTCAAAGTAATAAAGTAAAATTACCTGATAGGCTGCTGAGGCGTCTTCCAGCTGCTTGGATTTTAATGTCCAAAGTTCTCGTAGCTTGTCCCAATTCTTTTTCAATGCATCGATTCGGTGTGAAACGTCTGTACTCTCAGGATGCCTCTGGGCTTTCAGTGCATTTCCAGCTTCCATAACTTTGGTAATTTGAGGCCAACGTGCATTGATTTCAACATCAAGTGCCTACAAAAAACACAATTAGTATGAGGTTTTTTTTATAAAATCGAAATGTTTCACAAGCATAATAAGATTTAACTAGTACAAAAAAGTAAATTATAAGGACTATCAATATACAAAGTGTCCATTTATAGAGATTGTTCATATGCAGATTCAAAGATTCCTCTTACACATTATAACACATCAAATTTGCTTAAAATCAGAGAACAGACTCGAAAATTAAGCTACAGGGTTGCCACTCAAATCTGGAGAAAAAAAATTCACAGCGTTTTCCCTGTATCTATTATACATAATACATTAAGACGAAACACACAATCGCTGCGCTCTTGTCTGAGCTATATTAGTCTATCTATGCTAGTCTTATTGCAGGGAAAACTTAAAAGAAATAAGGAACAGCTTAACCTACTTGAAACAAATAATGCTATAGTAAATGAAATAGCTTAGTATAGCAGAAATATCATCCTTAAATATCCCATAGATTGCACTTTAAGTGGTCACCACATTTTAAAAGACTTAAATGATAAATAAAATTCCACACATTTTCCCAGTTAAGGAAAAACTCTTAAATTCCCTGTTATATTAGGTGATTCCTTGTATTTTTCCAGGAGTGGCAACCCTGAGATTTGATGCATCTACTGGGATGTACAATTCTCCAACACAGAAGAAAAAAAAACTGCAGAATTATGTAGGAAAGATTTCAAATTTCAATCTAGCTTTAAATATATGCAGCAAAAAAAAAAAATTTCTTTTCTTTTCTTTCTCATTAATAACTGAAAGGGTATTTGGGGTATCAAATTACATGATGTTTTTCTTGATGCAGTTTCGTCACACAACCCTTTTGAAGTGACTTTTCCTCGTAACCATAGTACCCGGCAAGATTGATGCTTGGAGTTCTCCTCAAAGTCACACTATACAGATGGTATTTGATGATGTACAACACAGGGTGGGGGGGAGCACACTATCCTTTTATTACAAAATCAGTGATTTTTTTTTTATCAGAGTTACATTCTAAGAAGGAATTCTCTTCTTGTTTTGAGAGGTAGAACAATTGAAATTATAGCAAAAATGCTGACAATCTGCTTGTGGATAACTAAGAGTTAACGGTATAATAAAACAATAAGAATATGCTTTAAAAAAAAACATAACTCAATATTTTTTTAACAATTTCTCAAAAAATAAATTTATTTTTTGCCTACATTGAAAAAGTTAAAAAAATTCCTTGATAGAAAAAAAAAATCGACTGCAATTGAAACAAATTTCACTCAAGATTAAAAACATTTGTTGATTGAATGATTGCATCGAAAAGATTTGATAAATGAAGGAAATTTGGATTCACATGTGATTTGGATGTGAGATAGCGTATACAACCTCTTAATTTTTAATTCTCTTTGTATTTTTCTTAATGTTTTAACAAACACAATTAATTTGCAAACCTAATTAAAGTTATAAATCAAATTTAAAATAAAGTAGCTATGGTAGCAGTTTAAGTTCAAATTCTTACTCCACAGTGGTTACTGGGATGCAGTTTCATTGTAGAATTAAAGTACCATTATGGCCGTTTCAAATACATCTTAATTTAGATATTAGGTAAGGATATTTATCCCAGAAAAATGAATAAACTTGTTTATGATAAATTGGTTTATTATGTGAAACTTAAATTGAACAAGACTTTATATTCCAAAATTATAAAAATAAAGAAAAGTCCCTCAAAAGAATCAAGATTTTCGCTTTTATAAAATGTAATCAGAACTAAATAATTGGTTCAGTTTAATTAAAATTCGATTAAGAATTGATTTAAAAAGTATATATATATTTGAGAAATTAAAGAAATTTTAAAAGCTAGGAAATATGTAATGCCTGGCATCATCCATACCTTGTGTTTTTGTTGAAGAGATAAAGCTCCCTGTAGATCTTTTCCAGGAACAACGGATTTACAAATCAGTTGCTTCTCAACCATCCAAGCATCTTCCTCTTCTTGGTCTTGCACAAACTGGTAATAAGTACGAGATTCTTCCAACTTAACACGACGATTTGATGCCAAACTCTCTAAGCTAAGTATCAAAGAAAGTTTCAGTTATATTATTAAGTAAATAGAAATATCAAATAAATTAATCAAAATTTTTTAAAAAAATAAAAAATCTTCAACTGATAATTTATTATATTACTCTTATGTATTACTTCAAGCCTATATAACATAGAAAGTTACAAAAGACATTGAATATAAACTATGAAATTCAATGCTGTTGAATTAAAAAGTCATACATAGAACAGGGTAGCCACTCAAATCTGGAATAATATACACTATATATTTAGAGGAAATACAATTATTGTGCTCTTGTGTGAGCTATATTGGGTTAACTATACTAGTTTTAATTGCTGGAAAAACTTAAGAGAAAAAAAAAGGAACAGCTGAACATACCTAAATAATGTTATAGTAAATGAAATAGTTTAGTATAGTTGAAATGTCATCCTTAAATATCCCATAGGTTACACATTGAATGGTCACCATTTTTTAAAAGATGAAAATAAGAAACAAAGTTCCCTGAATTTTTCCAGTTTTCAAAAAAAAATTTTAATTACCTGCATTTTCCCTGTTATTTTAGATGATTTTTCAATTCCCTGTAATTTCCAGGTTTCCCTTGTTCTACCTCTGGAGTGGCAAATATGTAAAAATTTGTTTTGATTGTATTTATTGTTTTTGTAGCAGAAGTTTCATTATAGAAAATAAATTTTTTCCTTCTTATGATGAACATTTAAGGGCTCAAAAGTCACTCTGCTGACTTTTGAGCATAAGTTTCACAAAATGTTAAATATATTTTGTGAATATAAAAAACTTTTTTCGCATAAAACATCTCTTTTCTTAGGGTCCACAGAAAAAATTTACAAAATTTTGGTTCCAATTTTCTTGACATAGTACATAACTTAAAATGTTATTTATTTAGATTTTTAGTTATTTAACATTTATGTTTTAAGTCCCCTTTTTGACAAAAAGATGTCTTATTGCAAAATGAAATGAAAACTTTTGTATTTTTTAATGCCAAAAAGCTCTTTGGTTAAATCAATTATCCTAATAGAATGAAGAATTAACTTAAATAAACAAATTAAATTGTTATTTTTTAAAGATATAATCTTAAAATTCAACATGGGTTAAATAAAAACAGTGAACTCTCTTTAAATGTAATTAACATCTGTTTAACTGATATTTAACTTCTTTAACATGCAAAAAAAAGTTACACTTGATGAAGAATTACACACGCAAAATGAATGAAGATAAATAGAAATTATTACATTCTCATAAATTATTAAAAAAACATTTATGGAAAAAAATTACAAAATTAGAAGTCATACAAAGATTTGACTTCATACTTTTCATATTCTGATAGTCAACTTTTATACATACAAAAAAAAAATTGCACTTGAGAAAGAATTACATAATAAATACATAGATAAAGATAAACAAAAATTATTACATTCTTAATAATGGTTAAACATTATGGGAAAAAATATTGCTAAAGAAAGAAATACATACAAAAATATATTAAAAAAATTATTATTTTCTTATTAATGATTAAACTTTATGAGGAAGAAATTACATAATTAGAAAATGCACAGGGATTTTACTTCTCATTTTTCATATTCTGATTTTTAAATTTCTTACACAAAAAAAATTGCACTTGAGAATTACACAAATACAAAATAAAATGAAATATAGAGATTCGACTTCTTACTTTTCATATTCAGCATTTAACTTATTGAGGCGCTTCTGCAGAATCGGAGCTTCCTTGTGACCATCATTAATGTAACCCAATGCTTGTTTGTTCAATTTACGAATGGTGTCCCCATGAGATGCGATCTGACCTTCAACCAGACTATGCTTCTGAAGTAAATCTTCAACGGCCAATAAATGACGGCCCAAATCATCACTATAAAAACTGCTCTGTAAGAAAAGAAGAAGAGTTATTACGATATTGGAAAATCAAAACTAATCACTACAAGTCACTTATTCAGAGCCCTGATGGCTCTGGGGATAAGAGCGTTTGCCTTCCAATGTGGCGAACCGGGTTCGAATCCCAGTCGATACGAATTCCGCATCTGGCTTACACCAACCACAGTGCAGACGAAAAATATCCTTAGTGATAGACAGATCATGGGTTAGAGTATCCTTGCCATCAGGCTAACCATGAGAGGTTCTCGACGTCTTCCTCTCCATGCAGGTTAGTTCCATCATAAAGTCCTTGACGAAGGCAAATTTCTCCCAATACTTGATCCAGGACTTCCCTTGTCTTCAGGATTGGGCTCAAAATTACAAGGCTACGGAGTTAAACATTAGTAGTCGTAAACCCATATAATTGGGTCGGCTGTTCAACGACCGTTATAAAATAAAAAGTCACTTATTCAACACTGCACATTGCTGCCAGCATAAATAGGGAAAAAAATCCAGTGAATTTTACAAAATAATATAAATTTCATGATAATTGTTGCATAATGAACTAAATATTTTACACATAGGGAATTTTTATAGTCATCAAAACAGAAAATAATGGGATAAATAATTGCAAAATTAATCTCGTTGTTTTATTACTACCTAACAGAAGTCATTTAATAATAATAAGTAGAGTAAAGTAAAATGCAATGTAATGTAATCAATAACTTGTAATCACGGTTTCAAGTAATTCGTAGCATGTAATAGCAATTATAAACAATTGATTACTTGCAAACACAATCGCTGGAAATTGATTAGATGTAATCATAATAAAATATTAGTAATCATAATAAAATATTAGTTACAATTAAAATCATAAATTATATTTACATATAACCACAATTAAAGTTATAAATTGTAATATTGATTAATTGTAATCACAATTATAAATAATTAACTGATTATTTGTAATTATGATTACAAATAATTCATGATATTTAGCCTAACTCTGATAACAAGAGATTTCTGTAATTAGATTAATGTTTTCCGTTAAAACATTGATGACCAATGATAAGTTAACCAGTCTTTTCACGCCCAAACGTTTTTGACTTAAGATGAGTTAACTCGTCATCCGTCAATAATGTATGGACATGAAATTAAATTGTAGAATGTTTTACTTTACTTCCATTTTAAATTTTAAAAAAATATTAGCCAGGGACTATTGTAGTTTCTGTGTAAAATTACCAGTTAACAAAGAGTAAATAATAGAAAACCCATTTATTTATGAATTCTCAGAAATCTGTGTTGTTGATAAACAAAATTAAATTCTGTTATCAAGATTTATCACTGTTTAAGGAAATAATATTCTCTGCATTATAGTAAAGCTTAATTTCAGAATATAGGTTAGCGATTTAACATAAACAACAAATTTTATAAGTTACAGAAATTAAAATCATTAAATTCTCTAATTCTGAAGCAATACATACTGTTTATTAGATATAAATTTTATATATCGCTGTCAAAACCCTTAAAAACTTTAAGTAGTATATCTACAAGGTTGAATATATGTATAATCAGTTTCCTTAAAAGGTTTAATCAAATTCAATAAAATCATTAAACACATAGATATAAAAAAGACAATTAGAAAGTATGCATCATATAAGCACGGATGAAATATTAGGACTAAAATCCAATTTTAAATAGTTTTATATTAACTTTTGTAGAATGCCATGCATTTCATTGAAATGAGAATAATTTTTCATGAAATTTAAGGGAACAATTTAAAATTGTATGCAATATAGCAACTGGCCAGTTTTGATTGCAATGTACTAAAAATTAAATCAAATTATTTTCTTATCACACAAACATATCTGAAATTATCCATCAATAATAATTAAAATTATAATTATTATTCTTACTAGAAATAGTCTTTTGATATTTTTTTATAATTTTGTAATACATTGATTTTTTATTAGATTAGATTTTTCTTTTCATTTCTTCAAACTTAGAATGTCAATTTTTTCAAATATACTCAGCCACTCCTAGCCAAATTAGAACTTCAGACAACAACAAAAACTTTTATTCAACCTGAAACTTTCAATATAATCTAGCTGTTGGCCTTAGAAATTGATATTGTCTCCTATAAATTTTAAAATTTCTCTTATACCCCTAGTTATAATTGCATTATTCTGTAAACATATTACAAATAATTAAATAGTAAGAACCAATACTACAGGATTACACACAAGTAATCATGCTAAAATAAATGCTTAAATTTCTTACTTCCATGTCTTTTATTTCAACAGTAATAGTGTCAATTTCTCGTAACATGCACATCAGGTTGCTTAAATTTGTTAAAGTAGATCGATGTTTTTTCAAGAGTTCTAATAGATAAGCCCATCTCTGCATTATTTCTTGCTCCCTATAAACAAGCAATATATTAAAAATATATACTAAAAAAAATAATCCTTTAAATAAAAGAATGCAAAATTAAGATGCAGAACAGTTATTTACAAAAAGAGTTACATGGCTTCCTAGGGGATACCAGTGTCTTAATAAATATTAAGGATTACTTCAAATTCCACTCTGGATTAAAAATCACAAAAACATAGTTCAATGAAGAAAGCCCCACACTTTAAATGTATAATGATTTTACAAGCTTGGAGATTAGATTAAATAAGCAATCATACACAGAATTGAATAGGTTATATAAAATATTACACTAAAATTTGCATGATATTATAAATAATAAATTTAAAGGTAATTATGAAAAAATACAAATTTTAAATAATTATAATTGAAAATTTTATGAAGGCCATATAAAACAGTATTTGAATTTATACTGCAATTTCAGAAAATTGGACAGTATTAAAAATTTTCATCTTTGATTTTTGTATTAGAATGCCAGAAAAACAAATAAAATTTAACATAAAAATAAACAAGAAAAAAGAGGGAATGTATAACACTAAAACAATTAACAAAATATTTCCTCGGAAAATCCGCACTTTTAGAATGCAAATAAGATAAACTGAATAATTATCGCATCAATAAGCAAGATAAATCTTCAACCAATAATAAAACACAAAAACAAAAGAGGAAAATAAACTAACTTATAAATTTATTTTGCTTAATATTTTCAAGCACTTTGCAAGACATCATATCATGTAAGGCAAATAAACATTTTAAACTTACGTCATTTATTATAAAATATGTGTTTGGGTATGCTGAATATAAAAGGACATATTTTCACATGTTTAAGCAAATTACTTTAAAAAAAATTATGTTACATGTGACATTCCATTAACTCAATTTTAACAAACCTTATTTTAATTTTCTCCTTGCTGTGGTAGTTTTCTGAAACAAGCTCATCAGCCATTGTTGTTAAATTTTTAAATCTGTCTTCCTATAAAAGAATTATTAATTTTAATGTTTGACAAGAGGAACAATAAAAAAAAAACTAATAATAAAATGGAATAATATTTACCCTAGCAAGAATATCAGCACTAATGGCCTCATGTTTTTTAACAGTAGCTTCAACTTGTGATAAGTTGCTGCCATATCGAGGATCAGAGAGCACTTGGATCATTTCTTTTAGATAACCTTCTCGAACAACACTCTACAATTTTGAAACAATACAAAGTTTTAGATAGTGAAACAAAATTAATAATGATTTGAGAAAACTTTAGTGGAGAATGCAGTTTGTCAAACAGCAAAACTTAAAAAAACTTTTAATGATTTTTGCAATAAAGAGTGCCTAAAAAGTTTAAAAACAGTCAAATAGCTCAAAAAAAAAAAAAAAACCCCGAAGAGCAACTTTAAAATCTTAAATGGGAAATCCCAATTTTTATTGCAGATTTGGATTCAGCAGAAAAAAGTACCCTAATTTGTCACATAGTTCTTTATGCTTTAATTTACAGGTGGCACTGTAATTGTAAAACAAAAATTGTGATAAAAATTGCATAAAAGAGAATGTTTTGATCAGATCTTAATAAGAAAGATCTTACTAAGAGAAATCTTACTGATATCTCAGATAAAAAAAAATTAATTAATGAGTAATTAAAAATAAAAATAACCATTTAAAAAATCTAAAATGACCCTAGAACTAGGGCAACTTCCAAAGTGTGAGGCAAAGTTTTGGGGTGAATGCAAAGTTTGGTGTTAATAGTTAAGTGTTTAGAAATATCAAACACAGCAATTTTCAGACTGGCATTTTGTAAATTATCTTAATTTTAAAACAACTTTCCGGTGATTTTCAATTTGGGATTACAGCATCATCTGTAAATTAAAATGCAAAATGAGGTTATTTTCTTCCGGGAATATGCAATAAAAAAATGGAGATGGAGTTCCCATACTAAGTCAAAAATTTTCCTCCTGTCCTACCTCAAAATCTGAGTTTGGAGGTCGAGAATGAAATCACTGTATCTCGTGCCAGAGCAAGAGGATATTCTTCGTAACAGTTTAACTTGATGAAACAGATCAAGTGGGAGCAAGACGTTTATATTATCCTCCAAATAGATATATTATGACCCAACTATTTTTGCAGAAAATATGAAAATTTCTCATGGCAATAACATAGAGTTTATTGATATAAACTTTTAGCAAATTTTAAAAATTAAAACTGTTGTTAAAACTAAAAATTTAACTTTGATTTTATCTTTATAGATTACCATTTGTAACGATAGATGTAACATAATCATCTGTACTCAGTTTGGTAGCAAGCATGTTAAAAATATTTTTATTTTTCAACCCATTGCTAGATGCTAGAAATGCCAATGCTTCTAGAGATATTTGATTGTTATACTTTATAGACATCTTGTGAGTTATATGTGAATTTGAAACTACAAACGAAACTTAAAATAAACTAATGAAGAAATTTCAACATATTTAAATAATTTTAAAAAAGAGCATTGTAAAAATTTAAGTAAAAAACGACAAGAACTAAAAATAAGCTGGTAAAAAAAAGTTTTGTAGAAAATTAAATTGAAAAAAAAGCAATTTATTTTAAAAGATCAAATATAATATAGAATATAAATAATATACATAATATAGATAATATAAATAATATACATAATATAGATAATATAAATAATATACATAATATAGATAATATAAATAATATACATAATATAGATAATATAAATAATAGAATATAAATAATATACATAAACACAAGAATAACTGAAAATAAGAGTGAGATAAAAATTAGATTAATAAAAATTAAAAAGAAAAAGCAACATACTTTTCTTTCAAACCTATATGCAAGATTTTCTAATTTCTCTTGTCTCAGAAGCTCCTCTCTCAGAGCCACCTCTCTTCTGTGTTCGGCTTTTTCCAATTCGTCCCAGGCTCTTTCAATATCATGTACCAATTGCCCTTCAGGGGGCACATATAAAGGTTGCCCCAACGCCTTCATTTTTGTTTGGATTGAAAAAAGCAATGCCTCAATTTCACTACGCTCTTTGTACCTAGAATATAAATTTTTGTTTTTTTTAATATAACTGGGTTTCGTTTCAAAATGCTCAGAGGTTTAAAACACAATCAATGGTGAATTCAGCCATAAAAAGATAAGAAATTAATACAGAAAATGGCATTGCTGTCAAAAAAGGAACACCTTTATCAGTAAATGAACGATATCAAATACGAAAAAAATCATTATGCTTTTTACAATGATTTATATACTTTAATCCTTTATAGAGCCATTGTTTTGGAAATGTTATGCTAAAATATTTTTGAAATTGAGGTTGATTTACATAAAATAAAAATAAAAAATTAAAAAAAAGATTTAGCTTATTACTTAAAATAAAATTATTTTGCAAGACCATTTTTTTTAGCGAGAAGATGGGTG
Source organism: Parasteatoda tepidariorum (assembly GCF_982258835.1). NCBI lineage: Eukaryota > Metazoa > Arthropoda > Arachnida > Araneae > Theridiidae > Parasteatoda > Parasteatoda tepidariorum. Next base: position 102,238,687 of record NC_141758.1, read on the forward strand.
AAATTTTCAAAATTTTACCTACTATAAAAAATTTGACATAAATGTGGAGCTTCCATGTCTATAAATAACCAAATTTATAAATACTGTATTTATAACTACAAATAACTTGATGAGAAATGAAAAAAATTAACAAACACATAAATCTCAAGTGAGAATTATTCCCTAGAGTTGGACTCTCTTCTTGACACCATGCTAACCTTTACTGTTACCCACATTTATGTAAACAAAACCCTATCACTGCTATTTTTTCCCCTAAGCTATCAATAGATAGCAATACTATTTATAGACTGTTAAATAACTTCCCATTGACATTTAAAAATTAATGAAGTTGGTAGTAAGTATATTTCCCACATCCTTATAAAGGCTTTGTAAAAATCCTATCAGAAAAAGTTATTAAGTTTTTAATACAATTCATAGACGGGAAAATAACTTTCCATTGACATTTAAAAATTAATGAAGCTGGTGGTAAGTATATTTCCCACAGTAAGTATATTTCACAAATCCTATCACAAAAAGTTATTTATAGTTTTTAAATAATAAAGAAAAGTTTAAAAAACCATGATTTTCAGGTGAAGGACAAAGACAAATGATTTCATTTTTATCATACCTATAATGAAAAACGCAGGGAAATTTTTTGTGGTGTTGGAAGTTTACTGCTTAAATGGTGTTTCTAACCTTTTTTTATTTTCAGTGTAACACTTCTTAAATCTGTTTGAAAATGTGTTTTTTAAATTTATTTCTAAATTATTGTTTTGTACTTATTAACAAACTTTATGAATATCAATATGATGGGTGTTTCTGATATTTAACATTTACTGAACATAAGTATTTATTTACTTGGGCGGTTTTTCAATTGTTCTGTATTCCTTGAAAATCATAAGCTCTTTTTGTATCCCTTCTAGAGAATTAGGAAAGTTTCGGTTATCAAGATCTTTTATCTTCATTTGAATCCAGTGAAGAAGATTACTGGTAAACAATTCATAATTATTCTTCAATTTATCACCTTCCATCATTTGACTAACTATCTGTAAAAATCAAAAGGAAAAATTTCATTATTTTATTTAAATATTAAACTAAAAGTTCAAAAAAAAATTTTTAAAAACTAAATAGCAAATTGTTAACAAAAATTAAATAGATCTTTCAAAGAATTTATACTACTTTAGAAAATTAACTCAGTTGCTTATTTTGATTACTCTAAATCAAAATCTTCAATTTTTAATTCACAAATAAAAAGATAGTTCATTAAATGGAAATAATAAAACAAAATAGATGTATTAAACATTCATTGCAAAAAGTATTATTAATCTAAAAAATATATCTGCATTGACTTTTTGTCTTCTAAAGTACATATGAATAAATAAAAAAGGGTTTAGCAATGAATAGTAAGCAAAAATTAAATATAATTTTCAAAGAATTTTTAACACTACTTTAGAAAAAAAAAAACTTTGCAGCTTATTTTATTCCCTTATAATCCCCGATTTTTAATTTAATTAACAATCTTCATCAATTAAAGAGTAAAATAAATAGTCATTAATTAGAAATCATAAACAAATATACATAATGCATTAAGGTTGTTTTTCGAAAGCTTTGTTGTCCTCATGCGAAATTATGCTTTTTTTTTGTGAATAATAGTCTGCAATAGTCACTCATGACTGTTAGGACAAGTTTAAACAGGAGCTTCAATCCTGTACAAACTTAAAATCTTCTCACGATTGCGTAAGTCCACCTCCAATGGATCCCTTCTCACATTGGGGTTCTGGGCAATGATATCGCCGACACTCTGGCTAAGGAGGGGGACAGAAGAAACTTTGATGAGTCCAAATTTACTCACCTTCATGGAACTGGCATCGAAAAAGAAAAAAGAAGACAATGTTTCCTGGCTCGTACCTCCAAACATCACTCGTACCAGAGCACCCGTCCAGGAGGTGCACTCAACATTCAGTGCAACCGCAAGGACCAGACGGCACTTACCAGGCTTATCAGCGGCCACCTTAAGTCCCTTTCCTTCGAGGGTAGTGTTAAAATCTTCCCAAACTGCCCCAGGTGCCACAACATGCAGGCTTCTCCCCAGCATATCCTGGACTGTCTTGGTTTGGACAAAAGGGACATACTAAATGCAGGCTTCTCCCCAGCATATCCTGGACTGTCTTGGTCTGGACAAAAGGGACATACTAAATAACCCACTTTTGGTGGCCGACTTCCTCCGGGTCATGAATTTCATGGACATTGTTTAGCCCTGCTAATTTTGGGGATAAGGAAGAAGAAGAGGACAAGTTTAGCCTATCTAAAGCTAAGTGCTATTTATACCTATTCTGAAAATGGCGCAAAATGTCAGTAAGGAGAAAAGCCACAGTTGTGTGAAAATAAAAAGCGATTGTGGTCTAAGTTTTTAATATTTAAAAATTTACACCAAAGCTGCATTATCTAAGCTCATAAAAATTTGCAAAAACAGAGGAAAATGCAGCGGTTTTGAAAATTTTCCTTTAAATGGAAGAATGTCACCCTGTTGCCTATTTTTAACAAAATTTAATAACTTCTAAAATATTTAAGTTATTTGTCCATTCTAAAAACTAGTTGATTCTTTACAGCAAAATGATACGCATGCTTTAAAATCATCGTTTTGCTTTGAGTGTAAGGCACCTAAACTGAGGCTTTTTTATTTTCCTTGGTGACAGAGCTTCGGGAAAAAAAAACATGTTAAATATTCAATACAAAAAATATTATTAATTTTTTAATTAATTAAAAAATTGAATTAAAATTAAAAAAATAATTAAAATTAATTTTAAAAAAGGTGATTTACATTGGCAATTCGTTTCCCACCCTTCATTTCGCTCTTCATTCTGGCAAATGTGTGATAGTAAGAGGCAACATATGTAATGACAGATTTCTCATCAGGTTTACTTGTGTCAACATCTACAAAATAAGAAAAAAAAGAGTATTATTCAGCAGTTTTGTATAATTTCTTCATTGGTTACCATTAATACTAAAAACATCACTATTATACCTTTTCAATAAGCTTGTGTTAAGAAAATAAAGTTATAGTTATATGTTAATCTTGTAAGTTATGTCTTTGTATCCACAAAAACATGAAAAAAGTGGTAATATTATCTACAAAATTTGCAAGAGTATTATGAACAGTTTTGTATACTTTCATCGTTTGTTAGCATTAATATTAAAAACATCAGTATTATAATACCTTTTCAATTAATCTGTATTTAGGAAATATACACCTTTCTTGTGAGTTATAAGTTAATCGCGTAAATTATGTTTTTTTGGAAATTCATATTCATACAAAAATTATCTCTCTCTTTTTAGTAAATTTGAAAAAATAAACAGTATAATAAAAATAAATAAATGGTGAATATGAATTAAGAAAGTATCCTCATTACAAATCATCCTAACAAAAATTTAGTATTGTCCCAAAATGTGATCTACCTTTGTAGTAATTTTAAGGATCAATAGGTGGCGCTACAATATAGTATGGAAATGCAGTGGTCCCCAACCATCGGTCTGTTGATCACATCGTACAGGACCACTCAAGGATCATTAAATTAATTTTAATTTTATTTACTCTGGTGTATTTTTCTCGGGTTTGTCCGACTTTCCATGGATAAGAAGTTAACATTGAGATTGATACTACAGAACTCAAATCTCTATCGCCATTTCTGACAACTTATCAGTGACAGCTACAAAACAATCTAAATATCATAATGTCTCTTAACTTCAGTAGGCCGTGGTAAAATTATTAAAAATTGACTGGTACACAGCGATAAAAATATTGAGGATCACTGTGGTAGAATAAATCGTGCAGTGGCACTTTTCCTTAAAAACTTCAATATAGCACATGCTAGGCAGTGGCACTTAACCTTTAAAAGACAACAGTTTAGAACATACCAGCTAGTGGCACTAAAAGAGCAAAACCAAAGAAAAAAAATCTATTTAAATAAATAAACATGGATTACACAGGTAGATCCCATATTCGGATAATACCACAGGTAGATCCCATTTTGGGATTATACTACATCAACTTTTTCTCGTTTTTAAACACCCACAAACACTCAAAGTAAAAGTTCTTAATTTTTTCAGACTGATTTTGCCGAATTTCCAAGAGTTTTGAAATCAAAGGCTTAAATTTTTATACTTCAGTTATTCTTACTTCAGTTATTTTTACTTCAGTTATTTTTACTTCAGTTATTTTTACTTCAGTTATTTTTACTTCAGTTATTTTTACTTCAGTTATTTTTACTTCAGTTATTATACTTCAGTTATTATACATCAGTTATTATACTTCAGTTATTTTACTTTAGTTAAAGTTTTATTTTTCAGTTATGCTTTATTCTTACACACACTTTAATGACACTTTCACGTCTCATTAAAGGTTGAAACTAAACCATTTTTTTTGTAAAAAAAAACTACTGTAAATAGCTTCTTGGAAGAAATATTGGACAGTTAGGAACCTACATTTACTACAACTAACTTGAACCAAATTTTTCTTTTTTTAAATTGCGGCAATAGCTTTTTGGAAGAAATATTGGACAGTTAGGAACCTACATTTACTACAACTAACTTGAACCAAATTTTTCTTTTTTTAAATTGCGGCAATAGCTTTTTGGAAGAAATATTGGACAGTTAGGAACCTAAATTTCAAAATAAATTATTTTTTTCCAGACTTTTGGGTATTTCACTTAAATTGCATCTCATTTCCCAGATGAATAAAATTCACTGACTTTTTCATGATTTCCCTGTTCTGTGCCACCCTGAAAATATTAAAAAGAACATTCATCTACATTTACTTTAATTAATTTGAACCCAACAAACAAATTCCCTTTCCTTCTACTTAGTTTGAATAACTTTTCGCGAAAATTAAGATTTCTTACAGAATAGCATTACTGTTTTAAAGTCAGTAAAAGAATACCTTCAGCATCCAAGAGTCGGGGAATTCCGAGCTCTTTCTGTGCAATGTCGAATGCATTGTTGAGGTTCTGGATGTGGGTGTTGCTATGAAGAGCATTAAAATTGATCAGATCCGGACGATGGGAATGGATAAGAGCGTTAAATCCAAGGCCAGTTCTCCAGGACACATGAAAGTCTTGTATATTAACACCTTGATACCTGTGTACATGAACATCATAATTTAGTTAGTTGAAATAAATGCAAAAATAATACATTACAGTGCATAGTCAATTCCAAAAAGATTTATGGTTTAAAGCCTGGTGGTGTAGTTAACTTTTATGATATGTAGCCTGGTGGCGTAGTTTATCTATTATTGTGACTAATTCCAGCCTATTGTCCCAGTGGCCCCCATCCCCCCAAGCTCTTGGGCGCATTCATCCCCCCACCCAAAAAAAATTACTAACTTCTCCCTTCCATGTTAGCTTGTTCGAAATAGTGCTACGTTGCTTCTTTTATTTATGTACTTAAAAAAAAATACTCTCGTCTAAATTCCCCACCCAAACTATTCGTTTTATTTACTGAAAAAATCCCCCCCCCCAAGCTTTAAGTGGGCGCACTGTATTGTCCCATGGCTGATGTTAAGCCTAAGGAGGTATGATTGTTGCTGTCTCTGGCCATTTAGGCAGATTTTAAACAATAAATTATCATTTATAACCAAGAGCAGTCACATTAAGATACACAACATAAAATTGCAGAACATTAAATAATGCTATTCACATATTTTCTATTCTCCTATTTAATCTGATTTAATTTCTTTTAGGTTTTGATATCAATTACTTTACAAAAAGTAAAGAAGAGCTTGACTTGCTATCTCATGTGCTTGATGATTTATATCTTTTACGGATGACACAACTTGAAAACTTTGGGTATCCCTTACTCTAATTTTACAGTTAATTAAAAATATCTATTGGTTTAATTGAAGTTATGGCTCATTTTTAAAGTCTTACCCGGCTGTTTTTCTTTGGCACCAAAGTAGCAAAGCGTCCTTAGCAGATTTCTTTTCACTACTTTCGTCATCTTCATTCTGAAATAATAAATAAAAAATTTTAATCAGATACTATCAACTGTTAACTACAGCATATTCTGTACAATTTAATTAAGAAAATTCCTTTTTAAGTATTTTTTTTATAAAAAGAAATGAAATGCAATGATTCCTTTTAATGCAGGCAAACATTTTAAAAACATTTCCTTGCTAAATAAATGTTTCACTACCTACTTAAATAAGTAGGGAATTAAAATTTCTGTTAGGATATCTCTTAACTTACAATCAGTGATTTTGCCTGCATGCTATAACGCGTCAAATACATTAAAAATCGCAGAGTGGATGCAAAAAATAAGTTATTACTCCTCCTGTGCAGTATGTAATTCAGTAGTGCGGAAAAGATTGTGCACCTCTCTTTCATTAAAAAAAGACCCAGAAATTAGGAAGTCCTGAATATCCATAGTTTCCTAAGTCTTAACAGAATCAGCATATAATATCTATAGACATTCTCCGAGATGACACCTCTTACTAATTAAATAAATCTTCTATTTTTAAAGAAAAATCATTAAATTAAAAATATGGTAAAGAAATTGGACTTATAAAAGTTTTCCGAAACTCTTCGGCAACACTTAAAATCTTTAGAAACTACAAGTCTGCAGTAACATTGATGTATTGTGAATAAAATATTCTTCAAAAATTAAAGGACCTCCTTAATAAAGAAATAATTTTTTAAATCATGGACATTTTTATTTGTAAATTAAGACTATATAGTTTTGATTCAAAAATAAAAATAGACATTCATTAATATATTTAAATCTGTATACTTACAAAATTTTGTTTGTGCAAAATAAATAGCAAAAATAAAATGCAAATGAAACATTTAAAATTCATAATAAAGCTTTTGTGTATAAAGTTAGAAAATACAATAAAAACATTAAAACCATCAATAAGTACATTAAACAAACAGATAACTTATACTTACAACATCAATTTCGATTTCTTGTATTTGAAACCTTAAAATTATTGTCCATATTAAACCTAATATTAATCTTGGATTTCCATCTACAATATCTTCAGCGCCAATACTTTCTAATCTAACCTAAGAAGAAAAAAGAAAAAGAAAAAAAATATGTAAGAAGATACAGTTTATAACAAGAAGAAGAAAAAGTTGTATAGTTTGCCAAGAACTCCCCCCGACACTAAGTCTGAGACTGCCTGTTGCTATGGAAACAAGAATAGCACGTTTCAGGGAGGGTAGCTGCTCTTCACTCTAGTGCTAACACAATAGACCGAAGAAAAATACATAGTCCCTTTATTTCGCCGACCAGATGCCAAAACCTGTCCTAAACAATGACCTCACACTCCAACGTGATATAGTTATACCTTGTTACCACAATCACAGCCACAGGTCCAGACGATTGGCTAGGGGAGTTATTTCCTTAGACAAACTATATGTGTAACAGTCAACCTAAAAACCATATGTTTTAAGAGTATAAAATAATAGATTTAACTGATTAATAATTTATAACGATAATAATAATAATAAATTGTGTAGCATTTAAAACAAAATTTATTAATGAAAAAGAAGAACATATGACGATCATAATAATGAGAAATTGAGGAATAAGCCCATCTTATTCTTAAAATGATTGAAATTCAATTTGTGTTCAATTTATAGTACATATTAAGTAGATACAACACTGTTTAGCAGATTTTCATAACATTTTTAAGCACATTGTTCTTGACACAAAAGAAGTTAATATAAAATAACATAATTTAAATAATACAGAAATTTAGCTTAAGAGAGCAGAGGGAGTGGACACACTGTGTAATAATAGTAGGAGAAAATCAAGAAAACACGGCCCTCACTTAATATTTGAAGCTAAAACTCCCTAGTCTCTTCAAGACAAAAAAAAAATTATTCTACTAAGCTGTTGAGTGCTTTAATCTTTCTGTTGCTCTTATTAACCCCAGTAAAGATAAATCAGGGTTTTTAAAAATATATCAGTTGTTGGTCACTTTAATATTAATTTGCAACCCTTAAACATGATTTTTTTAAATGTTTTTATATTATATATTTTTATAAAGCAATTTTTATAGCATGTATTTATATAATATATTTTTATAAAGCAATTTTCATAGCATGTATTTATATAATATATTTATATATAAAATACTTTTATGCAATATCTATTTACATAATATACATGGTTTACAAGTAACTTCACATAAGTTTTGATATCAACAAGTTTTTAAAAAAAACGAAATTACTTTTTTTTAACTAAAGTTCTTGCACTAAATATGAAAGGAACTATAAAACAATAAACTGCATTTTTTAAAGGTGATAAGTTTGAAACATACTGTTCTACAGTACTGTTTCCAAATATGTACTTTACAAATTTCTGGAATTTCCATTAGCTAACCACATAATAAGCAGAAACTATTGCACAACCTACAGAGAAATTCTGGCTTATCATTGTACTGCCCTAAGCTCTTCATTAAGCATTACAAAACACTTGGTAAAAGGAAAATGAACTATTATATAAAACATTTTGCAAATATCAAATAAGGATCTTATATACCAAGCACCGGGCATATTTTTTACAGATATTATATCAAAAATTAAAAGCTTTTAAATGGAAGTTAGAGTCTACTTACTTTTGTGTGAAGAAATGCCAAACTTTTATTGACATTTTCAATTTTATGCACCCGCATTTTTCCATGGTTAGGTTTTCCAAGTTTTTCACCGGATATGATTTCAAGGAGTTTCAAAAGCTTTTTACCATCGGCAAGATCAGTGAAAAGGTCTTCCACTTCCATTCTTGCCTGTAATTATCAAGATAAAGATAGTACACGAATAATGACACTTTAATTTCAATGTATATTGATCAAAAAACACTTTTACATATTTCATCAAAATCTGCAATAAGATGGTCTCTTTTTTTTTTCATTCTTGCTTGCAATTATCAAATTAGATATTAATTAAATAAGAACTCCATGCTTCAATCAAAATAACATTAATAACAAATAAATAAAATATATGTGAACGTCAAGTAACTGAAATAACTATAATAGCAAAATTTCAGCTAGATTTGAAATAAGACCAATTGCTAGCAATTATCAAAATGGGTGCCAATTAAATAGCCATCAAATTCTAAGCTTCAATTTTAAAGAAAATAAAAAAAACAAATTAATGGTCTAATTAACTGCAACCTGTATAGTTATAATCAAAGTGAGATTTTTAAACTAAAAATATAACAAAGGTTTTCTATTTTCATCTTTGCTTTCAGTTATGAAAATAGGTGCCAATTAAACAAGGAACAAATCCTTGCTTCGATTTAAAAAAAAAAGTTAAACATTAAGAACTGGGATAGATTGAGATATAATCTTAAAAAAGGCTTTTAATTAATTAAAAAATAATAATAATAATAAAAATAAAATTGTTAAAAAAAGATTATGGAGAAAAAAAATATACACTTCAACAAAATTTTGCCAATTAAGTTGCTGTAATCAATTATCAAAAATGGGTAATATATAAATAAACAACAAGTTCTAAGCCTGAACTTTAACACTAAATTGCCTAAGGAAGTCATTTTGACTGCTTTTTTAATTTCAATTAGAAAAACAATGACATATATAATGACACAATTTCTCAGAATATTGTGACTTTTTGCACAAAATATAAATTTTTTTATTGTTAATATTTACTAATAACTTGGTATATAATTGTAAATAATATAAAAAATATTAAAAATTAATTTTAAACGAATTTCTTTACGCATTCACAATCCAGTCATTTTGACTGCTTTTGGGCAAATATAGGTATATACTAATTTTCAGTCTTTCTAGTGTTAAATATAATCGAACGTTTTTAGCATCAATTAACTGCAATGTGCATGATTATTATGATCAAAATAAAAAAAGAGTTTTGAATTAAATTCACATAAAAATTAATTTTTAAAAAAATTCAATCAATGAGGAGGAGTAACCTTTTGTAGGAAAGAGTTCATCCATTTGGTAAAAGTCTTTTTCTGTATGTGAAGACGCTCCTCCTGGAGCGCCTTAATTCGACCTGTTTCGAATTTAATGGCATCTTCCCTTTGTGACATCACTCACCCCCGGCATTCACATTACCCTGAAACACAACAAATAGTGACATCAGTAAAAAGCACATATTTTAAGCTAGAAAGTCAGACAGCCGTTTCGGTACTCATCAGTGATAGAGACCATATATCGGCGACTGCTTTTCCGAGTTGCCGCCAATATGAACATTGATCTCGATAACCGCGTTACAAAGCGAAATATATCAAGGGTAGAGCCGCGATGGCTCAGGGGATAGAGCGTTCGCCTTCCAATGAGGCAAACCGGGTTCGAATCCCAGTCGATACGAATTCCGCAACCGGCTTGCACTGACCACAGTGCTGACGTGAAATATCCTCAGTGTTAAACGGATCATGGGTTAGAGTCCCCTTGCCGTCAGCCTAACCGAGGGAAGTTCTCGTGGTCTTCCTCTCCATGTAACGCAAATGCGGGTTAGCTCCAACAAAAAATCCTCCACAAAACCAAATTTCTCCCAATACTCGATTCAGGAGTTCTCTTGTCTTCTGGATTGGGTTCAAAATGGCAAGGCTACGGAGTTGAATATTAGTAGTCGTAAACCCATAAAATTGGGTCGGCTGTTAAATGAAGGTTATAAAATAAAATATATCAAGGCTAGATTTCCGTATCGTGATCTGTGGCAGAATAATCACCAACTTTTGGTAACTTCCGGACAGCAGTCCACGAAAAACTAAAAAAAAAAAACATCCTAGACAGAAAGGGACCAACTAGAAATGTATAACTCGTAGTCATCCCCGGGCAAAACACCTGCATGCTATTTGGCACCTTGGCGATTGTAGTTAAGGCGACAGGTTACGATATGGAAATATACCCTATATCAAAATTAAACAATACAGGTATGATGTAGTAGGTATTTTATTTACGCCGCACTAGAGTTGCACAATGGGCTATTGGCGACGACCTGGGAAACATCCCTGAGGATGATCCGAAGAGTTGCCATCGCAATTTTGATCTTCTGCAGAGGGGATGACTACTCTGCTTTGGTAGCTCCACGTTCTGCGCGAAGTCGAGCACTTTACGGTTTAACGAGGACGGATTAAACAATATACAACACAAGACAACTGGCCATTGGTTAGTAGCAAAATCTTTTTATTTTGCCTTACAGATTCTTATAAACGGCAACTACTTATTATCGCTTTTCAATTTAGTTTTGTTTTCGACACGCCACTCAGTGCAGTAAGATCTCGCTAGTTATTTAATGCTCCTAAAATTTTAATATTTTGATATTAATTTAGAAAAAAAAAAATTAATCTGCGTTCTAATCATTCATTAATATAATTGTTGATTACTTTTCTGTTCTTATTTCTTGAACGTCTTTCGTTTAACAAATTTATAAATATAATTGAAACAGTAATAACTTAAGAATCCATTTAGAACATTTTCTTTCTTGTTATTTTAAAATTCTTTGAATCAAGGTCAAAACCAATACTTTAATTAAAATTGAGATAAGATTAAATAACCTCGTCTCTCAGGCTCACAATAAAAAACACTGGAATGTTATCCGGTTTCGATAGATCAAATCGAAGTTCAGATCTACTTAAATCCGGTTCCGAACAAATCAAATAAAAATATTCTGGAAATCGTTGAAAAACAGGAATTTTAAGTTAGTAATAGAACAATAGTATTTAATAAAAAATTAATAAATATTTTCCATCGTCTATTAAGGGGAAAACATTCTTTAAAGATAAGTTCTTTTCTTTAATGAAAAATTAGAACTCTCGCGATGGCAACAGCTCTGTATTCAGAAATACTAAGTTGTGAAAGTTGCTCGTATTTTCAATAGAACTATGTTACACATAACCTTTTTTTTATTTTACGGTTAATGATCGAAGAAGTGGAGAAACTTTATCTCTAAATAATTAGAAAGCGTTTTGCAACGATAAACAGCAACAATTCTATTCCATAGTTGTTCTTTTTTTGTTCATCATTCCGTTGCAAAATAAAGTCTTTTAAAGTCGAATATAATAAGATGAACCCCCTTTTTTTCATAGTGTGAGCACCGATGCGTTAAAACAGGATTTTCACTATTCAGCTTTCACAACTTTATGGATATCGACCAGCGACTTTTGTAATAATCTGATAACTTTTTTAATTTGACATCGACTGACATATTAATTCTTGTCACTATTTCCTACAGCTGGGGTGGCCAACCTTTTGTATATCATACGATAAATACAACCCATAACTCGTGAAAGAGTAGGGGTTGAAAATTAATAATTAAGAGAATTAAGTCACCTTAAATTAATAATTAAGCAAATTAATAATTAAGCATGGGACAAAACGATATCGAAATTTTTAAAATTACTAGTGAAGAAGGTGGGATGAAAAAATAGCAGAACCAGTAAGATGGAGCTTTACTTAGAAGTGTTTCTAACAATCTTTTATCAAATTCGCTCTTTTTTTATCAGCAATTAAAATGTTTTGATGTTTTAATGGCAGCTTTCTGTCTTTGATAGTGTTTTTGCTTTTTCCTCACTTAAATTTTGAATATCCGATCTCTGACGATTATATTTTTTTGTCGTCATTTTTTATCTTGAACTCAAAACAGATTCTAAAAATATACTTGATAAGCGGTCAATACGGAACACTCTATATGCAAAAATAAATGGCTAATATTTAGTGTCTATTGTTTATGCATTGCGTAAACCCGTCTCTAATGTCAATAAAAGTGCGCGAATCAGAGAAAACCTAATATGCCTATCAGAAAACCTAATATGTTTACCGAATATTCGAATAGCTAGAATGTGGGTTTTACTGGTTTATTTTTAATAGGTTTCCAAAAATATTGTATATAAAAGAGAGAACACCCTGTATGTTTGGAAAACTAAATAGATTAAAAGTTTTTTCTCGTTTTATGTCAGATTTTTAATCTATCATAGAGACGAATGCGTAAACGATAACATAAAAGTTCTCTTTGATTTTCCCAGAATCATAACACTGCAAATAATCGACCATCTTATAAAAACCCACATACATCATGTAACGCAGTGTTTCCCAAAGTGTGGTACGCGTACCCCCAGGGGTACAGGAACAGTTTAGCGGGGGTACGCGTTCTGTTGTGAAATATCTTTCAAACAAAAATTTTTATTCAAAAACAAAGCTAGCCATGAAAATTTAATATTAAGTATTTTTCTATTGGCTATTTTTTGCAGAGTTAACAGTTAATACTTAGTGGTGTAAACAGTTGTGATTTTTCCTTTTTTTATTAGTGGTACACAGCGTTACGAAAAATTCGGAAAGGGTACAGTAAAGTCATAAGTTTGAGAAACACTGATGTAACGTAATGGGAAAGATCACATATTAAAAATTATATATTTAATATGATTCACCTAAACAAAAACAGTTGACCAATATAGATAGCGTTTGATAAACGCACTTCATTTAATGATGTGATATATGCGTCATCTTAACATATGACGGAATAATTTGCCTCGAAAGCAAGCATGTGATGGAGCCGAACATCCATCATCAGATCAATTTTGTTTACATGATCATTTCCAGTCCAAAGAACAAGTGGCAAATGGTATCAATCATTGCTAGCATAAATTTAATATCAGTTATTTAATTGTAAACAGTAGCAGTTTTGATTAAGTATAACATAATGCAGTTTTAAATATCCATAGTCTTTTCATAAAATTTCTAAACGCAATAAGATTTGCATAAAATATAAAAGCAGACGATACTAATCAAAAAATCAGACGATACTAATAAAAAAAATTAGACAATAATAAAAATTTAAAAAATCAGGCGATAATATACAGAAAATAAAGAGATCAAGCGTAACCAGGACTCAAGACTTATTTTTTCTTTTTCTTCTTTCCCAGAGGTGACTGAATTTTTAAAAAGAGTAAATTCAAGGTCAAATGCTTCAAGACAATTTATTATTATTATCCGCGCAAAGCAATAAGTAAAATGAAAAACCAATAAATAAATAACTAGAAAAGATTAATTAAATATCAGTACTTTTTTCAATAAGCTATAAATAGCTTTTTCAGATTGAAAGTTGCTTACGATGAATTTATTATCTATTGCGAGTTTGGCACACTAATATATAAGGTTTTCTAATTTTTAGGAAGGGGGGCAGACCTACGATCAACCCCTGGCTACACACAGACACAATTTACAACAGTTACGTTCAAAAGCATAGCTAAGTGCAATTATGTTGAAATTGATAAATTTGCTGATGTTTTGATGATGATTGTTTCAGAAAGCAAAAGCAAAACTGCAAATTTTAATGCAATAATAATAAAAAAATAAATAAAACACCGGACTCGAAAACATTAATGGTATCTCGGGTTCAAGAAAACTCTGCTTTAAAGTCAAGGTGGCTCGGAGAATAGATCGTTTGTCTCCCAATGCGATGACCCAGATTCGAATCCCAGCATTGACTGGTTGATACAAGTTCTGCTCCCGACTTGCACCGATCACAGTGCTGATGTAAAATATCTTCAGTGGTAGACGGATCATGGGTTAGAATCCTCTTGCAGTCAGGCTAACTTTGGGAGGTTTTCGTGTTTCTCTTCTCCATGTAAAGCCAAATGGGGATTAGTTCCATCAAAAAGTCCACCACGAAAGCTAGATAATCCCAATGTTTGTGCCAGGAGTTTTCGTGTTTTTTTGGATTCGGTTCCGAGATTACAAGACCACACAAAATAACACCAAAATCACATGAACAGTAAAAAAAAATGGTCTGTCTGTTTAATGCCGGTATTAAAATAAAATAAAAACATCCTAGAGGAAACTGAGAGGCTAAAGTATCATTGAAATAACTAAATAACAATCTTTCCAATAAATCACATAAATTAAACTAGAATATATTCGAGTGTCTTAACTTGAAAGTCACATTGTTCCACGTAAGATTGCAGAACAAAATGAAAAACGAAAAATAAAAACAAAGTTGTTAGTTATGATTAATCGAAACCGTCACTCAAGGAGAAAAAGATACGAAGTAACAAATTCTACCAGAGAGACGTACCAGTCTGATACCGAAACCATAAGACGACTATAAAAATTCCATAGGACAATTGATAAACAATATGCAAACCAAGAATGAACCTCACAGAAAGAATAAGCGGAAACTGTTTATTTTTTCAAGGTGAATGGGAAACAATGCAAATTTCTTTCTCTCAATTGCTCGTCCAACGGATGCAGGACACAGTTACTTGTCACACACAACAACAAACCAGTTCCACTTCAACGTCCATCCATTCTTCTTTTATAAATAAACATTCCAGTTCCTCATTCTTTGGTTTTTTTTTTTTTTTTTAATTTCCTCAGTGAAAATTTAAATAATTTCAATGTATTGTATTTTTATTGAAAAGGATGCATTGAAAATTGATCCACAGCAGATCATAGCGAATAAGCGCAACAAATTTTTACTTATTTCTTAAACGGAGAAACTGCGAGAAAATATGAGTATATATTGTTCATTGGCCTTCAAATTTGAATTTAGATTGAACATCCTTTTGAACACAGTATTTCTTTTTTTCTTTTTTTTTTTTTTTAAATTCCACACCCAAAATTATTTAATATGTCTACGATATAATGTCTAGGGAGGGAAAAATAAGCCGAATAATTCTTTTTTTTTTTTTATGTGGGAGTATTTTGAATGCTTCGATGATTCCCAAAACATGGGTAATTTTAATATTTTCTTTCTCTTTTTTTTTTAATTTTCATTGCCTAACTAACATACTTCAAATTAGTAATTTTTAATTTAAGAAATGCTGCTTCAACAAATTTAGCTTTTCAGGGTAGTTGTTATATTCTATCATGCTGTTTTATAACATTAATTACATACACTTTCTGGCATTTATGTATGAATAAGCATTATGTATAAGCATTATGTATAAGCATTATGTAACTTTTCTAAAATTGCAACGTTTTTTTGTTTTTGTTTTTTTCTTTTTTTGAGTCATCCTATATTATATAGTTATAGGATGAAATATTAAATTAGTAATTTATTATTTGAGAAACGTTGTTTCAACAACTTTAGCATTTCAGTGTTTTTTTATATTCTTTCATGCTGTTTTATGCTAATATTAATCAAATATTATTTAAGCACTGATATACGAACGCCTTTTCTCAAAGCGTAATGTTTTTATTTCGAGTCATCATAAAGTTAAAAAAATCTATAAATATTACAGTAAAGATTATTTATTATATTATAGGTAAAGATAAAAAAATATAGATATATTAAGGGTGGAAAGGCCAAATCTATTTCTGAAATATTATTATTATCTGAAACTACGTGTTAATTTTGTTTATAGTTACGTTTTTGAATACTAACTCAATGAGATACCCGCAAATGACGTAGTGTGGGTACCTCGATCCTGATTGGTTGTTAAAACGTGGCTTTGTTTACATTAGCAACTGGTTTTTGCATTTTATTTCGAGTTAACTTACCCCGTCACGTATCAATTCTCTTAAGTCATACATTCTATAATCCTTCAGAAAGATTCTTTCGCAATGAATTCAAATCGTTCACCACATATTTCTTACTTAACACAAAGACAACCAAGAAGCCATGTATAACATAAACAAACTAATTATGCATCGAAGTTGTTTGGTACACAGAACAAAAATATATCACGTGTTACAATAAAATAAATTAACAAATAATAAATCTGATAAAGAACTATATTTCAACAAATTCAATGCCCGATACGATACGGCACTGTATTTAATTATATTCACGTTAATTAACATTCTAACTCACGTGGAAAAACTTAGCTCAACTTTGATAAGCCATTTTGATTGTTGACAGAGACGTGTGTGGGTATGTTTGATCTTCTCGAAGTGTAAGTACCCAATTAAACTAAATAACTTAAAATCAACAGTGATTGGATACCTGCAAATGACGTCATCGTTGGTAAATCGTTGCATTTGTCGATTCAAAAGCCAATCAGGTTCGACCATAATCTGATTCAAATCACATGGTTAAGCATAATCACTTCACTTCTTTTCGAGTTGCAAGTTCCCGATTAAAATAAAAAGGAATAGGTTATACACTAAAAAGCAAATCTAATAGAGAAAAGGTACTTATTCGCCAAGAGAGAAAACGTAAAAACTTGCTAAACTACTTTTGGTGATAGGTACTAATAGTACAACAGTAATGGGTGCCCTTTAAATCCATTTTACATATACTAATATTGGTATTTAATAAAGATAATGTGGTTAACAGCTATTTTTACGACCCCCAAAAAGAAATACTGAAGAAAATTGCTAAGATAGTGGCAAATTTTGACTGCCATGAGTTGCATTTAGTCAATAGCATCATGTTAAATGATACTGAATATACTTCATCGTTATTTTGATGTGTTGAGCTTCTAAAAACGTGTTTTGTTTAATCTAATAACGTAAAGTAACCAGGAAGTTTATCAAATAATAATAAATAAAAATTAGAATAATCTAGTCGGTATATGCCTTTTTAATTTCTGCAAGATTTCTAAGTGTTTATTAATAACGATTTATTGATTATTCACTTTTCGTCACTCCGTACGATGAACGGGTATTAAGTCAGTATTACAATATAACGAGGATGACTAACTAGATACACAAATCTGCATAGTTGCCAACTTGGATAGGAAAAAACCCAGTAAATTTTACAAAATAATATCAATTTCATAATGACTGTAGCATAATATACTAATAATTTAAAAAGGGAAGTTTAGGGATTTTTATTGTCCTTTTAAGGATTTTATAAATGCTCTGCAATATTTTTCGTTTATGATCGACTTGAATTTTTTCCTGATAACTCATGATTTTTAATAGTAATCAGGGTCTGTTAAGAAGAAATTTGGGTCCGTTAACAACATATCTTTCCACAAGAACGGACCCTTCACAAAATAATTTATCCTTTAATCGGACCCTTCACAAATTTGTTTATCTTCATTATTGTTTTGTTAATCGAATAAACCCTTAATCCCTCCCCCCGGGAGGGGGGAAGAAAGACGGTTCGAGACAAACTAAGTTTCCCTAAGTTTAAATTCCAAATGTAGTTTTCTAAGAAAATATTTCTACTCTTTTACAAACATCGTGTGCGCATTCTTATTAATATTAAATCATTATTTTTTTTTGTAAATAAATGATTGATCAATTTATATTTATTCATAAAATTAATTAATAGAATATTATGTAAACAAAAATTAATTTTTGGCAATTTTTTAAATAAAATATTATACATTTAAGAATTGTTTAAGTTTACTTAATGCGTAACACATTAAAAGTAATACATTACTAAGTTGTGTTATTTAAAATATGTCTTATTAAAAATGTGAGTGATTTTGTTTCTATTATTCGTCCGAAATGAATATTCTGTGTTGAGCAGTATAGGCTAAATACCAAATATTTGTATGTTGCATCGCTAATTTAGTAGCATTAATTGTTGAGCAGAATCTTGTATCTATTTACAATTTAAAAACTTCTAGAAAAGGTTTTTAGCAATTTTTGCAATAACAGGACCCTATTTGCACAAATTCACGAAAGCAGGACCCTGGTTGAAAGAATGTGACTTAACGCTTATTTTATATTCACTAATTATGAATAGTTTTTTCTTTCACAATTTTACAAAAACTGGACCTTTCACAAAATGTCTGGACAGATCCCTGGATTTACTATTGATAGTCAAAATGTTTTAAATAAAAAAAAAACTGAACATTTTAGAACAAAAAAAAAAAAAAAACAGCTTTAAACTGATTACTAAAAATGAGGCATGCTTCATTATGTATCAGCAATACATTTTTCATTATTCAATCATGCAATAAATTCTAATTTAAATAGAGATTTTTTTAAGGAATCTTTCTCAATTTAGGAAATTTTTTAAAATGTGCAAAAACCAGGAGAATTTTTATCAAACTGGTAGACCAGGAGAAACTGGCAAAATCCAGTAGAGTTGGCAGCTATGAACATGATATACTGATCGACGCGGAAAGAGCAAAAATTACAGCCTACAGCCACATTAGGACTTGTCATCAAGACAGTATAGCAGAAGGTACAAATAGAATAGCTGTCGCACCTACATTATATTTTATAAGGTAACAGAAGAAACGGTAGGTGCTGTAGACACCGTATGAGACAGCACAATTTAAGAAGAACAATGGTCCTTTTGGATTCGAACAATAAGAATATGAATAAAGGGAACAATAAAGACGTGCTGACACATTTTTAGATCACAACTGCTGTTTCATTCTCAAAGCGCTTTTTCTCAAAGTGACAGTTGAAGAATTAATATAGATCAGTTTATCGCTTTCGAATTACTTCTCCTTCGAAAAAGTTTCTGTAACAGTGTTTTTCGAATTCTTTCGCCAAGGAAAATAATACATTTAAAAAAAAAAGCCTCAGTTTAAGTGTTTTGCACTTGAGGCAAAACTTTAATTTTAAACTATATGCACTATCTTACCGTAAAACACTAATCAGGCTTTAGAATAGACAAATAGTAAGTTTTAAAATTTATAACTACTTTTTTAAAAAATCGCCAACTTAGCGAGATTTTTCTACCGGGATGAAAATTATCAAAATCAATGAAGTATTCTCAATTTCTTTTGTAAGTCCAGATAATGCAGCGTTGAGAACTTTTCAAATATTAAAAAATTAGATCATAAACAATTTTTAATAACCCATAACTGAGGGGTTTTTTTTTCATCATTCAGCTGACTAATGAAAATAGCATATTATTTGGAGAGAAAAAATTATTTCATGTGACAACAGAACTTTAGTAAACCACACTTAACATTGTTTTTCGAAACATTGTCCAGGAACCCCCCCCCCTTACTTCAGCCTTGGGGGATCGTGAATACACCGTAGACCACATGGCGATATTTTAGCTCCATAATAATAAATAATGCTGTGTTTTGAAGGCACCGTCGTAATATGAAATGCCTTTTGCGAATAATATGCTATTTTTATAACTGCTGTGAGTTTGCAACTGTTACTCATGGCTGTTATCCTATCTAGAGCCAGCGCTGTCTACGCTTATTTTGAAAATGGCGCAAAACGTCAATATGGAGAGAAGCCACAGTTTTGTGAAAATTAAAATCATTTGTGATCTAATTTATTAATATTTAAAAACTTTCTCCAATACTGCATTACCTTGGTTCATAAAAATTTGCAAAAACTGAGAATATTGCAGAAATGTTTGATAATTTTCATCTAGATGGGGAAAATGCCGCCAAATTGGCGATTTTTAAAAATGTTTCTGTTCTACAGCGCAGATAATTCTTCGTGGCAAGATTATATACAGAGCTTAAAATCATCGCATTCCTTCAAGTGTAAGGCACTTAAACTATGGCTTTTTTATCTTCCTTGGCGACAGAGATTCGAAAAATAGCGTTAAACAAAATTATTATGAAAAAAAAGAAGCTCGTATTGGACATTATAGAATGAGATATTAAACAGACATTTCTCTGTCTTTTTACATCCATCATTATAATAACCCTAAAAGTCTTAACACTTCAAATTATCAACCATTACAGAATCCGAAGTAAATGTTTATGATAATGATTTGCCAACGAGTTCAAAACCAAAACAATTTTAGCGGGCGTCTAATTGGACATTAACTTATATAACTGGCATGGAACTTAACAACATTTTGAAATGTCACATTTTCAAAGGAATGTTACGCCTTACGACGGTGTGTTCAACAAATGTCTAGAATGAGTGAGTGTTCGTTGAACTCGACGTCACACAGCAGCTGTTCAAAAGTATTTCCTAACGAGCCCATTCCCAGCAGTTGACACAGCAGGCGATCAACTAACTAAACTCTCTCTTTTTCGGATTTCCTTAATACAAAAACGAATATACTTCATTAATCTGGCATTACATGTAAAATAATAAGACTTTTTTTTTAGAAAGTATGTAAAAAGGTAGTAAAAACTAATAATAAACGTTATAAGATGATTTTTCCTTCAAAAAAAATACTCCTAGTCAACGCTCAAGTCATTATAAAAATTTTATTTTTCTTAAAAGAAAAGTTTTTGAAAATTAAAAGTATTTATTACACATCAATAAAACTACACTAAAAAGATAATGTAATATTATGCATGTAATTATTATTACGCATTTGTTGTTAACATGGTGTTTCGAAGCTCTTCGCCAAGGAAAATACAAAAGCTACAGTTTAAGTGCCTTACACTTGAAGCAAAACTATAATTTTATACAGTGTATGCCTGCAATTTTGCTGTAAAGAACTATCTGGGATACAGGACGAAAAAATAACTAAAATATTTTAAAAGTTATTAAACTTTTTTATAAAAATCGCCGATTTGGCGACATTTTTCAACCTAGATGAAAATTTTAAAAATCAATGGCCAATTCCCGCTTTTTGACAAAATATTACGAGCCAAGATAATGCAGCATGGGAATAAATTTTTAAATATTAAAAAATTGTACCACAAAAGCTTTCATTTTCTCAAAATTGTGTCATTTTTTCATATTTCGCCATTTTCAGAATAAACATAGACGGCGCTGGTTATATATACGTTAAACTTGACCTAACAGTCATAAATAACTGTTGCAAATTCAGATCAGTTATAAAAATACAATATTATTTTCAAAAAACATCAGTTCATGCAACTACAAAGCCTTATGCCTATGAAATTAATTCAATTCAAAGTTGGCTAATTTACTACTAGATGTCGCCACCTTAGAACACCACGTGACTGCGCCTTAAACATCACGATTTCGTATTCGTATGCTATAGAACTCATTAACTTGTATCAAATAAACGCCTTAAAATAAAAACAAAATATAACATGTTATGAGGTAATATCTTCTTAAAGATGTTCAATTCTAGAGAGTTAGAAAAGTAAATGGCCTAAGATAAATTGTACTATAACAAACTATGATGACAACCCATTTAGGATTAGTAACAACACAATCTATGATGACTACCCACTTAGGATTAGTAACAACACAAACTATGTCTAACATCTTGCATAAGTTTTAGTTAAAATATTCTGTTACGAAGTTTTAACCATAGCAAAAATATTCACCTTAGCGTCGCTGAAATATAATAACTCATGCCTGCGTTGAGATATGAGGATTAAAAACTGCACCGTTTATAGTAAGCGAGACTTAGCACTTGAACGCAGCATCTAGCGTGCTTACGTACGTATGTTCCGCGCAGCGCAGTAACTACAATCTCGATTCTCTACCGAGCTTGCGATGAACATATGTATGAAAACGTGAGGGAAGGCTCGTGACAGGGCTGAATCTTTCTACACTCTTTGTAAATAAAATGGACGTCTGAAGGTTACTAGATTTCCCAGCTCTCCACACTTTTCCTACCTCCGTTACTACAGTTTCGGCAAATCTTGCTTTTCTTCATGCCAGTATATTCCAACTTCTTACTTAACATACTGCCGTGGAGAAAGGGCAAGATATGCCGAAATCATGACACACCTATTTTATTTACAAAGAATATAAACGAGGGATTTAGCATTTTTACATTCTTCATGTACATATGTTCTACGCAAATCAGTTACTATAGAACAATTTCAATTTTCTACCGAGCTTGCGCAAAACATATCCAGCTAAAAATACATTACAGAATTGAAGTTATTTAACAGTCAACTGAGATTTTCTGCAGCACAATCTAACTGTAAAAATACGCCTGTTGTTTTGCAGCTAATGTGAAGTAATTCTTCAGTACAAAAAAGTTTTATTGGCTACTGTCAACAAAAATATTCTAGTTTATGAGAAGTCACTGTTAAATAAGAGATTTATAAAAATATTTGAACTTATAAACCGTGGTTATACTGCAGTAAATTTGAAATATTTATACAGCTATGTTTCAGAAGTAGTATATTTTCGGAGGAATCAGCAGAAAAAAAACTACAGCTTTTTTTAATAGTTGTAAAAGTGAGTTAATCTTCAGGCAATAAACAGATTTTGGTTTCTTCAAACTCACTTTTTTCATTGATAGTACGACTTGATAAACATTTTTGTTTGTTTTTTTCCCTTTCCTAGATATTAATTTTTGATTATTAATTTCTTGGATTTTGATAAGAATTCTAAACATTTATATAAAGGATATTCATAACATGCATTGCCTATATTCATACAAAATAAGATAAGATATTTATTTGACATAATTATAATTATTTTACAATTTTGGAGCATCGAAAATTTTTAAGTAATATTTTTACACAATTTAATAACTTTAAAATCTACTTAAAATTAAGTATTTAAATATTTTTATAACTAAAAATATTTATAACTAAAGTTTTATAACTAAATTGATATTAATTCATTTATTATTAATTTATTTACTTATATATGACTTGAAAAATTATTTTTATTTAAAGTTATGATTAAGATATAATAATAAAATATAAATTGATAGAATAAGTAAGTTTTTTTTACTTGATTTCAAGCTAAACTAAAGCTTTTTAAAAACAAAAATTAAAGACACCATTTTGTCTGATCAAAGTAAATTAAATTTATTAGTTTGGATTTCAAACAACATCCTATCAAAAACAGTTTAGAGATGTACAATGATCTCTTCTTCATAAATTTGTCTTAATGAAATTTAGATCATTTAAAACAAAATACCTTTTTTATTCTTTAAAAATAAACCTTTTTTAATTAAACAAATATAACTTCTTTTCAAAACAACAGGATTTATAGTATTTTAATTGAACATAAATGAGCATAAGTTTAATGGGCTACTCAGTTCATTGAAGCTGGGTACATACTGTAGGCGATAGGGCTAATTTATAAATCTCATGAGTGGCTGAACACAATCACAGTGTTGAACACTGATTTTAATCACAGTGTTGACACCATAATATTTCCTCCATTCCTTCAACACATGAGGAGTTTCCAGTGTCTTGCACTCCCCAAGTGATAATCCTAGAATGAATATTAGAACTGGTCTGTCTCATTCACGCATAAATGGCAGCGCACCACAGAGCTGCTTAACACAAAAGTCTACCATTCCCCATCTAGCAAAATAGATGGCACCATCAGATAAACTAATTCAAACACATTCCATGGTTCATTTGACAAAACTCAACCACAACATAATCACAGTGTCCAACGAAAAGCCTAACCTAACTCCAATGTCAATCAGGGGTGATTGTGAGCCCAAGTCAAAATTCCGGAAAATTTCTTGAGTTCAAAAAGAAAAAAAAGGTTTAAATTGAAAAATTAGAAAAAAATTTAAACAAGTTTTTTTTCCTTTTTCTCAACATTTCTTAGTTTACTTAAAATATATCAAAAATTTTACACATACCTGTGACGACCTGGAGAAGTAATTAAAATTTACAAATATGTCTTTCTTTCTTGATTTAATGATTATAACAACTATTTACTGATAAAAAATGAATATTAATCATGAATATAAGCTTATAAAGTATCTCTCTGGCTCTCCCTTACAAACAAATAAAAGAAACTGTGTTTTTAAGTTCCACCTTAGAAAATTTGATTTCCGGAAACTTCTGCGATCTAGGATTTTTTGAAACGTCTGGACCTTCGATCTCCGGAAACTTCCGGATAACTGTTAGCGAAAATTCCGGAATTCCGGATTTTTTCCGGAGTACAATCAGCCCTGGTCAATACAATTAAACATTTACTGTATAATTCTTGAGGTCCACTACAAAATTACTGCAATTTACTAACTGCAATAATTTGCAGTTCTTCAGCCTTGAGGCTGAAGAACTGCAAATTATTGCAGTTAGTAAATTCTGTGGCAGAATAGGCCAAATCAAACTGTATAATTTTTTTTTTTCTCCTTCCTCCAAAAAAAAAAAAAAAAAAAAAAAAAAATTCTGCAGTTCATTTTAAGCTGGCCAAAGGCCTCATGAGAGCGCCCTCCAATTTACATGCACCAGAATCTTGCCAAACTTGTAGTTGTTTTAACCCTCATATTATAAAGTTTCACTTTGAAAAAAGAAAAAACAAAAAAAAGTTTTCAATTATACTTTTTACACAACCCTAAAATAAAGCTAAGCCAAAATTAGAGGATTATAACATAATGCCACAATCAATTTAACCCTTTACCAACATTACCGGAACTTGAACAAAATATATAATTTAATGCAGATAGAATCTAAAATGGTGGTAGCTTTTAAGCTGTTAAGGTCAATCTTCGATTTTTTAAGAGGAAAATATACTTAAACTTGAAGTAATCTTATCGGGCTGTTGAAAAACATATATTCAACAGGCAACATGTCATTTTACTTTCACTTTATCAGACCTTTACATTTTTTTTTTTTCACTTATCGGAAAAAAGCTTTCAATTACGTTGTCACGTCAACCGTATAACAATTCCCTCTCAAGATCAGTGGAGTTAAAATAAAACAGTTTTTAATAGAATTCGGTGAAGAGGGAAAAAAGTGTCAATCGGTTTGGTGACGAGATGGCATACATTCTAATTTTTAATGCTTTTTTTTTAAGCGTCTTTTCTAATGGAAATAGTTTTCCCGCGTCGCGCTGCTGGAAAACTACTGCTTAATACCAACATAAAAACCAAGATGTCTTTATTATAACACATTTCATTAAAAAAAACAAAATAATGAATGAAATAAAATGAACAAATGCAAAAATTGTCATTTTGCTTGTTCCAAAATTGGCATTAAAAATTCTTTTATACTCAATATTTTATAACCGTCATTGAACAGTAGACCCAGTTTTTGGGTTAACGATTACTAGTGTTCAACTCCGTAGCCTTGTAATTTTGAACCCAATTCCGAAAACAAGGGGACTTCTAGATCAGTGGTTGCCAATTGGCACCGCGAAGCCTTTTTTGTGGCCCGCGAACTAAAATATATAATTGTCGTTTTTTTTTTTTTTTTTAGGACAATTTTCGTAAAAAATCTATATGGGTTTAAAATACTTTTCTTTTGTTTTAAAAAACCTAATTTCTTCGTTTCTTTGAAATTTAACATACCAACGGTGCCAAAAAATTTATTTCTCGGATTTTGCAAATATTTATTCAAATACAAAAATAATCGTGTATATTGCTCTTTTTAATTCTTTTTTTTTTTTTTTTTGTGAAAATAAGCATGTGCGTATTAGAAATTTCCTCGAAGAAATTCTCCCATTTAACTTTTTGAAACCACTCATTTTGGACGAAATTATTTATACGTAATTGTAAATTTTAAAACGCATAAAAGAGGGAATGAATATTATGTTAAGTTTAAATTCCTTGAATTGTATATCGCATGAGCAGAAAAGAAAAAAAATTAATTTCAGATGATCGAGACTTTGTTGTTGCTATAATTCCTAAAAAGTCGAAAAAATTTTTATTTATCACAGAATTAAATTTAAAAGAAAAAAAAATCTTGTCACTAAGTTTCTGACAAGGAGAAAAGATTCAAAATGATACGTAACAAGCATTACTTGTAATGCTTCTTATTTTGCTTTTTAATATTAAAAAAACTTTCTAAAAGTAATATTTAATGTTCCTTGAAAAATAAGAGTCCTATATAAAATTTTGATAAAGTTGCGACCCGCCATTTGACTGGTGTTTTTAATTGCGGCCCCCGGGCCACGTGTAAGTTGGAAACCCCTGTTCTAGATAAAGTATTGGGAGAAATTTGCCTTCGTGGAGGACTTCTTGATGGAGCTAACCCGCATTTACGTTACATGGATAAGAAATTTATAATAAACTCATTTCCGAAATTTTGCCCAAAATCATGTTTTTGCTCTTAATGGATTTTATCTTATAAGTTATTTAACGCTTAAACGATGCCATTTGTATTAAAAAGAAGTTTCCTTAAAAATGATCTTTGTTGAAAGAACATTGTTTAGTCAGAGACTTTCATTGTTAAATATGTGCGAAGAAAACTTTTAACTGTTGCAGTGCAACAATATATTGTTATATTGTGTGATAGTGCATTGTTTCACAGTGAAATTCTCACTTCTAAAGTTTATGTGCTATCTGTAGGTGATAATTTTACGGGTGCTTAAACTTAATTAGAAAAATGGCAAACGTGCTGAGATTTTTGCGAAAAAGGCTGTAAGTATCAGATATTAGTAAGATTAGCTTATAGTAGCATTAATTTAACTATTTATTTTCCATAAAAATATATTTCGCCCCGAATAGAAAATCAGTGCTAGCTTAAATTTCAATTTTAAACTTAACCGTAAATAGTAATCCAATTAAATAGCTTAGTGCACTTTTATAAGAACACTTATTTCAGTCGTAATATTTACTAAAATCTATAGTTATCTATTAACTTTTACGAATAATGTCCACAAAGGTGAGTTTCACTGAGTGTATATATGCTGATTTATTTATTTACTTTTAGCGCAAAGGTGTTTAAGGAGAAGGGTGAAGGTTCGGATGAGAATTATTTCGAAATAAGAGATTGGGATGAAGTTCTGAAAGAACAAATGATGGCTGACATGCCAATTGGAGAGTCTGAGAAGACTCATGATAATGTCCTTGAGTGGGACAGAGATAGACAGTCTGAGATGACTGATGAAGATGCAACTCCTCTTGAGGAGTTTGATATGGCCACCAATGAGAAGTTTGAGTTGCGAGATTGGAATGAGGTGTTCAAAGAACAAATGGTGGCTGAAATGAGAGTTTCAAAGAAGGCTCATCAGAGTAAAACTCTTGAGAAAGAGATGGTTGCCAAAAAGAGTGCTCTTATGCATGGGGAGTTTGATGAGCTGGATAAAATAGAAACTCTGGAGCAAATGATGCTCTGGTTGATTCACTGGTGAAAAATCAAAAAAGACTTTCAAAGTACAGTTGATGAGCTGGAAACAACTGATACGATGAAAGAAATTTTGGACTTTTTGATACGCTGATTAAAAACTCAAAAATTACTTTAAAAGTTTATAGATTTTCAATGGACAGTTGAGGAACTGGTAAAAATTCTTAAAAGACTTTCAAAAGACAGCTGATGAGCTGGATACTAATAATGTGCTCAAACAACTGGTTGATATAGAGGTAAAAGGTTCGAAAAAGAAACTCATAACCATAGAACTGTTTATTCAAGTTACAGAAAACAATTGATGAAGAGTCTCGATGACTCAAAATTTTATAACTTTTGATAATTGTGTAAGAAAAGACAACCAATGATTAAAATACTGTTTATATTTTCTATTGTAATAACTGGTATATATGTTTAAATAAACAGTTCATTAAATATTATTTCTCATGTATTTCTTTTTTAATTCTAGTTATAATTTCAAAATATAAGACTTCTAAGGAATTTTTATTATCTAACGCTATAAGAGTTAAGGCCATCGGTAAAATCCTACAAAAGCTCATCTCTTGGCGACATTTCGCCAAGTTTACCAAGTCGACGATTGTTACTGGGATCAATACTTTTTGATCATTAAAAAAATAACTTCAACAGATACCTCACAAAAAAAATAATTAAAAATCAAATAATAACGCTAATAAATAAAATAACGGTTTAAAAATGAAATAATAACGATGATTCTAACAGCAAGAGATCAGAAGCATAAATGGCGAAAAAATAAACCCTTTTACCTCTTTTCTAACGAAATCCAACTTTCGCGTAGGTATACATAACAAATAACCAATCTGGTTTAAGAATTTTGGTGGTGTGATCTGACGTTCAAAATGATCTCCACGAAATATCTTCAAAAACTTGCTTGGCGAGATTTGAAAAAAACGCCACAGGTTGGGCTATTCTAGGATCCACCCATGGCCTTCTTTAATAAAAGGGGGAAAAAATCAGATCTCATTGATCTATGCGCAATCGATTATGTCAATCGTTATCTATCAAAAGAAAACACATGATTGAATCGAGTTAGCACGTCTTATATACTAGAGAATTGATGTCTTATAATCGTAGTGGTAGTTTCGCCGCAAACTAACCGAGGAACTAAGTGAAACAATTCTTCCTCAAGTACGTGTGTTTGAAATAAAGAAAATATCTCAGGGAAATAAAAATTATGAATTTGAGAAAGAGAAAATATCATTGTGTAGAATTACAGAGGAGATAGTTTTTTATTTTATTTTATAACCGTCGTTGAACAGCCGGTCCAATTTTCTAGGTTTACGACTACTAATGTTCAACTCCGTAGCCTTGTAATTTTGAACCCAATCCAGAAAACAAAGGAACTCCTGGATCAAGTATTGGGAGAAATTCGCATTTGCGTTACATGAAGAGGAAAACCACGAAAATCTGCCATAGTTAAGCTAACGGCAAGGGGACTCTAATCCATGATCCGTCTACCACTGAGGATATTATACGCTTGCGCTGTGGTAGATGCATGCCGGATGCAGAATTCGTATCGACCAACCATCGCTGGGATTCGAACCCGATTCAACTCATTCGAATTCGAACACTCTATACCCTGAGCCATCGGGGCTCTATGATCAATATTGTAAACTATCCGAAGGCAAACATGCTCAATAAAGATCTTTACCTCTTTTTTTTTCTTTTTTTGCTCTAATGAACGCATTATTTTTCCCTTTGTTTACGCGCAGTACTTTATCAAATACCGTTTGTGCTCCCTTTTTTTTCGAATTAATCATTTATTTTAGTATTTTCGGTCGATTAGAATCAAAAGTAAAAAAGCGAACAATAATGCTTTAGTAAACATATTCAAGTGAACAGAAATATCAATTTATAAATCAATAGATGAAACTAAAATCCTTACCTTACTAATATTTCGGTTATTTGCACCTGAAACAAAATAAAGAAAAAAAATCAAATTACAATCTAGCCATACAATTAAATAAATATTTAAAATTAAAAAATATATATACATATTAAATAAAATTAAAAAAAATAAACATACATAATATTAAAAAATGACAAAATACAAAACACTGAGCACCATTTACTAATAAGTTGTAATGATGAATGTTTAATATGCAGACATAATGTTTTGATTTATACTGTAAGTCAAAACAATATTTTTACTTTCTTATTATTGTTATTTGTGTCGCGTGATTTAGTTAAGCGAAAACCATTAATAATAGGAAAACTTGGTTGTAAAAAACTTCAACCGCTACAAAAAATATTTAGATTGAATATAACAAATCGACATTTTCTAGCGCTCAGAAATAGTCGCTCATTTTCAAGACTTGAATGAGAAGATAACTTTGATGCACGTCTGGCAAGTGCTGAAAATAGGCGCCTATTTTTGAGCTCTTGGAACATGTCAACTATTATATCAAATCTGTATATTTTTGAAGCGAATGAAGTTTTTTAATCGAATAATATCTTACCACTTTAGTTTCTTGGGTATTATTAGTAATTAATATTAATAATTAAATTGTTTAATTTAGGTTTTTTGCTGCAAAGGAACAAAGGAAAAAAATAATTTTAGTAAAACTTCGCAATCACGTATGCCTGAAAATTAATATTAATATCAAAATTAACATGAGTGTTTTTGTCTTGTATTTCGAAAAACAACAAGGCCATATATTCATTAAAAAAAGGAGAGAAAAAAAACAAGATTGTTTTATTTAGAGAACAAGATATAATTTATGAAAACTATAGAGATTTTTAACTTTTTGGCCAACCGATTTTCATCCCGCCGTTGAAATGTAAGCTTGAAACTAAATAAATGAAAGAAACTGAGCATTCTTTTCGTCGTCTGAAACAAATTCTTACATTTTAAACCGGTTTTTATTTACTTGTTTATTTTCACGAGTTATACATGGCGCAATCCCAATTTAACAAGGCATTTTTAAAATAAAACCAGTGATAATATAAAAATTCAAATTTCATTTAAGAATATTCTGCCTCAGATCAACAATCCATTCCACCGTGGTTACAAAAGTAAAACACGTTAGCAAACGATTTGAAAAAAAATGCGCAAACGATTCAACGGGTCGAATTAACAAGCAACAGCAAGCAGGTGACAAAGTCCTCTAACACATTTCAATTACGATTAATGATAAATAAAAGAAGTGAAAAGAATATGATAAAAGAAATTAAAGTATAAAAGAGCAGACAAGTGACAAAGGCTAAATGAGCGAGCGAAGCGATCTGAAAAGAACTGTCAGTGTTTTGTCTAAGTATTGACTATTTTGTCTGTACTGTCAGTGTTTCGGTAAGAACTCCCCCCGCCACAAAGTCTCGGGCCGTCTGCTGCTATGGAAACAAGAATAGCGCATTTCAGGGGGTAGCTTCTTTTCCCTTTAACACAATAGACCGAAGAAAAAGCTTCCCTTTCTCTCGTCGCCGAGAGCCAAATCCTGTCCTAAACAATGATCCCACACCCCTACTTAAAATAGTTATACATTGGTACCATAGTCACCGCCACGGGTCCAAACGAATGGCTGGGGGAGTTCTAACTTTAGACAAACTATAGTGGAGACGTCGGAGACTCTCTTGTAAAAAAGAAAACATATAAAAATAGTTAACATTTTTGGCACCGTGAGCCCACTTAAAATGATTTGTTTTACATTTTGAATTTATATAATCTTTTTTTATCGTCATTCGTTCGAATTTGTTAGAAATGATATATTTTTCCACTTTCAATTTTAAGCCATTTTATTACTAAGTAACGGTCCCAACTAGATGGTTGGAATATAACCAACAATAAGTGCTCAAACAATCGACGCACTTCCAATGTCACTAAATCTTATTCAAACGCATGTCGTTATACAAAATGAGAAAATATATGTGATTGTTACCGTCACTTGAGTAGAGAATGTCAGTCTATGATAATGATTTTTCTTTTTTGACATTACATCCTGCTGAAGAATGTTTCGTAACAAGTGTCCGTTCGAAGAATGACTGGCACTGTTGAAAAACGACACATTTAGCGTGCCTGCCGAAAATATTTTGTCTGTATGTCATAAGCAATACCGTTGCGGCGCCTGTTTCACAAACACGCACGGAACACATTTACAGGTATTCCGCTGGCACTGCACTATTCGAGGAAAAGTACACTTTTTCTCGGACGGGCAACGAATATTTATTTTTCATTTGAAAGATGAACCTTAAGAATAACCTCTATTTAACGAAGTCCCGATAATAAGTTCGTTATATGGAAAATTCGTAAAATAGAAAGTAACCTTTTGAAATACGTGAATTTTATCTGAGTCTTTTTGAAATGCAAACAAAAAGAGATTTTACTGCTTTCTCTAAAAGTTAACTGGCTTCGAAAATCAATTCCCCCATAAAATGCGTTGATAAGTTTGAAAAGTTCTGAAGTATTTCATGAAATAGGGAAAGTGGATCTAAAAGGAAAGTTCGTTAAATAGAAAATTCAATTCGCTATTTGGAAGTTCGCTATTTTACGAAGAAATTTCCAAAATGTCCTTGGTTCCTTGAAAATAATCACAAAATAGAGAAATTCGCAAAATGGAAGTTCGTTAAATAGAAGTTCGACTGTATTTCTCATTTTAAAAACAAACCATTCACAATTTTTTTGTTCCATTGTAAAGTAAACTCTTCGCAAAATCTCTTTTTAAAATTAAACCCCTCACAATATTTTCAAAAATGGTCACAATTATTTTAAAAATGGTCCCTTCACAAACTTTTTCGATGAAGACATTTTATTTATAATTATTAACTTGTTCGAAGACACAGTTTTTACGTTTTTGTAACAAAATCAGGTCCTTATTTTCACTTATCCTTAAAACAGACAGAAAAAAAAACGATATTACTCTAATTATAGACTCAGGAAATTATGAGTAGATATTTCACAAATTTGCAAAAAAAAAAAAAAAAAAAAAAAAAGAATACTTTAGGCTGACCAGTGGTTTTTGCGATTTTTCACAAAATTACAACCTGATTTTTACAAATTCGCAAATCTATCAATAGTAGTATTTTCATAATTTAGCTGCAACAAAAAGACCTCAGCATTGAAGACCCTAGTTAAGAGTGGCCGCGAGCTTGTCGTCGGATGTCAATCATTAAGGCTTGTCCAAAAATATTGAAATAGATTAACTAAGATAATATTATTGCTAAATAACATTATTCCTCACATAAATTGGCAACCATGCAGCGTGCACTGATGTTGAAATAATATTTTGCGTAAAAAGCATTATTTCTCACAGAAAACAGCATAAGTCACTATTTGGCATTATGAGTAGATTTAATAGTGTGTCAATGTTTTATTCATAACACAGTTGCAACTTATCACTAATGGAACAGCTGTGAGTGAGAAATAAGAATGACAAGAATTGTTTAACTCACAAACGATTTAAGGCGATGTAGTTTAAATTTCTCCTTTATTAATTTATTCGTTTTAATATTAATTCATTCGTAGAAGGTGGAATAAACATATAAAAAAATATAGATAAACACTTCTTAAGACAAACTTAAGTCTTTAAATTGAAAAACATGTATTCTTAATCATGCATTATAATTGTCAGGTATATATGAATGTATTCATTTTAAACTGTATAGTTTAAAATAAAGGCACAACAAGTTGTATAGTTTAAATTTCTTGTTTATTTATTTATTTTACATCCATTCATTCGCGAAAGGGGAAATAAGCATACACAAAATACAGAAAAAGGCATCACAAAACAAACTTATAACTTTAAATTGTATAGTTTAAATTTCTATCATTCTCATTATAACGTTGTTTCTCATAGCATTATTATGATTAGGTTTTAAATTCATGCATTTATTCTAAACTGTATGGTTTAAAATAAATGCAAAACAAACTGAGCAGCTTAAATTTATTCTTTATTTATTTCGATATTAATTCGTTCATCGGGGGGGGGGGGGGCACAAACATACACAAAATATAGAATAAAAAATTTCGCAAAACAAACTTACTGAAAGAAAATATTTTTTTATTAACTTTTTTAAAACATGATAGTCGTATTCCAAAGCTATAAAAATATCATTACAAATTTCGCATTCTTTTACAATAATAAATTTTAAAAAAATCTAGCGAAGCATGCAGCGAAAATAGAAGAAAATCGACTTTTAATGATTTAGTCACCCTGCGCCATGAAACTAAAATAAATCAAACAATAAAACACGAATAACACGCGGTATAAGAAGAGAGTGACAGCATCTCAATGCCCAATGAGAATTTATTTCAGTCGACTGGTGACGTAACATTCTTGAGATTCGATTATTCATGCATGCTCCGAGGAAAAAGCCGGTAGAAAATCGTCTGACAAAACTTCCTGTTAGCAAGTCCGCCTAGAAGGTGAGCCGGTTTCGCAAGTTACATAGATATTTTATTCTCAGTTTTATTTGTTTATTGATCATTCCTTTTTCTCAACCACACACGCCGGTCTATGTCTGTATTTACGAACGTAAGAGTTATCAAACGAAACATTAAAATAGTTATTTATATGTCAGACGACTTTTTTGCCTCTCGAAACTAAAGAACGATTTAAATGCAACGCCTATATATGCGACAATATAAATTTTTTTGAAAAAGCATACGATTTTCGTCGTATATATGCAAACATGTTTTTTTTTATTACTATTATTATTGTAAATAATGACTGACTTGTCTGGATCGATTTAAACTGTTCATAATTTCTGGCCTTGGATGTTTTTATTTTCTTTATTGAAAAAAAATAACATGCATTGCAACTAACTTAAAAGAATGCGATAAGATTATTGTGAATATTCAATGAAACATAATTTTAAAATTTTAACCCATCAATGTTAAAGCCATAATTTTTCAATAATATTTTGTATATTAATATTACATATAATGAAATCAACTGGTAATACATAGTGAAAAAAACCTATCTGAAAAATGTTTTTCTATACTAATAAACAATAAAAGTCTAATAAAAGGATCTGTGAAGATAATAAAAAAACAGTATTATCTCAATTGTGTTTACTGATTGCAACACTTAAAATAAATTATATAAAAAAATTTTAAAAAAACATTTTAACAAAATTAGTATTAAGAAAGACTTAATGTTTATCAAAATTAGCATTGTGATAGATATTATGAAAGACTGCTTTGAAAATAAAGAATAACCTATATGCATATTTGTTATAATGACTGACCAATCTAGATCAAGTTCAACAGTTCCTTACCTCGCATTTTTTTTATTTATTATTTTTATTGAAAAGACAGCATGTATGCAAACTAATTTTTTAAAAAATTCAAACATTAATTCGAATATTCCATGAAACTTAATTTGAAAATACAGTCGGAGTTCAATTTAACAAACTTCCATTTTGCGAATTTCTCTATTTTGCGATTTTTTTCGAGGAACCAGAAACTTTTTGGAAATTTCTTCGAAAAATAAATTCCAAATTGCGAATTGAATTTTGTATTTAACGAACTTTTCTTTGAGATCCACTTTCATTATTTCCTAAAATATTTCAAAACATTTTAAACTTGTTAACCTATTTTGTGGTAGAAATTACCTTGAATTGTTTTTCGTAGCCACTTAAATTTTAAAGAAAGCAGTAAAATCCCTTTCCCTCTTTGTTAGATAAATAATATATTTACGTCGATATGCTAATAATTGTGACCTTAGCAACTTCAAACTGCACAAAAAAGTTAACTTGAAAGTTTAAGTATGCTGTTTTTTCTCAAATGTTGAAACAAAGACCAACTTAAATTTCACGAATGGAATAAAATGAAATTAACTTAATTACAAATTTTAGTCGATTTTCTAATTAATAGCCAAAAGTAGGTTATTGTCTCGTAAGGTTAAATATAACTCTGCATTTATTGAATTGCACGACACGCAGGGACCATTCAAATAATACGATCTGGCAGATTATCAGAGGGGTCACAAATACACAAACACGGGAAAAGAATCTT
Source organism: Parasteatoda tepidariorum (assembly GCF_982258835.1). Classification (NCBI taxonomy): domain Eukaryota; kingdom Metazoa; phylum Arthropoda; class Arachnida; order Araneae; family Theridiidae; genus Parasteatoda; species Parasteatoda tepidariorum. Next base: position 102,274,394 of record NC_141758.1, read on the forward strand.
GATTTTATCGAATTTTCCTGATTTAATTTTATAATTCAATTTTCTTATTATTAATTTTTCAATTATGCCTTATTTTTATTTCATAAAATATATAACAAATACACAAATTGTTCTTTTAAAAAAATATTACACAAGACCAATAATTTTGAAAAAAAGATTGGATTTTCGGTACCACAAACTCAAATTAATGAATTCATTTTTTAGGGATATTCTAATTGAATTCTCATCTGCCACTTCACTGATTTTTCCTGATTAATAAAATTACCTGCTGACTTTTCTCTGTTCTTCTTGTTCTCTTGCTTCTGTCGATGAATAGAAAATTATTTTTTTTTATTAACTAACGACTTTATAATGTGATTAATTAGCAAGGTAAATTTCAGCAAGATCTTAATTAGCAAGATAAATTTCAGTGGACCAAAGTTCCGCCAAGATTTTAGAAAAAAGTTCCTCTAGATTTGAGAAAAAAGTTCCTCCAGGTTTGAGGAAAAAGTTCCTCCAGGTTTGAGGAAAAAGTTCCTCCAGGTTTGAGGAAAAAGTTCCTCCAGACTTACGAAAAAAGTTCCACCACATTTAAGAAAAATACTCCTCCAGATTTAAGAAAAATGCTCCTCCAGATTTAAGAAAAATGCTCCTCCAGATTTAAGAAAAAGGTTCCTCCAGGTTTGAGGAAAAAGTTCCTCCAGATTTGAGGAAAAAGTTCCTCCAGGTTTGAGGAAAAAGTTCCTCCAGGTTTGAGAAAAAAGTTCCTCCAGGTTTGAGGAAAAAGTTCCTCCAGGTTTGAGGAAAAAGTTCCTCCAGACTTACGAAAAAAGTTCCACCACATTTAAGAAAAATACTCCTCCAGATTTAAGAAAAATGCTCCTCCAGATTTAAGAAAAAGGTTCCTCCAGGTTTGAGGAAAAAGTTCCTCCAGATTTGAGGAAAAAGTTCCTCCAGGTTTGAGGAAAAAGTTCCTCCAGGTTTGAGAAAAAAGTTCCTCCAGGTTTGAGGAAAAAGTTCCTCCAGGTTTGAGGAAAAAGTTCCTCCAGACTTACGAAAAAAGTTCCACCACATTTAAGAAAAATACTCCTCCAGATTTAAGAAAAATGCTCCTCCAGGTTTGAGGAAAAAGTTCCTCCAGATTTGAGAAAAAAGTTCCTCCAGGTTTGAGGAAAAAGTTCCTCCAGGTTTGAGGAAAAAGTTCCTCCAGACTTCAGGAGAAAAAAAAAATTCATTTTCAAGCAATAGATTTTCAGTTAGAATTTGAATATTATTTCGATTCTTAAAAATATATTAATCCAAAAAAATATATTAATATCTTGAAACCTTAAAAATATATTAATATCTTGAAAAACACTTTTTTACCCATCGCTCTAGATGGGATAATATGTATAGGATAAAGGAAGAAGAAATAACAACAAAATTTGTGAGTTAAAGATTTCTTTCTTTTTCTTTACCCGTTTAATCCAACAACTTTCAAATTTTTAAATACAGAGAATTGAACTTATTAAAACAAGTAAAGTTTTTTTTATTTTTTTTATTTATTAATTTATTTAGTTATTTATTTTAACGAATGAAGAACATCAAGAAGAAAAAACATTATACTGGAGTTTTTAAAATGTATTTCAAATTACATACTTGCAACTTAGAATTTGAAACGAAATAATTTAGGTAAACGAAATGGTTGATTAGAACTATCACTTGCGTGGGAAAAAGTAACAAGTTCAAGCAATAAACTAGACCAGGGGTGGCGAACCTTTATACACCAACGTGCCATTTTTTCTAAAAAAAATTTTAATGAAACCACAGACGTGCCGTCAAATAATTTTCACTTCATGATTATTGGGAAAATAATAATACTAAATACTATCAACTCAAAACTCTTCATTTACATTGAAAAGAAAATACATTTTGCAATGTCTCAGTTATACGCGTAATTCAACTTAAAGTAGCATCAGTGGGACTTCTGTTTTTGCTGATTAAATTACAAATAACTTATATTAGGTTGTAAGATATTAGTTTAAGCAGGACTGTTGATTTTTTTGCTAGTTATTTATTGTTAGCTTGTTTTTTATGGTTATTAATTGTTCTTTTACCATTAATTGTTAAATTTTTTATTAATAATTGTTTATTATTTTGTTTGTTTTTTGTGAATTTTAATTTAATTGTTACATATGCTTCATAGTGTGTGACATTTGTGTAATAACAATTCATAGTGCAATAACAATTGTGATCGGTGGCGTGGCCAAAATATTGTGTCGCGTGCCATAAATGGCACTCGTGCCATTGGTTCGCCATCCCTGAACTAGACTATCTCGAGGAAAAACTATCAAAACATGAAAACTTTTTTTTAATTTACTCGCAATCACAAGCTGAAGAAAAAAAGCTGAAGCAGAAGAGAAAAAAAAAAATGGTTGTCCAAAATTAGCATATGCGCTACAATAAGCATTAAGTTTAAAGAGCTGTAAGCTAGACTGTCACGAGGGAGGGAGGAATAATTAATCACAAATAAATAATATTAATTTTAAAAAAAAAGAGAGATAGCGTTACACTCAAAATTTTCAATCTAGTTTAGCACATACTTCATCAACTATGACAGATCAACTCGTGTGCGTTTACGAAAAAAATACTGTCACGATGCTGACGGATGTCGTGAAAATGTGCGCAGGACATCCTGCCTATTTAGTTTCTTTTTTAAAAAAAAATTTTCAGGAAAAACGAAAAGCAAAACAAGGGAGTAACTGATATTCCCTCCCCTCGCTTCCGTAGCATCAAAACGTGTCGGAGGAATCTATGCCTTACAAATGTTTTTAAAGTTAAAATCCATGCGGGCTCACATTCTACGCTGTTATGGGAAAATTTCATCTCAGACAGGTTATTTTTCTTAGTTATCATGGGGATTTAACTGTTATAGAAATAGAAAATCGATTACTACCATAGTATATATTACGAAATTACATTTTTTTTTTACATGGTGTGAATAATTATTTTTTTTAAAAATGGCGCGAACAAATGACGAATATTTTACAGATTATTAAACTTTTTTTAAAAAATCGCTGATTCGGCGAGATTTCTCCAACTAGATAAAATAATTAAAATCACTTAGTAATTCAGTTTTGCTTATGGGCCCAAATAATGCAGTCTTGGAATAACTTTTTAAATAGTAAGACATTGAAACAAATTAGAAATTAGGGCAATCATTTTCCATTATCACGGAAATGTGGTTTTTATTCCTTTTGACATTTTACGCCACTTTCATAGAGAGCGCTAGCAAAAGAGGGACAAAATTAAACATAACAGTAATGAATTACTGTTACAAACTCCCGACAATTATGAAAACAGCACAGTATTGGCTAAAAAGCATCATTCCAGATGGAAACATGCATTTGACATTTTAAGCCATTTTCATCAATAACTGTTATAAACTCCCGAGCCCGACAGTATCGAAGTATTATTGGCTATAATGCGTCATTCCAAATGGAAACATACATTTGACATTTTAAGCCATTTTCATCGATTTTCTTCAATAACTGTTACAAACTCCGGCCAGTATGGAAGTATTGGCTAAAAAGCGTCATTCCAAATGGAAACATATACCTTTGACATTTTGAGCCATTTTCATCGATTTTCTTCAATAACTGTTACAAACTCCCGCCAGTATCGAAGTATATTGGCTAAAAAGCGTCATTCCAAATGGAAACATACATTTGACATTTTGCGCCATTTTCAGAGAGAGCATTGACTAAAGGGGGACAAAATTAAACATAACAGTAATGAATAAATGTTACAAACTCCCGACAGTATTGAAAACAACACAGCACTGGATAAAAAGCGTCATTCTAAATGAAAACAGGCGCTTGACATTTTGCGCCATTTTCATAAAGAACGCATGCTAAAGCGGGACGAAATTTAACTTAACAGCCAAGAATAACTATTATGAACTCCCGACAGTTATGGAATACAGAACTTTTGATCTAGTATCTTTGAAAATTGTTCACCCTTCAATTCAATTTAGTTTGAAAAGCTCGCATTTTGATGTTTCTCCATAACCACTTTTACGACTGAAACATGTCAGAAAAACAATGGAATTATTTTTTAAAAAAGGCAATATTTCTATTTTGATTTACAAATAGCGCAGATATTTATTACATTAATCAAACGATGGATGTTTTTAGATTTGTCGCGAAAAGATGAGAAGGGAAGATTTGTAATGTCAAAAAAGAGAATGCACATCCACAAATTTATGGAGGGGAATAAAATCTTTTTATACGTGATCTAGCATTTATTGTGGGATGGAAAAATAACCGAAATAAAAACACGTTTGCAGGGAGAGTCAGGCACGTACTTAGAACTGTTTTGCTCGCATTGATATTTTTAAAACACGTGCTGTGATAGATAGAAATCTTATAGGTGAGGTTCTGCAAGGAGGTCATACACTCAACAAAGGAAATTATGTTTGATTAATCGCTGGAAATGGAAGAATTTAAAAAACAATCACTGTAAAATTATCATTTTTGTACTTATTTATTTTATAAAATTTTTTTGTATTTGTTGAAGTTTCATTTATTTATTTTTATTATTATTACCCATTGGCGCAATGGGTGTTGTTTTGGGTTTGATGGCGATGCACCTTGTTTATACGTCATCACACTTTTCATCTGTGTTCAACATAGTTATATCACCTCTATGGTGTTCAAGAATAATCAGTGCATGCATCGTCATTGCATGCGTTGCTATGGCGACCGCTGCTGTTTGATAATTTTTTTAGAATTCTTTTTTTCACTTTTAATTTTGTTATGCATTATTAAGTGGGTGAGTTTATTTATGAGATATGGGACCAAAGAGATCCCATAAATACTTCTTGAGTTGTGAATAAAAGAGAATTTCATCATTTGAACGATATTTTTTGTCTTTATTGTTTTAATTAAGAATCAGAAATTCTATCCTACAGTTCAAACTGGATCGTTTTCAATACCAATTCGGGTGAAAATCACAAATAAAGAGGGTATAGAAAGAAAAATTAGACAACCATTTTGCCAATGGAAACCTGTGATCGCCTCAGTAGTTTTTTTTTTTTTTAAAAAAAAAACATAATTCGATGATATTATTCTTTTCAACGAATTATTTTAGAAAATTACGTGAAAGGAATAGATTGTAAAAAGTCATTTAAAACATGCAACATCTTTTTTTTTCTTTCTTTTTTTTTAGAAAAAAAAAAAACATTAAGCGGTACACCTGTTATACCGGCCGTAAACAAAAGGTTACGGAACAATTACTGTGGAATAATTTATTTATTTTTAATCTGTGTTCTGCTTTTCTACTTTCAACTGATTTACCAAAATTGAATCAATTAAACAATATTAAAAATAAAAGCAAAACAAAATTCAAATAAAAATCGAACTCGCTTATAATGAGAGGGTAGGGACCGTGCTAAAAGATACAACGATAAATCAACCCCCAAATCAAATGAAAAATAAACAATACAGTAATAAACTGTAATTCGCGATAAATGAAATAAAACCCTATTCACGCACTTGTATACCTTTTATTAATCTGTCAATATTTGAATGTGTACTCCAATTTTTTTCAATAAATAAAATACCTGTTTAGTCATTTCAATGGGTATTTTATCAATGCAAACAATTGCGTCAACTCAACAAAACAAGAAATATTCCATCCTATTAATCTCGCCCGACTGTTCATTTCGAGAAAAGAACGCCAAAACTAAAATATTTAAATACATTTCAACCTCAAAATAATAATAAAAAAGAATAACGTATTTTGGTCTTTATACAATGTTCTTTTTCATTTTCAGAGGTTAAGCAAAACTATATACGATTCTGTACACTAATATTAAAAATAAATTATGCATTCATTACCTGACACAAAGATAAAAAAAAATCTTTTTTTCTTGTTTTGATGGAATGCGGAACTTTTAATGCACGGCTGAATTATGCAAGCATCAAGAAAAAATTATGCAGAAAAAAGATGTATTTTGTAAATAAAAGATGCAATTGTAAAAAAAGATGTATTTTGTAGATAAAAGATGCAATTGTAAAAAAAGATTTAATTATGTAGAATTCAAGAAGAAAAAGAAAAAAAGACAAACCATTTCTGCTAAGAGAAAAAAAAATTTATTATTGTATATTTGAGTCTGAAACGCGGTACTGCATTGCCGATTCAGAGGCTTACAATGCAAGGATATCAGGGGTCTGTCCAGACATTATGTGAAAGGTCCGTTTTTCGTGAAATTGTGGAAAAATTACTCCATTCTATCAACCAGGGTCCGCTTTTTTGAATTTGTGCAAATAGGGTCCGGTTATTGCAAAAAACTTTTTCAAGGAGTTTTTAAATTGTAAATAGATACAAGATTGTGCTTAAATTATAATAAAAAAATTAAATTTTCAAAAATAAACAACAATTTCTGCTTCTAAATTAGAGATGCAACATACAAATATCTGGTATTTAGCCTATACTGCTGAACGCAGAATATTCATTTCGCACGAATAATGGAAGAAGCGTCTGCCGAAGACAAAACTTAATTCGTTTACATCCATCTTCCTTGGTCCGTCTTTACGATAACAATTGTGAAAGGTCTCGTTTTTGCGGTAATATAACGTGTGAAAGGTTCCGTTTTACAATAACAGAATTTGTGAAAGGTTCGACTTTGCGATAATATAACTTGTGAAGGATGTGTTCTTTACCATAATATGACTTGAGACAGGTCCGTCTTTACGATAACAATTGTGAAAGGTCTCGTTTTTGCGGTAATATAACGAGTGAAAGGTTCCGTTTTACAATAACATAATTTGTGAGAGATTTAATTTTACGATAATATAACTTGTGAAGGGTCTGTTTTTACGATAATATCACTTGAGAAAAGTCCCTTTCTACGATAACATAATTTGTGAAAGATCTGTTTTTACGATAACATAACTTAAGAAAAGTTTTTTTTACGATAACTAATGAAAATTCTGTTTTTATGAAGGGTACGTTTTTAAGGCAAAATAAATTGTGAAGTGTTCATTTTAAGAACAAATAATTTGCAAATGAACTGTTAACGGATAAAAATTTCAACTAAATAGATTCTGCAAATGCATGTTATAAATGGTAATTAGGCATAAACAAGAAATTCATGAATAAGAGTTTGTAATCTTTGTTACAGATAACCAGCTAACAAAATAACAGTGAAAACGATTTTCTTAGAAGAAAACCACCTCTCAGCCCCTTTAATCATACTTTTTAGCAACGAGGAATTCTTTCTTCTAAATATGAGGTTAATGAAATAAATGGCAACAAGGTAATTCGACCTTCTCAAAGTAGTGCTAATGTCAACCGATGTTAATGATCCCTCGGGTAATATGAGCTTGCACGTGACCTCGAACTTCACTGTTTACCAGATACTCATTTTTCACTCGTAAGTTTTATTACTTTTTTTCTGATATTCCAAAGATAGCAGTTGGTCCTTCGATCGCGACTAATAGCGTTATTAGGGGAAATACGTGTAAAAATGATTTTTTTTCTTCTACAAAAAAGCGCCTATTATCCGGACAAGCCGATCCGGTTAATGGAAAATCCGAATTTATGAATAACCATATAAAACGGCTATGGCAAAGCTTTTTAGGCAACTTTGCTTCACAGTTTTTCTTGGTTGAAGATGGACAAATTTAGTGGCAATTACGAGTACGGCATATGACGGGAATTCCGTAATGGCGACACATTTCCAATCTTCAAAAAGCTAATACTAAAAGTACAAAAATTTTAAGTTTATATCGAACTAAAGAAACTTCCGACAATTTTTTTAATGGAAAATACATTTTTCTGCCGTCTAAATTGCAATATTTTAATACCCTCGTTGAAGACCCGACCCAGTTTTCGGGTTTGCGACTTCGAATGTTCAACTCCGTAGCCTTGTAATTTTAAACCCAATCCAGAAGACAAGGGAACTCTTGGATAAGTACCCCCAGAGGTATTAATTTGTCATGGGAACATGGAGGACTTTGCGACTCGACAGATTTAACGAGCATCAGTCACCATTTACTACACGAGGAGTTTTCGGTCGGCGGGGATCGAACTCACGAACTCTTGGACATGGGCCCAGCGCCCTACCGACCAGGCTATCCCGGTAGATTTTAAAGAGAAAGAAAGAAAAAAAGCTAGAAAAATTGAGTAAAAGACATATTGTTTTTCTATGAAAAGAACTCCCCTCGCACACAAAGTCGAAGGCCGTCTGCTGCCATAGAAACAAGAAATAGTGAATTTCAAAGAGGGAGCTTCTTCATCCCCTGAATCCTTTATTTTCTAGCCGATTAAAACTAAAACCTGCCTTAAATTATGACCCGAAATAGTTAAACCTCGTAACTATAGTACCTGTCACTACTCCAGACGAAGGGCTAGGGGAGTTCTTTACAGAGACAAACTATATGGTTCTTGATCAATCCTGTTAATTAGAAAATTCGATTAAACGGAGTAAGAATAACATTATAATTATTGTAATCTGTAATTAAATTGCATCGTAACTTCTTACGTTAATCTTTTACAAATTGACATATCTAAAAATATAAATCCTACGTAATACATTGAGAGTCAAAAAATCGAAACAGATACCGCAAATTAAACAGAAAAAAGCGCGCTGACAAATCAGCACTTATCCGTGAGTCTTGCATTTCACTTTTTTTTTTTCAAATTGGTGGAACTAATTTAAAATGAATGAAAGAACACCTGGATTTCAAAAATAATTATCTGTATATCCAAGAAATATATTCTTATAGATTTGAAACAGTAAGGAGTTTTACAAACTTAGGATCAATTATTACCATTGATAACAGAATTACTCCTGAAATAAAAAACCGACTCTATCTATGGGCTGAGAAGATTTATTAAATATAGGTTTCTTTCTAGAAAAACAAAGTTCTTAATCTACAAAACTATTGTCCGGCCAGTCTTGACATACATACGCTTCTGAAGGTTGGACAATGCCAAAACAGGAGGAAAATTGTATCACAACATTTGAGAGAAAGATTTTGCGGAGTACATACTTGGTGGTGCAAATGAAAACAATTTGAGAAGGAGATTTAACTTTGAACTGTACAAGATTTATAAACAACCTGATATTATTATTAAATACTACATGAAAATAAATAGAATGAATTGGATGGCCCACGTGATTCAAATGAGTGATGACAATACAATAAAAAAGATACTGCTTTTTAGACCAACTGGAACAAGAAAGCGGAGAAGGCCGCGGTTGAGATGGGTTGACTCAGGAGTCTGATTTTCTCGCAATTACTGAAAAGAATTGGAGATCAAAGGTAAATCGGAAGTCATCATGGAGAAATCTTCAGAGGAAGGCATTGACTCACATTGGGCTGTCTGGCCAACTGTGATGATGATGATATCCAAGAAAACTTAAAAGAATAAATATGTGACACAATACGCAGAAATACATGAGAAATAATTTTATTGGTGAACGAGACACATAACATTACGCTGCAAATATTTTTTTTATCTTATTTTTCGATATACGTCTTTTTGGGGTAAGTTTTATAAATTTAAAATTAAGTGTCAAAATTTAAGGCTGGCAACACATCGCCTATACCTCTTTTCTCGGTTGCTCTTAACACCATAACTTCAGCAGGAGCTTGTATAATAAAAATTTCGAGAGAAATACAGTCGAACTCGTTTATAACGAGCACAAAGGGACCGTAACATGTACTCGTTAAATCCGAGTGCTCGTAATAAACGGGTCCTTAACGCAGGCGTGCAACCAGAAGAGGGAATTGGGTTGGGAGGTCAAATTATTGAGTTTACATAAAATTTAATTAATACTTACTTTAATTAATTTAATTAAATACTTTTCTTAATTTAATGACAACTATCTCCCCCCAACCAGCAAAAAATTTCTAGTTGCGCTACAGTCTTAAAGGAAAGAAGCAATAAACGGAAGAAAAAAAATAAAGGAAAAGATTCTTACCAAAACGTTCATTTTTTTCATTAATCTACATATTTAAAATAGTAGTTTGTTAGCTTACTTTGAAGTTTCAGTTTGCGTTTTTTTTTTTTTTTTTTTTTTTTGATTTCGCGCATTTCTTATCATTTTGAAAAAAAGATTGCAAGACAGAAAAATATTGCTCGCTAAAACCGAGTCTTGCTCGTTAAAAGCGACTTCTGTTCCATAGACTTAACATTGATCCAACCAAATATTCTCGTTTCCCTCGGTAAATCCGAGTTCTCGTTAAATCCGAGCTCGTTATAAACGAGTTCGACTGTACATTTTCCTAGAACATTGAATAAATTGTAATTATTATTTAAACAAAAAGTGAGAAAAAAAATTTGCGGAAAAAATTCACTGAGAAGTGTAATAAATTTCAACAAATTAGAATTTTAGGAAGAAGAAAAACCTCAGGTACTGCATTTGAGCGTTGAAATTTCTTTATTCCATTTCTCAATGCACTCTCCCAGTACAGTGCGCCAACAAAAGGACCAAACTGAATAACTTTTGATCTAATGATCGGATCTTCACGTTCTAGGACTCCATCTAAATGGTTCGAAAGGGAGACGTAAAATATACTAATTAATTTGTGCAGACGATATTTTAAGTTACGAAATCAGACACAAAAACGTACTTTCTCTGAATAAATATACCTTTTTTCAACGGATTCAGTTCTCCGAACCCAAAATATAGGGAGTAACCGTAATCTGGGACATACTGTCTCCCATTCTTTGGTTAGGAGAGCAATACAAAGTTTGGACCCCCTAATGATAATTTTATTATTTGCGTACTTCGCCATATCTTGAAAACTACTTTTCAAGCCGAATTTAAAAATCTTTACACAAAATTATAAAATTCGTTTATCCAAACATAATTCCATGAAAAATATAAATTTTTATCAAATATTTACTACTTTTTATTATTTTATTTAATAACAGTCGTAAAACTTCTAAAGTGTAAAGTATATAAATTTTTACACAATTTTGAAGTAATTTTACACGGCAAAATATAAAATTTGAGCGAAATCGGCTGTATAGTTTCTGATAAATCGAATTTTAAACATGGGACTTTTATTTCTCGTCTGCACCCAATTAACTAGCACATTTGAGGTTACCCCCTCCCTAGAACGTGAAGATCCGATCAATAGATAAGACGTAATTTAGGAGGGGAGGGGGCACACTGAACATTTTTCTATTTTTTGAAGAAGTTTGAGTTGATAAGTGTTTCAGTTTCTGTGCGACGAAACAAAATGTAAAGCTTAGTGAAACACCCAAAATTGAGCTCCATTTTTTTTCTTCTTTTAACGCGATAAAATTAAATTGACAATTATCACATTTTTTTTCTTCTTTTTTTGTAAAATTAATACATGATGCACATTAGCAGACTAACTTTGTTTTTTTGATTAATAATAACTGGCGATTATTAATAGTAACAGATTATTATTAACCGCAACATAAGTTCACCAATTTTTCGCAATAATTGAGCAACCTGTATTATCATTATTTTTTAAAAATAGAGGGTGCGTAGCTAAATCTTTCAACAAAAAATAAGCACCTTTTAAGCACTCAAAAAATATTTTTAAGCACTATGTTAAAAAAAATGCAAAATAATTTTCAAACTTTACATGATCATAATAAAATAACTAGTTTCTGACAAACAAAAAAACTATTTTCTTGATTATATTTGCGATTATAAAATGATTAAGAGATTTTTTGGTTCGATATCAGAGGGTGGAAAATTAAACCTGAAATAGAGAATATCTTGCAAAATGCAGCAAGTTGCACATGAGAAGGCAATAATCTCACCGAGCCCAGCTCAGTAGTCGCACAAGCGGACTCGCAAGTATTTCATCAAACATGTAAAATAATTGGCGCTTTCATACTCTAAGGACCAACTGGAAGCCGAAATGAATTGTGAAAACGTTCAATAGAACAATGTCAAAAGCACGCTTTTGCATAATACGTGGCGAAAATCGACATGGTAATGAAAAAAAAAATCGTTTTTTTTTTAAAAGGGAAAATTAAGCACTTTTTAAAAACACCTATTGTAAAAAGCACCTTAAGGGCTTTTAAATAACGAAAATCAAAAATAAGCACCTTTAAGCCCTTTTTAAAAACGCTACGCACCATAGACTAACTTAGTTTTTTATTAATAATAACCGACGATTATTAACAGATTAACATTAACCGTAACATAAGTTCACCTATTTTTCTCAATAATGAAGCCATAACTTTAAAAATAATAATAATACACATATAAACAAACGTAAAGGCTTCCATAAGCATGTGGAGGGGGGACTGTAACAGAGACATAACCCTTGCGAGGCTTTTTGACGAGATAGGTAATAATGATGAGCGAAATAGACACGGGAGCATCCCAGAGAAGAACTGCGGCAAGGTCTTCTCAGAAAAGGAATGCGGTGAGAGGGGGGAGAGGCGTAATCCGGGTCAGTCTGCTGGCCCCTCCGCCCTTCCCAACAAGGGTCACGCGAGTTTGAGAGAGAAGAGCAGACGATTATCATTTTCTCTCCATACATAGTCATCTGCTTGACACTCAACGAGTTGATTGAAGAAAAAAGAATGCTATTTTTTAATTCAAGTTGAGTGTTCTGTAACAAAAATAGATGAATGAATAAATAAATGGATGTCATTATATTTATAAATGATGACAAGTTTTGTTTAAGAAACCAAGTGCTTTATTCAAAAATTTAATAATAAATGTCAACAAAACAAAATTTAGATTGAAGATGAAAATTCAAAAATCTATTTTAATCAGTGAGCTTAGACAAAAAAAATTACTCGATTTTTTTAAGAAAAAAAAAAAGCACCGGGGAAAAGAAGCAACCAGTTAGTAATTATAAGAATTTAACAACCGATTGAATTTGGCCCGTTGAGCCAGAATTTAACCATCTGACGCAGAATTTTAATTAAATGTATTTTCCATTATTTTCTAATTTAGGTCAAAATTAGTGGAAAATATTATAGTTAGCATTTTAATAATTTATAGTTATGTAATAAGGAACACTGGTGACTTTTTTTGAGGTAAAGGCAAACTGTCCTAAACAACGGCTCACTTCCAAACAATTTTCACTAATTCGATGTTAAAAGAATTAAAAAAGAAACAGTTATTCATCATTGAAATTTCTTTCATTTTTAAATATGAATGAAAATAAAATAAAAATTTTCAATGAATATTATATTTTAGTATTATATTTAGAACACTTAGGCAGTTAGTTCTAAAATACTTCTCAATTTCAATAATTGCACTTATTGAATTGTGCTATAATATACAAATAATCTTCATCAACTAATCAATTTAATGCACTTTATTAAAAAATGCATTATATTGAAATTGTTTATAATTTTTGTTAAAATTTTTACGTTTATCAAAAAATTACATTTCCTGAGAGACTGCTGTCAGTTTGATTCATTGGTAATTAGAGTTAGAAATATAAAGTATTAAAAGTTCTTCTCAGTCAATTTTAAATTAAACTTGAATTTTTTAATAAATTTCTAACAATGCAAATAAATATTTCATTACTATAAATTCAGGTTCAACAACCTGAATCGAATAGGAAGTTAAATTCATATAATAGTTTAGTAACATTTTTTTTTCTCATTGCGTATTTTTCTTTTTCTTTTTTTTCTGAGCTCATAACAGACCTCGTTTTCCTGCCATCTTGGATTTTTGATTAAATTTTTGATTTTAATTTCATTGACGCTTTTTTTTCTCCTTCTAATCTTGAAAAAAACTTTGGATGATAGACTTTTGAATATTCAACAGAGCTAATTATTTTCTTTCTTATGAAAAAAAAAGGTCGGAAATGTGTAAGATTTCTTTATTTAGATAAGGAGAAATAGCACTTCTATGGATTTTTCTGCAATTCTATGGAAAAAAATTTAAAGCAATAAATTTTGCGATTAGTCATTTTGAATAGCAATCAAATATAATACAACTCTCTTTAAAAAAATAAAAGAAAGAAAGAATAGTTTAACTTATGAGAAAGAATGATAGTTTAAATTCGATGAAAACAGATTCGAATAATGCAGAAAAAAATGTCTTAACGAAATAAAAACAAAGACAAGCATTTAATACTTATTTGTCTTTCAAAAATTTGTTGAGTGGAAAATTGTATTGGTATAATTGTTTCAGGGGAAAAAATTAATAGAAAACCTTAAATATCGTATGCTACATTTCTCGAATTTTGATTGGTGACGATCTTGTATTTTACACCCCTCTAAGGAAACTGTCATATATTGTAAATCACCAATAGTCTGATATAATTATCAATCCATCAATCGATATATTTTATTTACTTCTACTTCAATTTATAGATAATGTATAATGTAAACATGAAAACATTTACTACAACTTTTATCTTTGAATAAGCACTGTAACTTTGATCTTCAGTACGATGTAAACAACATATGTAATTATAATAAACTTAAGCTATTATGTTATCTTCTTTAATCCTTTTATTGTATGATATCCAACATCATAACATAAACTACCAAAAAAATATCTAACATTTCTCGATTTCGGAAAATTAAATTGAGACGTTGACAGAATCAGCCAACGAAAGATTTAAAGTGCACCTTGCTGCGTATACACCCAGGTTGTTTTGTCGGCTGCCAGAATCGAACTCACTACTTTCCGCTCTCTAACCAGAGGTGTGAGCGTCACCTTGACGCTTTCTAACTCTGCATGCAGTCTAAATTTGTACAGTCAAAATGGAAGACGTTCGATAGCTTCTTCAAAATCTTTGCACGAAAAAATTGAGATCTTGTGAAATTTTCAAAAGTTTGGCACCGAGTAAAAAAAAATATAATAATTGTTTTTCGTATTCTAAAAATAATCAGGAGCTCTGATGATTGTTCGATTCTTCGTGAAGGTCGAGCCAAAAGAACGGTTAGGACGGTCAAACGTGATCAAAGCCGTTAAAGAACGGATTTTGCACGTTCCACACCAATCTGTTCGAGATAATTTTTTTTAAAAAGAAAGAACAAAAAAGATGGCATCAACGTTGAAGATTTGCAGCTGTAATGAGTTTTTCAATCGTTTGCGTGACATGTTATACATGAATATAAGGAAAGATTTCAGTTTTTTTGTAATAAATAAGTCGTTTGTCGCACAGAGGTGTAAAAACTAATAAAGAAATATTTTGGATTTTTTTTTTTCATTACTCAGATTTTACTTTAGAGGCACTTTTTCGGGTACATTCTGTATTTTGAACTGAGTATCATTCATTTCACTACAACAAAATAAACTCAGTGGCGCAACAGCCCATTTAGAGCTGTACCCATCTTATAGTCTACTGTACCCATAGTCTACTATGCCTAGGGCTGCAAGTTTGTCGAGGGAAAAAAGAACCCAAATTCGCGGGTAAATTTAAAAATTACACAAATTCTAGACATAAAAAAATTTATTATATAAATGATGCAAAAGACAGAAATTGCGCAAATAATAAAAAAAGCTTAAAAATACACAACAAAAGTATTTCTTTGAACTTCAAGCAATATTAATATTTTTATTTAAATGAACAGAATTTTGGTACAAAGTATTTTATTTTTATAACCGTCGTTGAACAGCCGACCCAATTTCATAGGTTTACGACTACTTACGTTCAACTCCGTAGCCTTGTAATTTTGAACCAATCCAGAAGACAAGGAAACTCCTGGATCAGTACCCCCAGAGGTATTGATTTGTTGTGGGAACATGGAGGACTTTGAGACTCGACAGATTTAACGTGCATCAGTCACCATTTACTACACGGGGAGTCTTCGGCCGGCGAGGATCGAACCCACGACCTCTTGGATATGGGTCCAGCGCCCTACCGACCAGGCTATCCCGGCCCTAGGGTACAAAGTATTGTATATTGTCAGATTATTCTCATTTCTCCTTCGTCTTTCGTCACTTAACACATTTTTATACTTAGAAAACGATCTTTCTGCGTCAGCGCTGTTTTTAGGCTTCGAATTGTCACTTTTGCCAATTTTGGAGCGTTTGGTCTTTGATTTCCAAAACTCGATCAATTTTCCTTCACCAACGCGCAATTTCTTGACCATTGCTTAGTAAGAAGTAATTGCTGTGAAAACACAAACATTCTACATTCAAACTACTAGTTACAAGACCCTACTAACTACTAGCCCCCCCCCCTTCATCTAAGAATCTGATCCATATTTAAGAAATCACAAGAAGCGGCCTAGGAAAAATTAACTGGATATGTAGAGAGGCAGTAGAAATTTCATTGTCCAGTGCAATAGCATGTATAACAATTTTTCTGTCAAAGATTTGATTTATAACATTTTCCTTCTTTTGTGATTCCAATTTCTTTTGTACTCTTACTGACTTCAGGAAGTGTAGATCAATGTGTCAGGAAGTGTACACCCTCCCTAAGTGTAGAAAGACCACCCTAGTTGACAAGATAGTGATTATCTCTTATCTCTGAACTATTTTCATGTCATTTTGCTATTGATTCACTCCCCTAAATATCTAATCAGTTTTACATGTTCAATTTTAGGTTCAGGAAAATAAAAAATTATTTTTAATAAAAATAATAAATAAAAAAAAAATCAAATTTTAAGCAATTTTCGCGCAAGTCAAGACATATTGAGAAATTCGCGGATTTTAGGAAAAAAGATGACAATTTCGCGGAAATTCGCGCCGCGACAAACCTGCAACCCTAACTATACCCATAGTCTACTGTACCTATCCCAGTTTTCTTGACCTTAGACTCTGGGGTACGTGAGTTAATGTTCCTGTTTGGTGGTCAACTAAAAGCGAATGCTTGTTACTTATTTTATCGACCCATGGAAGGAATGAAAGGCTGAGACAACTTTGGCCGGCTACGGCTCAAGAACAGAACCCCGAACTTGCGTTATGCGTCAATCGAACAAAATTCATTTATTCGATTGTTCGTTGTTTTTACCATGTATAGTTTTTATTTCTTTCACTACTCCATCATTTCAGTTGATGTATGATTTTTGTTTGTTTTTAACTAATATTTAATTGGTAAGAATGTAAACGCTTTGCGACTTTTTTGATTAAGAAAACAACTACTACTATTGGTCCGAAAATATTTATCAATAACTAGCTTTGAAAAGATGCGTTGTTTGGATTTATAAATAAATAAATAAATGTACATAATTGATTAAGCAATCTAAATAAACAGTATGTGATCCCTACAATTTTAAAAATTTTTTTAAAATTAACGTTAATTTAATATAAGGTACTTAAGATAAACACGAAAAAAAATAAACACTTTATTTCAAAATACCACGATTTTATTTAACTTATCAAACATAAGAAAGCAAAGATTAAAAAGATGCAATAAGCTCTCAGAAGACACGGTGTTATGTATAAATAATTATCAACAATTTCTTCTACTGGTCAAACCCAAGATAAGAAACAATTACTGTTTTTGCATAGGTAAGTTTAAGTTACAATTATAGGGTCTCGAATGCACCACCGAGCACTGTTTGGAAACTATTGCTTCCCAATTAATTATTTTACAGTAAAACTACCAAAACATTTCTGAAGTTCTTACAAAATTAATGCTACATAAAAAGCAAAAGAATTCAATCCTTTTCAGATCTTTCGTCCCATTTGATTACCAGTATATCTTCTAAAGACTATACTAACCTAACGCAAACGACTATTCAGAAAAATATTCTGCATTTTATAATTGGGTATAATATAGCCTACGTCACAGGTTGTGTTGTTCCTACTAAATTTAACCCATGAACGGCATTTTCTGCGAGCCTAACTTCAAGCCACAAATAAACAAACGAAGTGTTCGATCGTTTAAATAGCTGCTCGCCAGATTTTATTGCATTATAAAGAAAAGTTATTGAAACTAAATACAACTAAATAAACAACAACAACTAAAACAAATAACAACAACTACTAATAACAATAACTAAATAAACAACAACTAAATTCCATTCGTTTAGCATTGCGTCATATGTTGTTCCTACTAAATCGAAGTAGTTGTGTTTTTTTCATATTATACCCAATTAAGAATGAATTTTGTGTTTTTTCCCCTATGTTGTCAATTTTTCATTGATTGTTGTGATTGTTTTCATACAAACTTAAAACATTATGATTTTTTTTTTTTATTTACCAACTACCATTATTAGTGAAAAGAGAAAAATTAAATTTTCTACTTTTGTAATAGGGGATACAGTTGCTGCTATTGGTCAGAAAGAGTTCGTCAACAATTAATCACAAATATGCTAATGATCAAAAAAGTAACCTTTGCTACTATTGGACAAAACAATTGCCGTTATTGGTAAGATAATAACTAGTATTCGCCACAGTACACGGTTTACGAATTACTGCTTTTAATAAATTAAAACAACTATCTTATAGTAAAATTAATGCTACAATAAAATAATAATACTTTATCGTTTACAGATCGCTTGTTTTATTTGATGAGTGTATTGTTTGAGGACCACAAAAACCAAATGCGAACGACAACACAGAAAACTGCTCTGCATTGGGGATCTTATATTTGAATACTTTTTTTCAGATTACCACACTATTTACACAGTTAATGGTGTTACTGCTTTTCGCAAATGAAAATAAATGCTAAATAAAAATAATGTAATAATCTTCAGATCTCTTGTTCGAATTGATTATGAGAGAATCGTCTGACGAACTTTAAAACAAAATTCAAACGACTACACAGAAAACTGCTATGCATTGGGGATCTTATATTTGAATACTTTTTTTTAGATTACCACACTATTTACACAGTTAATGGTGTTACTGCTTTTCGCAAATGAAAATAAATGCTAAATAAAAATAATGTAATAGTCTTCAGATCTCTTGTTCGAATTAATTACGAGAGAATCGTCTGACGAACTTTAAAACAAAATGCAAACGACTACACAGAAAACTGTTCTGCATTGGGGATCTTATATTTGAAAATATTTCTCTAATTACCACAACGTTCACAAAGTTTAGGAATTATTGTTTTTATTCGCCTAAAACAATAAACTTTTACGATAAGACTATCAAGTTACTTCGGAAAATCAAGCAAAATTAATGTTACATAAAAGGAATTAAATCGATTTTAGATCTCTTTAGTTCCATTTGATGACGAGTGTATCGTCTGAGGACCATAAATGCAAACGACTACACAGAAAACTGTTCCGCATTGGGGATCTTATATTTGAAAATATTTTTCTGATTACTATACCATTTACATGAAAATTTGGAGAGCGATGATGAGAAGTTCGTTCAACTCCAAAAGAGAATCGCAACTAACTCAGAACAGAGAATGGATGCTCTAAAAATGCGAGAGAACATGAGAATTTCTCCAGTCGAGTGGGTGAGCCACTGACTGCCATCACTACCGAAGTGAAACGAAGTGAGTGACCTTGACTGCTAGCGATTCTGTCACAGGTAGTAGTATGAAATAACTTTCATTTTTTTTTCTTTCTTCCGATTAATATTTATATCGCCACTCCCTCACTTTTTTAAGCTAGTATTTTTTTAATAAATATTATTTTTTTAGAGTATTTTAAAATCAGAAAAACAGAGCGATAAGTGTCATGAAACAGTTTGAGGTCCTTCGAAGCATCTCAACTATAGAATCAGAAATGGTCACCTCAAGGGCATGAGATTCGAAAATGGAATGAAAACTTTTCCTTTTCCAACTGCAATATCCCAACATCTCCGGAGCACATCCTAGACCGACTCAACATTACTGAGGAGTAACTATTCCTAATAACAACAATGATTGCCTCTAAGTTAATAGAACATTTGTACAATTTCAAGGAGCTGGTTTAGAACCATGGGGATAAGTTCCACCTCCACCACAGGAAGCAGTAAAGCCATTTGTTTAGGAGTAGGACTGGGCTATAAATCGATTTATCGCGACATATCGATTTAACGCCTATATCGGCAAACCGATACAGCGACTTTCATTCCAAGCGATGCATCAGAAATCTGATTTAAGCCTTCGAGTGAAGAAGACGATATAACGATATAGCGATACACGCAAGGACTTTCTCTTACGTTCCGATGCCAACTCGCGCTGTGGAAGACGATATTGTTTCGTTATGTTGAGACGGCCTTGACTGATGAGCGGTAGAATCAGAATCACTTTTGAGACCTTATATCGTTATATCACATGTTCGTTTTCGCACCTTCGCGATTTGAAATCGTTTCTTGTAGATTATTTTCAATGGGATTAACTTCGTGATCGCCGTCGTAACCTTGTTCTGAACGCAATGTATTATTGAAAAGAATTTATAAAGAAAAGTTTCTTCATTAATTAGGTAAGTTTTTTATTTATTTTCTGACAAAACTTTTTTTATATTTTTAAATGTGAAAATTATCGGAAATCTAATTTAAGGCACCCATAAGGAATTAAATTACAAAGTAAATAAATTTGTTAGGTTATTTTTTTACTTTCTTTTAATTCATTAAAAACCTTACGGATAAAACTTCTAATAATTTAATGGGCTTCTATTACTGATTTTAAATTTATAAATCTTGAGTTGTTTTTATTTTTAGAAATAAAGTTAAAACAAAACTTATTTTTTGGACATAAGTCAATAAACTTTATTTGTTCAAAAGAATTTGAAAAGTTTGCGAATTTTATTCATTTCTTTTTTTTTTTTATCAATTACTACTTCGTTTTATTAGAGAGTAAAATCATTATTTTTTTTTAATTTTCGTTTTATATTATTAGTTAATTAGCTAAATATATTACCGAATATCACAATTCTTTTGTTTTTATTTTTAAGAATTTAATTAAGAAACTTTGCCTTACTTTGTTTTTCGTTCATAATTCGGTCATTATTTAATTTAATTTAATTATTTATATGAAATAATAATAAAAATAGTGTTTAAGAAGCATTTGTTTTCTAAAATTTATTTAGCTCTTTGTTTTAAGCATACAAATAATTTTTTAACGAACTTATTTTTTAAATTTTGTTCCTATGCTGTTAGGTAAATATATTGATAAATTTCACTTTTATTTATTTTTTTATTTTTAAACTAAGAAATCTTTTGTTATTTGCGTGATCATTTTTAGAAAATATAACAAAACTTGTGTTTACTTCTTCATTAAGAATTTGAACATTACGATCGAACTTAATAATTCTGTAATTATTTACGCATAATAGTACAAGCAAATATTGATTTGTTAAAAAAGTTTCTTTTTTAAAAAAAAAAAAAATATTTTTAACACTTTGTTTTAAGTGTATAATGAATTTCTTAACAAACTTTTTTTTTAATTTTTTAAATTTTCTTTCAATAATTTCAGCTAGATATCTTTATAAAATTCCCTTTTTATTTTTAAACTGAGAAATCTTTCAGAGAACGAAAATTTTAAGAAATTATTACAAATCTTATGTTTACTTTTTAGTTTAAAATTCGAACATTTTTAATTTTAAACTTCGCCTTTTAGTCAATCTAACTTTTATTTTAATTAAAATATATTTTGAAATTTTAAAATCAGCTTTTGTTTAATAACATTTTTTTTTTCATTAAGGGTGTTTTAGGGGTTAACTTAAATTAAGACTGCTTATACCTTATAAACGATAAAGAAGTGCAAATATTTCATTCTGTATCTACACACATTTTTTCAATAAATATTTTAAGTAAGATTTGTACATCTTAGTCAATTTATTTAATATCTTTCTTTAGCAAAACATATATATTTTCAAATTTATAAATTGATTTAAATCAATATGCGTATGAAGTCTTGATAGAAATCTGACTTTCTGTGCCTTAAAGTAAATGAAATTCAAAAATACTATATCGCGATGCAAAACTGACGATATATCACGATATATAATTTCTAATATCGCCCAGTCCTATTTAGGAGTATAATTTGCAAACCAGGAATGTTGAATTTTAAGAGCAATTTGAAACCTTAGTTTTATATTCACTGGAGCAATTTGAAGAAGCAATTCTGTACTGGTCACTAGTTACCAATAGCACACCCTTTAACTGTAACTATAATTATCGAATGCGATAATATCGCGAACATTATGCGTAACGATAATTATAGAAAACGATATTTTGTGTGTGTTGATAAATTTTATTGGGTAACGAAAATATTGACCGATGTAAAAATAATATTTAAGTATTTAAAGCGAAAAAATATCACGATGCATTTTAAAATGTCGATACTTTTTGACAATGTATCGTCATTAAAAAAATTCAGCACTTATCGGTCATAGGAACACAAGCTCTCTCTCTCTCTCTCTGATGTAAGTCTTGTGCAGTTATATGAATAGGAGCAGGTTTGAAACAGATCAGAAATACGTAAGAATTATGTAACAAATACTGTCGATTGGAGCAACTAAAACAGAAGTTCTTAATCACCAATTCTCTTACTGACTATCAATTAAATGCAACAGAGGATTATAAGTTAATATAACATTTTATATCATTGTTAACAACGTAACTTTCTAGACAAGTGTAGATAACGTGTGTAATCGTGCACTTAGTTATGCAAGATAAATAAATGTAGACAACGTTCTGTGTAATAATTAACCACGTAGCTCCCTTGACAAGTGTAGATAACGTGTGTAATCGTTAGCTTAGTAGTCAGACAGGATAACAAATTAAGACAACATTCTGTGTGTAACAGTTAACCACGTAGCTCTCTTGACAAGTGTAGATAACGTGTGTGTCATCGTTAGCTTAGTAGTCAGACAGGATAAAAAATTAAGACAACATTCTGTGTGTAACAGTTAACCACGTAGCTCCCTTGACAAGTGTAGATAACGTGTGTGTCATCGTTAGCTTAGTAGTCAGACAGGATAACAAATTAAGACAACATTCTGTGTGTAACAGTTAACCACGTAGCTTTCTTGACAAGTGTAGATAACGTGTGTAATCGTTAGCTTAGTAGTCAGACAGGATAACAAATTAAGACAACATTCTGTGTGTAATAGTTAACCACGTAGCTCTCTTGACAAGTGCAGATAACGTGCGTGTCATAGTTAGCTTAGTAGTCAGACAGGATAACAAATTAAGACAACATTCTGTGTGTAACAGTTAACCACGTAGCTCTCTTGACAAGTGTAGATAACGTGTGTAATCGTTAGCTTAGTAGTCAGACAAAATAACAAATTAAGACACCATTCTGTGTGTAACAGTTAACCACGTAGCTCTCTTGACAAGTGTAGATAACGTGTATAAATGTGAAATTGGTAATCAGGCTAACAAAGAAGTTAATGAGGACAACGTTCTGCATCTTTTATTCTGAAATGTCTTCGCACAGTAAATCACAAAACTTCGGGTCCGAATCCCAGAGATGGCTGGTCGATACGAAACATTAAGTATTATTTCGAAGGGAGGAAACATATTTTCTAAGAAATTAACTTCTTAGAGGAAATAAAAGAACATTAAAACTTAACGAAATTGCAAGTATTTTAATATTTGTAAATTAGATATTCGCGGTCGTAAAAGGCATTGAAAGTTGAAGGTTAGATTAACAAATTCGAAGAAAAAAAATGTTTTAGCATAACAAACTGCCTCATGTAAACATGAATAAATATTTCTAAAAAAATTCTTTATATTTAATATAAGTCGATTTCTTATTTAAAACCATTTTGAACATTGGTGCAAAATTAAACTATTCAGCAAAGTTCGGTTCCTTAAAAGTAATGAAATAGTAACTAAATTTCAAAACTAGTTTGCTGTCATTACATTTAAAAAAATTAAAAAAAAGTAGTTGTGGGTAGCTACATTTGTAACAAAATAGTTGTAGTTAACTACAAAAATAATGTAGTTTTTCTGACCACTGCAACTGATAATAGAGGAAGAAAAAGAATTTCAAAACAAAGTTTCAATTTCAGCAATGGACGATTACGCGATTTACGACGAACCGGAACAGTTTATTTTGAATCGCAACGAAAACAAACATCACTAATTTCTACTATAAAAATAACGAAGAAAAAAAAAACATTAGAAATAGTAGCTCAAAATGTGCCATAAAATAAATTTAAAAAAAAACAAATGAAAAGATTGCGATTTAACGCAGATGATTAGTGGTCACGTGATCTGAAGAAGTGAGGAAAAAAATAAAAGAATGAATGAATCGAAGAAACTCGTCTGCCAGCGTAATACGCATGAGCAGATCGGTCCTAATCCAATAACAAAAAGGATGGATGCATACATACTTCATTCAACCGTTGCTCTTCTAATCCGGCCGAATTATCCATTCTTACAGAAGATGACCATATTCTAAGACCGGTTCAGAACAAGAAAGACAATAATTCATATCAGAAAAGAATATAATCTCTCGTTCACCATTTAAGAATTAAATGGTGGCTTTATCGGATTGAATGTGTAAATATAAATCCAATTTTTTTCTTCCCAGTCCGGTTCTTTGCATACTTCTATCAATGATGTATTTGGTGCTTCGAAACTATTCAAAATAGCGTCACGAAAATCGATTGCCGTGGGTCACATTGCGATGCGAAGGAGGTTAAAACGCACATTTTTTACACTGTTTTAATAGGCGACGATCCCAAATACAAATGACAAAAAGGGAAGATTTCCGTATTGGTATCTGCGCCAAAATAATCGCCAAGCATCGCCACTTTCTGAAATTAAAACGCAAAAGATTTTTTGTTTTTTAAATGGGACTAATTTGAAAGGTTTAACTTGAAATAACTTCCAAAAAAATTAGGATATTTAAAAAAATTATAAAATAATGTGCGCGTTTAAAAACCTTTTGGCGCCTTGGCGATTTTAGTTAGTTGGTGCGAACAAATACCGGTAAGGCAATATCTCCAATAAAACAATCACAAAAATTAAAAAAAAAAAAAATTAAAAAATTGGTGCAATCAAGTACCGGTAAGGAAATATCTCCGATAGAACAATCACAAAGATTAGCATTTTTTAATTTTTTTTTGTTTGTTTCTTGTGGTATAAAATTTATAAAGAACCTTCGTAACAGCCAATTGATCATAGAGGTTAAGTTGAAAACAATAAAATATTATCAGAAGATTAAAATAAAACTATTGCTATTTTGTTATCGGCCTTACTGCCGAGCACTGAGCAAAAAAGGAAAAATGTCAATAGGCGGCAAACTAAGTCTAAATGATAGGAGTCTAATGTAGAAGTTAAGTATAAGTCTAGTGTAGGTCTAATGTAGAACATAAACTAATTATGCATCGAAGTCACCAGATACACAAAACAAAAATATATCATGGTTGCAATAAAATACATAAACAAATAATAAATCTAAGTTAAGTAAAAGACATAGAAGAGAAAGAATTATAACTTTAAAAATTTGATGTGCGATACGGCGTTGAATTGAATTAACATCACGTTATTTAACTTTAACTTATGGTGAGAAACTTAGCTCGATTTTAACAAGCCATCTTATTAATAAACAACCAGCTGGCGCTGTCATAGGTCAAGTGTCTGTGTATCAGTGATCGTCTTCTTCTCTAGTTAAAAGTAACCAAATACACTACTAAGTTTAAAAAACTGTACTTATCGAACTGTTCCATGAAACCAAGTGCGCAAACGCCAAATTTTAGTTTACACAGGATTACCGATCGGTGTATCAAAAATGATAATATCGCAAATATTATGAATAACGCTATTATTGAATACGATGCTACTGTGAACGCTGATGTTTTTTACTTCAATAACAAAAATATTGACAAATGTTGCCTTTGTCATTTCATTTAAATAATATAAATTGGTTATATTAAAAAAAGGCATACATTGCCATATATTGCTCAATATCAGTAGTTTCTGACATTACATCAAGATATTAAAATTCGTACTTATCTGTTATATGGACGTGTAGGTGACAACTCGGAAAAACAGTCGCCAATTTATGGCCCCTATAATTGATAAGTATAATCGCCAAATAATTCAGTGGTCCCATATATTGCTCAATATCAGTAGTTTCTGACATTACATCAAGATATTAAAATTCGTACTTATCTGTTATATGGACGTGTAGGTGACAACTCGGAAAAACAGTTGCCAATTTATGGCCCCTATAATTGATAAGTATAATCGCCAAATAATTCAGTGGTCCCATATATTGCTCAATATTAGTAGTCTCTGGCATTACATCAAGATATTAAAATTCGTACTTATCTGTTATATGGACGTGTAGGTGACAACTCGGAAAAACAATCACCAATTTATGGTCCCTATAATTGATAAGTACCCAATCGCCAAATAATTCAATGGTCACAATTGACGCATGTCCGTGGATGCTTTAACTTGGGTTAGCTCTCTGCTCCCAAAACAGTATCCACTGCTCTTTGTTTACGAACCACAATGAAAGGATGTTGTTTCCGAAACGAACACTTTAATAAGTCACAGAGGTGGTAATGGTCTCTCTCAGTTAAGTGAAGTGATACTCAACTAACCGGAACGAACTTAAAGAAACGCTCTCGTCAACAAGGTAGATAATGTTTTAGTTTCATCGACCGATAGTCCACATTACTGTTGTGTACTTCATAATCAGAGGCCGATCCAGACTTGTGGCAAAAGGTTCTCTTTTTTCTTATGAAAAATTGCTAAAACCAAAGGGTTATTCAGTCCTTTTGTGAATAATCTATCTATCATTTTTGAAATCGTAAATTACAGTAGTCTCTGATTATTCCTGTTAGGTTCCTGTTTCTGTCAAAAACATGAAAATAAGATTTTGTTTTTGTGAAGAAAAACATCAAAAACATGTATTTCAAGGAATTGCAGTTATAAAATTATGAACTGATGACAAAATCTACTTCGTTTTTCAAAGGGAGCATTTTGCTAAGATATATTTTTTTTAAATGAAAGTCATTGTGCAGGAACCGTTTAAAAGACAAAACGATTCGTTAAGTTCTGTTAACGAATTCTAATTTCTCTTAAATAAACCCCTGATACCCGGAAGTTCCCTCCGAAAATAACCAAATGAAATTGATGGGGTTAAATTCAGTTCACTTTTCTAGTGGAACTACCATTACAATTGCTTGCATAGACACTGATTAAATATACAAGTTAATTAAGCGCAAAGTGTACTCCCGGTCAAACGATCAAGCGATCCAATTCACTTTAAATGATTCGAAACAAATGAATCCACCAATTCAGTAAGCAACTGATGAGTCGAAATTATCTTCACAGCAATTTTAATCTAATAAGTTCATTACAATGATTTTAATGAATAAATGACCTGTTAATGGCACAACTAATTAGGCAAGATCAGTCATTAAATCCATTCGAATAGAATAAAAACTATCAGGCGATTCGAATTAACGAAACTCTGCACTGGTAACTAAAATAACTAGAGTTATTCCCCGTGGCAGAATCGCAGCGACATGTCGTAGAACGCTACAGAGTTCATGCAGAAAGATTTTTCATTTGAAAAGTAAAAAATTTTACTTTTCTCTTCTACAGAAATTTACAACGTAATCTTTGTAAAATTACCTAAACAATGTAAAATTTACGTAATATTTGAATCATGCATTTAGATAATCACTTTTAGAAGTGATTATCCAACAATTATATCCACAATTTACGCCGATAGTGTCGTAAATCGATGTGATGTTTCGATTGTATTTCCAGCAGTTGTTGATATTGATTTTCGCGTGATTTTTAAATAACCCGATGTTGTATTTCAAACAATATGGAAAATTCTAATCGTGCGTTTGAGTATTTAAGCAATAATTCTATCTAATTTTTGGCAGTTACTGCTATTGATATCTCCATAGTTTTTAAATCTGATATTTCTCATACGATATTATTTATTAGCTATTACAACAACCTAATCTCGTAACGAAACACGCATTTGAGGAGTCCGATTCGCGTGATTTAGTCTTTCCTTTTTTTTGTGCCAATTACTACTACGGATTTCATGATTTGAAATTATGTTTTTTATTGTGATGATTATTTACAAAACGGAAATAATTTGTGCGTTCCCCCCGCTCTGAAACAAAATTCGAGAATTTAACCCATAATATTAGAATAAAAAAAATTTTAATTACAGTGGAGCATCGTTTATACGACGCCGAAGGGACCACCGAAAAACGTCGTATAAACGATAACGTCGTATAATCGATTTTTACTTCTAAAACTGAAACTAACTCTGTTTTCAGTTAATTTTAATGTTTAACGTGTTGATTTACATAAATTTCTAAATTAGACAAAGCAAAACAAGCAAATAACCAAAGAAGAAAAATTGCAGTGAGCCATTGGAATGTATGTTACCTTTAATTATATTTTCTTGCTATTATTCTCTACAATGCTTTGAATAGCGAGTTGAAGTTACTGCTTTCTATGATGCAATTTTAAATTTCTAATCACGGCCAAATCTAATGGCTGAAGCGCACTTGTGCAATTTGCAGGAAAAAAGAGAGCTTTTACATTTTCCAAAATAATTAGTATCGATGGGTGCGCTGGACATTGGTCGATGAATAGCAAAATTTTTCGTTTTTTCCTCTTCATAACATTGTCTAGTTTTTTCAGTCATCTAGTAAAAATTACGGTCGTCATCCAAGCATTCTTGTTGACACCCTTTTCTGTATCATTCATGTTGGCAAATTCCGCCCTTTTTTAAAATACACAAGAAAAAATAAAAAATTAAATAAAGAACAAAATCTAAAAATCGACGTATAACCGATTCTGTGCGTCGTATAAACGATATATTTTTACATTAAAATGAATAGGAATGATTTGGGACCACACTAAAACGTCGTATAAATGTAAACGTCGTATAAGTGATCGTCGTATAAACGATGCTCCACAAAATAATTATGAAGTTTTTTTTTTTTTTTTTTGTAAACACAGCGTTTTTGTTATTTTAAATTAGTAACATATATGTTTGTTATTATTAAAAGTATCTTGCAGAAAGATATTAGTGACTGAGAGTTTTGAAGCAGATAGTTCTAAAGAATTCTGCTACAGGTGAGTTATTTTAGAATCGTTAGTTTAGTTTCGAGAAGGTTCATATTTTTATAGTCTTCCAATAAAGTCAGGTCGAATCCTATTGATGGCTGATTAATTGAAGTAATATGTTACCCGCTCGTATCTATCACTAAAAGTATGCCCACTGGTGGACTGATTATGGATTAGAATCCCCATGAATAGGGCTAACACAGGGAGGTTTTTGTGATTTACCTCTCCATGTAAGGCAAATGCAGAAAATCACAATAATGATGCTAATAAAATATAATTAATAATATAATAATGATAATAAAATAAAATAATGATGATGATAATAAATATAAAAATAATGTTCATAAATGATGCCAAGCTTGCAGGGTAGGAAGATTTGTGAAATTGTGGCAAGGGGGAGGAAAGAGGTAACAAGAAATGAGATCTCACATTTCGGTTAAAATCAAAGTAGCAGTTAAAAAAAGAGGGATAAATATTTTAAATTGTTTGTTTTATTTTACCGTCTTTCAACAAAATAAGTATACATTTGGTCATTGATATTGTTATGCTAAAAAATGCCCTTACAATTCAGAAATAAAATTTAAAATATGACATATATGTGTTTTGTTTCTAAACTGTTTGCATATGTGTATATAATATTGCGTGGTAAAGGTAAAAAGCGATAGAGGGTTATAATGAAGTGTGACAATGACAAAGGGATGCAAGGGTGTCAAAAATAACAACCCTTACTGTTACTCAAACTAAAGATAGATTTTAAGCTCGCTGATTGGATGTTTTGTCAACGTCATCTGCGACGTCTTTCTGTAGCACGTTCCCATTGTTAATACATTTAAAGATCAAATGTCACAGTTTCCTTACAAAAAAAATGACATAGCGTCATCGATGCTTTTTTTTTAATAATAATAACATACCTATCGTAATCTAATTTGCTTTAAATTTCATTCTTATGTTTTTGTTTATTTGTTTAAAAGGTAATTCTTACGCCTCTGTACAACATTTTTGTTAATATGAAGAATTTTTCAAACAAATACAAGTTCCAATTTCGGCAAAATATTAAACTAGCACGATAATAACTATCAAAAACAAATTTTGAGCATATATTTCGAAAGTATTTTTAATTAGCTTTAATATAATAAACATAAGAATTGATTTTAAACATGCATTATACGAATTTAACTGCATTATGCCCTTTAACAATTTCGAGACTCTTAACGGTTCTAAATATTAAAATCTCTCATTTAAATTTACCAAATGTGATAACTAAAGCAAATAAATAAAAAGCTAAGCAGTTTAAGTTTAGATTTATTATATGAGATTTATTAAATATCATTGCAAAAATATTTTTGATTGTTTGAAGAAAAAAAAAATTATATTTTAGAGAAAGATATTTTATTATATAAAATGTGCAATTATAATTGATATCATCAGTAAAAAATTTTAGAGCATATTTATAATACCAAAAATTTATTTTATAGCCAGAAGTTCATAACTAGTTTACTAGTTATAAAAAGTTAACAAGTATAACAAATTACAATAAAATAAAAATATATAATACGTTAGACTTATTTGTTTATTAAGTTTTTACTACACTTTCAGAGTAAAAATCTAATGGTAGAAAATAAAAACTGCGTGTTCGTTCGGGGAGCCTCCCTTGGGAACGGGCTTTTCCTAATTTTTGTTCAAGGAGTTTTCTGGGTTGGGTTCAAAATTACATGGCTAAGAGTTGGATTTACTTATCGGTTAAAAGAACCATGAAGCTGAGTTCGCTGACTACTTACAAACTGATTAGATTGTGTACGCGTAGGTAGCTTAATTCTGTTTTACACTGATAGATTATCGGTTACCTATAGTTTGTCTAAGCTAAGAACTCCTCTCGCCACAAAGTCTGCGGCCGTCTGGTGCTATGGAAACAAGAATGGCGCATTTTAGGGAGGTAGCTTCACTCTCAGAAACGTAAAACCGAAGAAAGAGATTCCCTTTCTCTCGCCGGCCCGAGCAGAAACCACTTCAAAGCAGTGACCCCGCACCCCTACTTGAAATAGTCACACCTCGTTACTATAGTCACCGCCACAGGTTCAGGCGAATGTCTTGGGGAGTTCTTATTTTAGACAAACTATATAATACGCATTGGTGTAACAAATACCATAATATCACGGTCATTATCGATAACACAACTTATCAAAAGGATAAAACCGCAAATATTATACATAACGATAGTTATTGAACACGATATTATTCCGAAAGTTGATGAATTTTATTAGGATAATATATTACGCATATTGTTTATTTTATTAGGATATTATAGTAGAAAACCACAGCTATATTTTGTGAAGCATCAATATTTTTAACAATATATCTCGGTTTAAATTTCAGTTTCCAACATGTATTAATAGTTATGGAAACCATTTTTCCTGTTGGCTGTAAATTGGAAACAGCAGTGATCAATATATGGTTTCTATATCGCTAAGCACCGAGTTGGATTTACCGATTTTCATTAACAGACGTAAAATCGAAATAAATCGGCATTTGCGACATTGGCATAAACGAATTAGGGCACAGGTGTAAACAAATCATAAAAAAACAATAAATAAATAAATAATAAAAATAAAAAAAAACAATAGTGAAGGTTAAGAATAAAAATAATAAAATAAACAAAAGGTATGTTATTTCTCTCTTTACGATATACGAAATGTTTTGAACTGCCCTTGGCTGTTTCGCGCGTTCTACTGAAAACTTTTACAATTATGAGGTGAAAAATTGACGTAAACGGCGTTATTTAGTAATTCTGAGAAATTTATTCCCTTTTAATTAAATGTAGCTCAATAACTGGCGTTTAACAAGTTGAAATGGCCGAAGGGAAAACTAATAACAAATCCATTTTTTCTCTTTTCACACTGGAAGTGTACCCAGATAAGAATATTAACGAAAACCGCTAAAGAAAACATGTTCGTGAAATTCTTAACCACTCAATCACACAGTTTGAGTCATTTAAAAGTAAAATAAATTATCAAAATAAGTTCATCAATCATAATTGTATTTGCTGGAACTGATTAGTATTCAAATTTAATCCACAAACTTACTTAATCTCTAAAGGAAAAAATTAAACGAATTAATCGCTTAATGAAATAACATTATTCAATTCAAGGCGCATATTCAACGCACTTAGTAAAGACTTCATGCTTTTTATTCACAGTAATTATTCTCGAATATTCGACACTTCTAATACAGTAAGTTTCTTAGATTTACACATAAAACAATTAATTACAAAAGGCGAAACTCTTTTTTTTAAATTTTAAATCAGGTTTGGCATTATGGCCAGAACTTAATTTCATTGGGAAAAACAGCAAGAAATTGCACAAAATGGAAGAAACTAAAATTGACTAATATAAATTTGTAGCAATTAAATGTTATAAAAACGGCTTACACTGAAACAAATTAAAATTTAATATAGCATGAGAATTTCAGAATTTTTTTTTTTTAATTTGCACATTTAAAAAAAAAAAAAAAAAACTTATTTCACATTATTTACTTTAGTTTCGTACAGAATTTTTAAATATATATGCCATATTATTTAAGAACGGATCAGAGTATTTATATTTTACAGAAATAACAAAATTAGTACGTAGTTCGTTATTAGTTAACTTTATCCTTGTAGGTACTAACAAACTTATGTAGGTACTTCATTTACGTCGCACTAGCGCTGCAACAACATATTGGCGACGGTCTGGGAAACATCCCTGAGGAGGATCCGAAGACATGCCACCACAATTTTGATCCTCTGCAGAGGGGATGGCTCCCCCGCTTCGGTAGCCCGACGACCTGCGCGCGAATTCGAGCACTTTACAGTAGAACAGTTTAACGATGATCAATACCGCACATCCCCTCAGTCCCTACGTAGGCTGATCGAAGTGGTCCCCTACCCACTTACTGACCACAGACAGTGATGATTGACTTCGGTGTTCTACTGGGAACCGTGTCTTTACGATCAGTCCACTGCGGGACATCTTCATCCTTGAAATTAGCAAAATGATCCTTGATTTGTAGTAACGTAAGCATTTAGTAAGTGGTTTGTTAATTCAGTAGTACGGGGTGTAATGAGACTTTCTCATGGTGCACTATGGGCAACGCTGTCGCAACGTTCTCTATTAAAATGTGATCAAAGAATATTGAAAGGAGAAGAACTCCAACTCTTTGGATACGTAACTAACTAGAGGAACTGCTCAGTGCTGTATGCTTTGCTAGAAAAACAATTTACGGAGCGAGCATAGACAGATATACACTATCCGGCCAAAAGTATCCGGACACCCAGTGGTATGGCATACTAAAGCACATATTAATATGATGTTGGTCTCCCTTTTACATCGATGACATCCTGCACACGTCTGGGTAGACTTTCAAAAAGTTTTTGATAGGAATTGTCCATCACAGCTGAAGTGAGGAGGGTCGATTTGGCTGACTACGTAATATGTGCTCTAATTCGTCTCAAAGGTGTTCGATGGCATTTGGAACAGGGCTATGTGAAGACCAGTAAAGTTTTTGAACACCCATTTCGTCAAACCACGTCTGTGCAAGCCTCAATGTGTGAATGGGGGAGTTATCCTCCGCTTGGAAGAGAAATGGGAATTTCCCGAAATATTGCCAATAGAGTTTGGAGTGCGGTGTTGTCCAGAATGTCAACATACATATCAGAGTTCATGCTTCCAACCACAGGAACCAACGGATGCAGGCCAAACCATGAGAAACATCCCCAGACCATTATACTTCCACCATCATAACAACCGGATGTCCGGATACTTTTCACCAGATAGTGTAGCAGAGTATCATTTGTACTTTTGGTCAGAAAGTGTAGCAGAGTATCATTCGTACTTTAGACCAGATAGTGTAGCAGAGTATCATTTGTACTAAGATCAAGCGCATGAGCATAAGCAAAGCAACAGTCAGGAGGTACGCAACCTATGAATCGGTTGTTGGACAACTCTACATGTATGGCTGCGTAAGCTGTCTCCTGCCAACTACGGAGCCCCTAAATGTTGCTTTTTACTTTATACACAGGGATCGAGCCAAGCCTTGGTTTATCTTAACTCATTTTTTTCCCCTCCACACTATAAATTAATCATGGAGGTGAAAGAATGTGAGATTAGTTATGGAGGTGAGAGAATTTGCAATGAAAAATTTTCTCCCATGTTATGGCGTCCTTTTAAGGAAGGATGCATTTTATGTCAGCATTGTGAGTGACGCGAGCCGGGAGCTAACTCGGCACAGTGCTGTAGGAACCTTACAGCGTACAGGCATCGCTGAGGATGAGCTAAAAACTACAAAGCTGTATACCAGCCAACTACACGGACCACATATTTATTTCAAGTGATAGAATAATTCAATACAAGAAAACAAATTTGAAATTCTTTGTAAGATTTTAAAATAGAAATATAGGCAGGGTATTCTATTGAAGTGTTCCTAATCGTGTTGAAAATTGTTGAAGTGTATGTCAACAAGTGATAAAGATAAGCCATGAAGAGATTACTTTTTGGGAGTAAAAAAAATAACAGTCCGAGATTTTTTTTTCTTCCTAATTCTAATTTAAAGCGTAATTTTTTGAAGGTAAATTTTTCCTGATTAAATCGCTAGAATAAGTCAATACTAGAAAACAAATTTGAAATTCTTTGTAAGATCTTTAAAATAGAAAAATAGGCAGGGTGTTTATTCTATTGAAGTGTTCCTAATCGGGTTGAAAATTGTTGAAGTGTATGTCAACAAGTGATAAAGATAAGCCATGAACAGATTACTTTTTGGGAGTAAAGAAAAAATAACAGTCCGAGATTTTTTTTTCTTTTCTGATTCTAATTTAAAGCGTAATTTTTCGAAGGTAAATTTTTCCTGATTCAATCACATATTCAAACGATTTTTTAAAATATACAACGAAATTATTCCATTTCACTGCGAATGTACAAATCACTTACTTTCTAAATGGGAGACAAAATAGTAAGCGTAATTGGAGAGATTGGTAAGACAAATGATCATTTCAGATTTTTTTTATCAAGAACCATTATGAATCATGAGCGGCATAGTAAGATGGACAAATATACCCTATCGTAAAAACCTATCTATCGGACTACATTACAGCAAAAACGAACCCTTCCGAAATTATTTTACAGTAAAAAAAGACCTTTCGCAGATTATTTTGTAGTGAAAACGTGCCCTTCACAACCTATTATATTGAAAATCTATTTTGTTAATCTATTTCGAACTGATCTATTTTGTTACTGGTTGTCTGTAATAAAAATAATAAACTATTATTCAACAATGCCTTGTTCATGAAAAATTACTATTTTTAACATACATTTGCAGGGTTTATTAGTTGAAATTTTGGTCGGTAAACGGTTCATTTGCAAATTATTTGTTCTGGAAACGAACCCAAGATGATCTGCCGTAAAATCGAAACCATCACAATTTATTTTGCCTTAAAAATGTAACCTTCGTAAAAACGGCACTTTTATGAGTTATGCAATTGTAAAAACGGCCCTTTCACAAGCAATGTTATCATAAAAAAAAACGGATTTTTCACAAATCATATCGTAAAAAATCACTCTTCAGAAATCATTTTATAGTAAAAAAAAAGGATCCTTAAACTATTCTATCGTAAACACGGACCTTTCACAGATTATTTAGTAGTAAAAACTGGCCCTTCACAAATTATTTTATCATAAAAACGACTCTATTCACTAATTAATTTATTATAAAACGGAACTCTTCCCAACTATCTTCTAAAAGCAGAACACATTTTTTACAAACTCACAAAATTATGAGTCACAAAAACAATATCTCTCCCAAAAAATCTAATTTATTCTAGAAAATAATTTTTGTAAACAAATTGCCTTATTGATAGGGTGCGTAGTCAGATTTTTTTCACAAAAAATAAGCACCCTTTAAGTACTTTTTAAGCACTCAAAAAATATTTTTAATCACTTTCCATAAAAAATAATCATAATTAGGATCTGTACACGTATAGTAATAAAAATTATATTTTTTCTATCTATTAAAGTCTGTACACGCACAGTAATAAAAATTATTTTTTTCTATCTATTAAAGTTCTTTATTTATAAACATAAATTAATAAAATTCAAAAACATTTTCAAAAACTTCACATAATCATGATAAAATAACTAGTTTCTGATAAATATTGCAGAAAAAATTGCGAAAATCATACATTTTTTTGTATTCTAGAACGATCGAAAGAAAAAATCTCTTTTTAAAAGATAGAAAATTAAGCACTTTTTACAAACCTCGAAAAAAAGCACCTTTAAAGGGCTTATTATAAAAAACATAAATTAAAAACAAGCACCTTTAAGCACTTATTAAAAACGCCACGCACCCTGATTAATGGAATTTTGGGCGAAAACTGAGTTAATTACTTTTCTTCAATGCTATTCAACTCGTTGTTTGCAAAATTGCCGAAGTTCGATCTTATCTTAGTTGCAATCACGTCGATAGTAAAATCCGTGAGATGCAAATAATCAGATGAAGTACTAAAATATTACATTCCTTTGAAATATTATCACCGTGAAACATAAACTTAAGATAAAAAAGAAAAACTTAAAAGATAAACACTTTAAAAGTGTTATCTTATTTTAAGGACTGTTATCGGTATTTAATAATTCGCCGCATGAGAAACATCGATTTAAAAAGACGGAAAACATCATTAGTTTTTTTTAAATTATTATCTATCAGTACCAATTTTTTATTATTACATAATTTTTTAATTGTTTATCGTGTCATCGCGATATTAAAAAAAAGATAGTGAATACTTTGTACTATCTAGACTAAAGCAAATATTAAAAAAAAGCTTGAATAAAGCACAAATGGAAGTGCAGAAATGGACATACTAAAGTTTCGGTTCCGTAAACAAGAACTTTCCTCAGAATCTAAAACACCAAATGATCAAAGAAGTAAAGATTGGGCAATTTGGACAAAAAAAACAATGACAAATTGGGACAAAGGAACAAGTTTGAAGAAACAGATGTGAAGATAAAAGATGTGGCAATATTTGATCCCGGACCAATAAGATTGAATCCTGGAACGTAAAGATCCGATCATTAGATCAAAAGTTATTCAGAGTGGTCCGTTTTTTGTTTTCCGCACTTTATTTCTTAGAGGATATAAAAAAGATCCTGCTAGTTATTAAACTAAAATTCGAAACATGAAATTAAATAAATATCTGATCAGCCTGATTTATAAACATTTAGTCAGTAGTTACCTTAGAATTAAAGCCAATTTCAAACGATTAGAATTTCATATGATATAAGCCGAGTATTTATTTTTAAAAAA
Source organism: Parasteatoda tepidariorum (assembly GCF_982258835.1). Classification (NCBI taxonomy): domain Eukaryota; kingdom Metazoa; phylum Arthropoda; class Arachnida; order Araneae; family Theridiidae; genus Parasteatoda; species Parasteatoda tepidariorum. The sequence goes on from NC_141758.1 coordinate 102,311,565, forward strand.
AGGAATAATCTAGAATTAAACATTAGGTGTAATGCGTGAAACTTTCAGATCCACAAATATTTGATAATTTCCGAGCATTTCACAAATCACTATCGAGTAAAGAGAGTTTGAAAGTTTAAAGAACAAATTCGTAAAAAGTGCTTTAGAATAAAAAATAAAAAAAACTATTGCATGTAAACATGAATTAAAACTCCTTAATGTCTCCTCATATTTAATCAAGCAAACTTTTTGTTCAAAATCATTTTGAATATCAGTGAAAATTAAGTTCTCAAGTTAAGTTTGTCTTTTAAATTAATTAAATTTCGTAAATTAAACTTCGACTGGTTAGAGGGCTCAAATTTCAAACGGATCTCGGTGATAAATACCAAAACAAATTACTAACGTTCTTTTAAATGCCGCTAGCGAAATTACTATTACCATTTCATAAAAAATCGAAATTTTGACAACTATCCGACCTAATAAATAAATTAACATAATAATTATAAAATATGATAATTTTAAAACAAGTTTTTAAAACTCGTATAAAGAAACTATTTTAGGCCTGGAATAAAATTACTATTTTTCACCCCTTTTTAATCTTGAAAAACACTTCGGTAGTTTTTCACAGAGAATAAATTAATTTCACTAAAGATATTAACAATCACGACGAAGTAGATTAAACTAAAATTCGAAACATGAAAATTAAATAGATATCTGATCAGCGTGATTTATAAACATTTAGTCAGTAGTAACCCTATATTTAAAGCTAATTTCAAACGATTAGAATTTCATATGATATCAGCCGAGTACTTAAAAAAAAAAAAAAGGAATAACCTAGAATTAAACATTGGGTGTGCCGCATGAAACTTAAAAGATCAATTGGCGGTAGTCATGTTCGAGACATTTTCAGAATTCACAGGACATGACATGTACGGTGTAAAGTTCCAACATCAATCGAAGAGATAAAAAAAATAATTTGGCAGACGATGACAGATGAGATCTATAAATGTAGACAGACGATAAAAAAATCGAAAATTGATATTTATACAAGGGAGAAAAGGTTAGAAGTTATTACATTTAAGTAGCAAAACAACGAAATAATAGCAACGAAAAAATTGGATGTTCATAATTAGCATAGAACAGAAGTATACCAGATGCCGAAATTATATAATTATAATAAAAATAAGAAATATAGTAAAATAAGTAAAACGATATATTATGTTTCAGTAACAGGTAGCAGAAAACAATACATCACTATCATTAGAAATAAAACCGCTGTTCTTAACCTACTGATTCTAAAAATGAAACGAATGAATAAAATTAAATTGGAAAATAAAAGCTTTAATTCGCTACCAACAAAAACTTCTAGAAAATTAGCCAATTATATAGAAAAAGAAAGAAAAAACTGAATCCCTCCCTCCTTTTCCCCTAGTTTTTTCCATTATTATTATTATTATTTTTTTTTTTTTAATTAAAATAAGACACAACTTACACAAACTCTGAGTTCAAATTAGTGATTCATAATCGGCATGATATTGAAGGAAAATATAACTTACGTACGTGTGTATTTAATTAATTGATTATTAAATACTATTTTAAATATAAATTGGCAAACAAACTACAGTCGAACTCGTTTATAACGAGCTCAAAGGGACCGTAACATGTACTCGTTAAATCCGAGTGCTCGTAATAAACGGGTCCTTAAGGCAGGCGTGCAACCAGAAGAGGGGGGATTATTTAGTTTACACAAAATTTAATTAATACTTACTTACTTTAATTAATTTAATTAAATACTTTTCTTAATTTAATGACAACTATCCCCCCCCCAACCAGCAAAAAATTTTCTAGTTGCGCTACAGTCAAGGAAAGAAGCAATAAACGGAAAGAAAAATAAAGGAAAAGATTCTTACCAAAACATTTATTTTTTTCATTAATCTACATATTTAAAATAGTAGTTTGTTAGCTTACTCTGAAGTTTCAGTTCGCGGTTTTTTTTTATTTCGCGCGCATTTCTTATCATTTTGAAAAAAAGATTGCAAGACAGAAAAATATTGCTCGCTAAAACCGGGTCTTGCTCGTTAAAAGCGACTTCTGTTCCATAGACTTAACATTGATCCAACCAAATATTCTCGTTTCCCTCGGTAAATCCGAGTTCTCGTTAAATCCGAGCTAATTATAAACGAGTTCGACAGTATAACCAAGAAAAGCGAAGTAACAAATAGCTTAGATTAGAATGACAATGCAGAACTAAAGATATCAGAAGCCAATATTTAATAATTAGAGATTTTATTGCTAATAATTAGAAATTATTAATTTATACGGTTAACACGGGAAATGCAAAAACTGAACATAGTTTTCATTCTATTTTATAAGAATAAGATAAAACGATTCTAAAAATAAACCGTTTCCCACAAACAATTACCGACCAAGAAAAACAAAGTAACAAATAGCTAAGATAAGAATTATAATACAAAACTAAAGATATCAGAAGGCAATATTTAATAGTGAAAGATTTTATTATTAATAGTTGGAGATTATTAATTTATACGGTAAAAATGAAAAGAGAAAAAAAAATTGAACTTAATTTCATTCCATTCTATAAGAATAAGAACAATTCTAAATATAAACTGACAAACAAATACATACATAACAAGAAAAGCAAAGGTTAAAATTATAATACAAAACTAAAGATATCAGATGGCAATATTTAATAGTGAAAGATTTTATTATTAATAAACGGAAATTATTAATTTATACGGTTAATATACCAGATGAAAAAAATTGAACTTAATTTTTATTCTATTCTCTAAGAATAATATAAAACAATTCTGAACATAAACTGACAAACAAATAACGACCAAGAAAAGCAAAGGTTAAAATTATAATACGAAACTAAAGAAGATATCGGAAGTCAATAAAAGAATAACCTTGTGTACCATAAAAAGAACCTTTTTCAAGCAATTAATTCCAAAGAGCTTTAAAAAGATGGGAAATAAGTGGGGGAGGAAAAAGTGGGCAGGTTGAGTAGGAAGTCAATATTTGAACAATTTCTGCACCTGAAAAGGTGTGTGTGCGCTTCCTAACCTAACAATCAATTTTATTCCAGAAGACGCACAGCAAATAGTAAAAAGAAAGAAGCCATAACTTCGCAGTTTTAATCCTCTTTAGCGCAGAACAAAGTAAGTTTTGACCTCATAGGAGACCGCAAAAGTACATCGTCAGGAAAATTCATTGAATTCTGGCTCCTTTAAAACTTTCAGACGATTATTTTTTTCTTTCTTCCTTTCTTTCGTTTTTTTTATGTGTGTGTGTAAGCATATTATAATTCTGTTGCATGCACAAAATCCCACAAAAAATGCTGAGCGATATCAGAGGTAAAATATGGTGATAAGTTTTGACCTCGTAGGAGATCGTATAAGTACATCATCAGGAAGATTCATAGAGTTCAGGCACTTAGAATATAAATATATAATAATAATAAATAAATAAATATAAAATATATAATAATAAAAATAATAATAAATAAATAAATATATAATCAAATAATAATAAAACTTATAATCGAACTTTACTATTTATTATTATTATTTATTATTATTTATTTATTATTATTAATTATGTATATATCTTGGCCAAAGAATACTGTGAGTGAATACTGTGTACCAAAGAATACTGTGTACTCATTGTTCGCCGAGGTATATATACATACATATATTGTGCACGCAAATTGTAGTTCTAATGCATGCACAAAGTCACAATTGGGGCTGGGTGATATTGGAATATAAATATCGCGATACATTGTAAAAAAATAGTAATATTTTTCGCACTAATTTAAGTGTTTTTATATTAGTCAATATTCTCGTTAGAAAACTAGATTATACTCACTAGAATATCGTATTCGATACATATCGCTGTCTAAAATATTGATAATCGAGTATAAATATTGAGAAAGCGATAAATATCGAATACGATATTCGATATCGTAATCATTACAGATGCCGATAAATTTCGAATACGATATCCGATATCATTATCAGTATAGATATTGAAAAATATCAAATACGATATCCGATATCGTAATCATTACAGATATTGATATTAAAATACGATATCCAATATCGCGATTATTATAGATATCAATAAATATCGCATATGAAAATACATCAACACTACCGACAGTAAATATCGAATACGATATTCAATATCGTAATCATTACAGATGGCGATAAATTTTGAATACGATATCCGATATCGTAATCATTATAGATATTGATAAATATCAAATGCGATATATCAAATGCGATATATCAAATGCGATATCCGATATCGCGATCATTATAGAAATCAATAAATATCGGATATGATAACACAGCAATATTTTGGACAATAAATAGCGAATGCAATAATTTGATGAGTATAATACCTAGAGATAATTATCGAATACGATATTATCGTCAGAGTTGATAAGTTTAATTTTCATTAAGAAAATTTTTTTCGACCTAAGTACAAATAATATAAATTAGTTTGATTCGAAAAATATATCGAAATATCGGCGTTTTTAAGACGACAAATCCAGACGTTAAAATTTCAATGTTGCCATGCAATAATCCTTTATACGATTACCGTCATACAACTAAAAAAATTTCAATATCAGCTTATTCTTCTTCTCTGAGTGGCAATCACATATGACGATATGTCCTTATAAATTCAAAATAAACAATCGATTTTTTAAAACTAGCAGACACAGGAAGCGAAGAACAGAAACTGACTGCAGCTGACCTTTTTCAGGAAGTCCGCCTCTATTGAAAAAATAAAAGAGAACCCTTTTATGTATTCCAGAGGGTACTCGACCAGTTGGACATTCATAGAGATGCGCCCACACGAGCCCACTTTCAAATCGTTTTATGCTTGGTTAATTTATTATAGCCTTTAAAATTCTTATCTATTCAAGAGTTTTATCATTCCCTCCTTCCCAAAACTTAAAAGATAAGACTGCAATTAGTCGAAGTTTTAGTTAAGACTTGAGTAAAAATTTTGAAATTAATTGTTTGGTTTTAGAGATTTACTCTTATAGCCAGATTTTTCAAAAAAAAATAAGCACTTTTTAAGCACTCGAGAAATACTTTTAATAGCTTTTCAAAAGAATCATAATTAGGATCTGTGCAGTAATAAAAATTATTTTATTCTATCGTTTAAAGTTCTTAATTTATAAACATTAAAATCAATAAAGTTCAAAAGCATTTTCAAAAACTTTATATAATCATGATAAAATAACTAGTTTTTGATAATCGACATGGCAAAGAAAAAATCTCTTTTTAAAATATAGAAAATTAAGCACTTTTTACAAACCTCAAATAAAAAAAGCAACTTTAAGGGCAATTAAAAAACGTAAATAAAAAATAAGCACCTTTAAGCACTTTTTAAAAACGCTACGCACACTAAACTTTGATTAAGAACAGGGTTACTTCTGCCTTAGGAAGAAAAAAAAGTTCAAGTACTTCACATTTGAAGTAAAACTATAATTTTACATTATGTATCAGGGTGCGTAGCCAGATTTTCCAACAAAAAATAAGCACCTTTCAAGCTCTCAAAAAAATATTTTTAATCACTTTCCAAAAGAAAATCATATGTGCAGTAATAAAAATTATTTCCTTCCTATTGTTTAAAGTTCTTCATTTATAAACATAAAATCAACAAAATGCAAACACATTTTCAAAAACTTAACATAACGACAATCAATACGGCTAAGAAAAAATCTAATTTTGAAAAATAAAAAATTAAGCACTTTTTACAAATCCCCCAATAAAAAAGCACCTGTCAGGGCTTTTAAAAAACTTAAATTAAAAATAAGCACCTTTAAGCACTTTTTAAAAACGCTACGCAACCTGTATACTATCATAGAATAAGGAATTGTTTGGATTAGTAACAAACCAATTTCCTAAAAAAAAAAAAAAAAAAAAAATCAGTACTTTATAGTGACCATGTGTTGGCGACTACCGTTCTGAGAGGTCGCCAGCACGAACATCAGTTTAATACGAATAAGTAAGTACGAATTTTAATATGAAACATGTATTGCCAAAAAATAGAAATATTAACAATATATCACGATATTTTTCTCAATTCGACTCATTTATATATTGCATTGGTCAATATTTTCGTTACTCCTAACATGATTTATTAATATTTAGGTTTTAATATTGCATCCAATAATTATCGTTATGTGTAATATTCACGTCAATATCCTTTTGATACGTTATGTTATCGATATTAATCACGATGTTATCGTATTCGAGATAAGTATTGTTTCTGTTGATGATCGCGGTATTGTCAAATTTGTCTACTTATCGGTTATCTCTCAACCGATAAGTAGCAAAAATATTCAACTCTAATAAATCGCCAATTTGTTGGCGAAAATCAATTACTAATTCTCGATATTTGCGTGCTCAAACAATGCAGCGTGGGTGAAACTTAAACACGTATTGCAAAAATTTAATCACAAACTTTTTTCATTTTAACAAAACTGAGGATTTTCTTAATATTGACATATAGCGCAATTTTCATTCTTAGCATATTGTGCATTTTCTAGAGATGATCTAAACTAGGAGTGCACAACCTTTTTGAGTGAAGGGCCACTTGCACAGCAGGTTGGATAACGAAGGGCCGCACATGTATTGAGACATGTTAATGACTAATATAGTAATGTTTATTTAAACATTAGCGTTCTATTTTTTTATCAATAAACTTAGTAATATATTTGTAAAAAATTAAAGGTGTTCCATTTTTAGTAAAAAAATTCATTCAAAAGTAAAAAAAACTTATAACATTTTTTTTACAAAAAAAAAATTGCTATTTTTATCATATGAACAATAGATTTATCAAAATAAATAAACATTGAAGAAAAGTTTTTTTTTTATCATATCATGCAATACGAAAATTCATTTTAGAATTACGAGGCGCATCCAAAAAGTAAGTTTCTCAATTTTTTTTAAAAAAAAGAACTCATACCTTCAGGAACATATTTATTGGCAACAAGTACAGCAATATTTCAGCTATTTTTCAACATAGCCACCACCAGATTTGAGACACTTGTCGTATCGTGGGATCAACTTTTGTATCCCTCTGTCGTAGAACTCTGCCGCCTGTAAATGGAACCAGCATGTGACAGACGTCTTCAGCTCTTCGTCGTTGCCGAAAAGCTCACCGGAGGACAGGAATTTCTTGATGTGCAAGAAAACATGAAAATTGCTGGGAGCAAGATCAGGGCTGTAGGGTGGATGATCAAACAACTCCGAGCCAAATTTCGTCAAAACAGCTGCTGTGTGTCGAGCTGTATGTGAAAGAGCATTGTCATGGATGAGCACAACACATGCAGTAAGCATTCCACGCCTCTTGTTTTGAATGGCACGTCACAATTTCCGCAGTGTTTCACAGTAACGGTCAGCGTTTACTGTTTCACAACGTGGTTTCATTCACAGGCGGTAGAGTTTTACGACAGATGTATACAAAAGTTGAACCCATGATACGACAAGAGACTCAATTCTATGTTGCTATTTTGAAAAATAGCTGAAACATTGCTGTACTTGTTGCCAAAAAATATGTTCCTGAAAGTATGAGTTCTTTTTTTTAAAGAAATAGGGAAACTTGCTTTCTGGATACGCCTCGTAAATTCTAATAAATAAAAAAAACTGCTATGCCCACAGAATGAAAGTAGGAAAAAATTTATCATAATTAAGTCATATAAATTCAAATTAAATATTTTAATTGTAGAAAATTTATAGGTTTTAAACAAAAGCCTAAAATAAAAGCAAAACTGTGATAGTATAGGAAAATAAAATTCAATGCTTATTTTGTAATGCACTTTATTATTTCATTTTATTAATTATTAGATTTTCTAATATCGTAAAAAATTATCTTTTTTTTATCGAAAAAGATCACTTAAGCAACAAAAAATTGAAATCTAAACTACAAACAGTGAGCAGTTTAAAAATTCACGTTTTCCGCCATTTTATGAATTTCTCAAGTTGCAATAACATTGCATTTAAATTAGGGATGTAACGAGTATTTGGCCCTTCTGTGAAAAATTCAGTTGGTTGAATGATCAGTCAAATATTCGGCAGAATATTCTTTAGAAATGTATTTTTCTAAGTTTTTTTTATTTTTGAATTTTTATATACTTTTTTCTTTAAATTATAATCATACAAGTCAATTTTGTCATTTTTTCGATACTTTGAGAATTGAGAAGGACTTTTTTCCATTTTTTGCTGTTTTCATTATAACCCAGCACTTTAACAAAACGTCTCATACTATTAATTTATTATCACTCTTTCCCTGTACTGTAATATAAATAACCAGTAACATAGAAAAGTGTGATTTTCAGTATTAAAGTTTTGTTTCTGGAACTAAGAAAAATTTGTTTTTTCTGTTTTTTCTTTTTTTTTCGGCATTTTTATTATGACTCAGCATTTTTTTTAAAAATAAAGTTACTAACAAAATTAATTTTATAGCATTTTTTTTTCTTCTAAAATTATGGCAATAAGAAAAATTTAAATTTCGATTTTCAGCATAAGATTTCCATTTAAAAAATTAAGAACGTTTTTTCTAACTTTTTATTTTCTTTAAATAAAAAAAACTTTTTTTAGACATTTTTATTATAACGCAATAGATTTTAATAGCATTTCTGTTGACTTAATTCTTTTTTCTTGGCTTCTTCTGGTAATTGGAAAACTGAGAAGTTCAGCTTTAAAATTTTCTTTCAAAAATTAAGATTGATTTTTATGTTCTCTGTTTCGATTTTTGACATTTTCAAAAACGCTCTTGATTGGCCTCATTTTTTAGAGTTAATTTATTAATACGTTTTTCCAGGAAATATTATTCTGAGCATTGAAATTTTAGTTTCAGTGTTGCTATGCTGCTAAAAGATTTTGCTATTTGGCCCCAAGTGTACGGCGTTCAGTCGCTTTTTTTTTCTTCTTTTTTTGCCGAATATTTGGTTTTTGACCAAATCACAATTCATTACCACATTCGACCAAATCATATTCTTTGCGGAAAAAAAACGAAGGCAAAATAACTAGGATTTACGATAAAACTGCACCGTATCAAAAAGTGATTACTTAATTGCGCGATTAAGAGTCACGTGTCGTAATAACATCATAGTTAAATAACGGGATCGTCAGAATCATGTGGAAAAGTATAGAAATAATTGGGGGGAAAAATTACTTATATTTATGCTGTACTCAGCATGAATAAATTGTGCACGATTTAAAATTTGCATGTCATAATAGAATAATTGGAATTTTTTATGATACGTGGGAATGCATAGCAATAACTGACGAAAAAATTGTTAAAAAAGAAAGAATTTTTTAAAAGAAAGATAAAAAATCACTTATATTTAAGATGAAATCGTCACAAATAAAGTGATTATTTAAATGGGCGAACTGAAACTCGCGTCATAATAAAAATTCGGGATTTTCGAAATCACGTAGAAAAGCGGAAATAACTGTTTTAAAAAAAATCATTTATATTTACGATAAAATCGGGTTAAAGAAAGCGCGTTAAACGTACATTTACTAAAGAATCTGTTAAAATTGATTGTGTCAAAACATGATGACTTAAAAGTGCGATTAAAAATTGCCATTTTTTAACAAATTTTTATTGTGTTTAGAAGCTCTCGCGGGCCGCACTTCAGTAGTCGAAGGGCCGCATTTGGCCCGCGGGCCACAGGCTGTGCACCCCTAATCTAAACCTAATAGTCATTAACTGTTACAAATTCACAACTGTTCTAAAAACTCTGGTTTATTCTTTCTATACTGAAGTTACCGCTAAAGGTCGAAAGTTGTCAACGTGCACAATGCTTAGCTAACTGATTTGCTCCATTTAAAGAAGAGGATCAAGATTTTTACGAATTTTACCTAGGACATTATGTACACATAAACGGCTTTCGTGTCATTAAAGTTCAAAAGTTTGTTTTTCTCATTCTATCAATTTATTTGTTAAATATTTTGGCTTGATTATTTACATATTGGAAAATCAATAAATGTTAATTCCCTTTAAGTTATGTTAATTTCCTTAATTGTCATAATATTTCAAGCTGCTTGATTCTATCAACTAATGCGTTGATTGCAGTAACTTGATTTTCTTAGGTAGCGAAAAATAATTAAATATCATTTTAATAAGTTGCTGCTGTTCTCTAGCAAAAGATCTAATCTTCACTTTAATCCTTGGAGGCAGAATTTTTATTAAACATATTTTTCATACTTTCTCCATTATTTTTTATTAATTGAGGTCAAAACTAGTGAAAACATATTATATTTAACATTTTAATAGTTCATGGTTATGAAATACAGCATGGAACACTGGCAGTTATTTTTAGAGCTACAAGAAACAGTTATTTATCATTGAAATTTTTCCTTTAACGACATCAATTATTGATTAATTTCTTAAATATATTCCTTTGGATTTTATATTTTGGCACAAATATAATTCCGATAACGTAACAGATTTTTTTAGTAACTATTATACTGTTGTCGTAGACCATTAAGGCAAGGGGTGCGATTGTTCTTACTTTCATGTGGCGCCATCTATGGCCAAGAATTCGACTTCTGCCACACACATTTATAGGGCGGACCCATTCATACATCCATAGATCGTAAGAGAGATTCTACTTTCGTCGTTCTCCATGTTAGTCTATGGAGAATTATATGATTCTTAGCCTACTCATTATATAGTCACTAATTAACATTTTGGAATTTCTTTTGCTTCATTGTATGCTTTGAAATGTCTACTATTAAACTATCTTACAAAATTTTCAGTTGGAAGATTTTAAATATTTTTAAAACTTTTTTGAAACTAACATGTTCTTCGAAAGACTGAAATTTAGGAGATAAACTTTAATTACAAGTTTATTTTTAACATTTTTGGAAAAATTTTAAGACAGATTTAAAGCTTAAGACACTCTCTATAACTTAAGATTAATATTTTAATTCTAGGTTTTATACATATTACGAAAATCGTAAATTAGTTTCAATAATTTCAATCATCAGACTCAAAATTTCCTTCCCCTTCTAAAACCCTTTTCAACATAATTACCCACAGCGAAAATTACCCTTTGCACCGCAGGAGGCTGAAACCAGCTTTCACTGTGATTTATGACTCTCCCTACCACCTTTTCTTATGTGCATCCTCATGCATTTCTGTTTGTATTTCATGCTTAGATTTTGTGGAGGAGCGTTTGTTATAGATTATCGTAAATTGCTAATATGGGACATTACTTTTAAAATAAAAAAAAAAGGCTGCATTGACGTCGTCAGATAAAATTTATGTATATATATATATATATATATATATATATATATATATATATATATATATATATATATATATATATATATATATATATATATATATATATATAATATAAACCGAAATACACGCATGGATTGATAAAAATAACTTTTTCTAATATATGACAAAAACATGACATTAAACAGAAGAAAATTATATTTCACAATCAAATCAATATCTTTTACTAACATTCAATATCTAATTATGAAAACTGAAACATCTTGTTTCTATGATGGAGAGTGTTCCGTAATCTACATCCTCATATATAATTTTAGAATCTTCTTTAAGAATTAAGTTTAAAAAAATATACAAATTAGGAATCGCAAAATATAATTTAAGAGCGGGAGAAAACGATAAGAAAATCGTCAGAATCACTATTAAGATAAACGGAATTAAAACTTTAAAAACAGTTTGATTGCCGAATTTAGTTTGAAGTGTCTCAAATTCCTCTATGTTTTTTCGGAATCTAAACATACATTTTTAATCTCACCTTCTCAATTGATGAATGATCATGTTTTAATTTTTTTTTCTTCCCTAAAGTGTTATTTTGTGATCCTTTTTTTTTTTTAAATCTCATTTGTGACAAGATTTCTAGACATTTATCGAGGAGGTAGTATTTACGGAACATTCTATACACAATTCAATGAAAAAGTACTATTAAGTGAGCAGAAAATTACTAATCAATTACAAATTATCTAATATCGAGTGATAATCAGCAAAAAGATTGATATCCATCGAATTTAAATCAATGTTTCTTTATTTGTCATGACATTTACAGAATACATTTTTCTTTTCGAAAACTATCAGTGAGACAATTGATTTTGTGAAGAAATAAAGGAAAGATTTTTTTCTATGCATGGCTCTCTTATTTTATTGAATATGTAATTAATAAAATATTTAGAGTAATCTATGTGTAATTATCAAGTGAACAATATATATATATATATATATATTATATATATATATATATATATATATATATATATATATATATATATATATATATATATATATATATATATATATATATATATATATATATATATATATATATATATATATATATATATACAGAGAGAGAGAGAGAGAGAGAGAGATTTCAAGCGTAACAAAGGGGAAATCACCCAAATATTTTATTCTAAAAAATATATTTAATATTTTTGAAAACAAAAATTCTATTAGGATATGCTACTTTAGGGTGCAATGTTTAATTAATTGGCATAAAATAATAAAAGAACCCCATGAATAAATTGATTAAATGTAGTTTTAACAGAGGAGAGTTCTTTATTAAATCCCATATTATTATAGCACTCTTATTTAAGCTAAATTCTGTGATTTAGACCATCCGAAACATTATCTGTGTTTTATTATTTTTTTTATAAATTATCACATTTCGAGGAAAAATAAATTATTATAAGACAGAAAGGATATGGAATGTAACAGAGGGGACGTCTTACAAATTTGACTAAAAGTTAAAGGGAAATATCACTATTAAATGTGACTCTTCGGTTATTTAAAATTGGAGTTGGCAGCATTACTATAATTGAAACCCGTACTACATCTTTGTAGTTATATTTGAAAGTTTTTGTTTTACCAGACTCTGTTTAAAAAGAAAAAAAAGTGCATCCTTTGCTTCTTTCTCAATTTCAGCTTTTCGGGCAACAAAATTAACTACCGATTTTTTTCCAAGAACTTTTTACACTTGCGAAACTATCTATAGCAACATCAAAAGATTCCCAGTGTTTTAAACGGTGACTGGCATACATTAAATATGTCGGGTCCCAAAGTCCACCAAGTTCCTAAACAAATCTATGCCTCTGGGGGTACTGATCGATGTGTTGCCTTGTCTTTTGGATTGGATTCAAAATTATGAGGCTACGGAGTTGAACATTGGTAGCCGCAAGCTAAAATTTGGGTCTGCTGTTCAACGACGGTTATAAAATAAAAAGTCAATCGAGTGATTTTCGCAAGTCGCTATATTTTGTAATTCTATGTATTTCTTAGGCAAATAACGGTGATTTTAATAGAAAATTCACATTTTCGTCAATAGCACATACACGTTTTATATGGTGTTTTACCTACGTATGAAATATAGATAGGAGACACTATATATTTGAGATAATTTTTGACTTAAAATATAAGAAAAATTTTTTTTGACAGTAATTACTGCATAATTAAACAGGAACAATTTATTTAACAATATAAATCAAACTATACGTAAAATCGTTTTATTTTTAATAACGGATTCTTCTTTAAAAAAAGAGTTTGTTTGGTAGAATTAGTCAAAATCATGAATGCCCTCTATGATAAATTTTCAAGCAGAAGTGATAAATAAATTTATATAGATTTATATAGATGATAAATTGTCATGCATTGATCATGCAGAACTCAAAAAATAAATAAATAAATGAATAACTTTTGAATTTATAAATTACAACAAATTTACTTAAAAATGATACCAAATACAATGATATTGCTTAAACTTTAAAAATTCACTACTGGTTTCAATTGGCACGGAATTCAACAATCATATATATATATATGATTACATGAACAATATCATATATATATATATATATATATATATATATATATATATATATATAATCGTCGTTTGATTTGAACTTCAAATTATCTTGGTTGAGATGATAATAAACTAACGAAGGAAAAGAAAGTAACTATGAGAACTTTAAAATGAAAATGATAACTATAAAATATTACGCTTTACTTAGAATTGTAGAAAGAACACAAAATACATATAGGCTTTATGAATTTTCTTAGAGTTCAAACTTAAAAACACTGAAATTATCTAAATTTAAAAAATCGGAAAAAAGTAACAGTGAATAGTAGAACCACGTTTGGAATTTAAAACGCTTTGCATGTAACATTATGAATAAAATTTAAAAAGTGAATAATGAAGTAAAAGAAATATCTCTAAGAAATTTTTTTATTAAAATTTTAAATAATTAAATTGATAAGATTTCACGAAGTATAACTTATTTGTTATAAAAAGAAAAACTTGCTTATTTCATTCACCAGGAAAATAAGAAATTCGTGCTTTTACTTAGTCCTTTTCTGAAGTAAGGCATGACCGCAGTGGTCAGACCCATGGAGTTGTCAGACCTCCCAAACAGTGTAAAAAGAGTGTGAAATGGGGGTTTGACATGATTGACGACTTAACTGTACTACTTGGGGGAAAGAAAAGCACCTGGTTATTTTTGTCCGAGTGTCTCATCGAAGATTTTCCTGACTCCAAGACACCCTTAATCTCCAAGGTATAATTTGCTAAGGGAGCATGGAGAACTTTGTGATCCGACACATTTAACGTGCACCAGTCATCATTTACTACACGGGGATTCGAACTCACGAACGTGAGTCTAGCACCCTGCGAACCAGGCTAGCCCCGGCCCAACTATTCGACTGATTTTTTTTTATAATTAAAAAATACTAAAATATAATTTTTTTTGTGTGATTAGAGTCAGAAAAATATATTTATAGATAAGGGATAATGGTGTCTCATCTGTGTCAAAGGATTAACGAATGCTTAGTAGGCAATGTGCAGATTTATCTAGGTAGTTTACATATTACCTAGGTAATTTGAAACAACTATTGAGGCTCTTTAATGGATCACCCTAGTTAATCTGCGCATTAACTAGATAATCTCTAGAATAACCGATTGTTATATACATAGCTTCCAACATGCATAGGGAAAAAAAATCCAGTAGATTTTACGAAATAATACATAAATTTCATGATTGTTGAGTAATGCACTAGATATTTAACACGTAGGGAATTTTAGGGATTTTTACAGTCATCTAAATAGAAAGACTGCAATATTTCCCAGTTACGATTGACAATAAACATATTCGAAATGTTATGTTTACTCATAATTTGGAATATAAATAGGCATTTAATTCATCAAAGATAGTTATAAGAATTTTTTTTAAATTAATTTAAGGAGCGAGTTCTGAATAAAAAAATAAATTGTACATTTTAGAACAAAAATAAAGTTGTGAACTGATTTCTATAAATGAGGTTTGCTTCATTATTTATTAGAAATAATTATTTATTTAAATATTCAAGCAATAACCTGTACAAAAATTTTATTTCAATCAATAGGGATTTTTTTAAGGAAACTTACTCAATTTTAAGAAATGTTCTAAAATGTACTAAAACTAGGAGACGTTTTTTTAAACCAGTAGACGGGGAGGAACTAGCAAAATCCAGTAGTCTACAGGAAAATCCAGTAGAGTTGGCAGCTATGTGTATATAATAATATCCTACATGAGGAACCTAATCCTATAATCCTTTACTACTTGTGGTCACTTTCAAGAGAAATTACTGCTGATTGAAGTTAAATGTAAAATTCTGGCAGCAATATTTTTCACTGATGGCGTCATATTAAAACCTAACAGAGATCTATTCAGATAATTTATTACACTTCATTCATCTATCTAATTAACAAATTTAAAGAAGCATCAACATTAATCTGCGAATTCGTGAGAAGATCAGGCATAAAACGTGGAGGTCAACAAGATCATATAATGTAATACTCATAAATCACTTTTCTCAAAGACCGATTATTCAATACGAGAATGATTAATCTATATGTAACAGCGGTCAATGTGAATAGTCGGTTATTATTAATACTAACCAAATAAGCCGATTAAAGTGAATAATTTAAGAAAATTTATCACATTAACCGGTAATAACCAATGAAATTTGCTCAATGTCATTCTTTCGTGTTTTTATAGGGGATATTTCCTCATCGTGATCTGCCACGCCAACTACAATAGCCAAATTGATTTTTAACTGAAAAAGTAAAAATAAAAAAACATGTAGATGTTTTCCAGGGGTGGCTATAAGTTATACCCTTCGAGTTGTTCCCTTTCTGAGATGTTTTTTTAGTTTCTCACGGGACGCTGCCAGGAATTTCCCAAGACTTGGCAATTTATCTACCACAAATCACGGTACGGAAATCTCTCCTTTTTATTTTCCCCTTTGACCAAAAGAAGCGGTTATTATTAATTTTGACCGGTTAGTATAAATAATAAATGGATTTATCACTTTAACCGTAACACATATACAAAGGGGCATCCCCATGTCTCAATGCTACATAAACCGTTTAATCGCATTGACCAAACTTCATTAGTTATTATTAATAATAAACAGACCAGGTGCCCGAGTGGTTAGCGTGCCTGACTGCGGAGCCGATGGTTGCGGGTTCGAATCCCGCTCAGGGCATGGATGTTTCTTTCTCTCTCTCTCTCTCTGTGTTCTATGTCCTTTCTCCTTTGTGTGTGTGACCTGCCCTATAAAAGGGTTTGTGGTTGTGTGACGTGGGAGACGCCACAGGTGCCCACTGGGTAACGAGAAGAGAGTAGCAGTTCTGGCATATGAGGCCCGTGGGACGATACGTCCCAAGTGCCCACCATTAAAAAAAAATTAATAATAACCTATCTAAGCGAATAGTTTGTGATATTTCTCACTTTAATCAAAAGAAGCGTTTATTATTAATATTGACCGGTTAGTACTAATAATAACCGGATTCATCACTTTAACCGTAACATGTGTTACGGTGATCTGTGGCAGAATAATCGCCAAATCTTGGCAATTTCTGGGCATTGCCTGAAACAAAAAAACAAGAAAGGGACCAATTCGAAGGGTATAACTCGTAGCAACCACTGGGCAAACATCTACAAGTTTTGTTTTGTTATTTAAATTTCCAGTTTAAAATCAATTTGGCTCCTTATCGATTATAGTTGGCGCGGCAGATCACGATACGAAAATATCCCCAATAAAAACGCGAAAGAATGACATTGACCAAACTACTTCATTGGTTATTATTAAGGCCCGGATTTTGATGACATTTGCATTTTTTTGCATTTTTTTGGACATTTTTTGTCCTTTAGAGCATTTTTTGAGATTTATAGGGCATTTTCTTTAATTTTTGGGGCGTATTTTGCATTTTAAAGCATTTTTTAAATTCTTTTGTTAATTTTTTGTAATTTTTTATTATTGCACTGGCTTCCAAACAATGAAGAAAATCTCTAGGATATTAACAGGTGGAGCAACATCTTTTCAAATTGAAGAAGAATTGTCAGTAAGTGTGACCGTCCTTTTCAAGTACGCACCAATAACATCAGTAGACGTTGAAAGAAGCTTCTCCTGGTATAAAAATTTGTTTTCAGACAAGAGACGCTCGTTTACATTTCAAAATATTAAAAAAAAAAATTTAATAATCCACTGTAATTCTGATATTTAGTAATATTATGAGATGGAAGTTGTTATATTCATTTAAGTTTCCATACAAAATGAAAATGTTTTGGAGTCAATATATTTTTCTTTTTTTTTTGTTATTTTAGGAAATAAAACATATTTTTCAAACTTTATTAAACGTAGAACAAGTATTGCATTGCTTCATATTTTTTGAAACGACTCATAATAATTTTAAAGAGTAAAACATTGTTTTAGTTCAATATTTTTACTTCTAATTAAGTCATGTCATAAGGCATTTTTAGAGCAATTTTCGCATTTTAAGGGCATTTTTTGCACTTTTTAAGGGCATTAATTGAGATTTTTTAGGTCATCAAAATCCGGGCTCTAGTTATTATTAATAATAACCGACTACTCACAGTGACCGTTACATATATATATATATATATATAATATATATATATATATATATATATATATATATATATATATATATATATATATATATATATATATATATAACGTCGTTGCCGAGTGGAAGGATTAAAACAGGTCATAGGTCGGGAAGGAGGGTACAAAATTTATTTATTAATTATTAGACAACAGCAGTCATGAGAGTGAGTAAAAGTCCCCGTGAAAAGTTGCGCTCCTTGGTTATATGTTAGGGAAAATCTTGCAAAGTAAAATCCGTAAAATGTCTTAATTTAGGGACAGAGGGAACTCTTAGTAGTTGCTATTGGTTTATGAAATAGATCGAACGTTTCCCACACAAGAGCAAAGGGAAAAATGTCCTGCTCTTAATTAAATGCATACTTGAGCCAAAAATAGATTTAAGAACAGGATGTGGCTTTTAAAAGTGTGAGAAAGTATTTCAAATAGAATAATTAATTAGGAAGAAGTTTTATAGCAGAGAAACTAACGTAAAAAGATTAATTGAAGCTTTTTATGTTACATATATATATATATATATATATATATATATATATATATATATATATATATATATATATATATATATATATATATATATATATATATATATATATATATATATATATATATATATATATATATATATATATATATATACAGTGGAACCTGTCTAAATTGACCACCCTTGGGACCAAGTCAAATGGTCGCTATATAGAAGTGGTCACTTTATGAAGACTATTTAAAAAGGACTCTTTAAGTAAAACTTATAGAAAATGGTCACCTTACTCAGGTGATCACTTTTACAGGTTCCACTGTATATATATATATATATATATATATATATATATATATATATATATATATATATATATATATATATATATATATATATATATATATATATATATATATATATATATATATATATATTGTATGATACTCAAGTTATGGCCCGAGAGGTAGTAGTAGTAAACGATTTAATGGAGCATTGGGATGAGCTTATCTCACAAATAATTTTAAAACGTCAGTTGCCTACTATGCTGAAATATTCTGAACTCATATTTACGGTGGTTTGTGTGATTTAATGCCTGTCGGACAGATTTCAAATTATTACTAAAATTCAATATATTAAGATCCTTGTCAATACCACAAATATCTCTTGAAAATAGTTAAAATTGAAATCAAAGTGCTAATTTCAATACAGTTGTGCTGTGCACTCGGCTTACTTGCCATTAAACTTTACAATATAATTTTGATGGTACAAGATCATTTTGAATGTTACAGAATAAAGTTGGAAGATGACCCAGCTGGTAGCCAAAGGCGGCTATTTTAATTAATCTTTCTTAATCATGGGTCGGAAAAGGCGGCCTTTTTTGAAAAGGCCAGGCAGCCGACTTGTTTTTATTTTTAAAAAATCTGGTCTTCTTTTACTTTTTTTTTCTTATATTTTATTATTCAAAATTAACATACACGCATTTAAATTTATATTATTAATGATTATTCAGTAAAATAATAGGTAAAATATCTCATGATACTAGTTTTACTCTTTCTTAAGGGCGTTTATTCCATAAATAGATTAATGATGTAATCTGCTGATCCATATTTGCTTCAAAACCAGACATTTTTGTCTGAAATTGTTCTAAACCTATTACAAGCATGTTTTAATTCGTCCCAACTGTGCTTTAAATTAATTCAGAAAAAAAAAAATTTTTTTTTAATTGTACTAAATCTTTTATAAGTAAGAAATTTCCAATAAAACTGTACACGAGTTGTTCGAATTAATTATTATATTTCATTTAAAAATTGGACAGTTAGCACTTATAGCTCATATTGTATTTATTCTTACACTTACATGCCGCATTAAATAAGATGATTTCTAATCGAATTTTTAAGTTACAATAAATTAATAGCTGCTAACATGGATAGGGAAAAATCCAGTAGGTTATACGAAATAATGTAAATTTCGTGATAATTGCAACAAAATGTACTAAATATTTTACACATGGGGAATTTTAGGGATTTTTTATAGTCTTCATAATAAAAAAAACTGCAATATATTGCAGTTGTGATTAACATTAAATAATGTATGTATTATGGTTATTCTTAATTTTGAATACTAAGTATTTAATTCATCAAAGATAGTCAATTGATTTTTATAAATAAGGCTCGCTTCTTTAACACTTATTTAAATATTCAAGCAAGCAATAGTCTGCGCAAAAATTCTATTTCAATAGGGATTTCTTAAGGAAACTTACTCAATTTTAGGAAATTCATTGGTTCCTGCAAGGTAAAATACAAGCTAACTAAAAATAAAAAAATATCAGCAAGAATATGCAATGAATAGAACGAACTTTATACTAAAATAATCTAGATTATTCTGAATAAACGAAGGACACGAATTGGGTAGGGGGGAAAAATAATTTTTTCATCTTCTTTTAAGTGTAACTTACAAGGTGCAATTAAAACCCATCGAATTCGACCTTGATCTGTTTTCGTTCAGATAATAACAGCAAGAAATAAAATTGCTTCTAAGAATAAATAATTTTATCCAGGAGAGGGAAAAAAATCATTACATTTGCATTGACTTTTACAAAAGAGAAATATAAGTTAAAAAAATTACACACTACGGCAGTATAATAATTTTTATTGAGAAAACGGTTTAGTAAAATTTTTATTATATTATTTAAAATGCTCTTTTTTTTTATCGGTAAGCTTATTTGTCATATAATATGCTTGTAACAAATAATATGCTTTTTTTTTTGCAAGGATCATTTTTCTTAATTATTTCAC
This sequence comes from Parasteatoda tepidariorum, assembly GCF_982258835.1. Taxonomy (NCBI): domain Eukaryota; kingdom Metazoa; phylum Arthropoda; class Arachnida; order Araneae; family Theridiidae; genus Parasteatoda; species Parasteatoda tepidariorum. The sequence continues at coordinate 102,332,322 of NC_141758.1, forward strand.
CCTCTATATTAATAATGTGAATGGTTAAAAAGTTTATTTCGAAGTAGGGCCATTTTTTAAACACAAAAATTATTTGTGATTTATTTATCAGTAATTGAAAAGTTACTCCATTATTGCGTTGTTTGGTTACAAATATACGAAAATTAAGAATTACCTTTCGATTTTTATAATTTTGGCTACATTAGTGACTCTTTAAAAAAATAAAGAAATGAAGTTTGATAATTATTTTAAATTAAAAAATTCCCAGTTCTTAATTTATCAACTTATTTGAATAAGATAATTTGTATAGCATTACAACAAATCTTCAAATTGGATACTCAAACGTGCTTTATTTTTACTTTCTTCCCTTTGAAGAAACAAATTTTAAATTATTTAAAGTGAACTAACAGATTTAAAGTGAGAGTAGAATTACACGCCGAATACTAGAGGGTGAAAGAAAGCAAAGGAAGCCAAAAAAAATCACACGATGCAATACAGATGCTGAGTCATAGGAAACGCAAGATCAGTCAATTAAAATGTTGCTGCATCATTGAAGCCGCGAAATCCAGAGGTTTCTTCCAAATAAGGGATTACTTAATCCATTCATTGCCTTGTGGTAAGAGGATTTCTCTTCATCTCCACTCAATCAACACTTTCACCCACATATACCGGAAGTCTCAAGTACAGATGATCCAGTTTCCCACAGCTCATTCTGAGCAGACGAGAATAATAATCCATAAATGAAAGAAAGAGATTACTGATTTAGAGTTCAATTGATTAGAATCGATGAAATTTTAAAAATGCACCAATCAATTTTGATATGAATAAAAAAAAAAATTTAAAAATACATATGATTCGAAGCAGTTTATTCTATAGGAAGCTCAATATCTATTTCCCGTGAAAAAAAGCAGACGATCTTCAGCACTCTTTCAGAGTAAACAATACACAAAAAAGAATAATTCGAATTTACAAATGACAGAAAATCGATTAAGGATTCAATTAACAATTGGAACTAATAAAAAAAAAATTTATAATAATCCATCCTCAATATACAGAATACTAATAAAAAAAATTCAAACAAAATCAGACGCAATTTATTCTGCATGAAACTCAATCCCTTTCGAAAGTTCAAGAACAAACGATTCCTATTTCTACGATTCTAGCAAACTATAAACAAAAAAAATAACCTTAATCCACAAAGCGATTTAGAATATAAATAATAATTAAAATTGATAAAAAAAAAATTAAATAGTATCAATCAATCTTGACATACACATTAAAAAAAATACATAAGCAGATTATTTTGCACAAAGTTCTACCCACAAAAAGGCATTTTGAAAGAAAACAAGAATACCAAATAAACAATGAGAAACACTTGAAGGATAAATACATGAAGGAGGTATATAACAAAAGAAAATAAAATCGACATTAGAAGTCCTTCATACTTATACTCATATACCGTGTCCATTACTATAATATCGTTCATTCTACTTTGACGCAATCACTTGCCAGCCAGCGTTTGAATGAATGAAATAAAAATTATAAAAAACTTTTTTTTTTAATATAACAATTTCTTAAACGTTAAATCGGACTTTAAAATCATAATAATGACTCATTTAATTCTAAAATTATTTACGAAATCGTTTGCTGAAAATATGTCCTTCATTATAATTCTTGTTTTAAAATAGAGAATGTTAAGTAGTCAGGTGATTACAATGTTGAAAAAATATAGCAGGAATTCAGACAAACGCAGTTCATTTCTTAAGGATAACAATCTTGAATTCAACGCATAATTATTTTTAAAAAATGTAATTTTTTTATCAAAATAAAAAGTAGTTCTAAAAAATTAAAACGATTTTTAATCTGATAATCTGGTGTTTCACACACTTTCAATAAAGAGCACTTGCCCCCTTTTTTTTAGTAACAAAATGAATTAAAAATTATACTTTGTTTTAAAGCATCACTAGTTTCCTTTTTAATTAATTTTAATTTATTAGTCACAAAAATGATGCGCCACTATGAATTGGCGTTGGTTGGTTGGTTTTGTTACTATAACTGGCAACACCAGAGTAAAAAAAAAAATGTCTACTGTACACGGGATTTGAATTATTTCAATGAATTTTCTCACAGTTTAAAAAAGGTTCTGTTCCCACCTTGAGAAAATTTATGAGGCTGTCAATACTCTTATTTCTTTTAGAATGATTCTCAAATGCTCAGAAGTGCTAATATCTTGACGCGATGCCTTCAAAACTCAACAGATGTCGCGACGAAAGATTAAAGACCTACTACAGGATCTGAGTTTAGAGAAAAAACTGTACTGCAGAATATAAATTTAGAGAAAAAACTGAGGATAGAGAAAAAGTGAAGAAACTAAGTGTCAGATAATAGCGATAAAAAGTATCCCCGGAGAAGAAAAAAAATTAAACTGTCTCTAGTGAAGAGGAATAGTTTCTTATGTCTTTTTTTTCCCTACTTCCTTTCAAAAAGGTTTTTTTTCTTACTTTTCTAAAACTTATCTTTTATCAAGTAGCATTCTCTAAGTCTAAGATAAGAGATGCTTCAAACCCTAAATTTATCCGTTTTTGTTGACAAAAGAATAAAAAAGTAAATATCTATCTGAAGAAAGTGCCGCGCCTATCTTGTAGTAAAACAGTATGGTTTAAAAATAAAGGTTGAAAACTTTTTCTAAAGCAAAGGGGAAAGCAAGTCACAGATCAGAAATTACAAACCCGATTATTAAACAGATGAATTGTAAAATATATTTTCAGTTTTTTAATAATATAGCTCATTTAGCATTTATGAACTATGCTTATCATAATAAGCTGCATAAAGCAGTACTACTGTAGGATTACAATAAAAGTATAATAAAAGAACTTAACCTTTAGAACTCTAAAATAAAAGAACACTAAAGCCTTTAATTTAAAAAAAATAAAATAAAGAATTATAACAGAGAATAACAATACATTGAAAAGGGATAATTAATACTGTTAAATAAGAGATAAATAAACAATTTATGTAATTATTTATTTATCTATCCTTTATTAACATAATTAATGTTTGGAAATTTTAAGCTTATTAAAATCATAGATATCAGGATCTTCTCTGTTTATTAATGATCATATCAGAGAATTTTTCTATCCAAAGAAAATGCCCAAAATTGAAAGACGAAATTAATTTTTTTTTATGACATATAGAGGCTCGAAATTAAAAATGATCTGTTGGTCAAGGACTACAAGAAAATCAGTGATCCCCCAGACCAGCAATCGAAGTAAAGGGGTGGTTATTTCTCCTTTTTACTTTCATTTTTGTGTTTTGGTCTGCTTTATTGTCAAAAATAGAATATTTCATCCTTATCTTGGACATTACACACTCTATGTATAGTAATTATTTTTTTAAAAATTCACCCATAAACTAAAATTCTTTTTTATTTTGTTAACTAACGTTTAAAAACTACTAGAGACATGTAAACAGACCAATAACAATATGCATGAATTACTAATGCTAATAACTTTTTAGTCATTGGTTCACAGAGCAGTGACAGAGTTTTATCAATTTCTACCCCGTGATAAAATAACTAAGAACTATGTTCAACACAAAGAATTAAAATGAAAGCCGACTATATGAAGGATGGGAATAAATGCCGAGAGCTAAGACAACCTTAAAATCTAGAGTGCTGCACAAAAAATAGCACACCCATTAGATAATAATTTTCTGAAATATTTTAGAGAAATTTACATTTCTCTTGATACAGTTAGCATCAACAGGAAAAGTATCAGAACCCAGAGAAAAATTTCTGAAAGAATTCTAATGGATGGAGAACCATATAAAGTAAGTACAGGTAGCTTAGAGCCACCTGCACTTAGCTGAAGATTAAAATCTTAAGTTCAGGGTTACTACTTTCCAAATTATTTTTATGTGTGTCATCCTTATTAAACTTGTAACGTTTACAATATAACAAATTCTTTCCATGTAACTACAAATAAATTCGGATAAGGACAAACTTGAAATCAATTGATTAAAAATCAACTTGGACAACTTCACAACTATATTATAAAGCTATCCAAAAAATGATAAATGACAAAATTTTTGCAAGAATGTAACCAATTAAGGGATAACACTCAAAACAAGGCAATTCTTACGCTTTATTTATGTCAAGATATTAATTTTCTGAAATTAATTTAAGGTTATGGCCTTCGAGAATTTATAAATTACAGAAAACTCTCATGAATGATAAAATTACACATGAACTAAACACAAATCACAGTAATAAAATCTAGAAAATCAAGCTCTTTCAAATGTCGGGATAAGTGGAGAGATATAATATTAGAATCCTTCGGTTTTTAGAATCTTGTAATTGCTTACATTCAGTTTCCCACCGATTAACAAATTTGGTCCTTAAATATATAGGTGTCTCTTTAAAGTAAAGTAATCTTGGATTGTACAGAGGGTGAAAGTGAGTGCTATACTCAATGTACAATACCTCGCATTAACATAATCAACATTCAGTTTTCCACCCATAGACAGATTTAGTCCTGAAGTATATTATGAAAGCATTAAAAGGAGTCTCGCTTAATCTTGGATTGTACAAGGGGTCAAAATGGGTGCTATACTCAATATCAGTGCCGGATTACCCAATAAACCAGACTAGGCCACGGCCTGGGGCCCCCATTGATTAGGGGCCCCCATAAAATGGATATTTTGAAATTAAATTTAAAAAAATTAAGAAAAACAATGATTTTTTTTACAAACAAATCAATTTTAAATATATATATTAATGAAATACGATAATTTGTTTTACATAATTTCAATCGTATTGACATATTACTCAATTTATTTATTTTATTAAATTTAATTTATTATTATTTATTTTAATTTCAAATATACTTCCTTAAATGAAAAGATATGTAAATACTTTCATATTTATATGAAATATATGAGAAACAATGAGAAATATATGAAAATATATGAGAAAAAAAATTTAATCTAAGGGCCCCAAAAATTTGAATGGTCTTGGGCCCCGTGTACGCTTAATCCGACACTGCTCAATATACAATACCTGGGCATTAACATAATGGACATTCAGTTTTCCACCCATAGACAGATTTAGTTCTGAAATATATTATGAAAACTTTAAAAGAAGTCTCTCTATAGTTGAGTAATCTTGGATTGTAGAGATGGTCAAACTGAGTTACTATACTCAATATACAATACCTGGCATTAACAAAATGAAAATAAAATAGTGTACTAAATGACAATGGTTGACAAAAGGTATTCTGTTGCGAAATGTTCTAGGGATTTCAGGAGTTATAACATTTTTTACTTACTAGTAATGATTTGTGAAACCTGAAATTATTTTTTGATCTAATCAATAATCCATTATTTTATTTATTATCTAGGTTTTTTTATCATCATTTTAGGTTTAGAGGGAAAAAAAGAGAGCAATATTAAAATTAATTAATAAAATTTAAAAAAAGATAAGCATTTATAAAAAAATAAAAAAAATCGCTTCAGTATATCCTACTGAGCTTTTTAATTCAAAATAAAATAACAGAAAATTGCTAACAAGCAGCTTTAAAGCCAGCACTGCCTAGCTAAAAAAGGCATGATCAAGATCTATCCCCTAGAACTCTAAAGATAAATTCTAATACATGAGAATCTAATCATCAGATATTCAGATGCTCTATGTTTTTTAAAATTATTTAAATTTTTAGAAACATTTAGGTTGAACCAGGTTTGATACATTTTACAGATAACTTTACAAATAAAAGAGTTGACACCCTATAAGAGTTGAGACACCCTATATCATGGCACAACTTGTTACGAAATTTTAGCTGAAAAATATTTATTGAGCATTGACATAGACGAAGAATAAAATTTAAAAATATGTGTTCTTATTTTTTGCCAAATATAAACGGCAGAAATAATAAATATTCACCATTGAAAAAGTACAGAATACCTTCATATTTATGATTGCTAAAACAGTCTAATATAAATTAAGTATTTTAATAATACTGCTTGTTAGAATGAAAATATGTGTAGTCATCATAAAAATAATACATTTCATATTAGAGCCAAAAAAAATTTTAAATCTAGTACACTTGTTCCTAATTTTAAAGTACATAAGCAAATCTTATCTTAAATTCTCTTAAGCAATATTTGCATTACTAAAATTTATTGAAATAAATTACAATCACTAAAAAGAATTTCAAGCAAGTTTGCGATCGGATATTGGGGAAGGAGAAATTAATTATCACGTATAGAATTCATCATCAAATTTAATATTCCCGCTACGTCAACGGCGCAAACGCAAGACAATTTTTTCAGAAATCAACAAGTGGGACACTTTAAAACAAATTGTAAAAACTATAATATTTGATAAAACAATCTAATATAATTAAGTTGGTATATAAAATTGATGGAAGTGATTTGATTCAAAGAAGCCCTACAGGGATAAGGCGTTAAAATAATATAACTTACCGGTCGAAAATAATATCAAATGTAGTCACTCTAAATGGATAAACCAAAAATAAGCACAATAATACTCCAAAAGTAAAATCCAGATAAGTGTAAATAAAATCCCACAGAATAAACAGCAAAGTAAACAAATGGGAAAAAAATCCGTCCACAGAAAAAGCGTCTGCTTCTATTTCACTGTTGTTGCCGCGTTGGTAGATGAAAATCAACGATATTTTAATGAATGTGCCGCGAGGGAAAGTTGACCGTCGCGCCACGTGTGGAGTATGTCAAAAATGTTTGTGATTGAATGTAAGTGTGCTAGCACCATCTATCAGTGAAATTAGCAACTAAAGCGAAATTTCACAAACGATTTCTAAATTTGGGAGAACCTTTTCGGACCTGTCAAATTGTTAGGGTCAGGGCTTTTTTAGAAAAGTCAATTTTTTTTTTAAATAGAATGAAACTGGACTAAACATTTTATCATAGTCAACCGTATAATTACATCGAGATTTAGATTTCGCCCACTAAATTTAATAATACACTAAACACCGTAAAACTCTACAATAGCTCTCTCTGTTGAATCATCAACTGTTATAATTAGAGGGCTTTAAGTGATGCGGAAATATTTTCGAATTTAGACGAAAAGGATAAGGAAATTTTAAAAATTATGCAGACAAAGAGCAGATGAACTAGAGAACAACGACAACTTTTCGTTCAGAGTTCGACAACCACACTTTTTACTTTTCCTACTTTTTGTAATTATGATTTTTCAATTATTACTGCAAGGATTTTAACTAAGCTACTTTATAACCATGTTTAAGATCACAGAATTATTAAAGTTGTTTAAAGTGATGTAAATTTAGTCCAGAATTCGAACTTTCCTTTATAAACGTTGATTTTGTTTTATAAAAAAATTGACTATAGCAAAATACAGCTCTTTTACTGTCAACTGAATTAGGCGATTGTCAGGGATAAGTTAAATGTGTCCCTAGAATTTGGAAAAAAGGTTAAGCGCGGAAAAAACAAGTGAATCATGATAATTCGTATAATATATCGTCTTTGTGCACATTTACAGGGCGCATGTTTTATTTTTACTTTGCACTGTGTAAAACCATTTTTTTTTTCTTTGGGACAGAGGTAGAATTATTGAAAGAAACCTAGCATAAGCAAGAAATGAAAAGAAGACCAACGATTGGTTTCATTTTCATGAAATATTTTTACATCTTGTATTAGTATAAGTTGAATTTTTACTGAGATTTTGAGAAGTTTTTAGATAGCTTTGATCAGTTAGTTAGTTAGATGTCGGACGAAAATCCAAAGATTAGCGACTCTGAGACCGAGGAATTTAATTTAGAACTGGATGTGAGTAACTTTGCTCCAAACGAAGTAACTATCCATTCAGAAGGCAGGTAAAGAAACCTTTTTTTTTTTTGGCTTATTATTAATCTTATTCGTCAGCTCAAATTCCATGTTTTTCAAAACTCTTTCGATGAGGAAAAGTCCCACACAGGACTGATCGTAAAGACCAAGCTCCCGGGTGGGACACCGAAGTCAAGCATCACTGTCTGTGGTCAGTAAGTGGGTGCGTGATCACTTTGATCAGCCTGTGTAGAGGCCGAGGGTGAGTTAATCGGTTTTCGTTAATCTGTTCTACCGTAAAGTGCTCGAATTCATTCTCAGCTAGTCGGAGTACCAAAGCAGGGTGGGCATCTGCTCTACAGATTATCAAAATTGTATTGGCTTGTCATTGGATCATTCTTCAGACTATCAAATATAAGCCATTCTGCAGCTCTAACGTGACGTAAATAAAATACCTACCTATAGTTTGTCTGCGGTAAGAATTCCCCCTGACTCAAAATCTAAGGCCGTCTGCTGTTATGGAAACAAGAATAGTGCATTTCAAGGAGGGTAGCTTCTTAAGCCTAACACAGTAAACCGAAGAAAAATATTCCTTTCCTCTCGCTGACCTGAGCCAAAACCTCTCCTAAGCAGTAACCCCACACCCCTACTTGATATAGTTTTACCTCGCTACCATAGTCACCGCCACGGGTGCAGACGAATGGCTAGGGCAGTTCTTACTTTAGACGAACTATACTTATATCGCCAAGGGAAAAAATATAATAGAAAATAATTTTTTTTAAAAAAACGCAATTTAAGTGCCGTACAAGCTGTAATTTAAAAATATACAGTTTTGCCGTTAAAAGTTATCTAACCTTTAGTACAGGAATGACTTAAATATTTTAAAAGTTATCCAATTCTCTTTTAAAAGTTGTCACTCTGTGGCGAGATTTTTTCCATCCAGTGGAAAATAATTAAAATCCACGAATAATTCTCAATTTTCGCAACTTTTTATGAGCTCAGATAACGTAGCGTAGGAAAAACTTTTTAAACGTTAAAAAATTAGATTCTACAGAAAGCGTAAGCGTTGTGCGTTTCATTCGTATCATTTTTTGCCAGTTTGTCATAAGCAATTCTATAGAACGCGTAAACAGGGTGTGGAACATTAATCATTTCATTACTTTGCTAGTTTATCATACACCATTGTACATATCCTAATTCTTCAAAAGTTCTACAGAAAAGAAGGCGATGAGTTTTATTCTTTGTCGGTCTGTCATTAGCAATTCTGTAGAGGTAATGTGTAATGTATTAATCATTTCATACTTTGTCTGTAAGGCATACTAGGAAATGCCAGATTTCTTTCAATGACTGTTAAATTTTAATTACATTACAGATATTTAACAATTATTGCTGAAAGTCAGGAGAATTTGGAAGATAAAGAATACGTCTCCCGACATTTTATTCGTAAATACTTTTTGCCTGCGTTTGTGGATCTTGAAGCTATGACGACGGATAGAACATCTGACGGGATCTTAAAAATAAAAGCGCCATACAGAGCACAAGAAAAAAATTGAAGAAATCGGAGAATCAGAAAAGGACAGCGATCAAGAGTCTTAAAATAAAATGATTAAAAAATTTTTTAAACAAATAGTTATCTTTTTGTGTTGTAAAAATCTCTATAGTTTCATTTAAAGAAAATAATTAATCCACTTATTGTTTAGGATATTTACATCTATTTAAAAGTTGACCTATTTGTCCATTTTAATCAATTCCTTTTTTCGATGTATTTTGTAGACCAACATCATAACCAATGCAGTCCAAATTAAACTGCTGTTTGTAGAAAATGCAACACCATGAAAGAATCATCAGAATCAAATGAAATTTAATGCAGAAACGACTTGTACTGATACAAATAAATGATGAAATTTTCAAAACAAAAGAAACAAATTAAGCGTCCGAAATCAGTATTTGGTGCAGCCACCACGCGCTGCAATAAGTGCTGCTATACGACGTGGCATGGAGTCAAACAGATGTTGAATATCTGCTTGAGGAAGAGAATTCCATATCGCTTGTATGCGCAACCAAAGTTCGTCTTTGGAAACTGCAGGACGCGGATCACGAGTGAGACGCCGACCAACCATATCCCACACGTGCTCAATAGGCGACATATCCGGCGAATAAGCAGGCCAAGGAAGAAGTTGCATGCGTTGTGCTGAACAGAAGTCTCTAACAGTCCGCGCAACATGTGGGCGTGCATTATCCTGCTGAAAGATAGCTCCAGGGATGCCTTGAAGGAAAGAACGACTTCGGGCTGTAGCACTTCACGGACGTATCTGTTGCTATTGAGATTACCCTCAATTCGTATCAAATTGGATCGTCCATGATACGAAATCGCACCCCAGACCATAACTCCGGGTGTTCGACCACTATGTCGTTCAATAATACACTCAGGAAGGCAGCGTTGACCGGCATAACGTCTAACACGAACACGGCCATCATGGGTCCACAAATTGAAGCGTGATTCATCTGAAAAGACAACTTGGTGCCAATCAGCTCGCCAGTCTCTGTGCTCAAGAGCCCACTGCCGACGCAGCCGTCGATGATCCGCCGTGAGGGGAATCCTGTATAATGGCACCCTTGCACGCAATCCACGGCGCAGCAGACGACGACGAATTGACGAAGCCGACAATTGTACACCTGTAGCAGTAGACCAATGTGCTGCCAGCTGCCTGGAGGAAGCTGTGCGATCATTCACCGCCATGCGGAGCAGGTGTCGATCATCGCGCTCTGACGTCACCTTCTGTCGTCCAGTGCCTGTTTTTCGAGTTGTTCGGTGCTCGTCGGTCCACTGCTTCCAAACTCGCATCACTGTGGAACTGTTCCGCTGCATACGAGCTGCTATTGCGCGATAGGAAAATCCTCCTTCTCGAAGGCCGATTATCCTCCCTCGTTCAAACTCCGTAAGTTGCTTGAATTTCTTATTCTTTCGTCGTGGAGGCATACTCAGGTCTCACTAAACGTTTGCCACTAACAAATAATCATAGACTATTTTCAACGTCCCGCTACAGCACTTTATTTATACGCTTTCAGCATCAATTCAGAGGGCGCTGCGCGCGCCACGCACGCGCGATGGCTCTGAAACTTTATTAATTTGCATAATATCCTATAATTGACATTTGCTGCGAATTTCATTTGATTCTGATGATTCCTTCATGGTGTTGCATTTTCTACAAACAGCAGTTTATATTAGGCCTTATATAATAATCTGTAATATGTGGCCCTAGATAATATGTGTCTCTCCATATAATATATGGCCATTAATAGGTGATATTTTTCACAAATTAGGAGATTTGACCAGCTAGATTCTAACAACGTCTAACTATACTACTATAACTATAATATATTCAACTATACGCCTAACTATACTATTGTCAAAATTATATACAAATAATTGGGCCTAATTTTAATGTAAATGACAGTCATGATGAAACTGTACCGGTGTATATTTTCACCGAAGAGATGTACCAGTGAAAATTGAAACATTTACCCAGCTGTTTCTGGGTACATGGCAAAAATTTTGTTTGTTACTCGGCCGGTTCTGGGTACTTGGTAAAATTTGTATTTACTGGTTCACGGGTTGCGGGTACCCGGCGAGATATAACATTCGTATATAACAATATAAAAATCTTAGAGGCCTGGTGGGTAGGACACTGGGCCCACGTGGGCTCGTGAGTTCGTGGGTTCGATCCCCGCCGGCCGAAGACTCCCCGTGTAGTAAATGGTGACTGATGCACGCTAAATCTGTCGAGTCGCAAAGTCCTCCATGTTCCCATAACAAATCAATACATCTGGGGGTACTGATCCAGAAGTTTCATTGCCTTCTGGATTGGTTCAAAATTACAAGGCCACGGACTTGAACATCGGTAGTCGTAAACCCAAAATTGGGTTGGTTGTTTAACGATGGATATGAAATATAAAAATATAGAGCCATGGTGGCTCAGGGGATAGAGCGCTCGCCTTCCAAAGAAGTGCACCGCTTTCACCTTTCAATGAGGTGACGGTACTGCACGTAAAAATCCGTATTTTATCCTGTAGCCTTCTCCGCATATTATATTATATTATATTATATTATATTATATTATATTATATTATATTATATTATATTATATTATATTATATTATATTATATTATATTATATTATATTATATTATATTATATTATATTATATTATATTATATTATATTATACTATATTATATTATATTATATTATATTATATTATATTATATTATATTATATTATATTATATTATATTATATTATATTATATTATATTATATTATATTATATTATATTATATTATAACCGCCGTTGAACAGCACACCTAATTTTGGGTTTACGGCTACTCATATTCAATTCCGTAGCCTTGTAATTTTGAGCCCAATGCAGAAGACTAGGGAACTCCTGGTTCAAGTATTAGGAGAAATTTGAATTCGTTGAGGACCTTTTGATGAAACTAACCAGCATTTGCGTTACATAGTGAGGAAGACCTCCCATAGTTAGCCTGACGGCAAGGGGACTCTAACCCATGATCCGTCTACCAACGAGGATATTTTACGGCAGAACTGTGGTTTGTGCAAGCCGGATGCGGAATTCGTATGAACCTGCCATTGCTGGGATTCGAACTCAGTTCACCTCATTCGAACGGAAGGCTCTATCCCCTGAGCCATCACGGCAAGGCCGTAGCCAGGATATTTTTTCGGGGGTGGGTAGATATGGTAAGAAGCAAGGACAGTTTCAGACATGCGAAGTAGGGGAAAAACATTGTAACAAATATTGTTCATTCTGTTGCTTGCAAAAGTTAAACTAGTAATTAAAAAATATTACTTAATAATTATTTTTCAATTGATATTACATAATAATTATAATCAATTCGTAAACAAAGTTTACAAATTACATGCGACGGGGATTTGAAGAAAAAATTTCGATTACTTTTTTAGGACAAATCGGAATATCCCGAAATATGCTTAATAAAGTTAGCTGAGTTAGCCATTCTTCTTTAGTAGCATTTCTTGTTGCTGTTTTTACGCGTTTAAGGGTAGAAAAAGTTTTCTCTGCAGTTGATGTGGTGATTGGCAACGTAGCCAATATTGATAACAAGCAATTAATGTTTGGGAAAAAGATACTGCCACATTCTTCCGTTGCTGAAAGTGCTGTATCTGGTCTACTAAGAGGTTCACGCAGGTTCCACTTTGATGCCCATACTTCCATTTCTCCCATGAGGTTTTCGATGTCAATGAAATCTGCTTAGATTCGGAAATTGCATAAATTAATATGCTGAAAAACAATTGATTTCGGGGGAGGGGGAGTCTAACCGAAGAAAAGATGAGTTACAAGGTCAAGTGAAGATGATGCACTAGCGAAGGTGGTGTTCTGGGAAAAGGTTTGATTCGACAGTTTTTATTTTTCTTTTTACTGAGAGGCTCAAAGAAAGACTAAAAAGTTTGAATCCCAGAATTTCGGGGGGGGGGGATTGGAGCTGTGATGCAGGCCCGTAGCCCACCCCTGGCTACGGGCCTGCATCACAGCTCCCTTATTCGCATAGCAAAACCAGTTTTTCCATGTTAATAGATAGATTAATAGTGTATAGGAGAGAAACATTCTTCCAATTTTTCCCATTTGCTAAAACCTCCAGTGGGTTAATTTAGATAAAGTAATTGATGGACGACGTCGGTCATGGGGGTGTATGTCCCCCTTACTAATTAGAGAATACAAACAAAGAAAAGTTTATGAATCGTGATCGATTCAAATTCAAAAAGGTTTTTAAAAAAATCAATATTTCGGCAAATATTTACAAGACATAAGAATTATTTTTTTGTTAAATGGGAAATTTAGAAATCTATTGTGATTGTGTATTTTAATATCGTCCCCGAAAAAATTGGACATTTGCGACCCCTTATAAAATGACTCTTAAATCAAGTCAAAACAAACAAAAAAAACAGGGTCAAATTTACTGTCATTTTATAAAAAAAAAAAGCTCCAGCAGCGACTTGCTTGTCCAGTGTCTTTACCATCCAGTCCACGGCGATACGTGAACCTTTCCACAGTTTCGCTTCAAAAGCCGTCTCCCTCTCATCTTCGCAATAGACATTTAGGGGCCCACAGAGCCCCCCTAATTCACCTATAAAAATTTCCTCCTGCCAGCATGTTTGGACCATAGACCCCTACTTAGGGTCCGACGTTGAAAATTATAGCTTAATATTAAAGGGAGCTAGGGGCCTCGAAATTTGAGCCTTATTCGCGCCATTTCATTTTTTATTATTTTTTAAAAATTCCATTATGGGCTCTTTAACAAAGAAAGTTGCTGGATTTTACACATAGAACGCCGTAACTATCCAAAATATTGAAAAAGGAGTCGACAAATAAAAAATAAGTTGATTTTCCTGGATTTTTCCAGTTTCTTCCCATTTTCCCAATAAGAAATATTTCTCCTACATGCAGGACCCTCAAGAATATCGAAAAATACATTAAAAAAATAATATAATGTAAAATATACAAAAGAAAATTTTTTGAAAAACTGTCAGCAGCTGGGATTCGAACCCGCGACACTCCCCTTCAGGCCAGAGATTCTAGTCCCTTGTCTTAATCATCAGACCGCTTAAGCTCGGCAAGCCTGTCACAGTTTCGCTTCAAAAGACCTCTCACAGTCAGACTTTTATAAAGGTTTTTGACCCACTGAGAGACTCCCAATTTGTTCTATAAAAATTTCATTCAGTCCGGGAGTTTGGGCCATGAAGCCCTTTCCATCCGAGTTGGAACATTATAGTTTAATATTAAAAGGAGATAGGATTTTTAAAGTTTTCGTCCGGACCCGGTGCTTTGGGGACCTTTTTCTACCATTATATACATTATTCGCATCTTTAACAAAGAAAGATACTTGTTTTTATATGCAGAACGATTTTATTCACTCTCCAGTGTCAAAAGTATTGAAAAAGATGTTTAAAAAAATAATAAAAAAAATCATCCTTTTTTTAAAAAATTTTTTATGCAATAGTCACTCTTTCCCGAAGGAAAAATGAATTACATTTAGAACCCTTTGAAACATCCAGAAACACATTAAAAAAATAATATAATTTTGAAACAAACAGAACAAAAAAAAAAAAAAAAAACATTTTAAAATTAACCGTTGCCGGGATTCGAACCCGCTCCACCCCGCACTGTGGACGTTCTCTCGTAACGCCCTACCAACTACGCTACGCTATACACTTTGTTCGAACGGGTATGTAGCCTAATGAACCCTCTCCCGATCAGACCTTTGTGAAGGTTTATGGCCCACTGTGAGACTCCCTAATTGCTCTATAAAAATTTACTTCAGCCTGGGTGTTCGGGCCATGGAGACCTACTTTCCATCCGAGTTGGAACATTATAGCTTAATATTAAAAGGAGTTACGATTTTTAAAGTTTTCGTCCGGTCCCGGTGCTTTGGGGACCTTTTTCTACTATTATATACATTATTCGCATCTTTAACAAAGAAAGATACTTGTTTTTATATGTATAGCGAATTTTATTCACTCTCCAATGTGGAAAGTATTGAAAAAGATGTTTAAAAAAATTTTAAAAAAAAATTATCCTTTTTTTTAAAAATTTTTTTATGCATTAGTCGCTCTTTCCCGAAGGAAAAATAAATTACATTTAGAACCCTTTCAAACATCGAGAAACACATTAAAAAAGTAATATAATTTAAAATAAACAAAACTAAAAAAGAAAATAAAAGCATTTCAAAATTGTCCGCTGCCGGGATTCGAACCCGGTCCATCCAGCACTGTGGACGTTCTGTCGTTACGCCCTACCAACTACGCTACGCTATACTCTTTGTTCGAACGGGTATGTAGCCTAATGAACCCTCTCCCGGTCAGACCCTTGTGAAGGTTTTTTGCCCACTGTGAGACTCCCTAATTGCTCTATAAAAATTTACTTCAGCCAGGGTGTTCGGGCCATGGAGCCCTACTTTCCATCCGAGTTGGAACATTATAGCTTAATATTAAAAGGAGTTACGATTTTTAAAGTTTTCGTCAGATCCCGGTGCTTTGGGGACCTTTTTTTACCATTATATACATTATTCTCATCTTTAACATAGAAAGATACTTGTTTTTATATGCAGAACGAAATTTATTCTCTCCAATGTCAAAAGTATTGAAAAAGATGTTTTAAAAAATAATTAAAAAAATTATCCTTTTTTTTTTAATTTTTTTTATGCATTAGTCGCTCTTTAGCGAATGAAAAATAAATTACATTTAAAACCCTTTGAAACATCGAGAAACACAATAAAAAAGTAATATAATTTAAAATAAACAAAACTAAAAAATAAATAAAAACATTCTAAAATTGTCCGCTGCCGGGATTCGAATCCGGTCCATCCAGCACTGTGGACGTTCTGTCGTTACGCCCTACCAACTACGCTACGCTATACTCTTTGTTCGAACGGGTATGTAGCCTAATGAACCCTCTCCCGGTCAGACCTTTGTGAAGGTTTTTTGCCCACTGTGAGACACCCTAATTGCTCTATAAAAATTTACTTCAGCCTGGGTGTTCGGGCCATGGAGCCCTACTGTCCTTCCGAGTTGGAACATTATAGCTTAATATTAAAAGGAGTTACGATTTTTAAAGTTTTCGTCAGATCCCTGTGCTTTGGGGACATTTTTCTACCATTATATACATTATTCGCATCTTTAACAAAGAAAGATACTTGTTTTTATATGCAGAACGAAATTTATTCACTCTCCAATGTCGAAAGTATTGAAAAAGATGCTTACAAAAAATAATAAAAAAAATTATCCTTTTTTTAAATTTTTTTTTATGCATTAGTCGCTCTTTCCCGAAGGAAAAATAAATTACATTTAGAACCCTTTGAAACATCGAGAAACACAATAAAAAAGTAATATAATTTAAAATAAACAAAACTAAAAAATAAATAAAAACATTCCAAAATTGTCCGCTGCCGGGATTCGAATCCGGTCCATCCAGCACTGTGGACGCTCTGCCGTTACGCCCTACCAACTACGCTACGCTATACTCTTTGTTCGAACGGGTATGTAGCCTAATGAACCCTCTCCCGGTCAGACCTTTGTGAAGGTTTTTTGCCCACTGTGAGACTCCCTAATTGCTCTATAAAAATTTACTTCAGCCTGGGTGTTCGGGCCATGGAGCCCTACTTTCCTTCCGAGTTGGAACATTATAGCTTAATATTAAAAGGAGTTACGATTTTTAAAGTTTTCGTCAGATCCCTGTGCTTTGGGGACCTTTTTCTACCATTATATACATTATTCGCATCTTTAACAAAGAAAGATACTTGTTTTTATATGCAGAACGAAATTTATTCACTCTCCAATGTCGAAAGTATTGAAAAAGATGCTTACAAAAAATAATAAAAAAAATTATCCTTTTTTTAAATTTTTTTTTATGCATTAGTCGCTCTTTCCCGAAGGAAAAATAAATTACATTTAGAACCCTTTGAAACATCGAGAAACACATTAAAAAAATAATATAATTTCAAATAAACAAAACTGAAAAAATAAATAGAAACATTTTAAAATTGTCCGCTGCCGGGATTCGAACCCGGTCCATCCAGCACTGTGGACGCTCTGCCGTTACGCCCTACTAACTACGCTACGCTATACTCTTTGTTCGAACGGGTATGTAGCCTAATGAACCCTCTCCCGGTCAGACCTTTGTGAAGGTTTTTCGCCCACTGTGAGACTCCCTAATTGCTCTATAAATATTTACTTTAGCCTGGGTGTTCGGGCCATGGAGCCCTACTTTCCATCCGAGTTGGAACATTATAGCTTAATATTAAAAGGAGTTACGATTTTTAAAGTTTTCGTCAGAACCTGGTGCTTTGGGGACCTTTTTTTACCATTATATACATTATTCGCAACTTTAACAAAGAAAGATACTTGTTTTTATATGCAGAACGAAATTTATTCACTCTCCAATGTCGAAAGTATTGAAAAAGATGTTTAAAAAAATAATAAAAAAGATTATCCTTTTTTTTAAAATTTTTTTATGCATTAGTCGCTCTTTCCCGAAGGAAAAATAAATTACATATAGAACCTTTTGAAACATTGAGAAACAC
Organism: Parasteatoda tepidariorum; assembly: GCF_982258835.1. NCBI lineage: Eukaryota > Metazoa > Arthropoda > Arachnida > Araneae > Theridiidae > Parasteatoda > Parasteatoda tepidariorum. The sequence goes on from NC_141758.1 coordinate 102,350,226, forward strand.
ATTAAAAAGGTAATATAATTTAAAATAAACAAAACTAAAAAAAGAAATAAAAACATTTTAAAATTGTCCGTTGCCGGGTTTCGAACCCGGTCCATCCAGCACTGTGGACGTTCTGTCGTTACGCCCTACCAACTACGCTACGCTATACTCTTTGTTCGAACGGGTATGTAGCCTAATGAACCCTCTCCCGGTCAGACCTTTGTGAAGGTTTTTTGCCCACTGTGAGACTCCCTAATTGCTCTATAAAAATTTACTTCAGCATGGGTGTTCGGGCCATGGAGCCCTACTTTCCATCCGAGTTGGAACATTATAGCTTAATATTAAAAGGAGTTACGATTTTTAAAGTTTTCGTCAGAACCCGGAGCTTTGGGGACCTTTTTCTACCATTATATACATTATTCGCATCTTTAACAAAGAAAGATACTTGTTTTTATATGCAGAACGAAATTTATTCACTCTCCAATGTCGAAAGTATTGAAAAAGATGTTTAAAAAAATAATAAAAAAGATTCAGAAGGCAGGTAAAGAAACCCTTTTTTTTTTTTTTTTTTTTGCTTATTTTTAATCTTATTCGTCAGCTCAAATTCCATGTTTTTCAAAACTCTTTCGATAAGGAAAAGTCCCACACAGGACTGATCGTAAAGACCAAGCTCCCGGGTGGAACACCGAAGTCAAGCATCACTGTCTGTGGTCAGTAAGTGGGTGGGTGATCACTTTAATCGCAGCCTGTGTAGAGGCCGAGGGTGAGTTAATCGGTTTTCGTTAATCTGTTCTACCGTAAAGTGCTCGAATTCATTCTCAGCTAGTCGGAGTACCAAAGCAGGGTGGGCATCTGCTCTACAGATTATCAAAATTGTATTGGCTTGTCATTGGATCATTCTTCAGACTATCAAATATAAGCCATTCTGCAGCTCTAATGTGACGTAAATAAAATACCTACCTATAGTTTGTCTGCGGTAAGAATTCCCCCTGCCTCAAAATCTGAGGCCGTCTGCTGTTATGGAAACAAGAATAGCGCATTTCAGGGAGGGTAGCTTCTTAAGCCTAACACAGTAAACCGAAGAAAAATATTCCTTCTCTCTCCTAAGCAAACCTCTCCAAAACCTCCCCTAAGCAATAACCCCTCACCCCTACTTGATATAGTTTTACCTCGCCACCATAGTCACCGCCACGGGTGCAGACGAATGGCTAGGGCAGTTCTTACTTTAGACGAACTATACTTATATCGGCAAGGGAAAAAATATAACAGAAAATTATTTTTTTTTTTAAAAAAAAAGCAATTTAAGTGCCGTACAAGCTGTAATTTAAAAATATACAGTTTTGCCGTTAAAAGTTATCTAACCTTACAGGAATGACTTAAATATTTTAAAAGTTATCCAATTCTCTTTTAAAAGTTGTCACTGTGGCGAGATTTTTTCCATCCAGTGGAAAATAATTAAAATCCACGAATAATTCTCAATTTTCGCCACTTTTTATGAGCTCAGATAACGTAGCATAGGAAAAAACTTTTTAAACGTTAAAAAATTAGATTTTACAGAAAGCGCAAGCATTGTGCGTTTCATTCGTATCATTTTTTGCCAGTTTGTCATTAGCAATTCTATAGAACGCGTAAACAGGGTGTGGAACATTAATCATTTCATTACTTTGCTAGTTTATCATACACCATTGTACATATCCTGATTCTTCAAAAGTTCTACAGAAATGAAGGCGATGAGTTTTATTCTTTGTCGGTCTGTCATTAGCAATTCTGTAGAGGTAATGTGTAATGTATTAATCATTTCATACTTCGTCTGTTAGGCATACTAGGAAAGGCCAGATTTCACTCATTAACGGTTAAATTTTAATTACATTACAGATATTTAACAATAACTGCTGAACATCAGGAGAATTTGGAAGATAAAGAATACGTCTCCCGACATTTTATTCGTAAATACTTTTTGCCTGCATTTGTGGATCTTGAAGCTATGACGACGGATAGAACATCTGACGGGATCTTAAAAATAAAAGCGCCATACAGAGCACAAGAAAAAATTGAAGAAATCGGAGAATCAGAAAAGGACAGCGATCAAGAGTCTTAAAATAAAATGATTAAAATTTTTTTAAACAAATAGTTATCTTTTTGTGTTGTAAAAATCTCTATTTTCATTTAAAGAAAATAATTATATTTAAAATAGTAACTGCAGCAATCGAAAATATGGCTCCAACTTCTTTTAAAAATACAAAAATCCACCTATTGTTTAGGATATTTACATCTATTTAAAAGTTGACCTATTTATCCATTTTAATCAATTACTTTTTTCGAAGTATTTTGTAGACAAATATCATAACCAATGCAGCCCAAATTATATGAGGCATTATATAATAATCTGTAATATGTGGCCCTAGATAATATGTGTCTATATAATATTTGCCCATTAATAGGTGATATTTTTCACAAATTAAGAAATTTAACCGGGTAGATTCTAACAACGTCTAACTATACTACTATAACTATACTACTATAACTATACTATAGTCAACTATACGCCTAACTATACTGTTGTCAAAGTCATATACAAATAATTAGGCCTAATCTTAATGTAAATAACAGCCATGATGAAACTGTACCGGTGTACATTTTCACCGAAGAGATGTACCAGTGAAAATTGAAACTCTTACCCAGCTGTTTCTGGGTACATGGCAAAAATTTTGTTTGTTACTCGGCCGGTTCTGGGTACTTGGTAAAATTTGTATTTACTTTTCCACGGGTTGCGGGTACCCGGCGAGATATGACATTCGTATATAACAATATAAAAATCTTAGAGGCCTGGTGGGTAGGACACTGGGCCCACGTGGGCTCGTGAGTTCGTGGGTTCGATCCCCGCCGGCCGAAGACTCCCCGTGTAGTAAATGGTGACTGATGCACGCTAAATCTGTCGAGTCGCAAAGTCCTCCATGTTCCCATAACAAATCAATACATCTGGGGGTACTGATCCAGAAGTTTCATTGCCTTCTGGATTGGTTCAAAATTACAAGGCCACGGACTTGAACATCGGTAGTCGTAAACCCAAAATTGGGTTGGTTGTTTAACGATGGATATGAAATATAAAAATATAGAGCCATGGTGGCTCAGGGGATAGAGCGCTCGCCTTCCAAAGAAGTGCACCGCTTTCACCTTTCAATGAGGTGACGGTACTGCACGTAAAAATCCGTATTTTATCCTGTAGCCTTCTCCGCATATTATATTATATTATATTATATTATATTATATTATATTATATTATATTATATTATATTATATTATATTATATTATATTATATTATATTATATTATATTATATTATATTATATTATATTATATTATATTATATTATATTATACTATATTATATTATATTATATTATATTATATTATATTATATTATATTATATTATATTATATTATATTATATTATATTATATTATATTATATTATATTATATTATATTATATTATATTATATTATATTATATTATATTATATTATAACCGCCGTTGAACAGCACACCTAATTTTGGGTTTACGGCTACTCATATTCAATTCCGTAGCCTTGTAATTTTGAGCCCAATGCAGAAGACTAGGGAACTCCTGGTTCAAGTATTAGGAGAAATTTGAATTCGTTGAGGACCTTTTGATGAAACTAACCAGCATTTGCGTTACATAGTGAGGAAGACCTCCCATAGTTAGCCTGACGGCAAGGGGACTCTAACCCATGATCCGTCTACCAACGAGGATATTTTACGGCAGAACTGTGGTTTGTGCAAGCCGGATGCGGAATTCGTATGAACCTGCCATTGCTGGGATTCGAACTCAGTTCACCTCATTCGAACGGAAGGCTCTATCCCCTGAGCCATCACGGCAAGGCCGTAGCCAGGATATTTTTTCGGGGGTGGGTAGATATGGTAAGAAGCAAGGACAGTTTCAGACATGCGAAGTAGGGGAAAAACATTGTAACAAATATTATTTATTCTGTTGCTTGCAAAAGTTAAACTAGTAATTAAAAAATATTACTTAATAATTATTTTTCAATTGATATTACATAATAATTATAATCAATTCGTAAACAAAGTTTACAAATTACATGCGACGGGGATTTGAAGAAAAAATTTCGATTACTTTTTTAGGACAAATCGGAATATCCCGAAATATGCTTAATAAAGTTAGCTGAGTTAGCCATTCTTCTTTAGTAGCATTTCTTGTTGCTGTTTTTACGCGTTTAAGGGTAGAAAAAGTTTTCTCTGCAGTTGATGTGGTGATTGGCAACGTAGCCAATATTGATAACAAGCAATTAATGTTTGGGAAAAAGATACTGCCACATTCTTCCGTTGCTGAAAGTGCTGTATCTGGTCTACTAAGAGGTTCACGCAGGTTCCACTTTGATGCCCATACTTCCATTTCTCCCATGAGGTTTTCGATGTCAATGAAATCTGCTTAGATTCGGAAATTGCATAAATTAATATGCTGAAAAACAATTGATTTCGGGGGAGGGGGAGTCTAACCGAAGAAAAGATGAGTTACAAGGTCAAGTGAAGATGATGCACTAGCGAAGGTGGTGTTCTGGGAAAAGGTTTGATTCGACAGTTTTTGTTTTTCTTTTTACTGAGAGGTTCAAAGAAAGACTAAAAAGTTTGAAGCCCAGAATTTCGGAGGGGGGGGGTGATTTGTCCCGACGCCCCCCCCCCCTGGCTACGGGCCTGCATCACAGCTCCCTTATTCGCATAGCAAAATCAGTTTTTACATGTTAATAGATAGGTTAATAGTGTATAGGAGAGAAACATTCTTCCAATTTTTCCCATTTGCTAAAACCTCCAGTGGGTTAATTTAGATAAAGTAATTGATGGACGACGTCGGTCATGGGGGTGTATGTCCCCCTTACTAATTAGAGAATACAAACAAAGAAAAGTTTATGAATCGTGATCGATTCAAATTCAAAAAGGTTTTTAAAAAAAATCAATATTTCGGCAAATATTTACAAGACATAAGAATTATTTTTTTGTTAAATGGGAAATTTAGAAATCTATTGTGATTGTGTATTTTAATATCGTCCCCGAAAAAATTGGACATTTGCGACCCCTTATAAAATGACTCTTAAATCAAGTCAAAACAAACAAAAAAAACAGGGTCAAATTTACTGTCATTTTATAAAAAAAAAAAGCTCCAGCAGCGACTTGCTTGTCCAGTGTCTTTACCATCCAGTCCACGGCGATACGTGAACCTTTCCACAGTTTCGCTTCAAAAGCCGTCTCCCTCTCATCTTCGCAATAGACATTTAGGGGCCCACAGAGCCCCCCTAATTCACCTATAAAAATTTCCTCCTGCCAGCATGTTTGGACCATAGACCCCTACTTAGGGTCCGACGTTGAAAATTATAGCTTAATATTAAAGGGAGCTAGGGGCCTCGAAATTTGAGCCTTATTCGCGCCATTTCATTTTTTATTATTTTTTAAAAATTCCATTATGGGCTCTTTAACAAAGAAAGTTGCTGGATTTTACACATAGAACGCCGTAACTATCCAAAATATTGAAAAAGGAGTCGACAAATAAAAAATAAGTTGATTTTCCTGGATTTTTCCAGTTTCTTCCCATTTTCCCAATAAGAAATATTTCTCCTACATGCAGGACCCTCAAGAATATCGAAAAATACATTAAAAAAATAATATAATGTAAAATATACAAAAGAAAATTTTTTGAAAAACTGTCAGCAGCTGGGATTCGAACCCGCGACACTCCCCTTCAGGCCAGAGATTCTAGTCCCTTGTCTTAATCATCAGACCGCTTAAGCTCGGCAAGCCTGTCACAGTTTCGCTTCAAAAGACCTCTCACAGTCAGACTTTTATAAAGGTTTTTGACCCACTGAGAGACTCCCAATTTGTTCTATAAAAATTTCATTCAGTCCGGGAGTTTGGGCCATGAAGCCCTTTCCATCCGAGTTGGAACATTATAGTTTAATATTAAAAGGAGATAGGATTTTTAAAGTTTTCGTCCGGACCCGGTGCTTTGGGGACCTTTTTCTACCATTATATACATTATTCGCATCTTTAACAAAGAAAGATACTTGTTTTTATATGCAGAACGATTTTATTCACTCTCCAGTGTCAAAAGTATTGAAAAAGATGTTTAAAAAAATAATAAAAAAAATCATCTTTTTTTAAAAAATTTTTTATGCAATAGTCACTCTTTCCCGAAGGAAAAATGAATTACATTTAGAACCCTTTGAAACATCCAGAAACACATTAAAAAAATAATATAATTTTGAAACAAACAGAACAAAAAAAAAAAAAAAAAACATTTTAAAATTAACCGTTGCCGGGATTCGAACCCGCTCCACCCCGCACTGTGGACGTTCTCTCGTAACGCCCTACCAACTACGCTACGCTATACACTTTGTTCGAACGGGTATGTAGCCTAATGAACCCTCTCCCGATCAGACCTTTGTGAAGGTTTATGGCCCACTGTGAGACTCCCTAATTGCTCTATAAAAATTTACTTCAGCCTGGGTGTTCGGGCCATGGAGACCTACTTTCCATCCGAGTTGGAACATTATAGCTTAATATTAAAAGGAGTTACGATTTTTAAAGTTTTCGTCCGGTCCCGGTGCTTTGGGGACCTTTTTCTACTATTATATACATTATTCGCATCTTTAACAAAGAAAGATACTTGTTTTTATATGTATAGCGAATTTTATTCACTCTCCAATGTGGAAAGTATTGAAAAAGATGTTTAAAAAAATTTTAAAAAAAAATTATCCTTTTTTTTAAAAATTTTTTTATGCATTAGTCGCTCTTTCCCGAAGGAAAAATAAATTACATTTAGAACCCTTTCAAACATCGAGAAACACATTAAAAAAGTAATATAATTTAAAATAAACAAAACTAAAAAAGAAAATAAAAGCATTTCAAAATTGTCCGCTGCCGGGATTCGAACCCGGTCCATCCAGCACTGTGGACGTTCTGTCGTTACGCCCTACCAACTACGCTACGCTATACTCTTTGTTCGAACGGGTATGTAGCCTAATGAACCCTCTCCCGGTCAGACCCTTGTGAAGGTTTTTTGCCCACTGTGAGACTCCCTAATTGCTCTATAAAAATTTACTTCAGCCAGGGTGTTCGGGCCATGGAGCCCTACTTTCCATCCGAGTTGGAACATTATAGCTTAATATTAAAAGGAGTTACGATTTTTAAAGTTTTCGTCAGATCCCGGTGCTTTGGGGACCTTTTTTTACCATTATATACATTATTCTCATCTTTAACATAGAAAGATACTTGTTTTTATATGCAGAACGAAATTTATTCTCTCCAATGTCAAAAGTATTGAAAAAGATGTTTTAAAAAATAATTAAAAAAATTATCCTTTTTTTTTTAATTTTTTTTATGCATTAGTCGCTCTTTAGCGAATGAAAAATAAATTACATTTAAAACCCTTTGAAACATCGAGAAACACAATAAAAAAGTAATATAATTTAAAATAAACAAAACTAAAAAATAAATAAAAACATTCTAAAATTGTCCGCTGCCGGGATTCGAATCCGGTCCATCCAGCACTGTGGACGTTCTGTCGTTACGCCCTACCAACTACGCTACGCTATACTCTTTGTTCGAACGGGTATGTAGCCTAATGAACCCTCTCCCGGTCAGACCTTTGTGAAGGTTTTTTGCCCACTGTGAGACACCCTAATTGCTCTATAAAAATTTACTTCAGCCTGGGTGTTCGGGCCATGGAGCCCTACTGTCCTTCCGAGTTGGAACATTATAGCTTAATATTAAAAGGAGTTACGATTTTTAAAGTTTTCGTCAGATCCCTGTGCTTTGGGGACATTTTTCTACCATTATATACATTATTCGCATCTTTAACAAAGAAAGATACTTGTTTTTATATGCAGAACGAAATTTATTCACTCTCCAATGTCGAAAGTATTGAAAAAGATGCTTACAAAAAATAATAAAAAAAATTATCCTTTTTTTAAATTTTTTTTATGCATTAGTCGCTCTTTCCCGAAGGAAAAATAAATTACATTTAGAACCCTTTGAAACATCGAGAAACACAATAAAAAAGTAATATAATTTAAAATAAACAAAACTAAAAAATAAATAAAAACATTCCAAAATTGTCCGCTGCCGGGATTCGAATCCGGTCCATCCAGCACTGTGGACGCTCTGCCGTTACGCCCTACCAACTACGCTACGCTATACTCTTTGTTCGAACGGGTATGTAGCCTAATGAACCCTCTCCCGGTCAGACCTTTGTGAAGGTTTTTTGCCCACTGTGAGACTCCCTAATTGCTCTATAAAAATTTACTTCAGCCTGGGTGTTCGGGCCATGGAGCCCTACTTTCCTTCCGAGTTGGAACATTATAGCTTAATATTAAAAGGAGTTACGATTTTTAAAGTTTTCGTCAGATCCCTGTGCTTTGGGGACCTTTTTCTACCATTATATACATTATTCGCATCTTTAACAAAGAAAGATACTTGTTTTTATATGCAGAACGAAATTTATTCACTCTCCAATGTCGAAAGTATTGAAAAAGATGCTTACAAAAAATAATAAAAAAAATTATCCTTTTTTTAAATTTTTTTTTATGCATTAGTCGCTCTTTCCCGAAGGAAAAATAAATTACATTTAGAACCCTTTGAAACATCGAGAAACACATTAAAAAAATAATATAATTTCAAATAAACAAAACTGAAAAAATAAATAGAAACATTTTAAAATTGTCCGCTGCCGGGATTCGAACCCGGTCCATCCAGCACTGTGGACGCTCTGCCGTTACGCCCTACTAACTACGCTACGCTATACTCTTTGTTCGAACGGGTATGTAGCCTAATGAACCCTCTCCCGGTCAGACCTTTGTGAAGGTTTTTCGCCCACTGTGAGACTCCCTAATTGCTCTATAAATATTTACTTTAGCCTGGGTGTTCGGGCCATGGAGCCCTACTTTCCATCCGAGTTGGAACATTATAGCTTAATATTAAAAGGAGTTACGATTTTTAAAGTTTTCGTCAGAACCTGGTGCTTTGGGGACCTTTTTTTACCATTATATACATTATTCGCAACTTTAACAAAGAAAGATACTTGTTTTTATATGCAGAACGAAATTTATTCACTCTCCAATGTCGAAAGTATTGAAAAAGATGTTTAAAAAAATAATAAAAAAGATTATCCTTTTTTTTAAAATTTTTTTATGCATTAGTCGCTCTTTCCCGAAGGAAAAATAAATTACATATAGAACCTTTTGAAACATTGAGAAACACATTAAAAAGGTAATATAATTTAAAATAAACAAAACTAAAAAAAGAAATAAAAACATTTTAAAATTGTCCGTTGCCGGGTTTCGAACCCGGTCCATCCAGCACTGTGGACGTTCTGTCGTTACGCCCTACCAACTACGCTACGCTATACTCTTTGTTCGAACGGGTATGTAGCCTAATGAACCCTCTCCCGGTCAGACCTTTGTGAAGGTTTTTTGCCCACTGTGAGACTCCCTAATTGCTCTATAAAAATTTACTTCAGCATGGGTGTTCGGGCCATGGAGCCCTACTTTCCATCCGAGTTGGAACATTATAGCTTAATATTAAAAGGAGTTACGATTTTTAAAGTTTTCGTCAGAACCCGGAGCTTTGGGGACCTTTTTCTACCATTATATACATTATTCGCATCTTTAACAAAGAAAGATACTTGTTTTTATATGCAGAACGAAATTTATTCACTCTCCAATGTCGAAAGTATTGAAAAAGATGTTTAAAAAAATAATAAAAAAGATTCAGAAGGCAGGTAAAGAAACCCTTTTTTTTTTTTTTTTTTTTGCTTATTTTTAATCTTATTCGTCAGCTCAAATTCCATGTTTTTCAAAACTCTTTCGATAAGGAAAAGTCCCACACAGGACTGATCGTAAAGACCAAGCTCCCGGGTGGAACACCGAAGTCAAGCATCACTGTCTGTGGTCAGTAAGTGGGTGGGTGATCACTTTAATCGCAGCCTGTGTAGAGGCCGAGGGTGAGTTAATCGGTTTTCGTTAATCTGTTCTACCGTAAAGTGCTCGAATTCATTCTCAGCTAGTCGGAGTACCAAAGCAGGGTGGGCATCTGCTCTACAGATTATCAAAATTGTATTGGCTTGTCATTGGATCATTCTTCAGACTATCAAATATAAGCCATTCTGCAGCTCTAATGTGACGTAAATAAAATACCTACCTATAGTTTGTCTGCGGTAAGAATTCCCCCTGCCTCAAAATCTGAGGCCGTCTGCTGTTATGGAAACAAGAATAGCGCATTTCAGGGAGGGTAGCTTCTTAAGCCTAACACAGTAAACCGAAGAAAAATATTCCTTCTCTCTCCTAAGCAAACCTCTCCAAAACCTCCCCTAAGCAATAACCCCTCACCCCTACTTGATATAGTTTTACCTCGCCACCATAGTCACCGCCACGGGTGCAGACGAATGGCTAGGGCAGTTCTTACTTTAGACGAACTATACTTATATCGGCAAGGGAAAAAATATAACAGAAAATTATTTTTTTTTTTAAAAAAAAAGCAATTTAAGTGCCGTACAAGCTGTAATTTAAAAATATACAGTTTTGCCGTTAAAAGTTATCTAACCTTACAGGAATGACTTAAATATTTTAAAAGTTATCCAATTCTCTTTTAAAAGTTGTCACTGTGGCGAGATTTTTTCCATCCAGTGGAAAATAATTAAAATCCACGAATAATTCTCAATTTTCGCCACTTTTTATGAGCTCAGATAACGTAGCATAGGAAAAAACTTTTTAAACGTTAAAAAATTAGATTTTACAGAAAGCGCAAGCATTGTGCGTTTCATTCGTATCATTTTTTGCCAGTTTGTCATTAGCAATTCTATAGAACGCGTAAACAGGGTGTGGAACATTAATCATTTCATTACTTTGCTAGTTTATCATACACCATTGTACATATCCTGATTCTTCAAAAGTTCTACAGAAATGAAGGCGATGAGTTTTATTCTTTGTCGGTCTGTCATTAGCAATTCTGTAGAGGTAATGTGTAATGTATTAATCATTTCATACTTCGTCTGTTAGGCATACTAGGAAAGGCCAGATTTCACTCATTAACGGTTAAATTTTAATTACATTACAGATATTTAACAATAACTGCTGAACATCAGGAGAATTTGGAAGATAAAGAATACGTCTCCCGACATTTTATTCGTAAATACTTTTTGCCTGCATTTGTGGATCTTGAAGCTATGACGACGGATAGAACATCTGACGGGATCTTAAAAATAAAAGCGCCATACAGAGCACAAGAAAAAATTGAAGAAATCGGAGAATCAGAAAAGGACAGCGATCAAGAGTCTTAAAATAAAATGATTAAAATTTTTTTAAACAAATAGTTATCTTTTTGTGTTGTAAAAATCTCTATTTTCATTTAAAGAAAATAATTATATTTAAAATAGTAACTGCAGCAATCGAAAATATGGCTCCAACTTCTTTTAAAAATACAAAAATCCACCTATTGTTTAGGATATTTACATCTATTTAAAAGTTGACCTATTTATCCATTTTAATCAATTACTTTTTTCGAAGTATTTTGTAGACAAATATCATAACCAATGCAGCCCAAATTATATGAGGCATTATATAATAATCTGTAATATGTGGCCCTAGATAATATGTGTCTATATAATATTTGCCCATTAATAGGTGATATTTTTCACAAATTAAGAAATTTAACCGGGTAGATTCTAACAACGTCTAACTATACTACTATAACTATACTACTATAACTATACTATAGTCAACTATACGCCTAACTATACTGTTGTCAAAGTCATATACAAATAATTAGGCCTAATCTTAATGTAAATAACAGCCATGATGAAACTGTACCGGTGTACATTTTCACCGAAGAGATGTACCAGTGAAAATTGAAACTCTTACCCAGCTGTTTCTGGGTACATGGCAAAAATTTTGTTTGTTACTCGGCCGGTTCTGGGTACTTGGTAAAATTTGTATTTACTTTTCCACGGGTTGCGGGTACCCGGCGAGATATGACATTCGTATATAACAATATAAAAATCTTAGAGGCCTGGTGGGTAGGACACTGGGCCCACGTGGGCTCGTGAGTTCGTGGGTTCGATCCCCGCCGGCCGAAGACTCCCCGTGTAGTAAATGGTGACTGATGCACGCTAAATCTGTCGAGTCGCAAAGTCCTCCATGTTCCCATAACAAATCAATACATCTGGGGGTACTGATCCAGAAGTTTCATTGCCTTCTGGATTGGTTCAAAATTACAAGGCCACGGACTTGAACATCGGTAGTCGTAAACCCAAAATTGGGTTGGTTGTTTAACGATGGATATGAAATATAAAAATATAGAGCCATGGTGGCTCAGGGGATAGAGCGCTCGCCTTCCAAAGAAGTGCACCGCTTTCACCTTTCAATGAGGTGACGGTACTGCACGTAAAAATCCGTATTTTATCCTGTAGCCTTCTCCGCATATTATATTATATTATATTATATTATATTATATTATATTATATTATATTATATTATATTATATTATATTATATTATATTATATTATATTATATTATATTATATTATATTATATTATATTATATTATATTATATTATATTATACTATATTATATTATATTATATTATATTATATTATATTATATTATATTATATTATATTATATTATATTATATTATATTATATTATATTATATTATATTATATTATATTATATTATATTATATTATATTATATTATAACCGCCGTTGAACAGCACACCTAATTTTGGGTTTACGGCTACTCATATTCAATTCCGTAGCCTTGTAATTTTGAGCCCAATGCAGAAGACTAGGGAACTCCTGGTTCAAGTATTAGGAGAAATTTGAATTCGTTGAGGACCTTTTGATGAAACTAACCAGCATTTGCGTTACATAGTGAGGAAGACCTCCCATAGTTAGCCTGACGGCAAGGGGACTCTAACCCATGATCCGTCTACCAACGAGGATATTTTACGGCAGAACTGTGGTTTGTGCAAGCCGGATGCGGAATTCGTATGAACCTGCCATTGCTGGGATTCGAACTCAGTTCACCTCATTCGAACGGAAGGCTCTATCCCCTGAGCCATCACGGCAAGGCCGTAGCCAGGATATTTTTTCGGGGGTGGGTAGATATGGTAAGAAGCAAGGACAGTTTCAGACATGCGAAGTAGGGGAAAAACATTGTAACAAATATTATTTATTCTGTTGCTTGCAAAAGTTAAACTAGTAATTAAAAAATATTACTTAATAATTATTTTTCAATTGATATTACATAATAATTATAATCAATTCGTAAACAAAGTTTACAAATTACATGCGACGGGGATTTGAAGAAAAAATTTCGATTACTTTTTTAGGACAAATCGGAATATCCCGAAATATGCTTAATAAAGTTAGCTGAGTTAGCCATTCTTCTTTAGTAGCATTTCTTGTTGCTGTTTTTACGCGTTTAAGGGTAGAAAAAGTTTTCTCTGCAGTTGATGTGGTGATTGGCAACGTAGCCAATATTGATAACAAGCAATTAATGTTTGGGAAAAAGATACTGCCACATTCTTCCGTTGCTGAAAGTGCTGTATCTGGTCTACTAAGAGGTTCACGCAGGTTCCACTTTGATGCCCATACTTCCATTTCTCCCATGAGGTTTTCGATGTCAATGAAATCTGCTTAGATTCGGAAATTGCATAAATTAATATGCTGAAAAACAATTGATTTCGGGGGAGGGGGAGTCTAACCGAAGAAAAGATGAGTTACAAGGTCAAGTGAAGATGATGCACTAGCGAAGGTGGTGTTCTGGGAAAAGGTTTGATTCGACAGTTTTTGTTTTTCTTTTTACTGAGAGGTTCAAAGAAAGACTAAAAAGTTTGAAGCCCAGAATTTCGGAGGGGGGGGGGGTGATTTGTCCCGACGCCCCCCCCCCCTGGCTACGGGCCTGCATCACAGCTCCCTTATTCGCATAGCAAAATCAGTTTTTACATGTTAATAGATAGGTTAATAGTGTATAGGAGAGAAACATTCTTCCAATTTTTCCCATTTGCTAAAACCTCCAGTGGGTTAATTTAGATAAAGTAATTGATGGACGACGTCGGTCATGGGGGTGTATGTCCCCCTTACTAATTAGAGAATACAAACAAAGAAAAGTTTATGAATCGTGATCGATTCAAATTCAAAAAGGTTTTTAAAAAAAATCAATATTTCGGCAAATATTTACAAGACATAAGAATTATTTTTTTGTTAAATGGGAAATTTAGAAATCTATTGTGATTGTGTATTTTAATATCGTCCCCGAAAAAATTGGACATTTGCGACCCCTTATAAAATGACTCTTAAATCAAGTAAAAAAATAAACAGGGTCAAATTTACCGTCATTTTATTAAAAAAAAAAGCTCCAGTAGCTTGCTTGTCCAGTGTGTTTACCATCCAGTCCACGGCGGTACTTGAACCCCTCCACAGTTTCGCTTCAAAAGCCGTCTCCCTCTCAGCTTCGCAATAGACATTTAGGGGCCCACTGAGCCCCCCCTAATTCACCTATAAAAATTTCTTCCAGCCAGCATGTTTGGACCATAGTTGGCATGTTTACTTAGGGTCCGACGTTGAAAATTATAGCTCAATATTAAAGGGAGCTAGGGGCCTCGAAATTTGAGCCTTATTCGCGCCATTTCATTTTTTATTGTTTTTTAAAAATTCCATTATGGCCTCTTTAACAAAGAAAGTTGCTGGATTTTACACATAGAACGCCGTAACTATCCAAAATATTGAAAAAGGAGTCAACAAATAACAAATAAGCTGATTTTCCTGGATTTTTCCAGTTTTTTTCCCATTTTCCCAATAAAAAATATATTTTCTACTTGCAGGACCCACCAGAATATCGAAAGCCACATTAAAAAAATAATACAATGTAAAATATACAAAAGAAGAAAAAAAAGAAATTTTTTTGAAAAAGTGTCAGCAGCTAGGATTCGAACCCGCGACGCTTCCCTCCTGGCCTGAGATTCTAGTCCCTCGTCTTAACCACCAGACCGCTTAAGCTCGGCAAGCCTGTCACAGTTTCGCTTCAAAAGAACTCTCACAGTCAGACCTTTATAAAGGTTTTAGACCCACTGTGAGACTCCCAATTTGCTCTATAAAAATTTACTTCAGTCTGAATTTTTGGGGCATGGAGCCCTACTTTCCATCCGAGTTGGAACATTATAGCTTAATATTGAAAGGAGTTACGATTTTTAAAGTTTTCGTCAGAACCCGGTGCTTTGGGGACCTTTTTCTACCATTATATACATTATTCGCATCTTTAACAAAGAAAGATACTTGTTTTTATATGCAGAACGAAATTTATTCACTCTCCAATGTCGAAAGTTTTGAAAAACATGTTTAAAAAAATAATAAAAAAAATTATTCTTTTTTTTTAAATTTTTTTTATGCATTAGTCGCTCTTTTCCGAAGGAAAAATAAATTACATTTAGAACCCTTTGAAACATTGAGAAACACATTAAAAAAATTAATATAATTTAAAATAAACAAAACTAAAAAAATAAATAAAAACATTTTAAAATTGTCCGCTGCCGGGATTCGAACCCGGTCCATCCAGCACTGTGGACGTTCTGTCGTTACGCCCTACCAACTACGCTGCGCTATACTCTTTGTTCGAACGGGAATGTAGCCTAATGAACCCTCTCCCGGTCAGACCTTTGTGAAGGTTTTTTGCCCACTGTGAGACTCCCTAATTGCTCTATAAAAATTTACTTCAGCCTGGGTGTTCGGGCCATGGAGCCCTACTTTCCATCCGAGTTGGGACATTATAGCTTAATATTAAAAGGAGTTACGATTTTTAAAGTTTTCGTCAGAACCCGGTGCTTTGAGGACCTTTTTCTACCATTATATACATTATTCGCATCTTTAACAAAGAAAGATACTTGTTTTTATATGCAGAACGAAATTTATTCACTCTCCAATGTCGAAAGTATTGAAAAAGATGATTAAAAAAATAATTAAAAAAATTATCCTTTTTTTAAAATTTTTTTTATTCATTAGTCGCTCTTTCCCGAAGGAAAAATAAATTACATTTAGAACCCTTTGAAACATCGAGAAACACATTAAAAAAGTAATACAATTTAATATAAACAAAACTAAAAAAAGAAATAAAAACATTTTAAAATTTTCCGCTGCCGGGATTCGAACCCGGTCCATCCAGCACTGTGGACGTTCTGTCGTAACGCCCTACCAACTACGCTACGCTATACTCTTTGTTCGAACGGGTATGTAGCCTAATGAACCCTCTCCCGGTCAGACCTTCGTGAAGGTTTTTTGCCCACTGTGAGACTCCCTAATTGCTCTATAAAAATTTACTTCAGCCTGGGAGTTCGGGCCATGGAGCCCTACTTTCCATCCGAGTTGGAACATTATAGCTTAATATTAAAAGGAGTTACGATTTTTAAAGTTTTCGTCCGGACCCGGTGCTTTGGGGACCTTTTTCTACCATTATATACATTATTCGCATCTTTAACAAAGAAAGATACTTGTTTTTATATGTAGAACAGATCATATTCTCGTCAAATTTCGAAAAAACTGAAAAAGAAGTTAAAAAATGAATTTAAAAAAATTATCCAGTTTTTTAATTTTTTTACGCATTATTCGCCTTTTCCAGAAGGAAAAAAATAGTTTTTATATATGAATCCTTTTGAATTATCGAAAATTTCATTAAAAAAATAATATCAAATATAATAAACAAAAAATAATAAATGAACAAAAAAATAATAAATAAATAAAAAATTTACAATTGAGCACCACCGGAATTCGAATCCGATCTACCCCGCTCTGCGAAAGTTACTGGCGCAGTTGCCTGCCCACTATTCCACGCTATACACGGTGCACCCAGGAATATTTAGCTTTAAGAACCCTCTCCCTGTCAGACCTATACGTACGTGTTTTTTACGCATTGAAAAAGAAGCTAAAATAAAATAAAATAAATAAATTATCCCGTTTTTTCCTTTTTTTACGCATTATTAACTATTTCCTGATGGAATTTTTTTTATACATATAGATCCCTTCGAAATATCGAAAAGCATTAATTATAATTTAATTAATATGAATTTATTTTAAATTATCTTTTCTTTTTTTATGCATTTTTAATAATGGTGCTAATTTTCTCCGCTTTTTGGCACTTTAAAAATATTTTCTTTCATATAAATAATTTTTCTTTCGTTAATTTGATATATGTAAAATTAAAACTCCTTTTTACATTTTATTCGCTAAAACACCAACAGAAGCTAAAGAGCAGGGTTTTCCAACTTACATGAGGCCGGGGGCCGCAATTAAAAACGCCAGTCAAATAGCGGGCCTCAACTTTATCAAAATTTTATATAAGACTTTTTAATGTTTGAAAGAACGTTAAATATTACTGTCAGATTTTTATCTAGTTGTACAAAACAAAAGTATTGAATTACGGATAATAATAAATATTTTGTGGAATAAGTTTTTTCTTGGATGCAAAACCTGAGAAATAAATCTTCTTGCACAGATGGTATGTTAATTTTCACAGAAACGAAGAAATTAGGTTTTTTTTTTAACGAAAGAAAAGTATTTTAAACTCATTTAGATTTTTTACGAATATTGTCCCCAAAAAATGACAATTAATGTATTTTAGTTCGCGGGCCACAAAAAATGATCTCGCGGGCCGTTTGCTGCCCGGAAGCCGCCAGTTGGTAACCACTGCCATGGAGTTAGCGCCATTAATGTTTTAAAGAGAAAATAAAAAGAAAATTTAATTTTAGCCCGAAGCAAATTCTTATTACTATGTATTTTGAAATTATTTTATTATTTAAAAATGAAAATATTACTTTCACAAATAAAAATTTATATAAAAGAGTAGACAAATATTGGATTGGTCAACCCCCAATCTCTAATTAAGGAAACAGTCCAATATTAATTACATCAGAGTATGAAAATAATAAATTTGAAGTAAATTAAGAAGTGTAAAAATAATAACATAACTTGGAAATATTTACAAAAAATATACAGATCCAGATCAATATTCAAACAAATTTTATTCATTCACAATCACTTTAATGTTTGTATACATAGACACGGAATATAATAATTTTTACGCAAAATTTTAAAATTTAAATAAATTATATTTTTTATACATATCATAGATTCATTAAAAAAATACAAAATATTCACTAAAAAATATGATATGTTTATATCGTATGTTTTAGTTGTTTAGTTAGTTATAGTATGTGATAGTATGTTTTTGTTTCTAAGAGAGTGCATTGAACTCAAACTTATTTTTTATTTACAGTAATTTAAAATAAAAAATATGTTATGCCTCAATGTTTACAGTTCTGAAATTTGGGTTCATATGAAAATAATTTTCAATATTTTAACAAGATACTAGATACTAAATTTCTTGATATACTCTGCCTCATCTGAATTAAAATTTACAATTTAACTAAATAACTTTTTTACAAACATAATTTACTGCTTGATAAAAAGATTAAAATTTTATACAGGAAAAAAATACTGTAGTTTTTTTTACAAATTAGTAAATGATGGTGAGTATTGGAGAAAAACCAATATTTTTATTACATATTCATTATTATAGATTTTCTTTAACCATATCACATTTTTGAGTTGATTGTAAAAAACACAGCAAGATTTAAAAAAATTACACACAAATAAAACTTTGGAGCCTATTCACAAAATAATAATTGTTTTTCCAAACACAGGTTCTTCATTCTCAAAGCTTGAAACTATATACATGCCTTGTTTGTAAGCTGTTCTTGAAACTAGTACTTTTCAAGTGTGAAAAAACTGTTTATAACCTTCTAGAATTCTGGTGATTTCGGCAGAATAAATATTTTTATCAATAGGTTCGGCACTGGTTATAGCAATATTTTTTCCTAAGTCTCCTCCTTGATTAAAAGCATTGAAGTTGTTGGTGCCTTTGTGCTAATGAAGGAAGATTAAAAATAATATAATTTATGCTAAAAAAATGTACAGAAGAAACAAAATTTGAAACTTACTTTTTTAAAACATAGAAAGATCAATCAAAGCAAGTCATATTTTAATTAATGTCATGTTATGTTAAAACCATGTTACTCCTCTAAATTTCTTGTTTTTCGGTTTTTTATTTTATTTTATATTATATTTTTAATGTGCTGTCCGATATTTGAAAAGGTCTTATAAATAAAAAGTGTTTTTTTCCTTCGGGAAATAGCGTATAAAGAATAAAAAAAGGAAAAATTCCGGATAATTAATTTTATTTTATATTATTTTTTTAATTTCTTTTTCAATATTTTCGTTTATTTAGCGTAAATAAGGGGCCGTTCAAAAAGTACGTACACAAAAATGGAGAAATTTTAACCCCCCCCCCTTTCGTACATTACCGTACATAAGGTTTTACTCCCCCTACCCCCCTTAGAGTACGTACATTTTATTAGTCTACCCCCTTTTTCATAAAGATTAAAATAATTATGTTTTAAATAAAATTAAATATTTATTTAAAATAATTTATTCATTTAAATTATTTAAACAATAACACCCAACTTTATCTTTGAATCAATAAATAAAACAATCTAAGTCAAATTTAAATTTGGTGTATGTTCATTATGTACGTACCTAGTATAATACCTCCCCCCTCCCCATCATACAAAACCTTACAAAATAGCGAATCCCCTCCCCCTCCTTCGGGATGTACGATCTTTCTGAACGTCCCCTAAGGTGTTCTATTTATAAAAACAGTACTTTCATGCAGAAAAGAGGTTTTTGTACATTATAAAATGCTCAACAACTTTTCATACTAGGAAAAACTTTCTTCATGCAGCGTGAATGTATATAAAAAGGAAATGTGCATAAAAAATATATAGAAGTGAGTGTGATGTGTATAAAAAATGTGTAGAAATGAGTGTGATGTGTATAAAAAAAGAATCCTTCTCAGTGAAAATTTGTTTTAATAAACCCTTTCTTGTTTGGGAAACCTTGTTAATGCATATTATAAGAGCCGCGATGGCTCAGGGGATAGGGAGGTGGACTGGGTTCGAATCCCTGCGATGACTGTTCGATACGAATTCAGCATACGGCTTGCACCAAATACAGTGCTGACGTTAAATATTCTCAGTGGCAGACTGGTCATGGCATAGAGTTCCTTGTCGCGAGGCTTATCGTGGGAGGTTTTCGCATTTTTCCTCTCCATGTAACACAAACGCGTGTTAGTTCATCTAAAAGTCTTCCACTAAGGCATATTTCTTCCAAAACTTGATCCAAGAGTTCCCTTGTTTTTCGAATTGAGTTCAAGATTACAAGACTACGGATTTGAACATTGTAGTTGTAAATCCAAAAAAGTGGGTCGGCTGTTCAACGACGGTTATAAGAAAAAGTAAAATGTATATTATAAACGGTGATGAACAACTGACCCAATTCTGAGTTAGCAGCAATCAATGTTCGATTCCGTAGCCTTGATCCACCGCAGAAGACAAGGAAACTCCTGGATCATGCATTGGAATAAACTAGCCTTCGTGGAGGATTTTTTGATGGAACTAACCCACATTTGAGTTACCTGAACAGGAAAACCTGATATGGTCAGCACTTCGGCGAGGGGATTAAAACCAATGTTCCGTCAACCACTGAAGATATTTTACGTCAGAACTGCAATCGTTCCTAGAAGAATTCGTATCAACCAGCCGCCGCTGGGATTTGAACCTGGGCCAGCGTAATGGGAAGCGAACTCTCGATGAGCTGAGCCACTGCGGCTCCTTATTGATGTATTTTATAATGAGAAGGAACTTTTTTATTTCAAGCACTCAATTACGCTTCACTTTATTGATGCATTTCATTTTTTACTGACGCCGAACAGTCGGAACATATTTTTTTTTGAGTTTAAGACTACCGATGTTCAACTTCATAGCTTTTTTAATTTTGAACCCAAGTCAGAAGACAAAGGAACTGGACGGAAAGAAATTGCCTAGTGAGGAACTTTTTGATGGAACTAACCCCAATTTGCGCTACATGAAGAGGAAAAACACGAAAACCCCTCATGGTTAGCGTGATGGCGAAAATATTCTATCCCATGATCCGTCTGCTACTGAGGATATTTCACGTCAGCACTGTGGTCATTGTGCGGTGACTGCGGAAACTGTATCGACCAGCCATTGCTAGGATTCGAACCCGGGTCAACTCATTAGAAGACAAGCGCTCTATTCCCTGAGCCACCAATTACTGGTGTACATTATTTCATTTTATAACCTTCGTTGAACAGCCGACCCAATTTTGGGTTTACGACTACTAATGTTCAACTCCGTTGCCTTGTAATTTTGAACCAATCCAGAAGACAAGGAAACTTCTGGATCACTATCCCCAGAGGTATTGATTTGTTATGGTAACATGGAGGACTTCGAGACTCGACAGATTTAACGTGCATCAGTCACCATTTACTACACGGGGAGTCTTCGGCTGGTGGGGACCGAACTCACGACCTCTTGGGCATGAGCCCAGTGCCCTACTAACCAGACTATCCCGGCCTTTACTGGTGTATCGCATGTAATAAATCCTTTAAATAGAAATCTGATTTAAATGGTTTTTCTCTTGCTCATATTCAAGTTAAGCCAATCTTTAGATAACACCCTCTAACATTGAAATATCAAAATTTTTAAGAAAAAACTCCATTAACGAGAAAGAGTTTTTTGTGATACTGATGAAGCAGGTAGTAAATTAAAATGCTAGAAATAAAGGAAATACTTCGAGAGAAATTTGAACACGTTATATTTTAGTCAATAACAAGGTTATTCAATAACAAAAAATTGGAAAAAACACTTAATTTCGTAAATCGTGACCTACATAAAATCATCTCTTTTAATAAAATGTGTTACGTTTTCTACACGATTTAAATGTGTAGTAAAATATTTCGTTCTCGTATCGAGTTCTGATTTATGTTAGCATTTTTTAAAATGGTAAAGTATTTCGCTACTTATTTTAATACACTTCAAGAAAATCAAGATGTTAAAAAATACTATGTGGCATTTTAGTTCACACTTTTTGAATTGGCGAATTTCGAATTGGCGAGTTTTGAATTGGCGAGTTTAGTTCGGCAAATTCCAACTAGCAGACAGAAACAATATTAGATTATAACAACCCTAGAAAATCTTTTCAGTCGTCGCTCTCGTCTAGCAGAGTGAAAGTAAATTTTAAAGAAATCATAATTTTTTGTTCGTTTGTGAAGAGTGTGGAATTTTCGATAGGACTGGCGTAATCTATAATGTAAGTTTCAATTTTTGTTGATACATTTATTAAAGATGTTAATGTATGTATTTGTATTCGTTTTTTTTCATTTATTTTAGTATGATTGATTTTTTACCAATAGTTTTGTTTTCAGTTCTTTTCAATAAGATTGGAATTCGTTTTTTTAAAAATTGATGGAAATGTATTTTACAAGAATATACATTAAATGGTTTACAAATATTGACTATTTTAGAGTTATTTTAGGAAGGTTAGATGTTTGAACACACATGTTTAAATTTGTTACATGTAACATTTGTAAACATGTTAAAAAATTATAATTATTACATCCGCTATTGTATTTTTTTTTTATTTATCTTTTCCCTCTTATTTTCTTTTTTAACTTAGTTTGGCTAATTCTAATAGGTTCATCAAAGATGAAAGGTTTAGAAGAGATTTTAAATTATTGATAAATAATAATCGTAATCTTCCTAAATAATCGTCTGATTTAAGAAGCTATTTACGATTTTTTGTTCTATATTGTGGGTGCTAGTAAAAGCAGCTGCTTGAAAAAGCAGGTGATCGGTCTATTTTTTTTGAAAGGGTATAAGGGGTTGTTGATTACTAATTAAGAATTCGGTGATGCATCCATTTTCTGGAATGTACTCTTCCATAAGTTTGATCTTTCAAAACAAGATCGTTTGTTTCATTTAAAATTTGAATTTTAGTCTTTTAAAATCCTTCCCTAATCCTTTTAAAAATTTTATATTTTTTTTCTATCCATTTTTTTTTTAATTGCATTTTTTAAAGATAAATGGAATATTTTCATTTTAAGATGATAAAAAATTATTTATTGAAATTGTATTATTAATATTAATGTTTCGTAATAAAACATAATTTTATTTTACAAAACTGTAGTTAATATATTTACAATATTACTTTTTACTAACTAGTCATTTTCCCCAGTATACTTACTAATTTTATCTGGATGAAACATTTGTTAGTAGATGTTTTGAATTCAGATGTTAATTCAAATTCAGATGTTAATTCAAAACCAAACAGTTCATTAATAACAATAATAATAGCAGAAGGATGAAATAAAATCCTATCTTTTCAAAATAGTAAATATCGTATTAAAAATAATTTATTTCAATTAAACCCTTTAAAGGTTAAAGCTTCTATGAGAGAAACTCATTACCACACTGTAATATGAACTTTTTTTAAAAAAAAAAATGTTTATAATTTCGTAACTCGAACGCACATATTTAATAATTTTTCTTTAAGTAATTGGCATATTATTGATTAATTTGATTCGTTTGCGCCGAAATGTCAGTTGTCATAATTTTCTGAAAATCAAAGTAAATAATTTTCGTCTTTTTTATATTTATTTTTAAATACATACTTTCGTTTTGAAATGCCTTTCTTCTTAATTTAGAATATATTATTTTTGAGTAAAAAATGCTATAACAATTGCCGTCTTTTAAAATGAAGTTTTCTTGTATTTGTCATATATTTGAGAAATGGTTATAATACATCAAAAATAAAGTTTCCTTTGTTCCGAAACTTTAATAGTCCATAATTTCATATAATATGCGGCATCTGTGTTTTCAAATCTATTTCTCACTTCAAATCTGGTCTAGCTCTAATAAATATAGAGCAAGAAATACCGAAACAATTAATGGAACCTGAAAGACTCAAAATGTTGACCTATCATTTTTGCCAAATCTTCAAGAAGAATGATTTTAGTCAAGGTTGTTTCCTGTATGAAAGGATTTAATTAGAGCTGACATTTATGCAGTGGCGTAGCGAGGGGGGAGCAAGGGGGGGCATCATGCCCCGGGCGCTACTCACAAAGGGGCGCCAAATAGTCAACAAAACAAAATTGTTGGATAATTTTTATTTTTATTATAATTTATTTCTGGAAAATATATTTTAAATTTAGTGCCAGTGAAATATAATAAATGTTAATTCGTAAATAAAAAGGAACACTAATCAAACTGTAATAATATATTAATAATAGAAATGACACGTCTTTTCTAATGGCAGGGCTGACTCGACCTGTGTCTGTCAGCACTTCCTTATGGCATCTACGCTGTGTGGTTACATATATATTATCTCCAAATATTTGCAGGGAGCTCCAATTCTGTTGCAATATATACTAACTTTTAGTTTCATAACTTTATTTCATTTCTGATATGAAATCTTAAGGAGGAATGATCGTGTCTAGCTCAGATTACAAGATCCTAGAATGAATTTTAGAGAAGCGTTCCATGATCTTGAATCATTAGCAACTGAACTAGCCGAAATTCGAGACAAGCTCTGTGAAGAGGCAATAGAAAAAGCGAAGTCTATTTGTGAAAAATGGGATATTGATGCAACAATACGTGCAAGAAGACGCCGCAAAATGCCCCGAGAATTGGCTAGAGCTGTCAGTCTTTCCGCAGAAAGTGAAATTTCTCCCGTTATGAAAAGTGTTCTCGATCGTCTCCAACAAGAAATATATACACGATTAAGTGACCTTAATTTCAAATTTGGATTTCTACTAGACGTTGAAAATTTATTAAACAAGGATAATGTTGATAACGACCTTGAATTTTTTTTTTTTTTAATTTGGGTGAATTTTATGATACAGATTTCAATGGAATAGAACTCTTTATCGAAGTATGTGACTGCAAAATGTTACTCCACAGTAGAAAAGAAACTGAACTTAAAACTCCATTAGAATCTCTTACTTTTATAATCCCGTATGGAGAAGATGTTTTTCCAAACCTGAGAGTGGCACTTCAAATACTCCTGACTATCTCAGTATCAATTGCTAGCTGAGAATGGTCATTCAGCAAATTAAAATTAATTTTGACATATCTACGATCAACGATGGGACAAGATCGCCTAAGTAACCTAGTATTTTTAAGTGTGGAAAGAGAAAAATTTGAAATGATCAACTTTGATGATATTATTGATAAATTTGCTTCATCAAAAGCGGAAAATTTATACATAGTAATTATTTTTATTAATGTATTATAATCATATTATTAAATATATGTATCTCCTTAGAGATAATAAATATTTACTTTTTTATTGTTTTAAAACTGCGTGTTTTTAAAATATTTCTTTATAAATATGTAAAATAAATAATGGGTATCTTTTGAACTAATTCTAGATAATTATATACATTTCAAAATCTTGTCTTGTTTTCTCAACTACATTTTTTGTCTCAAATTTAATGCCTAGCTTGAGCCTATGACTTTATTTATTTTACTTAATTTATTTATTACTTTGCGAGTATATTTTACTTACAATATTTGATGGTTTTCGAGTGAGGGGGGACGCTAAAAAGGTATTGTGCCCCGGGCGCGAGTTAAGCTCGCTACGGCACTGCATTTATGTTTAGTGTTTAATATAAGCGAAATTAGTTTTATAAAGGATTTAACAAGGACTGAAATTTATGCGTAGTGTTTAATATAACAAGGAACGTAGCGTTTTTAAAAAGTGCTTCAAGGTGCTTATTTTCGATTTTCGTTTTTTAAAAGCCCTTAAAGGTGGTTTTTTCATTGGGTGTTTTTAAAAAGTGCTTAATTTTCCCTTTTTCAAAATTAGATTTTTCCTATACTATGTTGATTTTCACTTCGAATTATGCAAAAAGACACAGTTAATATTCTTCTTTCTATTCAACGTTTTCATAATTAATTCAACCCCTATCTATTTCGGCGTATAGTCAGTCCGTAGCGTAGGAAAACGTCATTCGTTTTATCTAATTCAAAATTTCATGATTTTTGAGAATTGTCAAAAACAACGCCAAAAGGTTTTTTTTTTTGACATGACGGTTAAAGCAATATAAAACCGTCGATTGTCAAAATCTTTCCAACCCTGCCTAATTATGATATTTTTTTAAAGTGCTTAAAAATATTTTTTGAGTGTGTTTAAAAATGTGCTTAAAAGGTGCTTATTTTTTGTTGAATTATTTGGCTACGCACCCTGTATAAGCAAAATCAGTTTTATAACTCCTTAAAAATCTTGCAATTTCTTAGCTAATAATAGAAAATGCTCCACGGGTGGCGGAAACGCAAAATGTATGATTAAATCCGAATTCAAATAGTTTCGAATGCAAACACACTCTCCAAATTTAAAATCCTAAATGAAAATTTGGATTACTTTATGTTTCTCGTTGGATTCTCGTCATGCAAAGTTGAGTTGAAAATTTCAATTTTGTTATAAATTTTTTTATAATTTTTGCCGTTGTAATTCTGCAACTAATTTTCTGGCTATGGATTTTCTATCAGTTCTTCTTTTTTTGTTAATTCTAAGGGTTTTAACTTAAGAGTATTTCTTTGTTAGAAATCGTTGACTATTTATTTGAAGGTATACCATGCATTTTATGCTATCTATCGATATTTTTTTAAGAAGAGGTATGCTGAAGAAAATATGTTAATGCTTAACATTTAGGAATAATCTTAAGTATTTAAGAAATAGCTCTGGAACTTATATCGGCAATAATTAAAAAAAAAATTCTCTCGTGGGTCGTAACATATTCTGATGTGCATTGATTAGAAGGAACATGTATAGTGAAACAATGGAAAATCTCAATATGGACGTTTTAATCCTTAAAAATCAAAATGTCTTTTTCATGTGCTTTGAGAAAAAGTAAAAATATTTATTCAAATATTAAAAAATGCAAATAAGAAAAACCCTCATGAAAAGGATGTTATAAAATTAAGTGGTCCAAACTTTCGACCCCTTTCCAGCCGAAACATTATGTCTCCCTGTAGATTTAAGAGACGCTATTGTGAACATATTTTATAGATTACTGCTAAAACCCATATTTTGAGGATCGCGAGTTCGAATACATAGAAAAAAATACATTTATTTTTAGAAAAAGTAAGTTATCGTGTTTAAGATTACACCTTAAGATTACACCTACAGTTATCATATTTAAGATTACACCTTCGAATCGTATTAAGTGACTCCTAGTACGTGTAAAATCCAGTCATTAGATCAAAAGTATTCAGGATGTTCACTTTTAATTTCGCCCTCTGTGCATTTTTTCATAAAATTTTCCTCTTTTTTGGAGCTAATCGATGCGTGCAGTTGTCTGCCCATACATTAAGTATCTGTATTTTTTAACGAACAAATATTATTTTTTTCCCCCGGAGATATTGAAAAAGTTTGGTAAATATTTGGAAGGAACTTTGTTTTGAAACCCACTCTCACGCTGCCTTACACTTCTTTTTTAATCTTTCTCTCCTAGAGTTGTAGAAATAAATTATTTCTAAAACCAAATTAATAAGGTTTTGTCTATTATTTTACTGTTATTTCTGAGTTTTCTTAGGTTAAAAACTAATTTTTTTTCTGAATAGCTGCCAGGTGGAATATCCCAGATCATGTTAAAATATCTAACTTTGCAAACTTTTCTTTGAAAATACTATTCTATTTACAAAGACTTTTTGTTTTGATATCATTATGTTCTGAAACCTGACGAAAAATATGAACATTAACTATGTTAAGTAATGAAGAAACATTTGAATATGTATTTAATGGAAAGAAGCAATTTAATTTAAATGCGCAACCAAGGCTAAAGAGAAGAGCAAATTAATTCATAGCCACCGAGAGTCAAGGTCTCTCAGTAGATTTGTGACGTCATCCTCTGAGAACCCTAAGATAACGCGGCATTCAGATATGTATTGACCCCTTAACGATCGGTTAATTTTCAAGAAAACGGTCATAAAAGTGCCTATTTTTTTGGCTTTTGTATTTGTATTACGTTTTTGATTAGTGCTGCAACTAGTTTAAAATAAACTAGTATCTACAATTACCTTAAAATATCCTGGTACTGCCATCAGGTGTGTAAAATGAGAAATGAAATGTTTTCGAGGCAAAAGAAATGAATTAGTTTTATTCTAATTGGCGCGTTACTACTGAACACTCCAGCCCGTCAAAATCACGGGAGCGAGAAATAGCAGGCGAAATCTCACCCCGTCATTTTCACGGGAGCGAGAAGGAAGGGGTTAATAATAACAGATAGCAAATGTGATAAATTCTGATAGATTATTCATTTTAACCGCATTTTATCATACTTGAATAAGATGGTGAAGATGATATTCCAAAGAAGGATTAAAATTTTTGAATTGATAATTGAAGAATTCTTTCAAAGATGACAACTAGACAGATGTTGAGTTCTTAAAATCGTCTGTTGCAAAGAAAAAATTAAACTTTCTACACGAGACACTCCTTACACAGATAGATGATAAAAAAGACACTCAATAAAAAACCTTGGAAATTTGATTCCTGAACAACAGTTATTATTTTGGAACAATTTAAAAGCTTTTGAAACATCCAAAGATTTAATTAATCGCTGATCAAGTAACTTCGTGCAATTATATGCAATAATACAAGTATAATTGAATGAAATTTTCTTCATAAAATACCGTTTTATCTTTTTTTTTATAACTTACGGATATAAATTTTTAAAAAATGCAAAGCAAATAATAAAAATAATGGAAACAAATACAAGAAACGTATTAAAAAACTCTTGAAAATAAATAAGTGAAAAACACACACAAAAAAAAAATATATATCACGTCGTTGCAAAAACCTGCGGCGCACGCGCAACTCATAAAGAGGTGAAATATGATGCCGTTTGATTTGGCGAGATTTATTAAAGTTCATTTAAAACATTTCCTTTCTTCTTTTTTTTCTCGTACTGTGGCAAATAATAAGTTCGAATTTGAGACATTTTTATTGTTTTCGATTTTTCTTATTAATTTTAGTTATATTTCTTTCATTTTCTTCCTATCTCTTGTTATGAATTTCGTAAAAAACTTAACACATTTTTTATACAATAGTGACAATTTTCAGAGGCGTGACAGTATGGATATCTCGAATCTTATAGTTTTTGCTTATTCCAAACGATTTTTTCAATGTTTTCAGATAATTGTAAAGAATTAATGTATTTCCTGTCGAAAATAAATGCAGAAAATTTAAGGCATTTCCAAAACTAAGTATATTTAAATAGAGTTTGTAAGTAAATTCTCATTTGTTTAGCGGTTTATTATTTTTCTTTCGTCGTAATTTTTAATGTTATTGAAACTTATTGATCTAAGAATATTTGATTCTGCATTTTTGAGTTTTTTTCCTTCTTATTATGGGAACTTCAAAATTAATGTGCGTAACTCATTAAATCTCCAATTTTGTTCCATATTAATTTTCCTTAACTTAATATGCCTACTATAAAAAGTTAATAATGTTCTAAAATTTATATCGTTTGTATTAGGCTGGAATCTTGAAAACTTCGACTTTTCTCTGACGAGCACTCAGAATTTAACAGGTACTTCTTGCTAAATGGACAGTTTTGATCATTTTTCTGATCGCTAAAAGCAGCATTTATCGTCAATCGAAATATCGTCATCTTTCCGATTAGCTAGAATCTCAACTGGAGCTTTCTCACAAAATTGACAATGTATGTGTTACAAAATCCCTCAAATCCTCAAGCAAATGTCACCTTAATTTTATTGCTAGATAGAATTTTTTTTTTTTACCAAAAGAAATTGACCACTTTTCGCCTAGCTAGAGTTCTTAAATTTTCAATGGTGCTCTGACCTTGGCTACAGCAAGTAACTTTTTTTTTTTTTTTAAATTTGTAAGCTAAAGCTCCATTGTTATCCAAAATAGAAATTTTAACCACTTTCTGACGTAAATTCAAACAATAATAAAAAGAAAAGTTATAAAATGTAAAGTTTTTAATATTTTTAAAGAAGAGAGTAATTCCATTGTAATAAATGCTAATACCCAAAATTACCCCTTCCCGTCTTTCTGAACATTTAGCCCTACACTTATGGTTTTAATTAAGGCAAAGATGAATTGTTTTCTTCTTTCGCTCAACTTCGACTTAAAAAACGTAATTTTTAAAATTTTAATTTTATTTATTATGAAATCTCTTTTTATGTGTCCAAGTATAGTAGTATATTTGATGAAAATTGTTGTTTTTATTTTAGAATACAGCTTCTATTATAGTACTGAAATTTGAAGTAACTAATTTAAAGTGAAATTTTTTTTTCTATCTGCTTAATCGATGTTTCCGTTCTGAAGCATAGAAAATGACATTTTGGCAATGCATTGTCTTATAAAATTTAAAAAGTACAAATAAATCAAGAAACCTTTTAATTTAATGATACAAAGGTTTCACAGTAAAATGAATTTGGTGATTTAAAAACGAAATTTATAATCCTTAGTACGTGAAGTTGAATTAGGCGATTAAGTAATTAATACGACGGTGTTTTTTTTATTGAGTGGTAACCGGTTCAAATGCAAGTTTTAAATAAAATATCGTTCGCTTATTTTTGTAGACTCTTGATCGAATTTTATTCTGGGTAACCTAACCTTAATATTTTATTCTAACCTTAATATTTTATGTTTAGCTAGGAGACTCAATTTTCCAAAATGTTTTTATATATAATTAATTCTATTAAAGAAGTTTGAAATTGATTATGAGAAAAACCATTCCAAAATCATACCTATTATATTTTCTTTCTTTTTTTAAAATTGTTTTTCTTAAAACATGATGTTATAATGATAAATATAATACATTTTTTAAAATAATATTATCTTAAAATTTAAATAACATCCTTTTTAAACTAAGAATAATATTTTTATAAAAATTTAGAAGAAAAATCATTATCAATATGCTTATAACACAAAAAAAGGTGGAAAGGAAAAAGTGGCCACCAATAAATCTACCTCTAGTGGTCAGTGGTCACCCGATAAATTTCACAATCTTGCCCCTTATCGGTGGATTTTATTTTTCTTCTATAGTAATTTAACTATATTAAAGGATTATATTTACTTTGATTTAACAAAACTATTTAACATGAATATTGTTACTTTTGAAAAATCTTTAAATATGTTTGTTACAAATCTTTTTAAAGTAAATACCTACAATGACTTTGAAAATAACTTCATTTTTTTAAGTAGGATTAAATTTCTTCATTTCTCTCCTTTTCCTTACTAAGATTTTTATTTTGAAAAAATTGCTACAGAAATGTTTTGAGAGAGGAATTATTAATCTATAAAAACTAGAATTTTTTTAAAAAAAGAAATTCTGTTTTCTTAATAGTTTATCTGTCAGTTTTATTGCTTGCATATTAACTAAAATTTAGGTACAAATGTCCAAACTCACTGAACTCCTGTGATCTTTCCACGTTACCCCTAGGGGTCTGCGGAACACTATTTGAGTATCGCAGATTAAAAACTTTTCGACCGATTTTGTTCAATTTGTGTATTTTGTCATTTGTAAACTTTACAATTCAAAGTTTATTTTTACTATTTTTAGATCAAATAGTAATTAATAAGAAATACTTGTGAAAAATTATTTGTAGTTTTTAACTATATTCGGTTAAAATAATTTTAGTATTATATTTAAAAAAGGTTCGATTCGCTTAAAAAGTTCTTAGAAAAGTTCTTGATTAGTTAAAAGAAATTTTATTGACAATAAACTCATTTTAGTCATAAAATGTAGACCGGAAACGAATCAAACTAGGATGAAGTAAGGTGCTCTGAATGAAATTTAAGCGCTCTAGTCAATCGGAAAGTTGACGACTTTCCATCCTGACAGGCACGGAAACTAGATAACTGAAAGGTAGTAACAAAATGATTCTGTAAAAAAAAAACTTCAACAAAATTTAGAATTTTAGATCAAAAAGAAATTTATATAGATTTGAAAAGAAATTTAGAAAGGTGTTTTATTCGAAACAACAGTTTAAAAATTCGAGATAAAAAATAACGACTTCGAAAATTGTAAACCTATACAAAATCTTTTGTTTAAATAAAATACATAGCTCATGGACTGCAATAGTGGCACAATTCAAAAAACATTAGTTTTGACTAAGAACAGGTGTAAATATGAAAATACACATTCTTTTCAGCAGCAATACTAGCACAACTTATTATTAAACTTGAAGGTAATCTTCGTTTAAGCAAACTAAAGCATTTCTTATGCAACGAAACTTTAAACCCACTTATCTCAAAACATGATTTTTTGAGTTGTGCCGCTTTATCAGCCCATGAGAGACATTATTATGTTTTCGACCATAAAATTGAAATTAGAAATAAAATGTTTCGTTTCAATGTGTGATCTTTGTCAGCAGTTTTTAAAATAACAAAGCATTTTCAACACATTTTAATACTCTTTAGGAAAACCAAAATGTAAAAATTGTAAGTAACATTAAATTCAAGTTTTATTAATCGGGGATAATAATTTGGCGACTTTAGATTGGAACAGTGCAAATGTGAAATTGCATTATTAAGATTATAGCAACCCTGGAAAATCAAAACTGAATTGAAATATTTTTTTAAAAATAACTCTCCCAGTGGAGTAAATCGTATTCACTTCTAGAAATGCTAGTAAAAAAATGTTAAATCTGCGTTTATTACTTCAAGTTTTTTTAAGATTATATATTTAAAAAATTGAGAAGATTGAAATTAATGGATTTAACAAGTAAGTTTCAATTTTACATTTTATAATGCTTGGAGAGTGGGAGAAAATGTTAATTATAAAGGGCCACATATTGTATGGGCTATAATATAGGGCTACATATTAGATTAAACTATAATATACAGCCACATATTATATGGGCTATTTTATAGGGCCCCTTATTATATGAGCATTACATATTTAAATCAGCTTGATTTAAATCACGATTTAATGATTTCACAAATGATTTTTTAAAAAAAATCATTGATTTAAATCAATTATTTTTTTTTTATATATATTGATTATAAAAGTTAAAAAACAGTGTTTTAAATTATTGATACTTTTATTATTTTCTTTTCTTAGTTTCAAAATTTATTTTAAATAAATTGTTGCATTAATTAATTTTAATTTTAGTTAACGAAATTACTTTCTTTCTTGGTGTGTGTTAAATTCCAACACATTGAAAATTACATTTTTAAAAATCTTTTGATGCTTGAGATTGAAAGTACAGATTAAAGTAAACATTTAATGCTGTCATAATATAGACTTGCATAGCTGTAGAAAGTAATTATTAAACATGATTTTTTCAAAAAATAATGTTAATATTGTTAATTAAAATTCTACCCTTTGAAAGAAAAAGCATGGAATTAAAATCTACATTATATTTTATTGGTGGAAAATGTATATTTCTGAAGCTTTTTTTAAAGCATATTGAAAAGAAAATACCTAATTTGCCAAAAATAGAAAGAAAAAAAAAGGCCAATAAATTCAGATATTTTTTTCTTGATATAGTGTCATTCTTCCCTTTCAAACTCTTTCAAAGTCTATTTGAGACAGTAGTGTTATTAACTGGTATTTTTTCTCATAATATGTTTACAGTATCTTTGAGATCTGATTTTCTATAAAGAAATTTTGTGAAAAAAAATTCCTATGAGTACATAGAATTTAAAAAAAAAATATTTTTAGCTTAACTTATCTATTTTGATATAGAATTAAAAGTGAATATTTTAATATAAAAATATATAGATTAAATATTTATTTTTTGTTGCATGACTACATTTATAAACACAATCTGTTACATTTATTTTGTCATTTTAAAAATCTAGCGGGGAAAAAAAAGAAATTTTAAATTAAAATTATGGTTTGGTAATTGAAACTTTGTTTTAATAGTTAAAGTACAGGGGTCTGTCCAACTGAAATTTACTACCGTTTACCGGTACCTACACAAATTTAACTTTAGGAAAAACGGTAGAACAATTCCACAAAATACTTTTTTCTCAAAATTTTATTTTTGTGTCTCGTAAGAAACGATAAATCCAAATTTTTAATTTTCAAAAATTATGTCTACATTTTCACAAAATAGTTATCTCTCAGAAAAACCTAGACAGACCCATAAAGTATTCTTTAAATTTTCTATTTGAACTAGTCCTTAAATTTCAATCATGCATTTGTTTCAAAATGGTTGCTATGCGTTTAAAGCTATGTATTATAATGAAAAATTATTTTAGTAAGTTAAAATATTGTTCTAAATATTGTTATAATATAGTTTTAATATTAATTTAATTTTGATTAAGCATTTATAAAGTTTTTTTAATCATAAATTAAAGTTCTTACAGTGTATTTGAATAAAAAATAAATAAAAAAATCTGATTTAAATCAAAACGCTAATAAAGTCGCAACAACTACGGTGCTGAGGTATCAAAGGTATACAGTTTAGGGTTAAAATCAGTTTGGTATCCGGCTAACCGTAAGAGGTTTCCGCTTCAATGTAATACAATAGGCAGCAGTGTCTCATCGATCACGATGTTGACGTAAAATATCATCAGTGATGAATGGATCTTTTTTTAAAACTCCTTGCCGCTTTTCGTGGTTTTCCTCCCGTTGTAAAGCAAATCCTGGTTAGTTCCATCACTAGTGCCTTCCAGAAGGTTAATTTGTTCCAATGCGTGATCCAGAAGTTCCCTAGTATTCATGGTTGGGTTCACTGCTTTGGAGGTGAACATTGATAGTTGTAAACCCATGAATTGTTCTAGATTTTAATTTATTATGTTTTTATCTATTTTAAAATATATTGACTAATATTGAAATGACCTACTGTAAAAAGTATGAAATTTTGAGAAAATAACTTAAAATTGGGAAATCTCAATAAATATTAAATTTTGAGTTCATGAAATATTAGTGCTAGCTGCATATGCACTATTTGATTTTGTAACTAATTGATATTAATTATGTATTCGTCACCAATTCATGCAATTTTTTACTGAATTAATATAAAAAGAGCATAATTCCTTGTTCTGCCAGTTGCGAGTAAATAATTTTTAAATTTTATACAAATTTAAACATTTTAATAACTTATCCTTCCTAAAATAACCTAGTAATGATTGAATAACTTTACAACAGTTAATACATGATAATTACTCAACAATAACTATTCAATAACCATTAATAAACGACAACCGTTCACCTTCCATCAAATTTTTGCATAAATTTAAGAAAAAAACATTGTTAAAGAAAAAAACGATGAGAAAAAAAAACCAATTCAATCACAAATCTAGGCAAAATTATAAAATAAATGAAAAGAAAAAACAAATAGAAAACAAAAAATGCTACATTATATATAACGTGGCTCTATGGAATATTCGGTCCAATATATGTGTCCTACACAACAGACAACGTAGCCTCATATATAAATTTAACCATAAAAATGCAAATTAATGAGTGCAGACGATATTTTAAGTTAGGAATCAAATTCAAAAACGTTCCTTTCCTCTTGAATAATAAACGTACCCCCCCTTTTTTTTTTGTGTGTGTGTGGATGGATTCTGAGATTTTTGATCCTCAAAGTATGGGGATAGCCGCAATCTGAAAAAAAAAATTGTCTCAATAGTTTGAACACGAGAGCGGTCAAAAGTCTGAAGATCCTTACGTTGATTTTAAATATTTTGCCATATCCTGATAACATATAAAGCTAATCGAATTATTTCATTGCTCAAAAACTGAGAAACTGATTTTATTCACCTTTTGTGTTTTGACATCAAAAATAACATTCGTAAAAATGTGTCTTTTTTTTTTTACTATTATTATATAAAATAATAAAAAAAGCTTAAAAAAGTTTTTTTTTTTTTTTTTTTTTTTTTTTTGCAAGGACTTACTAGATTAAAACAATTTAATATTTGAGTTCAAATTCTTTTCAATTATCTTAAAAAATCTCAAGATGCCGAGAAATACGTAAAATTAACATGAAGGAATATAACTTTTGGCCATGCTCCTGCTTTTAGGATTAAACTATATTTTGAAATAATTGGAGCATGCATTGTTATTAGTTATAAAGCTCAAGATAGCATTTGAGCACATTAGTTAATTGGATACAGGTTGAAACTTCTACTGACGATAAATTCCAGTTTGGTCACAAAATGGTAATGCATTTTATGTGTGGAAATAGCGTAACGATATAAACTAGCATGAAGTTTGGCGCTACAAATGAGAATTGAATTGTCTAGTCAGACGGAAATGGGACGAATATTTACAGTAAGGCACATCCTCATAGGCACGAAAGCAAGTTAACTAAAACGTAGTGACAAAATCATGGTGCAAAAAAAAAGAAAAAAAAATTCGAAAGAAATTTGGATATTTATTGTTTTATTCAAAGGCAAGGGTTTAAAAATTGAAATAAATAAAACTATTTTGAAAATCGTAACCAATATAAAATCGTCTGTTTTAATAAAATGCATCATTATGTTTCTGACTAAATGATTTAAATGCGTAATAAATTATTTCGTTCTCGTATCTAGTTCTGATTTATGTCAGTATTTTTAAAGCTGTAAAGCACTTCGCGCAACTTATATATACTTAAAGAAAATCTGGATTTTAAAATTCCGTGCAGCATTTGCTTCAAACTTTTTTAATCAGCGAATTTAAAATTGGCGACATTAGTTAGGAACATTCCAAATGGCAAATGAGGGGGAAACAGTTCAAGATTATAACAACCCTAGAAAACCGAAGTTAGTAATCTCGCTTTTCTAGTGAAGTATTTAATTCTAATTCGATGTATTCTATTGTTGAAATTTTATTATTTGGTTTTATTATCTATCTGAAAGAGCATCATATATTAGATTTTTGAAAATTAGAGAAGATTAAAGGTAATGTTTTGGATTTATCTAGCAAGTTTCAATTTTAGATTCTACATTTATTATGTATTTGCATTTCTGTTTGTTTTTATTTTCATTTATTTTATAACTATGTTTAAAATTGTTATTTAATTGATTTAGGCGATTGCTCTGTTGCGTCACTCTAAATGAGTCTTCAGTACTCTGAAAAACATTTTCTTGTTCAGTTCTCGATTTTGTCTTTTGTTGAGAATCACTTAAGCGTGGATTGCTTGTTTAATCTTTCCTTTCAATGTAAGTAATCTTTTATTTTTCTGTATTAACCTATTTATAACTAATATTATTTTAACTATAATTTTATTAATGCTATTTTTAGGATGATTTAACTAATGCTATTTTTAGGATGATTTAACTAATGTTCTTTTTTATATTTGTGTTTAAATTAAGCCTGTTTTTAAAAAGCTATATTTTACTTTTGAAGCTTCTAAGGCATTGGGCATATTTTATTTCTTTATAAAGAAATACGTTTTTAGTTTTTCGTGATCACTGCATCTTTAAATGCTTTGATATATGTGACAATTTAAATTTTTACATAACGAGTATTTATTTTCTGGATAAAAAAAAATTAAAACCGTTCCTAATTATTTTTGTTATTAATTCCCTTCCTCGTTTTTTATTTCCCCCCTCTAGAATTAGTTTATGTCAAGGTAACCAAATGCGGTTTTGCTATCTGAAGTACACAGTATCGTTTGGGTTCCGCGC
The DNA here is from genome assembly GCF_982258835.1 of Parasteatoda tepidariorum. Lineage (NCBI taxonomy): Eukaryota > Metazoa > Arthropoda > Arachnida > Araneae > Theridiidae > Parasteatoda > Parasteatoda tepidariorum. The sequence continues at coordinate 102,387,793 of NC_141758.1, forward strand.
AGTATCGCCACTTCAAACTTTTATGTTATTTTAAGCTTAACATTTCATCAAATTTAACTAAGAATTTAGAAATTTGCCATCTTTAATGATATTTTTTGTCATTTATATCTAAATAATACTTTCGCAAATATAAAATAATTTACGAATTTGCACCATACAATTTTGCACCTGGCTCGCACCGACTACAGTACTGACGTAAAATGTCATCAGTGGTAGACGCGTCGTGGGTTAGAACCGCCTTACCGTTGGGCCAACCATGAGAGGTTTCATGGTTTTCTTCTCCGTGTAACGCAAATGCGGATTAGTTCGATCAAAAAGTCCTCCCCGAAGGTTAATTTGTTTCATTATTTTATTATGGAGTTTCCTTGTATTCTGGGTTGGGCTTAAAATTACTAGATTACAGAGTTGAATATTGATAGTCCTAAACTCAGAATTCGGTCACCTGTTCAACGCAAGTTATAAAATAAAATTACAGCAGAGTTAGGAAAATGAGAAAGTAGCATCGCCCTTGATGCAGGTAGTTTTCAGGGTGTATAAAAATCATGATTTTTTTTAAAAAATCAAAAAAATCGGATTTTTTTGATTTTAATCGGATTTTTTTGATTTTAATCATGATTTTTTTATAATTTCAATTCTATGGAATATAATCAATTTTGTGTACCATAGATTTAAAGTTGTATTGTATTACTATTGTTACTTATGGTATACATTGGAAATAGACATTACTAACCATTATCAACAAAATATTTCTTAATAATTTAAAAGCAAAAGGTGAAATAAGAAATAAACAATAACAAAGTGATTTCAAACTACAAATCAAGAAAGAAATTGTTTATCAAACAATATGTGATAATTATTAATTCTACATCTACAATATCAAATTATTTAAACAATCATTTAATTAGTTTTATTTAAAGATTTAAACATAAGGACTAATTTAGCTGCCTTTTCTACACCCAATTGATTCCGTAGTTTAGTATGTACAAGTCCAAAAGTGAAAAACATCCTCTCTATCCCTGCAGTTGTTCCTTTTGCAGTACATAACAACTGTATTGCATCAAACTCTTTTTGACCTACACAGTTGTTTAGAAGCGCAATTGATTTCCACCATTCCAAGATGTTTAAAGATTCTAGAGATTCTTTATCAAACAAAGTTCCATTAAACGGAGGAGAGCGTACAATGAATTTTAGCAAAATACTTAATAAGGAGGTTTCTCCATACTTTTCTTTAACAAAGTTTACAGCTTGATCTTTTTCATTTAGTGTTAAACATTGTACTTCAGAATTAGGATCCAAGAGGTAAGCTAGGAAATGAGCTGGCGTTAACGCTTGTTCATATCGCTTAGTAAAAAAAATTTTGAAGCAATTATTATTAGAATCTTTCAGAGTTTCCTTTAAATTTTTCCAGATGTTGACAACACACATTGAAAGTAGAAATGTTGAATTATATGAGTGAGATCTGAGAAATATATAGAACAGTCTACTTACTTGTTTATGTTTGAAACTTAGAAAAATATACAAAAAATGTTCAAGACTATACACAAAATTGTTTTTTTTTTAATTAAAATCAGTGATTTTTTTAAAAAAATCATTTGATTTAAATCATGATTTTAATCAATGATTTTAATCATTTGATTAAAATCATTTACACCCTGGTAGTTTTATTAGTTGTTTTGATTGTTATGAAATGTTATCTCTTGTTTGAAAGTCTATCAATAGTTTTAAACGAGGTTTCAATGCCAGACAAGCAGGCACACGAAAAAGAGGCAGGCCTAATTTGAGATGGATAGATGGCCAAGAGAAAGACCTTTTGGTCTTAAAAACTAAAAATTGAAAAACACTAGCCAAAAAAAAAAAGGTTAGCATTGAAAAAACTTCTTGAGAAGGCCAAGGCCCACCTTGGGCTGTCGGTGATGATGATAATATGGCTTCACATGATTAAAAACTTCATTTTCTTTAAAAAATAGAAATTAAAATTAACTGTCTGCATCTTTGAAACGTTCAAAAACATGGCGACCCTTTTTAAAACTTGCCAAGCGTGGAATGAAAAGAAACAATAGTGATTTAAAATATAAAACGTGAAAGTTGCCAACAAAAATGGAAAAATAAAAATTAGTAGCAAAATTAGAAAAACCACAGCTGAGAGGTAGAAAAAAAGGACAAACAGAGCATGGAACCACAATGACTGAGAAGGGTGAAATGAATTTCCACGTACTTGGGTGAGGACCTAATGCCGTTAACCAGGAAATCAGCATTCATATGAACAAAGCAAGATTCCTGGGTATCAAGATAATCTAGCAGCAGAAAAGATGAAGCCATTTTTAAAACATTAATAACATTGGTTTATTCATAGCGTTACGGAAGATTGTTAAATCAGATGAATAAAATTGATAAAAGTAAAAATATTTCCCCCCCGGTTGATGATCTACTAAAAAAATTTATTTTATTTTATAACCGGTGTTGAACACTTGACCCAGTTCTAAGTATGTTCGAATTGGGTCGTCTATCAATGTTAAACTTCGTAAGTCTTGTCATTTTGAACACAACACAGAAGAGTAAGAATCTCCTGGATCATGCATTAAAACAAACTAGCCTTCGTGGAGGACTTTTAGATGGAACTCGAGTGCATTTGCGTTACAGGGAGAGAAAAAGCAATGAAAACCTCCTTAGGTTAGCTCGACAGCATGGGTATTCTGTACCCATGATCCGTCTACCCCTGAGGATATTTTACGTCTATACGATATGTATAATGTTCCATCTCGTTCGCATTAATATCATGTCGAATGCAGAGTTAGGATTTTTTGGATAAAAATGGTAGAAATTATGAAGAATTTAGTCAAGAACTCGTAAAACACCTTAAATTTATATTATTCAAAAAAAAAAAAAATTAGCATATATTTGTCCCAAATATTTTTTGTTGTTATTTATTTTTTGTTGTCATATTTCTGCATTTTTTATTTTATTTGCCCAACCCACAATTCTATTTTTGTGTTTATTAGTGATGTTTGTACTCCGTTGCAAGACCACTGCAGTATAGGATTTAAGTAATCAAACGTCACTGTGTATAGTTCCGTTTTATTTAGCTATCAAATTATACAAGTATGCTTTAAAAACAATATAAAAGCTGTTAAAAGTTAAACACGTCCGACAGAAATTTAATTCGTGCTATCCTTTACGATGTATATTCTAGAATTATTTGAAAAGGTAATAGTTTGGTCTTACTGGAATGCTAGACTTGGCGACAACTTTCGATAACTAAGGAAAACATTCTTTCTTCTAAAAGAAACAACTATATGACGTTTCAAGAGCATTGGCTTTGATTGGACCACTAAAAATTGCGCATATTATGCTGACAAATCAAATTACCCTTAACAAATAAAGTGCGAGATAAAGAATATTTATGTTTCGCTGTAGAAGAATTTCGTCTGCAATAAACAACATTTATTATTTTTTCATCAGTTTCTTTAAATGCGAACAGAATGGCGTAGATTTGTTGAGAGTTTTAGATACCATTTTTATTAATTCTCATTGCTTGTTAATTGATTATTCAAGAAGTATTTCCCCCCTCATTTCACACGATTTAAGAAAGCAAATGAAAAGAAGACTAACAACTTCGTTTCAAGAGTTGGCGTTGATATGTGTTCGCGCTAGGAGCTTGGCATCCATTTAGTTTGAACTTACATTAGATGTGAACAGGCTTTTTCGATAGGGATTGTCAGGATCCTGATTTCTCTCCCACGCATTTGATTGACCCCTGACCTGAGGGTCAGAGGGTAAGGGACATGGGAAGTGTCGTTCCCCTACATTGGGGGTGGAGCGAAGGACTTTTTCTTATGAGAAAGAATATTTTTAGATCAGTATTAGTTTGAACGTAGAAGAGTTGAGTATTAGCTGAACTGAAGGTATGAACTGGAAGGGAGCAGTAGAGCTCCGGACTTTAATGCCATGTAGATTATGTATATATATTCATATTTTACTTTTTACTCATAATTAATCCAAAGATGACGAAATAAATTCCTGAAATAATCCTTTGTCATCCTTATTGAGGATTTCACTTAAACGAACAGAAAGAGTAATGTCTCACATCGGTAATGTCACACAAGTTCAAAACATCATTAATTAATTAGCGTCACTTCCTGGAATCATTAGGATTGAGTCCTAGAATGTAAAGATACAATCATTAAGTCAAACATTTTTAAGCTGGTTCGTTCTTTTCTTTTCCGTTCTTTTCTTGCACACTGTTCATATTTGGGAAAAACCTCAGTCGTGTTTGTAATAAATCTTTTACTAAGAAAAAAATCTGATTTAAAAAGACACTATTTTGTACATACTTGGGAGAAATTGAATTATTTGCTTACTTATAGAGAGAGCTGATCAAAAAGTAAATAAAATTCTTCATTCTGAAGTAAAAATTTATTTATGTGGAATATGTGATAAAACTTTTTGGTACAGATATCTGAAATAAATAAACATAAGCAAACCATCTTTTGCTTATACTGGAGAAAACCTCATTAATGTATTTTTATATTTCCAATTCCAACCCAACAATCAATGTAGCATTGTAACTTTGTTTGTTTTGAAACTCCGTACCCTTCATAATTTTGAATCTACCCCAGAAGCCAAGGGAACTTCGGGATAGAGCATTGGGGCAAACTAACCTTCGTGAAGGATTGTTTGATGAAATAAACCAGCATAAGCAGTGTAAGAACCTCCCGTAGTTGGCGCGACGGCTAATCCATATTCTGTGAATCACTGAGAATATTTTATGTCAAAATTGTGATTGGAGCAAGCCGGGTGCGGAATTCGTATCGACCAACCATCGCTGGGATTGGAACCCTGTTACATCTTTATGGAGGCAAGGGCTATATTCCCTGATTTGCTCTTTGTTGATGTATTTTTTTTATAACTGTCATTTGAACAGCCGACACCATTTTTGAGTTTAAGGCTACTAATGTTCAACTCCGTAACCTCGTAATTTTAAACCAAATCCAAAAGACATGGTAATTCCTGGAATAAGCCTTCGTAGAACTCTTTTTAATGAAATTATGCCGCCTTTGCGTTACACGGAGAGGAAAACCATGAAACTTCCCCAAGGTCAGTCTGAAGGCAAGGGGACTCTAATCCATGGTTCGTTTATTACTGAGGATATGTAACGTCAGAATTGTGATCTGCGTGTTGGGTGCGTATTCGTTTCAGCCACCACTGGGATTCGAACCCGGTTCACCTCTTTGGGAGGCGAGCGTTCTATCCCTTAAGCCAGTGTTCCCGAACCTTTTTATCACCGCGGACCTGTCAACGTTTGATAATTTTACCACGATCCGCTGGGGGGAGGGGGTGATTGTTTATATTCTAGATTATTTTGATTTATTAATTTCAATTTAATTGTATTTAAACATGCCTTCAAAATAAAATGCACCAAAAAATAAATATAAAGTGATACGTTAGAACGTTGAATCAATGAGAACTCAGAGCTTGTTTCTTTGCAAGGAGACGGTTTCATCTGGGAGTAATCGGAGACAATGATACATTACAAACATTAAAAAATTTATGTCACTACCTTCGGGAGCCCCCTTTTTTTAATAAATAAAATTTTGATGGAACGCAGATATTTTTAATTTGGGGTAAAAACCTAAGAATTTAAATTTAGTTTCAATGAAATGGGCGGCCCGGTACTTTTTGATCCACGGACCGGTACCGGTCCGCGGATCAAAGAGTTTTTTAAAAGAGTTTTTAAAGAGTCGTATTTTAAAGAGTTTTTTTTATTTATTTGTTTTTTTTTTTTATTTATTTATTTATTTATTTTTTTTTAAATTTGCTTTCTCAGGAACTATTCGACCGATTTTGTTCAATTTTTTTAATTTTATCCATCGCATCGCATGTTTATTTAGAGAAAGTATGTTATTGTGTCTGGTTTCGTAACAAAAAATATTGTCTGCACGAATTAATTTGCATATTTAAGATTGAACTCTCGACTCATAAGTGACTAGTAGTACGCAGAAATTTAATTATTGGATCAAAAGTTATCAGGATGTTCACCAGGGGTCTGTCCAGACATTTTGTGAAAGGTCCGTTTTAGTAAAATTGTGAAATAATTACTCGTAATGTGTGAATATAAAATAAACGTTAAGTCACATTCTTTCAACCAGGGTCCGCTTCTGTGAATTTGTGCAAATTGGGTCCGTTATTGCAAAAAAACTATTTCAAGGAGTTTTTAAATTGTAAAGACATACAAGATTATGCTCAACACTGTAAAATTATAATTAAAAAAATTAAATTTTAAAAAATAAACAGCAAATGCAGCTACTAAATTAGCGAGGCTACATACAAATATTTAGTATTTAGCCTATACTGCTGAACGCAGAATATTCATTTCGGACGAATAAAGGAAGAAGCTTCTGTCGAAGACAAAATTTAGTTCGTTTACATCTGTCCTTCTCCCCCCAGCCTTTCTGGGTAGGGTTTATTCGATTAATAAAACAATAATGAAAAGGTAAACAAATTTCTGAAGGGTCCGATTAATAGATAAATTATTTTGTGAAGGGTCCGTTTTCATGAAAAGATATTTTGTGAAGGGTCCGTTAACGGACCCAAATTTCTTCTAAACAGACCCCTGTTCACTTTTTTTGTACATTTTTTTCCTATCATTTTCCACTTTTATGGAGCTAATCAATGAGTGCAACTAACTGACCATATATTGAGTATCTGAAATTTTTAATAAATAAAAATGAGCTTTTCTTTTTGGAGGGGGAAAGATATTGAGAAAGTTTGGTAAATATTTAGGAGGAATCTTAACCGATGTCCCCCACGTTTATGTTTCAGGGACAACATAGATTTAACCATTGCAAAAGCTCGTATTTTAGAAATGCTAATTTTATAAAGTTCAGGAGAATGTCTCTTCCCCTCTCTCCTGGATTTATTTATAAAAAATGGTAAAATGAAATTCGTAAACACAAGTTATCGTTGTAAAAACGATACATTTGTTTTGCAAGAAATCGTTGTAAAAACATATAAATTTTTCTAAAAATCGTTGTAAAAACAAATTATTTCTAGAACTAAACCAAAATGGGTAAGCCTATTATTATTTTACTGTTAATTTAGAGTTTGCTTGAATATAATTAAACACGCAATTTGTTTTGAGTAACTTGCAGATGGAATGACACATGAGTAAAAAAATTATTAACAGCAGTTGCTAAATTTTGCAAAAGTTGAAATTTAATTTTAAAAGAAAACTTTCTTTTAAAGTCGTAAGATTGCTTCTATTTAGTTAAATATTTCTCCATAATTATTATTTCTTCCATGAGTTAGATTTGGCGAGATGTATAAAAGTTCAAATTTCAAAATTAACATTTCAATCCTCTTTGCAACTACGATTGAAAACAAGGTAGTAGTAGGGAGGAAGGAGGTGACAGCTGTATTGCGTCACTAACTCTTAGCGAATCGGAAAACCGCAAATAACTTAATTTGCATTTTCCTTCTATCTTATACCTTTTGAATGTTCCGTGAACTGAAAAAAAGAAATTTTTTTCTTCCATTTTTTCTCTGAATTTCTGTTTTGAATGTAAGTAATCTTTTATATTTTTTTATTTGTAACGTTTTTATCATATTTCCTGGCTTTGATGGCCTGGATTTAAATACTTAAATGATTATTCAATTAAACATTTATTTTTATTTAGGGGTTTTAATTACTTGAGTAATTAGGTTATACCCGAACATTTACTTAAATTGAATTCGGATACATTTTAGATTTTACTTTATGGCCATCGCTGAACAACCGACGTAATTTTGAGTTAACAACTTAAAAGTTGACTAAGAAGAAAATTGAATAAGAATTTTTTTTAAAAATACAATTGCAATTTCTATTTACATTTAAATTTAATTTAATGCAAAATATTCAGTACTTTTTATTTATATTAACTACGGCATCTAAAGGTAATTTATATTTTTTTAGAAAAGTATGCGATTTTGTTGAATCAAGTTTAACTGAACTGAAAGTGAAATCCTTACTTTTAAATTTATTTATTAATTTTATTTTCGATATTTTCATTTCGAATTTTTCTTTTAAAATCATTTATTTTACGCTTACCTTATTTTGATCACTAATAATGAAATAAATAAATTGAACTTTTTTTCTGATAAAAATTATCTTTGTGTTAAAAGGAAAATGTTTTATTAAATTAGAAATCGATGTAATTACACTAAAAATGCAATTATTACGGTATACTCTCGATATCTCAAAAATCTTGCTTTGTCAAAAAAATCCTTTTCCATCATATTTTCACCTAATATTAATATCGATTCTTATGTCGATGAGTTTCTTGTCTGAACCTTGTTACGTCGAACTCTTTTCGAAGTAAAAAATGAATTATCAACGCGAATTATAACAATTATCAAATTAATTATCAATTTTAATAAACTCTATTAATGCAAGTTTATTGTAAACAAATTCTTTTGTATTTTTGTTGCTTTTAAAAATGAATTATAATTGCTTTATTTAGACTTATTGTCAACTATTATCTTTATTAAGATTTATTAAGTACTATGATTCTACGTTTTAGAATACTATTTAAGAATTTATTATTTTTTTTTTTACTTTTTAGAGCATATATTTTTGAACTCATCTCGAAAACTCGCTACTTTGAAATTATTTTTAGCGTCCCTTCAGCTTTGAGATATCGAGAGAAAAAGAACTTTTAGATATACATTCTTGTAACTTTATTAAAAGTAATATTACTGCTTAAACTTGCTTTTTCAGGAAAAGCGTTTCTAAATTTTATTTGCTACGGTTTTAATTTAGACTGAAGTAATGTTTAAGCTTGTAACGTAAGCTTAAAAATTAAATCTAAGTTATTCAAAGTTTCAAAAGTATCAAGATCGATAGCTATATTAAAAATAAAAAAAAATAAAAAATTAAAAAAAAAAAATTGCTGTATTACGCCTTTACATTTTTTACCTCTGAATACCTCAGGGTTTTACCATACAGTCAATCTAAACAAAAATGTAAAAATTTATTTTGTAACTTTGGATTTATGCTCACTTCACGAAGAAAAACGTGGTTTTATAGTAGTGTTCGAAATGTATCAGTGTGAACTTAGTTATTAGTATTATGAAAGATTTTTTTGCAAGATACTTGAGGTTTTTTTTAAAGCTGCTTCCAATCAGCAGGAAAGCTGCAAAGTAAGTCTATTTGTGTTTTTACTCAACTTCTTTGGCACGATAGCCAAAGGTGGGCCAGAGCCTTCAGTTGCAGATTCCGCCAGGACAACTTATTCTTCGACCTGGACAGCTTGCTTTCACCCCTATCACTCCAAACAAAGCTATTTGAATATATATATATATATATATATATATATATATATATATATATATATATATATATATATATATATATATATATATATATATATATATATATATATATATATATATATATATATATATATATATATATATCCCCTCAAATAGGTTGTGTTTTCCCATATTTATTTTGAGTTTGGCTTAATCAAACATTAAATAATCGCTGTTATTTTATCTTTCAATAGTAAATTATTAATTTTATTTTCCAGGAATTAAATGCCGTTTCTGAGCTTATCAAGGCACCTGATTAATCTTGCACAGGTGCCCGATTGGACTCTCAATATAGCGCCAGATGGAAGTCGTAATTATGCTTCATCGTTCACGCTGCGGTGCCCGATGGCTTTGCTTTGACGCCAGATGGTTTTTGCTATAGCGCTTGGAGTAAGTACACTTTGTATTGCTTTATTTAGTTTCATAATGATCTGAAATATTTTTAATTGTAAATATTTAAATTTTCCGTTCATCGTAACATGACTATTACTAACTCGCCTAATCTTGAATTTTTGAACATTTTAAGTTCTTAGTGCGCCGGTGCTTTTTGAAAAAGATACAGGCAAATGCAGGAATCATATAATTTTAAATTTAAAAAAACTGATAGATAGATGCATTAAAAATACAACGGGACTCCAAAAATAGGGACAGAAAATAAAAATGAAAAACATATGAAAATACCAGCATTGAAAAGCTATTATGAATTTTTTACATACAATTGAAACTGTTGACTTGGATAAAATTTCCTTAATTTGTTTACATGTACTATTTCTGATTCTTTCTTAGTGAGAAAATTAGGTTTGTCAATTTCAAATGACACGTCAGAAAATTTCTTTAAAATTTTGTTTAGACCAGAATATGGTGAACTTAATTTCCTAGTGTTAGGATAACGGAATTCTTCGTAAATATTACTAAATCATTAACTTTAAAATTAGGTTCCAAAAAATGAGTGTCATAACGAATTTTGGTTTTCTTAATAAACTCTTGGGTATTTCGAGCAGTTATTTTTCTTGCTTCATCAACTAGAGGATGAATATTTTTATTTACAAGAGAATCACAGGGTAATTTTCCATACATTAAATGAACAGAAGCAGGGGTCTGTTTAGAAGAAATTTGGGTCCGTTAACGGACCCTTCACAAAATATCTTTTCATAAAAACGGACCCTTCACAAAATATTTTAACTTAAAAACGGACCCTTCACAAAATGATTTTTTCTTTATATCGGACCCTTCACAAATTTGTTTACCTTCATTATTATTTTGTTAATCGAATAAACCCTTTCCAGGGCAGAAAACAACAGAGATGGATGTAAACGAATTAAGTTATGTCTTCGGCAGACGATTCTTCCATTATTCGTCCGAAATGAATGTTCTGCGTTCAGCAGTATAGGCTAAATACCAAATATTTGTATGTTGCATCTTTAATTTAGAAGCAGCAATTGTTTGTTTTTTTAAAATTTAATTTTTTTAATTACAATTTTACAGTGTTGAGCATAATCTTGTATGTCTTTACAATTTAAAAACTCATTGAAAAAGTTTTTTTTTGCAATAACGGACCCTATTTGCACAAATTCATAAAAGCGGACCCTGGTTGAAAGAATGTGAGTAATTTTTTCACAATTTCACGAAAAACGGACCTTTCACAAAATGTCTGGACAGACCCCTGAGAAGGAAATTGAGTTACAGAACGAGGGGTGTAAATTTTCTCCACGGAATTTTTTTAGAGTTTTCATTGTTTTTACATCTTAACCTAGAGATTAATGTCGCATTAGATTTTTCAACTTTTCCATTTGTTTGTGGATGATGAGCTGAAGTCAATGGTTGTTTAACATTATAGTTTCTAAGAAATCTTCCAAATCTAGATGCTGTGAATGCGGCATTACGATCACTTGAAATTTTATCTGGAACTTCAATTTGAAAAATTTGTTATAAACAATTTGTATATGTTTCAGTTGTTATACTTTTTGAAGGAAAAGTCCAAAGATATCGAGTAGCATGATGAATAACTAAATGCAAATATTTTTTAGTTGAGTTGTAATAGTTGAGCCCTCCGACAGTATCAATTGATAAAATTTCAAATGGTTGCTCTGTAACAACCCAAATCTTTTTTGGTGAGATTTTTTGTTAACTTGGCAAGTTTCACAACATTTAATATAGTTAGAGATATCAATTATTATATTAGGCTTATAGTAGAAGGGTGAGATTAAAGCAATCATTTTTTTAAAACCAACATGACCAAATTGAATATGAGTTTTTTCTAATATTTTTGTTCTTAAAGAAAATGGTATTACTATTTTATGCAAACCTTTTTTCTTAATCGCTAACAAATCATTAATTGTTATGAATTTAGGATTACTTAAATTTAATTGTGCTTCTTTAATTTCCTCATGGGTCACAACTGGATTATTATCAAATAAACTGAAAAATACAGAATATCTAGAAAGCATATCAGCTTCATGATTTTGACCCTTTTTACTTCACAATCATACTTAGATAATTTTAAAGACCATCTGAAATGTCTACCTGTAGGATTTTTTATTTTCTTTAACCAAGTCAACGCGGAATGATCATTGTAAATGATAAATTTATTTCCATGCAAATAACAATGATATTTATCTAAAGCATTAATAATAGCTAAACATTCTAATTCAGTAATAGAATAATTTCTTTCATGTTGAGATAAACATCTAGAGTGAAAAGCTATTGGATGCATTGAGTCATCTGGATGTTTTTGTTTCAAAACAGCAGCAATTGCTACTTTTGAGGCATCAACAAACAAATGACATGGATAATTAGGATTATACAAAGTTAAAACAGGTTTAGAAATTAAAGAAGATTTTAATTGATTAAATGAGGTTTCGCATTCTACAGTCCAATTCCATTTAACATTTTTCTTAAGAAGATTATTAAGGGGCAATCTAAGTTTTGCATAATTATTGCATAATTGGTATACATTAATACTACCATTGTTTCAATATTAGTATTTTCAGGTGAATATTGACCTTGTTTTATTTCATATCCTAAAAATTCTATTTTAGTTTTAGCAAATTGACATTTCGAAAATTTAAGTTTTAAATTTTCCGTTTCACATATTTTAAAAATTTTCTCTAAATGATCTAAATGTTCTAAATAATTATCAGAATAAATGATAATATCATCAAAATAGTTTAAAGCAAAATCAACTTTATCTTTTTGTAAAATTTGACGAATAGCTCTTTGAAAAATAGCGGGTGAATTTTTTCAACCAAACGGTAAGCGTAAAAATTCATAAAGGCTAAAATTGGTTGTAAATGCTAATTTTTCAGTATCATTTGGATCTATTGTTAAATTCCAGTAACCACATTTTAAATCAATAGTTGAAAAATATTTAGCATTAGACAATTTATCAATTAAATCATCAATTCTAGGTACAGGTTCAGAGTCAGTTTTGGTTATCTGATTAAGCTTTCTAAAATCTACACACAATCTGGTTTTATTACATTCATCTTTTTTGTAAACAAGAGTAACTGGGGAGGAGTATGAACTATAGGAGGGTTTAATTATGTTAGCTTTTAATAAATTATCAATTTGATTTTTAATTTCAGCATTATCTTTAACAGATACTCTATATGGACGCAATGATATAGGCAGTTCAGAAGTTAACTTTACTTTAACAGGTGAAGTTTTAAGTTTGCCAATATAAAAATTATTTTTGGAAAATACATGATCATAACTAGATAAAAGATAATTTAACTTTACCCTATCCTCTTCAGAAGTTACAGGTATTTTATCCTGAAATTTTGAGGGTCGGTTGAGCCTATGCTCATGAATATTTAAACTATTGAAATTTCTTTCATCATAAAAATTATTAGTTTCTATATATCTATTATTAATACAATCATTTACCTTACAATTCACATTAAGATCGTTTTTATTCTTATTGTTGAAAAATATATTTGTATGATATTTTATTAGCACTGTAATAATTATTAGACTGAGAAAATTTATCATAATATGTAAAATCTTAAAATTTTTGAAAAACTCTAAAATTTTTAAAATTAATATGTATCTTAAATAATGATATTTCATTAAGACCAAGTATAGCAAAATTAAGAGGGGTGTTTATAAAGGCGCATGTTATTACTTTTGCAATGTTTCCTCTTTTAACACTTACCTTTTGGAGGTTTCCCTTGACATTTCCTTGAAATTGAGAAATTAAAATCCTATTAGAATTGAATAATTTTCTAATTTTGAGCACAACTTAATAACTTCTTCAACAGTAGATGGAGATGCTATACTCAGAAAATTACGAAATTTCTCTGGTACGCCTGCTTTGATGGATTCTAGCAACAGCTCTTCATCTATGTTTAGATCTTTCGACGCTTTCCGCTTCTCTGTAGCATATTCTGAAAATGACTTTTTTGGAGATGGCTTGATAGATAGAAAAAGTTCATACTTATTTTCTCTAGAGAAAATTTTTCTTGTAGTTTTTCCTCGAATTCGGTCCATTCCTCAATTTCTATGCATTCATTTATGTAGAAGGTAAATAAGTCTTTTTTCAGGAATTCAGATATGTTATTCCAGTTTTCTTCCAAATGTAGTATTTCACATTTTTTTAATGAAATACTTGATCCAGTTGGGGAAATTATTTTTATCCTCACACGGAGAAATAATAAAGCTTGCTGGAACGTCCACCTGTGTTTCTTCAGAATCTTCGTTGAATTTTTCTGTTTCTTAACTCCCAAGTCATTAAAATAAAGTTCTAATCGGTGATTAAAGGGAAAAAAATACTTTCCTCGCTTCTCTTCCACACACACACGCATTCTAATCCAAGGTTATGAATCATTTTAGAAGAGAAAGTCGATCATCAAAATATGTATTCCATTGTTAAATTAAATATCATTTTCAGTTTTCAATAATAATTCTTCGCGACAGGAAACTATCACTGCCGACTTATTTGTTACGCTTTGAAAGCATAAACATAGTAAGTTCGTATTGAGGCCGGTGCTTCTTGAAAAAGATACAGGAAAATGCAGGAATCGTATAATTTTATTAAAGTTAGGGCCGGAGGCCCACAAATGAGAACATTACATGTTGGTGGATAGATAGAGAAGAACACATTTGACCTTGGAAAGAGGGTTTTTATATCATTCTGGGCAATATATTTAAACATTTATGTCTTAGTAACGTGGGACTGATCGATTTCCTAAGCTACTAAAGACACATCTTCACATTTTCTGAGATAATTAGATCAATATTATTACTTTCTTTGTGGGAAAGGTTTTAAACGATTGCGCGTAAGATAAATGCTCTATTTATGGATTATATTTAATATATAATTGTTTTAACATTATATATATATATATTATATATATATATTATATATATATAACAACCGTCGTTGAACAGCAGACCTAAATTTTGAGTTTACGGCTACCAATGTTCAACTAGCCTTGCAATTTTGAACCCAATCCAGAAGACAATGGAATTCCTGGATCAGTATCCTCCAGAGGCATTGATTTGTTATGGGAAGTTGGAGGGCTTTTTGACCCCAACAGATTTAACATGTACCAGGCACCATTTAATACACTGTGGGGGGGATTCTTCGGCCATCTGGATTCTAACTCCCGTTCTCACGAGCAAGAGTCCAACGCCCTACTAATCTAGCTATACCGGCCCAAGAGTAATGTATATTTTATAACCGTCGTTGAACAGCCAACCCAATTTTGTGGGTTTACGATTACTTATGTTCAACACCGTAGCCTTGTAGCCGACAAAACTGTAATTTTGTACCCAATCTGGAAGACGAGGAAACTTCTGAACCAAGTATCGGGAGAAATTTTCTTTCGCAGAGGATGTTTTTATGGAGCTGACCATCAATTTGCGTTACATGATACAATTAGATACAAGATTATGCTCAGCCTGTGAAATTATAATGAGAAATATTAAATTTTTGAAAATAAACAGCAATTGCTCTTCTAAATAAAAGATATAACATACAAATATTTGGTATTTAGCCTATACTGCTGAACGCAGAATATTCATTTCGAACGAATAATGGAAGAATCGTCTGCCGAAGACAAAACTTAATTCGTTTACATCCATCTTTCTTGTTTTCTGCCCTGGAAAAGGTTTATTCGATTAACAAAATAATAATGAAGATAAAACAAATTTGTGAAGGGTCCTATTAAAAGAAAAATCATTTTGTGAAGGGTCCGTTTTTAAGTTAAAATATTTTGTGAAGGGTCCGTTTTCATGTAAAGATATTTTGTGAAGGGTCCGTTAACGGACCCAGATTTCTTCTAAACAGACCCCTGAGTACTGACGTAAAATGTCATCAGTGGTAGACGGATCGTGGTTTAGAATCACCTTACCTTTGGTCTAACCACTAGCGGTTTCATGGTTTTCCTCTCCGCATAGCGCAAATGCGGGTTAGTTCCATCAAAAAACCAAATCCTCCCAGAAAGGTAGTTTGTTTCAATGCTTGATTCAGGAGTTTCCTTGTCTTGTGGGTTGGGTCTGAAATTACAAAACTTCAGAGTTGAATATTGATAGTCCTAAACTCAGAATTGACTCATCTGTTCAACGCCTGTTATAAAATAAAATTACAGCAGAGTTAGGAAAATGGGAAAGTAACATCGCCCTTGATGCAGGTAGTTTTTTTAGTTGTTTTAATTGTTATGAAATCTTATCTCTTGTTTGAAAGTCTATCAATAGTTTTAAATGCACATTCTAATAGGTTGATAAAAATAGAAAAATTTCCGTGGAAATGTTGAGGGGTTTCGAAAGTTTTTTTTTTTTTAACCAGCATTAACTTTTAAAATCTTTATATTTAGATCTGATCAATAATCTATTATTTGTTTTGTAATAATTTGATTGATATTAGAAAATAATTGAAAGTTAAATGCCGAAAGAAAAAAATGGAAAGCCGAAATGCCGAAGGAAAATATATATATATATATATATATATATATGCATATATATCATGGTGCGTATCGTTTTCAAAAAGAGCATAAAGGTGCTTATTTTCAATTTTCGTTTTTTAAAATCCCTTAAAGGTACTTTTTTTATTGGTTGTTTTTAAAAAGTGCTTAATTGTCCTTTTTCGAAAATGAGATTTATGAAAGGGAATGTCGATTTCCGTCATGTATTATGTTAAAATGTGCTTTTCATATTTTTCTATTCAACGTTTTCAGAATTCATCAACCACAATCAATTTCAGTGTATCGTACCGTCAGTCCATAACGTATGAAAGCGCCCATCATTTTACAGGTTTGGTGAAATGCTTGGTGAGTCCGCATGTGCGTCTAGTGAGCTGGGTTCGGTGAGATTCTGGCACCCTGATGTGCAAATCTGCTGCATTTTGAAAGATATTCTCAATTTCAAGCTTCATTTTCCACCCTCTGAAATCGAACCGAAAAATCTCTTGATTATTTTTTAATGGCTAATATAATCAAGAAAAGAGTTCTTCGTCAAATTCTAGTTATTTTATCATGATCTTTGAAAATTATTTTGCACTTTGTTAATGTACATAGTGCTTAAAAATATTTTTTGAGTGCTTAAAAAGTACTTAAAAGGTGCTTATTTTTTGTTGAAAGATTTAACTACGCACTCTGTATATGTATATACATATATATATAGCCCCTTTTTATTGACAGTTTGTTTCAACATGTTTTCAGATATTGCTATTCTTCTTTTTAATTAATGCAGTAAACTAGAATTAATGACAAAAAGAACCTTCTCAAAAAGTAGGCAGTTTTTTGATTTTGTTATTTTGCTGATAGATGAAACTGGGGGAAAGAGCAGGTGGCCCCGTCTTTGGCGCAACCGTTCCAAATGACAATGAAGCGGGAATTGGGAATGACAGAAATAGTAAATAAACCTCCAAAAGTAAAAATTTACCAAGAAAAAGCTTAGCAATAAAATGCAAATAAAAAAAAAGCGTAGCAATGATTGAAGAATAAAATTCATCTGGAAATAAAATAGAAATTGAAAAATTCATATCAAATGTAAAAGATAAAAAAGGAACAAAAATAAACAATGAAAAAACAGAGACAAAGCTGTGAGCAGTAGTTGCAGAAATTTGAATATTTTATGTTTAACAAGGAGGCTCCATTTTCCAAAAAGTTATTATATTTCATTCTAATAGAGAAGCTTAAAATTATGAGAAAAACCAATCTAAAATCAAACCCATTATATCTTATTTTCCCTTAAAATATGATGTTATAATATATGATGTTATAAATAATATATATAATATATTTTTTTAATAATAATTTCTTAAAATTTATAACATCCTTTTTGAACTAAGAATAATATTTTTATAAAAATTTCGAAGCAAAATCATAATTAAAATGCTTATAACGCAACAAAAAAAAAGTGGAAAGGAAAAAAAGTGGCTACCAATAAATCTACCTCTAGTGGACAATGGCCACCCGATAAATTTCCCAATCTTTTTTTAATTTTTTTTATAGTAATTTAAAAAATTTTCTTATCCAGGATTGCGTGGATTAGATTTACTTTGATTTAACAAAGCTATTTAACTTGAATATTGTTACTTTTCAAAAATCTTTAAATATGTTTGTTACAAAGCTTTTAAAAGTAAATACCTACAATGCCTTTGAAAATAACTTCATTTTCTCTTTTGTACGATTAAATTTCTTCATTTCTCTCCTTTTCCTTATTTAGATTTTTATTTTGAAAACTATTACAAAACTATTTTGAGAGATGAACTATTAATCTATAAAAACTAGATTTTTTTAGAAAAAAGCGCTGTTTTCTCAATAGTTTTACAGTCAGTTTTATTGCTTTGCATATTAACTAACACTTAGTTACTAATTTAGGTACTAATTAAAAATGTTTCAACGCACGGAACTCCTGTGATCTTTTAACGGAACGCCATTTGAGAACGGCAGCTCAAAAACTTTTCGACCCATTTTGTTCAATTTTTGCATTTTGCCATTTAAAATTACACTTTTTAGAAATAATGTAAACATTTTTATTACAATTTAAAGTTTATTTTTACTAATATTAAATAAAATATTAATAAATAAGAAATACTTGTGAAAAATCATTTGTAGTTTATAACTATGTTTGGTTAAAAGAATTTTAGTACTTTGTTTAAAAATATTTCGATTCGTTTAAAAAGTTCTTAAAAGCTCTTTATTCGTCAAAAGAAATTATTATGACGATAAACTCATTTTAGTCATAAAATGTAGACAGGAATCAAATTAGGATGAAGTAAGGTGTACTGAATAAAATTTAAGCGCTCTAGTCAATCGGAAAGTTGAACTTTTCATCATAACTTTCTATCCTTTAAGGCAGGGAAACAAGTTAACTAAAAGGTAGTAACAAAGTTATTCTGTAAAAAAAAACCTTCAAAGAAAATTAACATTTTTTGATCAAAAAGAAATTTACATAGATTAGAAAAGAAATTCAGATAGATATTGTTTTATTCTAAACAACGGTTTAAAAATTAGAGATATAAAAAACTGTTTCGAAAATCATAAACCTATAAAAAATCATTTGTTTTAATAAAATAAAGTATATAAACTATATGATTGAAATTGGTTTTAAAATGTTTTAAAATTGAGTTTAAAATGTTTTGTTTCTAGGTCTGATCTTTGTCAGCATTTTTTAAAATAGCCAAGAATTTTCAACACATTTTAATATTCTATAGGAAAATCTAATTGTCGAAATTGTAAGTAACATTAAGTTCAAATTTTATTAATCGGGGATTTTAAATTGGCGACTTTAGATTGGCGACATTCCAAATATGAAATTCTATTAAGATTATAGCAACCCTGGAAAACCAAAACGGAATTGAAATATTTTTTAACAAATAGATTAGTATTCTCTCTCTCAGTTTGTAATTCTCTTTCACTTCGATGAATGATAGTAGAAAAATGTTAAATCTGCGTTTATTACATAATTTTTTTTTAATCTGTAAGCTTATATTTTTTAAAATTTGAGAAATTTGAAAGCAATGGTAAGGATTTAACAAAATAAGTTTCAATTTTCTTTGCTATATATAATATATAATTTTTTGTTTCCTATTTCTTTTTCTTTTCATTTATTTTATAGTCTTGCTTATATTTGTGATTTAATTGCTTTTTCTTATTAGTTTTTTCTTTAACAATGGTATTTTTTAATTTATAACAAAAGTTGAATAGTTATAGTTTATTATTGGTTTTTGAATGGTTATTATTGAATAATTATCACGTATTAAATGTTGTAAATTTATTCAATCTTTATAAGGTTATTTTAGGAAGAATAATTTATACTAAAATATTTAAATTTGTATAAATTATAAACTTGTAACTGCAGAACAAAGAATTATGTTCTCTTTTATATAAATTCAGTTAAAAATTGTATGAATTGGTGACGAATACATAATTACCATCAATTAGTTACAAAAGTGCAAATAGTGTATATGCAGCTAGCACTGTTATTATATGACCACAAAATGTAATTAATGATTTTAATGGTTTTAAATCTGTCTAACTTCCCAATTTTGGGTTTTCTAAAAATTTCATAGTTTTTAAAATAGCTCATTTCAATATTAGTCAATATATTTTAAAATAGATTAAAACATAATGAATTAAAATCTGGAACCGTTTACGGGTTTACAACTGTCATTCAATTCTGTATCGTTGAAATAAAGAACCCAACCCTGTATATAAGGAAATTTTTGGATCACTCAGCAGACTAACATTCTAGGAGGACCTTTTGATGGAACTAACCAGGATTTGCATTACAGCGGGAGGAAAAACACGAAAAGTGGCAAGGAGTTGTAAAATATGATCCATATACCACTGATGATACTTTACGGCAATATCGTGATCGATGAGACAAGTGCTGTCTATTGTATAATGTGGAAGAGAAAACTACGGAAACCTCTTACGGTTAGCTCGATGCCGAAGTGATTCTAACCTTAAACTGTCTACCATAGAGTTATTATACTGCAGAGCCGTAGTTATTGCGACATTATTAGCTATTATAATATGGAGCTCTATATAATAGCTCATATAATATGGGGCCTTATAATATAGCCCATGTAATATGTGTCTGCATATAGTTTATATAATATGTAGCATTATATTATTACCCGTATAATATGTGGCCCTTTGCAAGAAATAATATTCTCCCCGCACTACAGGCTATTATAAAATGTTACTCTATGCAATATTCGGTCCAATATATGTCTTACACTACAGGCAATGTAGCCTTATATACAAGTTTAACCATAAATATACAAAGTAATGAGTGCAGACGATATTTTAATCAGACTCAGAAACGTTCTTTTCCTGAGTAAACGTATTTTTCTTTGTTGTTTTGGATGAATTCTGAGATTTTTGATCCTTAAAGTATGAGGATAGCCGCAATCTGAAAAAATAAAATGTCTCAATGGTTTGAACCCGAGAGCGGTCGAAAGTTTGAATATCTCTACATTAATTTTAATTATTTTGCCGTAGTGATAAAATCACATCATAGTGATATAAAACGGGGTGTTAAAATCATGGTGTGAAAAAAACTTCGAAAGAAATTTTGATATTTATTGTTTTATACAAAAACAAGGGTTTGAAATTTGAAATAAATAAAACTTATTTGAAAATCGCAACCATTATAAATTCATTTATTTTAATAAAATGCATCATTACGTTTTTGACTAAACGATTTAAATGCATAATAAAGCATTTCGTTCTCGTATCTAATTCTGATATATCCCAGTTTTTTTAAAACTGTAAAGCACTTCACAATTTATTTTAATTTACTTAAAGAAAATCAGGATTTTTAAAATTCCATGTAGCAATTATAGTTCGTTCACCAAAAGTTGGCACTTGGCTCCACCTTCTCGTTCGCAGAGTTCATTTCAGTTCGGGAGTAAGAGGAGAAACATCTCCAAGTTAAAAATTGAGACAGCTGTTAATGCGTGCCAAACGCAAACTGTGATTCCTTTTTCAATTACTTTCTTCGCTTTATCATCAGATATTATTATACCTTTCGTTACTCTAGCTAATTAAATATACAGTCAATTCGCTATAACTCGAAGTACGATAACTCGAATATTACTATAACTCGATTTTTTTATGAGGTCCCGACCCTTTTATCTTCAATTTCATGTTAATTATTCTCGATTACTCGAATTTTACTTCCTTTAACTCGATTTTTTTTGGATCCTTTAAAGCAAGAAAAAAAACTTACGAGCTGATACCTTGCCCCTTCCTTTGCAACACACACACTGTCATTCGCACTCTTCATGGAGAAGCTAAAGCTGTCCCTCTTGAAGTATGTGAACAGTGGTTAAATTAAACGTTACCAAATTTACTTCAAGGATACAGTAAAAATGATGTTTTCAATATTGATGAAATCGGTTTATTTTTTAAATGTCTTCCAAATAAGACTATGATGTTTAAGGATGAAAACTGCTCAGGGGGTAAAATGAGCAAGGAGCGTTTGACTGTCCTAGTTGGAGGAAATGCGTCTGGGACAGAAAAATTGCCCTTACTTGTTATCGGAAAATACCGAAATCACCGATGTTTCAAGAATGTAAAAACGTATCCCTTGAATTACAAGTCTAACAAAAAGTTTTGGATGACATCAGTTTTATTTGAAGACTATGTAAGAAAATTGGATCGGAAATTCTTCGCTAAAAGAAGAAAAGTGATACTCTTTATGGATAAATGTACAGCACACAGTGATCTACCTAATTTGAAAGCAGTAAATTTGCAGTTTCTCCCGCCAAACACAACAGCAAAGTTGCAGCCGATGGACCAGGGTATCATAAAGTGCTTCAAGCAGTCTTATCGTAAATGGCTTGTCAGAAAAATGATCTTAAATATTGTAAGCATTTAGAAAGCTTGTAATTAATAAGCATTAATTAAATAATCCGACAATATTTTGAAAGTCCAAAACCGAAACTAACGGTAAGTCGAACTTCCGATATGTCGAAGTTTTTCGTCAGTCCTATCAGATTCGAGTTACCGCGAATTCACTGTATTTAAAATTAAAAAACTGCTATTTTCACAGCAAAATGTCTCAAAAAGAACAAACTATTAACTCAAAAGTGAGAATAATCAAATTTATGAAACACTTAATGTTAAAAAAAAAATGCACATAAAGATTGCGAAATAACTATTTTAGTCATACGATCGCCAAATAGCAATCTTGTTCAGGTTTGTTCACAATTTTCTCCCAAAAGTAGCGATGATGAAGCCACGTGATGAAGGCGGAGCCAACGAATTATACTTCAAACGTTTTCAGCTAATTTTAAGTTGGTGACTTTAGTTAGGATCATTCCAAATAACAAATTAGGGGGAAACAATTTAAGATTATAACAACAATAAAAAACCAAAGTAGTATTCACTCTCTTCTAGTGGAGTGGTTAATTGTAATTCAATGCATTCTAAAGGTAATGATTTGGATTTATCTTGCAAGTTTTTATTTTTTTTTTCGACATTTATATCGAAATATATATTGTTTTTCTTTTCATTTTTTTATAACTATGTTGTGATTTAATTGATTTTAGGTTTTTAGTTATTGAAAGAATTTAAGTTATTGAAAGTTGTCGGAAATTAAATTATTGAATGTTGTTAAGTTATTTAATTTTTTAAAGGTTATTTTAGGATGGATGATTTATTAAAATGTTTGAATTAATATAATTATAAAATTATCTTGTAACTGTCAGAACAAGGATTTTATGTTATTTCTATATTTATATCTAATTAGAAATTGTATTGTTAACAAAGAAATAAATACCATCAATTAATTGCATAAGTGCAGATAATGAAGTTGCAACTAGTACTATTCTTATTACAAACAATTAATGTAAAAAAAATCACTGACAAAACAAATTACTTCTAGATCAACACCGAAAAGGCCAACGTAAATTCGAATTTATCTTCTCTTCACAATCACTTCAAAAAAATAAATAAGTATGTGAACTTTGAGTATTATTTTTCCATTAATTTTGAGTTTTCTTAATCTAAATTAATTAAAAATGACTTTTTTAAACAACTGATTGATTGAATATCTCAGATCATATTAAAATATCTAACATTAAAAACTTTTAATGGAATATATTTCCGAAGGTTTCGAGGTCTTTGTTATTCTCTAACTTAAACGATGTAAAGAAACATTAATAGTGTGAAACCTAAAGAGTGAAGAAAATATTTCGGACTTTAAAAAGAAAAGTATAATTTTAAAAAAGAATGGTTACAGTAAAAATAAGCGATATAACTTTATAATAAACAGTTATTAGCTACACCTGACTAATAGCTTATTTCTTTATTATTTGTAAAAAAAAAAGTTTTTAAGATATATATCCAGATAAAATTGCACTAAATTTATTAGGACATTAGTCTAAATAAATCTAACTTTTTATGTATATTAAACACTCCTCTGTTTCTAGAGGTTGTGATCTTGCTCCTTGGAGAAAAAAAATTAATTTTATTTATTGAATTCACTTTATTACTTAAAAAAAAACACGTTTTGAGTTTAAAATATTAAAATACAATTAATATGGCTACAGTTTGTAAGTTTTGTAAAAGTTGAAAGGTACATTTCAAGGAATTTGTCTTTTCAGAAGATGTAAGATTTTCCACGTTTGAAATTGGATTTGATAAGATTTATAAAATCAAAAGTTCAAAAATTGATTTTTTGAATCTTTTTCTTTGAAACTATGATTTTAAATTAGAGAACAGCAAAAACAAGGGAGAGCTGTCCCTTTACTTGCGACTGCTCTGTTGCGTCACTAACTCTGATTTTCTTTTTTGATGTTCAGTATTCTGAAAAACATTTTCTATTTCAGTTCTCGTGTGTGTTGTCTTTGGTTGCGGATAACTTTATGTGGTTTGCGTGTCTCATATCTTTCATTTGAATGGTAAGTAATCTTTTATTTTTAATTTTCTGTGATAACTTGTTCTTTACTAATATTATTTTAACTAATGCTATTCTGACTATAATTTGACTTATCGTTCTGTTTTTATATTTGTGTTAAGTCAGGGGTCTGTTTAGAAGAAATTTGGGTCCGTTAACGGACCCTTCACAAAATATCTTTTCATGAAAACGGACCCTTCACAAAATATTTTAACTTAAAAACGGACCCTTCACAAAATAATTTATCTTTAAATCGAACCCTTCACAAATTTGTTTATCTTCATTATTGTTTTGTTAATCGAATAAACCCTTCCCAGGAAAACGAACTAAATTTTGTCTTCGGCAGACGCTTCTTCCTTTATTCGTCCGAAATGAATATTCTGCGTTCAGCAGTTTAGGCTAAATACCAAATATTTGTATGTTGCATCGCTTATTTAGTAGCTGCATTTGCTGTTTATTTTTTAAAATTTAATTTTTTTAATTATAATTTTACAGCATTGAGCATTATCTCGTATGTCTTTGCAATTTAGAAGCTCCTTGAAAAAGTATTTTTTTGCTGTAACGGACCCTATTTGCACAAATTCACAAAAGCGGACCCTGGTCGAAAGAATGTGACTTAACGTTTATTTTATATTCACAAATTACGAGTAATTTTTTCACAATTTTACAAAAAACGGAGCTTTTACAAAATGTCTGGACAGACCCCTAAGTCTGTTTTTAAAAAGATATTTTACTCTTTGAAGCTTTTAAAGCATTGAGCGTATTTTTTTTCTTCATATGGAAATACATTGAGTTTTTCGTGAATACATCTTTAAATATTAGGATTTATGTGACATTTGACATAACGAGTATTTATTTTCTGGATTAAAAATTTTTTTCACCTTTCCTAGTTACTAGAGTAATTTTTTTTATTATTAATTTCCGTCCTCGTTTTTTAGTTTTTTTCCCCACTAGAATTTATGTCAAAGCTACCAAATGCGGTTTTGCTATCTGAAATGCGCACAGTATCGTTTGGGTTCCGCGCAGTCTCGCTACGTCAAGCTCTTATGCTATTTTAAGCTGAAAATTTAATCAAATTCTACTAAGGATTTAAAAATTTGCTATTTTTAATATTTTTTGTCATCTTTTGCCATCTCTTAATAATGCTTACGCAAATAAGAAATAATTTGATTATTTAATTCGTTTCAGATTTCAAATTTTGAAATTTATCATTATTAATCTTGTTAAAAACACTAATATAAATTGTATTTTTAAAGCAATTTTTCCTATATTTATTTTGTTTTATATGTAATCGAATAACTTTTTCTATTTTACCTATTGGTTCTTTTAAAAAAGTGATTTCACTTATGCGCTATAATTACAAAAGAGTAATAGACAGATCGAAGAAAAAACTGAAAAATCTTTAAAATTTCTATAGAAAATGACATCTCCTGGTGTGCTAAATTTTTTATTGAAGAAGAAAAATGAAGCACAATTAGCGCTACAGTGGTGCCACAGAATAAGAATTTGATTGAGCGGTAGACGGATCATGGTTTAGAGTCCCTTTGCTGTCAGCCTGACCATGGGAGTCATTCGTGGTTTTTCTCCCCTTGTTACGCAAATGCGGTTAGTTACAATAAAATAGTCCTCTACAAAGGCAAAATTCTCCCAATACTTGATCCAGGAGTTCCCTGATCTTCTGGAATAAGTTCGAAACTAAAAAGTTGAACATTGACATCCGTAAACTCAAAATTGAGTCAGCTGTTCATCGTAGGTGATAACAGCAGAGTTTGAGTTGCAGTGGCTTAGGATACAGAGTTTTCCTCCCAATGGAGGTGACCATGGTTTGAATCCCAAGGTGGCTGGTTGATACAAATTTTGCACCTGCCTTGTACCGAGTACAGAACTGACGTAAAATGTCATCAGTGGTAGACGCGTCGTGGGTTAGAACCGCCTTACCGTTGAGCCAACCATGAGAGGTTTCATGGTTTTCCTCTCCGTGTAACGCAAATGTGGGTTAGCTCCATCAAAAAGTCTTCCCCTAGATTAATTTGTTTCATTGTTTTATTAAGGAGTTTCCTTGTATTCTGGGTTGGGCTTAAAATTACTAGACTACAGAGTTGAATATTGATAGTCCTAAACTTAGAATTGGGTCACCTGTTCAACGCAAGTTATAAAATAAAATTAAAGCAGAGTTAGGAAAATTAGAAAGTAACATCGCCCTTGATGCAGTAGTTTTATTAGTTGTTTTGATTGTTATGAAATGTTATCTCTTGTTTGAAAGTCTATCAATAGTTTTAAATGCAATTCTAATTGGTTGATAAAAATAGAAAAGCTTATGAGGGTTCCGTGGAAATTTTGAGGTGTTTCGAAAGTTTTTTTTTTTAACCAGCAATAACTTTTAAAATCTTTATATTTAGATCAGATCAATAATCTATTATTTGTTTTGTAATAATTTGATTGATATTAGAAAATAATTGAAAGTTAAATGCCGAAATAAAAAAATAGCAAATATTTAAATAGAACATATAATTTTTCCAATAACAATATATTGAACTAAATTATAAAAAGATCATGCATTTATGAAAAATTGATGATTTCCCATGTCGTTGTTCAATTCACAATAAAATTCTCATTTATAAAGAAATAGGTTTCCTTAATAGCCATTTTCAACTTTTATAGCAGTTCTTATGAGGTTTTATTTTTAAGAAAACCATAACATGTCTTCAAATAGAAAGAATAATTACTATTGCTAATAACTGTTTTAATAGAATTCGAAAATACATAAAATCAATTGTAATTCATAGAAAAACAAAAGTTTTATTATATAAATCACTTATAAGATAAATTTTAACTTATGCTTGTGAAACCTGGATCATATCCTGTAAGGATGAAGCTATGTTGGGTACCTTTGAGAGAAAGGCTTTGAGAAGTATTTTTGGAGGAATTCAAAAAAAATAGTGTGTGGCTTAGAGGATCAAATCTAGAGCTTTATCACTTATATAATGAACCTGACATTATTAACTTTATAAAACAACAAAGAATAAAATAGGCAGGCCACGTTATCAGAATGGACGAAGACTGTACCACAAAACGAGTTTTCAATGCCAGACCAGCTGGCACACGAAAAAGTGGCAGGCCGAATTTGAGATGGATAGATGGCCAAGAGAAAGATCTTTTGGTTTTAAAAACTAAAAATTGAAAAACACTAGAAAAAAAAGAAAAAAGTCTTGAAAAAACTTCTTGACAAGGCCAAGGCCCACCTAGGGCTGTCGAGTCATTGATGATGATGATAATATGGCTTCACTTGATTAAAAACTTCATTCTCTTTAAAAACATAGAAATTGAAAATAACTGTCTGCATATTTCAAGCATTCAAAAACGTGGCGTCCCTTTTTAAAACTTGCCAATCGTGAATGAAAAGAAACAAAAGTGATTCAAAATATAAAACGTAAAGTTGCGAACAAAAATGGAAAAATAAAAATTAGTAACTAAATTAGAAAAACCACAGCTGAGAGAGAGAGAAAAGGACAAACAGAGCATGGAACCACAGTAACAGAGATGATTGAATCCGGGTAAAATGAATGTCCACGCACTTTGGTGAGGACCTGTTCTTGTTGTTGCTTATTCTCACTGTCTGACGGAGTCGGACAAGATCCACGAGTTCGTTGACTGAAAGGAAGTCGAAGACTAGGAGAGGATTGCTAAGGAGATCCTCCTTAGAGAGTTCCATGCAATCCAAGAGGTGCTCAGGAGGAGCACTTGGTGCAGGTGACGAAGGCTTTCCTGCCCTCTTTGAAAGTGAGGCACTTGATGTGACCGATAGCAAGCCTTGATAGAACAGTCCGGGTACGTCTGTCACACGGGAGGTCCAAGGGACAAACCCGGTTTTGATCCCTTGTACCAATTAAGATATGAAAGGGTTTTCCTCTCCAAAAAATCACAATGCCTAGGATTTCAAGGTCCGAAGATTGGACAATTGAAGTGTCAATACTTTGATATTTAACATTCCTGATGAAAAAGGCAAAGCCTCCTCCACCCTTGGTAGATCTGTCAGTTCTATGAATGTCGAATCCCTTGATCTTAAGAGCTGAAGTTTTCTTTAGTTTAGTTTCCTGTACAGCAACTACCTGGATGTCTCCGTTAATTGCAATTTCTAATAGTTGGTCCAATTAAGTTCTCGTCGCCGGTGTGGTCAAACCGTTTATATTGCACTGTAATATTTTCAAGGTCTTTGAGTCTTGTGGAGACTGTCGTATACTTATCGATCGAGGCCCTGATTAATCTGCGCGACGGACGATGCAGCATCCATATCAAAAGTCAACGAAGTCATTGGTGAGGGAATGTGCAGCTTCAGTTAGTCCAAGGACCGGATCACCAGTAGGTAGAAGTCTGTCTTATTGGCTCCTTCACCCACTAATATTTAGCTGGGCACAATGGAATGGCCTTCACGTCTTGGGTGGCCCTACCAGGCGTAAACTCCCGACGTACTTCACCCATTCCGCCCAGATCACCCTCCCGCCAGTTAACGACATTAGGTGAGGACCTAATGTCGTTAACAAGGAAATCGACATTCATGTGAATAAAACAAAATTCTAGGGTATCAAGATAAGCTGATGTAACTGAGGTGGAGATAATTTTTGCCGAAATTGAATTTATGCCGAAGATTCCAACAATGTGAAACAATTAATGATTTTTCGAGTTCTTGATAACGGACATATCTGTCGTGTTCCTTAAGCCTGAATTTTAAACCGCATCTTGTTTGCCCTATGTATAGTCAAAGTCGCACTGACAAGGAATGTTGTGAATACCCCTGCGATTATCAAAACTAATAGAATCCTTAAGAGATTTAATTTTTTTAAAAACATAACTTAAAAAATTACTTAAAGACTAAAATGGAAAAGGATATTAGCAATTTTAAAAACAAACTAGCCGCGCTTTAAAATTTAGACGTTAAGAACACTGTAAATATGTTTGTTATCAAGAATTCGAAAATGCAATTACTGCGCATTGATAGAATCTTGGGCATAAATTCAATTTCTACAGTGCCAAAATTATTTTCACTCCAATCACGTCAGCTCATCTTGACTCCCTGGAATCTTGTTTTAGTCACATGAATGTTAATTCCCCTGTTGACGACATTAGTTCCTCACGACCTCTCCCTATCTTGGAAAATGCATTTTGCCCCTCTCAGCCACTTTGTTTTTTTTCTGTCTTTTTTTTCTCTCTCTCTTGGCTACTCTAGTTTTTCTAGTTCTGTTTCGCATCTTTATTTTTCCATTTTTTGTTTACATATTTTACGTTTTATACTTTAAAACTACTTTTGTTTATTCTCATTCACGCCTGGCAAGTCTTGAAAGTGGGTGCCTGCTTTTGTGCGCTTGAAACGTGTCGACTGTTATTTCCAACTTGTAAATTTTTGTAGCGAATGATGTTTATAGTCAAACAATATGGATCATGGGATTATTTATTGAAGATGTGGCTTATTTTACTAATTTTCAATTTTCGTACATACAAAAACAAATTACTAGACTAGATATAGTTCTCTGAGTGCAAAATCAACTGACGGACATAAAACCAAATTTTTATAAAACGATGAAAAAATTTCGTTTCTCTTATCAGGGGTCTGTTTAGGAGAAATTTGGGTCCATTAACAGACCCTTCACTAAATATCTTTTCATAAAAACGAACCCTTCACAAAATATTTTAACTTAAAAACGGACCCTTTACAAAATGATTTTTCTTATAATCGGACCCTTCACAAATTTACTTATCTTCATTATTGTTTTGTTAATTGAATAAACCCTTCCCAGGGCAGAAAAAAAGAAAAATGCATGTAAACGAATTAAGTTTTGTCTTCGGCAAACGCTTCTTCCTTATTTCGTCCGAAATGAATATTCTGCGTTCAGCAGTATAGGCTAAATACCAAATATTTGTATGTTGCATCGCTAATTTAGTTGCTGCATTTGCTGTTTATTTTTCAGACTTTAATTTTTTTAATTCTAATTTTACAGTGTTGAGCATAATCTTTTATGTCTTTACAATTTAAAAACTCATTGAAAAAGGTTTTTTGCAATAACGGACCCTATTTGCACAAATTCACAAAAGCGGACCCTGGTTGAAAAAATGTGACTTAACATTTATTTTATATTCACAAATTACGAGTAATTTTTTCACAATTTTACAAAAACGGACCTTTCACAAAATGTCCGGACGGACCCCTGATATATGATAAAGCGTTAAATTTATTTATGACTACTATCGTTCGGAAAGTATTAATTTTCCTATTCTTATTATCCCTATTTATTTTCAATGTACACTCTGAATCCGCCTTGATTATATTTATTGAGTAACTTACTTGTGACTGCAATAGTATCTGCGAGTCTCCCTCCAGCTAGTTAGTTCACCGTTGAAGCCTGCGTTTTACTGTAATTAAGCGCTCTATATAGCTAGAGTTTCTGGAGGCTTTGACAGTTACAAATTTTGAAGTTTTAAGGATTGGGTTTTCAAATCCAACCAACTCGATACAGTGTATTACTTTAAATAATTTATGCTTCTTTACATTAAATTTGTATGGAGTCATAGGATTAAAAAAAAGTGTTTATTTTATATATACATGAAATGATTAAAGCTAATGAGGCTGAAGCTGGACCTTTTTATTTTTAAATCTAAACATAGGTTTTTAATCTAAGCATAGGGTCAAGGGGGAATCGCACTTTTACCAGCATTATTAGATATTTATTTGAGCCTTGAGTGGAGTTGTATAATGTATAAACATATATTCATAAAAATGAGTTAATGTTAATGTTCTTTATAATATAGTATTTATAATACAAAAGTTGTTTTTTTTAATTAGGTATTATAAATATAAACAGTTATAAAAAGATTTTCTGAAATGTTTCTTGAAGGTTCAGTTATTTTAAATTTGGGATCTTTATCTTTAAATAAATCAAAAGAAAAACAGATTTAAAATAAAAGAAAAAATTTCTAAAAAAAAATCCGTTTTTTTTTATACCTATCTCAGCTTATATTAACCATAATCCAGCTATTCAAAGTTGAACAGTTTTTTTTATTGGTAATGCTTATTTCGTTTATTGGTATTAGTCTTATTATTCTTTATATATTCTTTAAATTGATTTGTAATATTTGATCCTGTTTCTTTCAGACTGCAACGAGACTTTGTGGATTCATTTGGAAAACTGAATCCGGAAATGGATGCTGAACCCGGAAATGGATAAGTACAATTTTTTAACTTTTTTCTTTTTTGTTAAACGTTCGGCTATTATGTAATGTAAAAATATTTAAAATATTCACGAAAATTTCATTTTCCCCAAAAATGTTTTTTAGTAATCATTACTGTTAATTGATGATAAACTATATTGAATCTTCGTGGAGGAGTTTTTGATGGAGCTAACCCGCATTTACGTTACATGGAGACGAAGACCACGAGAACCTCCCATGGTTAGCCTGACGGCAAGGAGACTCTAACCTATGATCTGTCTACAGCTGAGGATATTTCACGTCAGCACTGAGATCGGTGAAAACCGGATGCGGAATTCGTATCGATTGGGATTCGAACCCGGTTGCCGCATTAGAAGGTGAATGCTCTATCCCCTGAGCCATCGCGGCGCATGGATGAATGTTAGTGACAATCAGAAATTTTTACCCCTTACAATAAATAGGTCATTTTACTCCCTCCGCCGCATGTTTCTTTTGGATTCCTAATTTTCCTCCGCTGACAAAACTATTAGGGCAATTTTTTCCGATATTTACATTATTTCCAGGGTTATAGATCGAGCCGGCGAAACAAAGTAGTGTGAAATATGTAGCTTCTCAAGTTTTGCCCCGAATTAAATT
The DNA here is from genome assembly GCF_982258835.1 of Parasteatoda tepidariorum. Lineage (NCBI taxonomy): Eukaryota > Metazoa > Arthropoda > Arachnida > Araneae > Theridiidae > Parasteatoda > Parasteatoda tepidariorum. The sequence goes on from NC_141758.1 coordinate 102,419,830, forward strand.
TTGTCCAAGGTTTACGAACCTATACTTCAATCGGGATCAATTAAATTGTAAGGGACGTGAAGTTATTTGTTATTATATGTAAGTATTATCATTGCTTGTATTAATATTTTGTTATTTATTGTTACATTAGCGGTTACAAATAAATCACTTTTTGGTTTTTCGGGGATAACTATTTATATTCTGAACAAATTTACCCAAGTATTAACTTACCATCAAGTAACGGGCAAGAGTCTACCGTACTTTCGAAGATTCGTGGTTTATAATTTTGCTCGTTTTCATACAAATGCAGCTAATAGGGCTCGTATTATTATTCATTTTTTGTTTTGTATTTTCATGTTTTACTAGTTCTTTAAAATTAAGAAACGAACGCAAAACGTACCTAGTCTCAACAGAAAAGTACAAGTTTAGAAAAAGTACTCAACAAATGTCTGGCTGTAACCAAGGACTGTCTCGTCTTCAACTTCCTCAACTGTTTAAATTTTCCGCAACAGCTCTTTTAAAATCTCAAAGCTCTGTTTATCGGCAAATTATACTTACACAAAAGGAATCCTGGTTGACCTCTTGCTAACCAGCTAGTCGTCAGAACTCCCGCTCTTCTGCTATTCCAATTGCTGTGAGTATTGTCAGCTCCAAAATTCTAAATCCACCAATAAGAATCATAGCAGACGATTAGTCCAAGGAGGTTTATGTATGAAAGATCACTCCTAAATAAGTAAAATAGAATTGCAAAATTAAAGGAAACTAAAATAAAATTGGCATAAAAACGCAATGTGATCTACAAGGAAAAATTTGACTCAAAAAGTTCCAACTAGAGAGTTTTAAAAATATTTGCTTTGTTTTTATTTTGTTTTGTAACCGGAGTTGAAAAATCGACCCATTTTTAGTTTTACGACTATGCATCTTCAACTTCGTTGACTGTTAATTTTGAACCAAAACCAAAAGGCGAGGACATGGATAAATCAAGTATTGGGACAAATTAGCCTTCATAAATCTTTGATGGCACTAAACTACATTTGCATCACAAGGTGAAGAAAACGACAGCCTCCTACGGTGAACCAGAAGACAAGAAGACTCTAAACCTTGATCCGTCTACAACTAAAGATCTACATCAACACAACGAGCTGGAAGCGGAATTCGAACTGACTAACCACCACTGGGATTCGAACCTGGGTTACCTCTTAGAAATTTGAATGATCTACACCCTGATCTCGGTTACTTCAGATTGAAATCAACAACACCTCTATGCCAGGTGATACAAATACCCTGGGTAGAAATCCCTATTTGAAAGGAGAATAATGAGCTAAAACACAGCTCATAGGATTCATAAGTAGATTCAGGCTTAATATGCATGCTATGAAGTGCATCTGGTGCAATGGAGTGCTATCGTGGCTTAGTGCCCCCTACAGAAAAATGCCAGGCTAAACGAAGTCAAGAAAACCCTCAAACTTATTGCGAAATTACGATTAATTGTTTAGTAGCATCCCTTATACAACCCTGATCTCTCTCCAATTGACTCTTATGTATCTCCATCCCTGTACAAATATTTGGATCGTCAATCGTTCATCTGTGACAAAGATGTACAGAAGACCGTGGAAAACTGGATCCACCAGCAACCCTGAGTTAGTACGCTGATGCCATCTTGTGTTCTAAGCGATTATATATTGTAGTACTGCTCTAAATTAACTGTAATAATAAAATTAGGAATAAAGTTTCATTAAAAATAACTGTAGTTTCGTTTCATTTGGTGCACCTTAGCTAGTCATAGCATTATATATCTCATCGTAAAAGTTTACTGAGCAGAATAAAAAAAACGTTATCCCCTGAAAATCTATTGGTGATTTATTTTGACCGTTATTTTATGAAACCTACCACTCAGAAATTTCAATACACCTCCGACTACATTATTTCTTGTTTTTCCATCATAAACAAAGCGTAATTCGGTATGTTGAGTCATAAAATATTCACCCCGGATAACTTTTGCTTTCATTATCAGATTTTCAGAAAGCAAAATTCTGTCTTGATGGTCGTAAAAGTTGAATTCAAATATGCTAATTAATTAGGAACTTTCAACTAAGTTTTGGAATCAGTTACAAAAATGTTTTCTTTTAGTAAAAATGTCTGTTTTTCGACGGAGTTAATTTTTTTTTATCATGAAAATAAATGAAAACTGTTGTTGCTGTCTAACAGTTTTAATTTATTTCTGGGCTGTACATTGGTTGTAGAAATGGTTAGAACTGCCGTTTTTGAGCGTAGCAGCTGTGAAACGAAAAGTATTTATTTGCATCAAAACTACTCAAGTGATGTTGTTTGGGCGTAAGTTTAGGACTTGAAGAAAAACTGGATTCAAGAAATTGTGGTAGAATTTTTTAAGCATGAATTTATGTTCCTACTGCAAACGATCTTTTATATCGTTCCTGCATGGTTCCATGGAAAGATTTGTCGATTCTGAAAAATTATAAAGTACTTATCTGTAGACAATGCTAAACAAATGGATTAAAAACTATCAAACTTTGTGACCATGCCGCTGGCTGAAGACGCTGTGTGTCAGCAAGAAAAACTCTTAACGGCATGAATGGTCAACCCCTAAATTCACAAGGATTACACCAATGATCAGTTAGGAAAAAGTACGTGGATAAATTATTGAAATATCATATGCTTTTTAAATTATAGAGAGAGTTCTGCAATCGTTTGTAAAGTAATGTGTGGTATTACGACTCTCTAAATATGGACTTTTATTTATGTCACAATTTCCTGTGGCATGAATAGGGAACTAAGTGTAAACTATACGAAGATTCTAACGGAATTTCAAAAATTCTCTGTGTACTTCCAAGTCCAAGAGACGATATGCGAGCAGGCTTGGTTTTCTAGGGAGTTTAAATATTGAGATTTGTCTTTAAATTAGCAAGTAATTTTACTTTCATAAGATTTTTTTTGTATTCTTTCAAGTCTAAGGTCGAGAGTCATAAATCATTTTAAGGAAAAAAATGTCACGGCATAAAGTTTTTTTAAATCTTCAGCTAAAGTTAAAATTGATTTACAAATTAAATGGTAAACAACTCATATTGTAAGTAGTATAAGCACTCAAATAATTCAACAGCCAAGCACTCTTAAATCCTTTCATTCGGCAAAACTCTATATCAAACATTTTCTGAGACAAAACTGGAAAGCGTTACTCATCTCTCGTATTTTGTCAAGAAGTTGGAGGAACAGCTTAGAACAGGGTAATGCCGATGAACCCCGCAATAAAGCTGTTGCAGAATTCAGATTTGCTGTAGGCCATGATTGCCTGGCGAACCACCTCTGCCGCATCGGCATTCTCGCTGACCCAAATTGCCCGTTATGCTCGAATAATGAACTTATGGACAGGAACCATCTATTGAAATGCTCAGCTCTGCGTGGGGACTCTGAGGTGAGGCGCTACTGGAGTGCCCGACATCTGTTAATGAGACAGTGACTTCTGTTTATGAGACAGTGACTTTTTTCTCTAACTTGCTGGTCACTGTTAATGTAAGAGTTTGTCATTTTCTTTTGCCATTAGAAATAAAAATCAAAAATAAGCACAACAATAATATCTGAAGGCGTGGTTTTTAAGATAAGGTGTAAAAATTTATCAGAACTCAGAAGTCTTATTACGAATTTTAACTGCTTGCAACACTTGTGCTTGGCTTTATAAGGTTCTCCATCCATTGGTCAAAAATTCATTCGAAAACAGGAAAATTCGAGTTTACGTGGAAAATATTGTTCAATATGAAGAAAGGTCATCGACATAGGGTATAGCCAGACTACAGAGCCCTTTTGAAAGATTGAAAGAAAATTCAGAGTGGTGCACCACAGATCTGTGAAGGTTTAAGATCTTCTGTGTAGATTCAGTGCAATTGAAATTTCGCACTAATTCATGTAAAGCTTAGAGTATGTTGGGTCGAAGATCACTGAATCACTGGATACATAAAAGGAAAGTCCCGGAGTTGATATGCTAAAGAAGGTAAGTGTTTCGTTTTTTGTATTTCTTTAGAAAAAAAAATTGAAATAAATGAGTGGTAGTGTGTATTGTATGTTAAATTAAATTGTATGACATTTAAAAGAGGTAAAAGTAGACACTGTGATGAAATGATTTTACTAAATCTACTTTAAAAAAAAAATTAAAGGCTTAACCTTGTTATTAAGTTTCAAGCATTGATATTTTCAGCTCTTTATTTTTACATCTCTTTTTTTCCTATTAACATCTTGTTTTATTTAAATAATTTTGTAACCGCGAACTTTAAATTTAGAATTGCATTAAGCGCGCGTTTAGGTCAATTTACATTGCATTTATAATGTCTAAATATCTTTTTGATATTAGTTGCATAGATTGAGTAACCCCATCTCATCATTTATGGGGAAATAGAATTTTTCGGGGAAAGGAGGGGGATTCTAAGCCCCCTTAAGATTATATCAAAACTGATGTAGTAGTTGAATAAAGTGATGCGTACTGAACAAAAAGAAATTAACAAAAAATAATAATCAAATAATTTTACAGAATTCATTTAAATGTTTTTCTGCTCTGTCATACAAACGGAAGCTTTTTACAAAAGTCTGAAAACTGTTTAGAAAAGCTTTTATTAGCAGGTTAAAGGCTAATACAAAAAAGAAAAGTAATCCGAAGTTAAAGGATTTTGCAAATATTTTTATACATTTAAAAATATTGTGAATGTACAATATTATGAAAAATATTGGGAAATATAATGGGAGACCTATTACTTATGATTTAAAAAAAAACTTTTAAAAACTATGAATTTGCAAAAAGGCAATATTTTGAATAACTATTTTCAAGTAGTTTTTTTTTCTAGTTAAACTAGAAACCAGTTTTTTGTTATGCAAGAGCAAAAGTGCTTATTTGTTTAATTACTAATTAGTTACACTCATCTAAAACTATAGTAAATACACCTTAGATACCTATTTTTTCTCTTGGTATCTCTCATGATTTTGCTTTTAAATTCCGCAAAGCATCTCATTCTAAAGGTCTTCTACTTTTTAAAAAAAATTAAAATCTTCAGTCAAGACTTTTGAAAGTAATTTTTGAATTGAATTCGCGACTTGACTATGAAAAAATGAAGACTATGAAAAATGTTCTATGAAAATATTAGTAAACTAGTTATAATACGCATCACTTATAATTATCACCACAATTTATATTGGGATGGTGCGATTTTTAAAACTGGGATTATAAATGGGTGCGATTTTAAAAAAAAAAAAGCTGGGATTTTTTTTTCCTGAATGATGCTAAAATGGTAACTTATTTTTTGGAAGGAAGGGGGCTAAGAATGAAGGAAGGGATAAGAAGGAAGAAAGGGGTTAAGAATCATATGTTAGAAACCCTAAGAATGAAAGCGCTTATTGTGAAAGAAAGAAAAAAAATAAGTAGAAAAACTATAGATCGAAATATTGAAGGAAAAAAAATTTATGTAGGAGTCACAACCCTCCAACTATAACGAAATTTCCGTACTTTCAGAAAATATTTTTCTTTTAGATAAGATTATGCATGATTCTGATTTAATACAGAATTAAAAAAGAAATGTTCACCACTACATATAAATAATTTGAAAAGATGTCAGATTGACAAATGGTCATGATAATAATTTCTAATAAAATTTTTAAGAAAATTCTATTTATTTTGAATATTTCGGTTTTAGTTCCCTACCTCTACCTTATTAATATTTTTCAAACTTCACATTTGGTGTGGATGACACCAATAGTGAGTTATAATTAAATTCTTTCGCTCATAATTTCTGATGATATTCAACAACCTGCAAAAAATAATCTTCCGAATCTTTTTCTTTATTCTATCTAATATCACTATTAAGATAAATTTGCATAGTAAATCGAAGAATTTGCAGGCCTTCTAACAGAATTTCACAATAAGCGCCTTTCATTGCATGACTCGTAGAACGATTATTATACGAATATCAAACTTGTTTTTGTTGGTGTTCTAAACTAATACAGTACGAATTTTATGAGATTTGAAATTTATGCAATAACATTTAATACTCAAAATCGCATTCATTAAAAGATTTTTGGATGCTTAATTTGTACATAACTCAAATTTGAGTTGCTTTACTTTAGAGTGCAATACCTTATTTTTTCTATGCTTTCGATACAAGTAAGTCTGTTTTGTGGACAGAGTAGCGTACATTTACAGGTACAAGTAGGGTAGCGTATTATTTTTGTAATTTTCTATCGCAGTAGCGAATATATTCTTAATAAAAGGTCGCCGTTCTGAAATTTGAAAATACAGTAAAAGTTTGTTATAATGACAATTCATAATAGCAGATAATAGTGTCGTTAATAAGAAAGCACTTTTAATGTTAAAATAGGAATAAAATGACTAAATAATATAATCCTCTTTTTTTTTCTTCGATTGTGTACAAGTATTTTTAACTAAAATCATCTGGAGTAGTTTCCATATAATTTTTAAACTGAATTGTGCTTAGTGCAAAACAGACATATCTACATGTCTTTTAATATATTTGATAGATATTTCGTTAACAAAAAGCGCATTCTTTTTAAGTCCGAAGCAGAATTTCTAAAAGTAGCAGAACTTTCCTTTTGTATGGAAAAGTATAATTTAGCTGGTGGTCGGTCATGCCTTTATAAAAATAAAATGTTAAATTTATAAGAAGGAAACTATATTTGATTTTCGCTTTTCTACATCGATATTAAAAATTAATGATATATCCAATTTAAGCTATTTTTATATATATTACTTACTGAAACAGCTGAAAATTGTCTCAGGTGCCACTTGCTAATACAGCAAGTTTGCTTGGTGAAACCAAATGCATCTAAGACAGAGGGTACGTTTCTTTCAGAAAAATGTCGTTACTAACATTTTATCTGGACGTCTTTAATATAAGCATTTTGACGATGATTTGGAACTTAGATGTAATAGTGGACTTTTAGTGGTAAACCGTTATATCGAGCTTTTACTGAAACACATCCTTTAGATTTCAATTCTGGATTTAACTCTAAAGAGGCGGAGCAGCAGATATTAAGTGCAAAACTTTTGAGTTTGAACAAAAATTTTAGATTTTCTCACCTAGACTTTAGTCAAAAATAAACTATTGACGAATTTTGTGTTTTATATAGTTGCAATAGTTCCAATCATTATGATGACTAACCGATGACGCAATACGGTGAGAAATATTTTAATCAAAAGTCCTAAGATAATTAGGATTAATATGGATAATTACTTTCCCAAACCTATATGCGTATTTTTTAAGGCTTCTTTTGCCATTTTCGGGGGAAAAAATTTTAAATATAAGAAATTTAATAATAAATATTAAAGATTATTTAGAAATTAAATATAAAGGAATATTAACAATTACCTTAACCCTTTCCTGTTACCGCTCATTGCAAAAAATTACAAACCGTTAGAATATAAAACTTCTAAACGTTTCCTTTTTTTTTTAAGCAACCACTACTCTTAAAGTAACATAGAACTGAAATATAATTCTTTATTCGATTGTAGTTACTTAGGTGATGTTTGACTAAAATTTGAGGTTTCCAATGTCTGAGAAGGTTAACGTTATAATTGTTTTTCAAGAGAAAAATTACCTCCAAGCCAACAAAAACACTTTCCAAACAAAACTTGCCAATTAAAGTAGAATATTTTCTTTCGTCGAGTTGGAAACAAAACTAAATTATCCAATTTATAATTTTTGCTGCACCAGAATTTTCTTGGAATAATAATTAATATACGAAACTGGAATGAATTAGGATAATCAAAGAAGCGTTTAATAGTGAATACTTATAAGAAAAATATGAATAGTTAGTGTAAGTACTGTTGAGATGAAAATAATTTTTTCGAGGAAAAAAAGAAAACTTCAGAAAGTAGACAGATGTTTTTTGTAATCAAAATCTATTTTTCACTATGGAGAGGCAATAATAAGTCTCTGTGAATAAGTCTACTTGCCTATTTGCCAGCGCAGTATCAAAAGGGAAAGTTACCCTTCACGATTTTATTTTCTTACCGGCATACCGCCGACCCAATTCTGGGTTTACGACAATCACTGTTCAACTCCATAGTTTTTTTAAATTTTGAACCCAATTTAGAAGACAAGGGATCTCCTGGATTAAGCATTGGTGGAAAACCTGCCTTTGTTGAAAACGTTTTGTCGGAACTAACCCACATTTGCGTTACATGGAGAGAGAAACCACGAAATCTTCCAAACGCCATCTCGACGGCAAGGGGGATTCGAATCTATGATCTCTCTACCACTGAGCATATTTTGTAGCACTACGGTCGGTGCGAGCCGGGAGCAAAATTCATTTCCACCAGCGTGGTGCTTACGAGTTCTGGAAAGGCCTTTCTGAAGAACATTTTGAAAGGATTAAATATAAAGTTTTCGAACTGTCTAATGCTCTCTTTAAAACTTTAGTAGTCCTTTTTTTTAAAATTGAGTTTGTACGGAGGGTCTGTGTCCGTCTTAGAACAGGACAACATCCTTAATACGCATGGAAAGGTAATTTAATACTCAATTGATCGTGGTTGATTAACATAATGAAACCATATAAAAACCTGGATGATATGTACCCATAAGATTAAAGTCAAAATAATTTCATTTTTTCAAATATGTACATAAATATTGTTTTCTGCCTCTGACTTTATGCTACTAGCTTAAGCAAAGCACATTTTCAAAATCTATCTTTCTAAAATAGGTATTATCTGTATTGAGTATCATAAGGCATGATCAACTCATGATAGCCAACTCATGATAACCAATATTTAGCAGATGCAAGCAATTTTCCTCGTGCTTATCCTTTTCGAGGGGCCGTTACAAACGTATTATCATGGTGCCTATAATAAAGACCTCGGTACCCATATAAGTATAAATGACTCCCTAAGCAGTATGAATTACAGCAATGCTTTTACTAAAATTAAACATAATTACTGTCAAGAATAGTATGGCGTTTTTATACGATTCCCTTAAGTGAATAAGTACTAATTCACAATTAGTTTTGCTTTTTAGTACATGATTACCCTTAGTACAATTACTCTTGATTTTACTTAATTTAGTCTTATAGAACACATTTTAAATGAGTAATTACAAGAGAAATAAAGAAAGTGGTTTCAATAATTTTAGGAATACTAAAGTGGTGACGTAACCCCTACATGCTAGCCATGTTGATAAGTTAGCTTGCCCCATGTGTCGAAAAATTAAGTAAAATGATTAAATATAAAATCATAGAATAATTAAATATCGAAAAACTTGAAAACACTCCTATTTTGATTAGTGTTGTAAGCTAGCAAATATCACTGATATTCTTTAATAAATAATTGAAATAAAAAAAGAACTGAATCAATCAGGAGTAGGATTTCTTTTTTAAAATTCTCTTTCTAACAAACTAAGTAAATTTTTGTAAGTATAAGTAAAGTAAATAAACCTCTGTACGAATTTCTGAAGGTTAGCGCAGAGGGTTCTGGAGTTGTAATATAGTGATAGGCATAAACATCCAAATTCTTCATTTTAAAATAGGTGTTACTTAGTTGCATACCAAACGTACGTTTGTTGTTTGTTAATATTGCGATTGCACTATTTCACCGGGCAATGTAGGACTCTTTTGAAAAGTATTATAGATTATAAAAGTAAACTCGACTAAACTTTAGAAGTTTAGGAAATATCTTTTTTTCATTCTTTGTATAACTAAACACGCAAAATTGTTTACAATTTCAATAATAGTTTTACGAGATTAACCTAAAACAAAAGTATTTATTTCATTTAATTTTCTCTCCAATAAACTTGAAAATTGAGTTTATTTATAAAGTTGTACACGGAAAATCATGTATATAAAGTGTTCTTTATTATTCTTGTTTAAAGAATATTTGGATATGAAAATTAAATTTTCATTTCGAAGAGAAGTTTATTATTAGTGTAGTATGGTTAGTTCACTTGCGCTTTCTAAGTTAGATCACTTGCAATAAAATTGGTTATTTATTAAACAGTTCGTAAAAAAAATTAAGCTTATATTGTTTTTTTTACAATCAAATATGGCATTAACGCGAAATGTGACTCAATTAAAAAAAAATTTCTAATTACTTTTGTAGGTAGTATCGAGAATAAATGTTCATTTAATTTTAAGAAATTTTAAGAACATTTAATTAGATTGTTTTTCCTACTACACATTTGTTGTTTTAAATATTTACAATGTTTTAATTGCATAGTGGGTTAATCCATATATATCTCATTTTTATTCGAAATCATTTTAATCAATTTAAGTTTTTAGATTTTACTATTTCAGGAATTAGTTATGTCATAGACATAAAAATGACATGTAGTTTATTAATGTATTCAGTGGCAATTTTTCGGTCGTTGATCTGACATTTGCTGGCAATGTTAATGTTAAATCTATACCACATTGTCTTTTCTTCATCTTTTTTTGCTGTGTTTAATTTTTAGAAAATTATTCTCAATAAAATAATCTTAAACCAAATTTTGTTTTAGAACAAATTTTAAACTTTGGCCATGATTTTGTTTCGTGGATGCATTGCAGAAGAAAGAAAAAATATAAATCGTGTTTAATATTTTGTAAAACAAAAATTTGAACATAATTTCCAAGCAATTACTGTGTGATTGCTATCTTATAATTTGATATTTTTGTTCACTGATTTAAAACTAAATTTTTATACTTGAATTAATTTAACGAGGATCAAATTAAGTAATGTGAATCACATCGCAGAGACCAATTGAAAAAATAAATTTGTAAATATTTAAAAGGGAGGCGGATATTTTACACTAGAGTCAACTTACTAACTTTTCTGCGAAAATTCTGATCGATATGGTAAAACTTTTTTTTCTGCGTTAAAGAGGAAAAAGATATATTTTGCTATAGTAAAAAAATTATTCCAAAATTAAGCCTAACTTGAGTCATAGTTGGAATTTTTACAGTTGAGATTTTCACGAAATTTAAAATACGATCTCAAAAATGGGTTTATGATAAGCAACAGAAATATTTCATTTAGAAAAGAACCCCTAAACAAGTCTGCTTAATAAGTTTTTAGAATAAAATGTTGCCTCTTGTCTTAGGTGGAAATTAAGAAAATTTAATTACTGGTCAAATATTAAAATTATTCCCCGGTTAAGTTATTAAAGGTTAAAGCTATTAACAAAGGTAACTAAAAGTTATTATCTTCCCTGTCCATTTACATATCTCTATATTTTTTTTAAAAATAAATGTTAATCAAGTTAATTTAAAAGAGTTTTAATGCGGAGAATGTGTAATGTTCAAATTGTGATGAACTATAATTTAAGTAAACACAGAAAAAAAAACATAATCAAAATCAAAACTATATAATATCTTCTTATAACGGTTGGTGGTTCACAAACTATTAATAATAATTTTATGGTAGCTCGAGTTAAATTTTAATAATTTCGGACCAACTGACCAATTTTTATATATTGTCCTGTAATTAATAACTGGTCAACATTGTTGTTCTTTTAAACAAAGATCAATAATGAATAAAAATAAACTTTTGAGGAATTATAATTAAATTTATAATTGAGTCATAAATTATGAAGAATTTTAATATTTAATACTTATCTGTTTTCGCTTCAGTTATGTATTCCACAATATTATGGAGTAGGATCTTTAAATGATGAGCAACCATTTATAGCGTTGTATATTTTTTTTAATTTTAAGAGGCTGTTTTATTCAAAATGTCAATTCAGAGTGTTTTTCTTTTTAATTAAGTATTTTTAAATTATTTTTTCATTCAGTATATTTTAATTAAGTATTTTTTCACTAAGCATTTTTTAACTTGATAGACTAAGAATTTTCTTCCTCTCAAGAATTAATATTCAATAAAATTTAAACTTTTGTTATGTTTAATTGACTGCGCTATACGCTCAGAAGTTTATGATTTCAATTTTTCGATTGCAATAAACTATTGAGAGAACTTAAATTATAAAATGAACATTAAATATGGATATTATTTAATATAAATTAATATGAAAATAGCAAATCAATTAATATAAATCTATAGTTAATTCCATTTATTTCTTGGCTGTCTGTGGTACTTTTTGTCCATGTCTGATGTAGCGTAACATTCTCACTACCAGGTCCGTTGCTAGAATTTCTATTAAGTGGACATCATGTATTTTTTTTAATTGATGACTGAATTATTTTAAATTTGTATGCGTTTTAGATATCTCCTACCTTGAATAATCAAACATTAATCTAATATGCATGATATACAATCTAGTACATATATACATTAACTTTATTCAATAATTATTATTTTTTCCTTTTGAAAATATTCTCGAGGATGGGGTAACCTCCTTTCGTAGCAGGATTCAAGTCCTGTGAAGATTTAAAAATTGTCTTCTACTCTTTTTTGACGATGAGTTAAAATGCAAGAAAAGAAAGATAAATAAACAAGACTGAGCATTTTGCATGTTTTGATGTTTTATTCGTGAAAAAAAAAATCACGTTGTCAAATTCAAGTACATGTTTCGTAGCTTTACAAAATCGAATTCTCTCTCGTACTGCAATTTTGATATTTATTAATATTTTTTTTGACGCAACAAAGAGAAACCTATTTTTTTTAAAAAATAGAAATAAGCACGACTTGTAATATTTCTTTTGTATGTCAATTATAAAGCCTTCGTTTACATACAATTCAGTGAAATGTAGGCCTTGTCAAATATGAGTATAATCGATGTTTTATTCCTCATATTAATCTCAGATTAGTTTTATACTCCTCGATAAATAAGGAAGTCATCTTGGTGAATTTTCCTCAAAATTTCATAGAGTGCTTAATCAGTACTGTGCGGTATTACTGATTAATTTTTAGGGTTTTTGCTTAGCGGTGCTAGTTTTACCTTACAGTTGTTTAAGCTTCTTAACGCTTGCGTATACATTAATGTAAAGAAAAGATCTCATTAACATGAAAGGATCGAAAATATGGTTAGTAATAACAGATAACGTATGATAAATGCTTCGCATATCTCTTTAATTACATATGTGTGGGGGCATATAAGGAGGGGTAGAAAGTGTGTGAGGTATTTTTACATGCCTCGAACATGTCGAGCAGTATAATTTTTGAGTCCGTATGTGTACTGTTATTCTAAATTCATTACGTTTTTGATAACTGTAAAAAATAAAGATTTAAATTTATATTATTGGAAATTTCTACCAGTTTATATTTTAAAATGTTACTAACAATCTTCCAAGAGAATGTAGCATAAGCCTTACTTCAAAGCTTGTTCTTATAATTAACTGAAGTTAATCCTAACATGTTTCCTTTAAGTCCTTTCAAAAAGTGCTATTTGTCAGGCAATGTTTTAGTAACACAAATATAATATAAATTCTCACAGAACAAAGTTTGCGTGTTGTTTAAATTTATCTTTTTGAAAAATGTTTCATTGGGTCAGTTATTGAAATATTTTCTTATTCACGGTTAGTTCAAATGTAAGCATATTTTTTTAAATATAATCTAATTTTTTTTAGTATAAATCAACAGCTATATTTAATATTTTAACTTTTTAAAGTTTAAATTTTAAGAAAACCTCACGTTTTAAGAGTTAATTTTTATTTTAATTGTTTAAGTTGCATTTGTATTCTGTTAATGCTTTTTCAAAAGTCATTTAGATGTAATTTAAGATAAAACTTTCTTTAACTGAAAGAGAACAATTTTAGACTTTTAGAGTTATCATTAAATGTTTACATCTAATGAAATTTTCCACATTTTCTTCTAATTTACATAAAAATGTATAAAAAAATTAAAATGTTTAGTTTAAATTTAGGTCTTCGTTATTGGTTTCTTTTTAGAACGCTTACAGAATTTTTACTTTTACTATTCCTTATAGGGTATTGATCATCAATAGTTTAAATACGTTTTTCATTCACATTTAACTTTAAATCTAAAAGTATAATTATTATGCTGTATTATGCTGTATGTATTTTAAATATTTAAAAAAATATATTCTTGAGGACACCTCTGCTGCTTGATAGATGCTTCAATTTTTTTTGTGCAGTTAGTTTTTTTTTTCAGTATTAAGTTCAGTTTTTACTATAAAGAGTGGAAGCATATATGCAATTGTAAATGTCTGTTCTTTTAAGTGTTAAAAATTATATTGTTAATAAAATATTGTTTTTTTTAAATGTTTTGATTTTTAAAGTTTCTGCATGTGATGAGTCGTTTTTGTAGGAAAATTAATATTTTATTTGGTGTTTATCTGAAATTATTATTAATACACTGATGACTTTAAAATTTTGAAAATGGGCAGGTTCTTAAAATCTGTCAATTTCTTTTGTTAATTACCTCTTTTGAAAATTAATTATAAAAAAAAAAAGAAAAAAAACATCTGCATACGAAAAATACAGTGCTGTTTCGAATAATCTTTAAAAGAAGTCAGCTGTAGCCCAAAATTTACAATTATTGCTTAGTTAATGCTTTCTTTTTTTCTTCACGTGTCTGCATACAAAAGTAATTTAAGAAAAAAAATTATCAATTTTGAAACGCAGTTTTGTTACTCGTATAGAAATCTGTGCACTGACGCCATGACATTTTTACCAACTTTAGTTTGTCTTACCACAATATTCTATTAGAAATAACTCCTTAGCAAGAAAGGTAACGTTTTATCATGAAATTAACTGTTTATTTTTCATACTACAGCAGAAATAAATTGGTAAAACATCAAATATAGTTATAATCTAAAATCTAATTAGTTTAATTAAAAATATATGGTTATTTAAAGAAAATTTTAAAGAATGCATAAAAAGAAAACATAAATAAAGTATACATGCTTGCTTTCTTTTAAATTTTAGCGTCAGACTTAGTTTTTACCACCCTTTTTCATTAAATCATGCAACATTAAACAGTATTATTAAACCCTAAATTTAATCTTTTTAATCTAACTAACAGTATATGATTAGTCTCAGAGCTTGAAGAAATAGGAAATAAATAAAAATAAAATATAGAAAGGATCACAAAAAGGTGATTTTGAAGCTAAATCTCGTGATGAAATTAAGAAATCATGGTAATTTTTCATTTGCCATAGTTTACATATTTTTTAAAACTAAACTTATATTTTGAAGAAATGAATTTTCGCAAAAAACGGAAATTAAGAACAACTTAGAGAATAAATGAAAATAAATTCGACAACTGTGACCTACCGAAGAGGCATTAGTTTTATTTCAAATAGCACAGAAAGTAGATTTATGATCTATATGTTTCTCTCAACCTAATTTGGTGATGCTCTCAATAATTTGAAACACAATGTCTTAAGTTTGAATTTTAGATGTAAGTTCGTGGATCAAAAATGGTGAAATAATTTGTATTTTATGCAAAAATTTTAATAATATCCGGTGCTTTTGCTGTGCTTCACTCCAAAATAAACATGTTTGTGGCACTTGCCTATGTAATGTATGCTTGAAATTCGTCTCATTTTTTACTTAAAGAAAATTAATAACTATTTTAGATATTATAGTTATTTTAAAGATTTTAATTTTTCTTCATAATAATGAAGAAAAAATAATAATGAAGAATAACAATAAAAAGTTAAAAATACGCAGTCCTCTTTTGTTTCAATTTCAACTTAAGTTAATTTAATATGTGTGATACCCATTTTTGAAAATTTTTTTTAAAAATTTTTTAAGAAAGTTTTGAAATTCTTTTGGAATATTTTACGCATGAAAAATTATGTATTCAAATTATTGAAGAAAAAAAAACGTTATACTGCAATAATATTCTTTCTTATAATCTACTTATAATAATCTACTTTAAAATATCGCAATAATATTCTTTTGATTATGAATCATGAGAAGTTAATTCCCAGAAATCATGATGTATATTAGCATAAGATTTAAAGATTTTTAATTGACACAAAAGAAACGTTCGCCTCTATGTTGATCTAGCGCTCTCTAGTATGCACGTAAGTTATTTTAAAAAAACTATAACAAGTATTATATAATAGTAAATTTAAAAAAATGCTGTTAAATATAGTTTTTAAAAAACTGAAAAAAGTTTCAGATTTCAATACCCAAATAGTTATATAATAATAAAGAAATAAATTTGATAAGGAAGAAAGGTAAAAAAAAAATTTTTTTTTACTTCAATGTATAATTTTTTTCAAAAATTAAATATATTATAATGCCAGAAAGTACTGAGTTAGGTGCATCAAGTATTTTATAAAACTAATCGAACAATGAAAAGAATATTCAGAATTTCAGTATGATTGGCAAAAGGCAATTACAAATATATTTTAATAATCACATATTCTCCCAGAACATTTAATATTCATGGAACATAAAATATATAAGACTAAGAAAATCATGTCATTACTTCATTTGTCATCTATTCCTAATTCTCCGTATCCAATTTGGCAGGGAAAGTTGTCAAATTTGTGTATGAACTTAACAATGTCGAGTGTCGAACTATAAAAATAACTTTGATTCCAGTAACCATTTAAATCGTAATTTTTAATCGTCCATGGTAAAAAACCATGCTTGGAAGTTTCGTAATAAAAATTTTATAGTAAAAGAACTCTTAATGCTTGAATAGAGAAGGTCTTTCGGAAGAGAAAGGGTATTTTCAGCCACAAGAATATTTATTTAGTTGCTAATTGATTGCAAACAATTAGAAAATCATATGGACACCAGAAGTTAATGTGTTCATTCCCGTATGATCTAAATTTTTATCAGAAATCATTTTCTCTTATACTTCATTCGATTAGAATGAGTTCTCCGTTGTTAGCTATTTACTTTTAAATTTTAGAGGCATACTAGTAATCAAGTTATAAGTATATCATTAATAAGCAACTTAAAGCAGGTAATTTTTTGAGCTGCGTAAATTTTTTTTGGATTTGTTTAGAAGTCCTTTACATTTAGTTGAACTTTTTCTCATTACTGACATATTTAAGATTATAGGAACCTTTTTTCCTCTTGTATATAATACCCATAGTTACTTTTATAGATTTCAACGATCGCTCCCGATAGATCTCGTGTTTTCCTTTCCCAACACAATATCTTTTAAATCTAAATCATAGTTCTTACTACTATGATTAACTATTAAAAAATATATATGCTTTCTGAATGCCAGTCTAAGAAATATATTCTTGTGAATTCTTAAAAATTTTATATGAGTTGATCATCTTTGTATTAACCTTGTTTTTTTAATTGCTCGTGATAAAGATCTGTTTTTGTTTGTTGGCGATTTTCAAAGAATTTTTATATGTTTGGGGAATTGATTTAACGGATCACCGAATATTTTTTTATTCTCACTCAATGATAGAACTAAATATTTCAATGGTTTAAAACACACAAAAAAGATTCGAAGAAAACTATTAAAAACTGATGCCAAAGATAAGATACATTAAAAATAATTATGTGAATAATTTTTAAACTATTAATATTATAATGTCATTTGTTTTAAAAAGATTTTCTTAAATTTTTTTTATTGTATTTCTTTTACAGTGTATCATTTCATTTGTTTGTTAATTTCAATTACTAGACCAGACAGTTTCCATATTGCTTGCTGAATGCTAGTTTACTGAAAATATTCGTGTGAACTCTTGAAATATTTATATTAGTTATGTTAACTTAGCTCGTGGTAAAGACCGATCTGGCGATGCTCATATCAGACATAAATTTGAATGTTGCACTAAAGTTTATTTTTACAAGAAACTCCGTATATTTATTCATTATTTTTAACATTATACATTATTCCATTATTATACATTATTCCATTATCGTTTTGGTGGCTTCTTCTTTCTGAGATGGATGGCATTCTTGAAGATAAGTATTTAAAAGTAGAATTTTACAAACGTATTTTTCACATTATTTACAGTGAGAGTACTTAAATTTTAAAAAAAATATCTATCTCCATAATAATTATTTCATAAAAAAATATCATTTTTGAAAAAATTTAAATTGAAAATGACAGATTGGGTTTCACTGTATTTGCACAATATCCTTTTAATACAGTAACAATACTGTTGATTTCTCTTTTTTTTTTTTTTTTTGTAATTGGACAAATTTCTTAGTTTTGAAATGCGAAGAATGCAATTTCTCAATATTGGTGGTTTGAGGGATTTCATTTGTTTTTGAAATGATAACTGCAAATTTATTAATATAATAATCTAATTAAATAAACTGAAGTATATTATAATATATCAAAAGCTTAAAAAATCCAAAGTCTTTGCATAATTTAAACTCAATCATTCATTCGATGAATTCCAACGAACAATCTTTACTTATTTGATTGACTACATCAATAGATATTTTTTTCGTTGTTCTCACTCATTGGTAGAACTATATATTTTGATGGTTCAAAATATTGAAAGGAAAGTGTCAAAACTGATATCAAAGACAAGATTCATTAAACAAAATATTATCTGATTAATTTTTAAAGTATTAATGTAATAATGTAAAAATTTTTTTGTAGTAAATTTTGTAAAACAAATTTATCTTCAAAAATGAATAGTTTCTTTTTTGAATTTTATTTAAAGAACTAAAAAGTAGTGCTTGTGCCAATCTTATGTTCTAAGTTTTTTTCAAAGCTAAAAAATAATGCACGCATACTGTACTCTAAATATTCAAGGTTTTGTAATTTTCGAGAGTATTGAGATAAGATTCAACTGTATTTTTGCATAAGTGATTAACCATTTTTTATATCTGAGATGTTTCTCCTCAAGTATTTTTTTAACACTAGGTATATTGCATTTATGTATTTAATTATGGTTATGTATTTAATTATGGTTTTAATTACTTAAATTGAAAAAGAAAATAAGAATACCAGAAAAAATTATTTTGGGATAAAATGTTGATGTATTTTGATTATTTTAACTCGAAGCAATGGTATTGTTATTCTTAAATTTTTTTTTACATTTCTCATGAAAACTAATGAACATTTTAAGAAAGCTGAAAGTTTTGGAATCACCCCCAAATAGGTCATGCTTAAATCAAACAGTTGAAAGAATTAACTTTTAGTTGGGTCACATAGCTGCAGATATTCCAAAAATAACTTTTTTATGTAAGGACCAACAACCGATCCCTATGACGAGGAATTCAGAAAAACCCTGCAATTTGATATCATTGAAAGTACGAAATGAGAAGAATAGTATAATCCAAAGAAGCATAAAATAGAAATTTTATAACTCTGTGGACAAAAAAAAATTTTGATACGAAAAAGAAACTAATAAAATGTTCTGAAAGACTGTTAACACGATATGAAAGTAGCTTATAGATACAATTAGAAAATAGTTTAGTTAACAAGATTGAAGAATATTGATGATCTTATTCAAAAGACTGTGTGATAATGTTTACTGGAAATAAATGTCTGACAAAAGAAAACGAATATACTAAATCCTTTTTATCATTAAAATATAGCGAGATAGTTGCACTTGAAGGACTTCAAACTGTACTGGTCCCTTACGAAAGTGAATCATCCAAGTGGCAAAAGGAATCTGGACAGTTACCAAATGTTCCCCTCAATAGAATGCCACATTGTTCCAGAAATCGTACTAGAATATGGTGTTAACGAAAGTGAATCATCCAAGTGGCAAGAGGAATCTGGATAGTTGCAAAATGTTGCAAATGAGAGTGGCAAGTAGAACCTGGACAGTTAAAAAAATGTTCCCCTGAATTTAATGGAGCATTTTTCTGGGAATTGTACCATATCAAAGAGAGTATGATGTAACTAAAATGAATCACCCATAGGGAAAGTAGAATTTGGACAGTTACAAAATATTCCCCGGAATAGAATGCCACAGTGTTCCAGAAATTGTTCCATACCAACTAGAATATGGTGTCACTAAAGTGAATCATGAGAGTGGCAAGTAGAACCTGGACAGTTAAAAAATGTTCCCCTGAATTTAATGGAGCATTATTCTGGGAATTGTACCATATCAAAGAGAGTATGATGTAACTAAAATGAATCACCCATAGGGAAAGTAGAATTTGGACAGTTACAAAATATTCCCCGGAATAGAATGCCACAGTCTCCCAGAAATTGTTCCATAGCAGCTAGAATATGGTGTCACTAAAGTGAATCATGAGAGTGGCAAGTAGAACCTGGACAGTTAAAAAATGTTCCCCTGAATTTAATGGAGCATTGTTCTGGGAATTGTACCATATCAAAGAGAGTATGATGTAACTAAAATGAATCACCCATAGGGAAAGTAGAATTTGGACAGTTACAAAATATTCCCCGGAATAGAATGCCACAGTCTCCCAGAAATTGTTCCATAGCAGCTAGAATATGGTGTCACTAAAGTGAATCATGAGAGTGGCAAGTAGAACCTGGACAGTTAAAAAATGTTCCCCTGAATTTAATGGAGCATTGTTCTGGGAATTGTACCATATCAAAGAGAGTATGATGTAACTAAAATGAATCACCCATAGGGAAAGTAGAATTTGGACAGTTACAAAATATTCCCCGGAATAGAATGCCACAGTGTCCCAGAAATTGTTCCATAGCAGCTAGAATATGGTGTCACTAAAGTGAATCATGAGAGTGGCAAGTAGAACCTGGACAGTTAAAAAATGTTCCCCTGAATTTAATGGAGCATTGTTCTGGGAATTGTACCATATCAAAGAGAGTATGATGTAACTAAAATGAATCACCCATAGGGAAAGTAGAATTTGGACAGTTACAAAATATTCCCCGGAATAGAATGCTACAGTGTTCTAGAAATTGTTCCATAGCAGCTAGAATATGGTGTCACTAAAGTGAATCATGAGAGTGGCAAGTAGAACCTGGACAGTTAAAAAATGTTCCCCTGAATTTAATGGAGCATTGTTCTGGGAATTGTACCATATCAAAGAGAGTATGATGTAACTAAAATGAATCACCCATAGGGAAAGTAGAATTTGGACAGTTACAAAATATTCCCCGGAATAGAATGCCACAGTGTTCCAGAAATTGTTCCATAGCAACTAGAATATGGTGTCACTAAAGTGAATCATGAGAGTGGCAAGTGGAACCTGGACAGTTAAAAAATGTTCCCCTGAATTTAATGGAGCATTGTTCTGGGAATTGTACCATATCAAAGAGAGTATGATGTAACTAAAATGAATCACCCATAGGGAAAGTAGAATTTGGACAGTTACAAAATATTCCCCGGAATAGAATGCTACAGTGTTCTAGAAATTGTTCCATAGCAAATAGAATATGGTGTCACTAAAGTGAATCATGAGAGTGGCAAGTAGAACCTGGACAGTTAAAAAATGTTCCCCTGAATTTAATGGAGTATTGTTCTGGGAATTGTACCATATCAAAGAGAGTGTGATGTAACTAAAATGAATCACCCATAGGGAAAGAAGAATTTGGACAGTTACAAAATATTCCCCGGAATAGAATGCCACAGTGTTCCAGAAATTGTTCCATAGCAACTAGAATATGGTGTCACTAAAGTGAATCATGAGAGTGGCAAGTAGAACCTGGACAGTTAAAAAATGTTCCCCTGAATTTAATGGAGCATTGTTCTGGGAATTGTACCATATCAAAGAGAGTATGATGTAACTAAAATGAATCACCCATAGGGAAAGTAGAATTTGGACAGTTACAAAATATTCCCCGGAGTAGAATGCCACAGTGTTCCAGAAATTGTTCCATAGCAGCTAGAATATGGTGTCACTAAAGTGAATCATGAGAGTGGCAAGTAGAACCTGGACAGTTGAGAAATGTTCCCCTGAATTTAATGGGGTATTGTTCTGGGTATTACACCATATCAAGAAGAATATGGTGTAATTAAAGTGAATCACCCAAGTAGCAAGTAGAATCTGGACCGTTACGTTATATTCTTCTGTATAGAATGCCACATAGTTCCAGTAATTGCACCATATCAACTAGAATATGGTGCAAGTGATTCGCCTGAGTGGCAAGTAGAATCTGGACAGTTACAAAATGCACCCCTGAATTGAATACCGCATAGTGCTGGGAATTGCACCATAGCGACCAGAATATTTAAAAATTTTTAATCTTTCTCTGAAATATATACCAGATGGTTTTACCAGAACTACATCATAAGAATTAGAATGTGAATAATCACTTATTTTTCCTCTAAAATAAAAGCAGCATGTTTCTAAGGGAAAATCTTTATTTTTTCACTAAAATAAATGCCTCTTGGTTCTACAAGGAGTGAACCATAGCAACTAGACTTAGTTAAGATGAAAACAGATTTTAATTTTTATGAAAATAAAATCTGAGCACTTGGAATGTGTTAGTGGAACTTTCACATGACTAGTTGTACTGTTTTAAAGGCTAAGGTTGTAATAGCTGTACTGTTAGGTGTCCATGTTTCAGAAATAGAAATTTGGACACCTAAATTGTTAGTAGTTGCAGTTTTAGTTTGACTGAAACTAAATGTAGAGATTCATGACATGACCGATTAAAAAGACAGTGGAAAAAGAGTGATAAAAGAATTAAACTTAGAAAGTGCTCTTAATCAGAAAAAAATGCTCCCCAATATATTTTATTTTGAAAGAGAGAGCTAACTCAATTTACCAGAGTATTATTCCTTTTACGCATACAATGTCTAAAAAACTGTACGATGACCTGTGGATCTGTGATGCAACTTTTGAAGTTTTACTTTGAAATCTCCATTTGTAGAAACCATTAAGAATAGAAGAAAATATGTAAGAAGAAAGAAGATTTTATGCATTAGAAAGACGGAATGCTGAGCATTCGGAATGGATTAGTTAGATAATCCATCCCACATGAAGTCCTGGAATAAAGAGAACCAAGAATAAAATATATCAAAAACAGAATTTGAGACATTTAAGTTGTCAATAGTTCCAGTTTTAATTTGAATGAAACAAAATGAAGAGAGAAGATTATATAGACTGATTGGTAGAGTGATACGAAAATTGATGATGTCCAAAAGAAGGAACTCAAATTTTGGTTCTGCCATCCAGGACTAATAAACCTTAGCTTTGCAAAAAAAAAAAAATAGAACCGAAGTTGCCAGTCAAATTAATTTTGCTTGGAAAAAGTGGGGGCAGTATTTTACCATCCCTTCATTTTGAACAGTATTTTATCATTCACGTCATCAATATCCAAGGAACTTTTTGACAAATTATTGATCTCTGTCTCAGTCTTTGAATTTTCACTCTGAAATGTCCCGTTTAATAAGTTAAAAAAATATGAAAATAAGGTTTCTACTCTTAATTCTAGTCCAATAATGTAACAGCATATCAAACAAAAAAATAAATAAATTGGAAGTTGCGACAGATAAAGTAGTTGCAAATAGCCTGAATTCCTTTGAAAGCAAAGCTTTCGATTGAAAAGACAGTGTTTGAACGACAGTTAAAGTGATTGTATCCATTGACTGAGTGCAGAATATACTAATTTTAAAGACAAAGAAAGAAAAAAATGTGTTTTAACCAAATTATTTTAGACGTTTGAATCTGTAGCTAAACAATGTAGCACAATACTGTATACCCAATTGTGTGTGAAATGTCCAAAAAATGTATTGACAAGGAGATGATTTCTGCCACAGCTTTAGGTTTGGCTCTATAAGATATCCAGATTTAAAAATAAGTGAAATTAGTGGATCAGAAGATGCATATTTAAATGAAGAATATTTAGAGAAATGTCTCGGCATGTCCTCTAAAGATTTTCTAGATTATCAGACAAAAGCAGCTTTGACCCAACTCCCACACATGAAATGCCTGCTCCATTTAACCGAACTATTGATGCTGAATAACAGAGACAACGAACTAAATAAAATGGTGGTGATTAAATAAATTAGACTAATTATAAACTTACTGGACAATATGCTTTAGTTAATTTATTACATTCTTTTTTTTAAATTCTTGTAATCTTGAAGTGCTTTCTCTTGAAGTGTTTTCTTTGTAAATATAAGGAATATTTTGTTACATTTTTTAGTTTTTATGGAGGCATGTGAAGTGTGTTAATTTATATACATATTTATTGTCATATTCAAAATGCGGCATATATTATGTTTTACTTAGTTAGTAGAGAAAACAGTTAATATTCTTTCAGTAGCAAATAAATTTTTTTGATTTTTTTTTCGCAGATTAATAGATAATTTATGCATTTTATATTTAAATCATGTACTTACTTTTAATCATAGAATATCCATTCCACCCCGTCAAGAAAAAGGGTGCATGGTTACTTATTCCAAATTATAAATTTTTTTTTTTTATTTCCTTAAATTTGCATTTTTAAAATTTTTTTTTACGGATTGAATGGACGTTCTTTTACATTTTGAATGTAATATTTTTATATCTAATTAAATCAATTGTTTTTAGTTGGTTCATTCCTTTAAGAAAATCCATTCCGCCCCATCGTGAGAAAAAAAAAGATGGGGCATAATTTCTTATTTCAAATAATATTTAATTTTTTTTTATTTCCCTAAATGCTTTTTTTTAATGTTTACGGTCTTTGGACTTTCTTATATATTTTGTGCGCAATGCTTTTATAACCATTTTTAATAACTTATTTGTATATAATTTATTCCATTAAGAAGTTCCATTCCGCCGCCCCATCGTAAGAAAAAAAAAAGATGGGACGTAGTTTCTTATTCTAAATTATTTTCATTTTTTTTTTCCATAAATAATTTTTTTTAAAATTTTGTTGACGGACTGAATGGAATTTCTTACATATTTTGAATGCTTACATATTTTATATATTTATACTTATTCAAGTCATTAATTTTTTAGTGATTAAAATTTAGTATTTTTATTTTTAGTAAGCTTTTCAATATCATATTTTTATCATAAACAATTTCTTTAACATTACACCGAGTATAATAACGTATTTTAAATGTTTAAGTTCATACAATTTTTAATCGAAGAAATTCTATTCCATCCAATGCAATAAAAAAAATTGCATTTGGGTTATTATTCTTTTATATTTATTTTTATAATATTTATAAAATATTAATAGTAACCGTATTCCATTTTATTTAAGTATGGTATTTAGGTTGTTTTAAGTTTAGAAAAGCTCTTTAAGAAAAAAAAGAACAATTTTATTTTTTAAATTTATTGAACTATCAGTTTAACTATTTAGTTGATATTCATTATTTTTCTACATTCAACTATTTGACCTCCATGAAAATCTTGTAATTTCTGTGTAATTTTTGTGTTTTCCAGATTGTTATTGTTTGTACCCAATCCTTTTCTAAACAACAACCCAGTTTGCTAAAAAAAAAAATTAAAAAAAAAAAAAAAAAAAAAAAAAATGAACGGAAGAAAAAAATAAAATAAAAGAACAAAAAATGATAAAAAAAGAATAAATAAAACTTGGAAAAAAAAAAAAAAAAAAAACTTGAAAAAAAAAAAAAACCAAAAAAAAAAAAAAAACAACTTGAAAAAAAAAATTACCGAAGGAAAAGCAAACTGTCTGTTATTTTATTTTGTGAAATATTTTGTATTTTTTAAAAATTTTGCTTGCATTGTATGTGTTCTACTTAAAAAAGAGGGTACAGCTTTCATGCGTCTAGTTTTATATTTAGTGTACAGTACTGTGTTGAAAAATTACTTTCATTATTTTATTCCTTATATTTAAAAGGTGAGAATATTTTTTTAATTTTATACACAATTTCAAGAATTTTCAATATTAAAGTTATTTTGAAGACTTCTAAAATCATTTTTTAAGTACCTATAATTTTTCTTTATTTTGTGATTGATTACTTTTTAAGCATTTCACAGTTTTCAAACTTATATTGTCAAAAGAAAATTTTGAAAATAGCACAAATAATATATTTTAAATAAATATTTTTTTTAAAAAATGTTTATCTTTGCACCAGTATTTATACTCTTTCTCATCATTTATAATTAATTGAGTGAATTGTATTGTGTAGAGTTCCTGATAATAATTTAAACTAAAGATTTTTCGGGTAAAAGTTATCTTTTTTTGACTAAATCTTTTTTTAAATATAAATTATAGTTGCTTAATAGTTGTTTATAATTCTATTAATAAATTTTTTATTCAAAGAATGTCTTAAAATTGTCTAGCATTTTTAAATGCTCTGAAAAGTTTGATTTGAAACTATAGATTCGAATCAAATAACTCAAATAAAAATAAACAGTGAATCGAGTGAATGATTGATAAGTGAATTATGTCTATTTAGATTTCAGTATTTAAATTTATTGGACAGTATCATTTGATGTTATTAAAAGGATGTTTTTCAAAAGTGAAACCTATTAATGTGTAATTTTAAGTATTTATCATGAAATTGATAAAATGCTTTTAAAAGTAGAGAGTTTCTTTTGTTGGAAAAGAAAATGTCATTTCATTTACTGGAAGACTGGAAGCCAATCAAAAAGATTTTGGGGTTGACTTACATCAAACAAACCCGTTTCTTAAAAGTAAATCGTAATAAATCCAAATTGTTATTTCACTTTGACAAAGATTGGAAAAGTTTTTTAGTTCCAACACTCAAAATTATGTCGTAATGAGCTTACGCTGGGCAACCTTATCACGTTTTGTTTATATTAATCTGTTTTGATAAATATCTGGTTTAATTTGGCCAATTAATAGATTCAACATTTTGTATAAAAAATTATAAAAGACATGAAAGCAAAATAAAGAGAAAAATTTGAAAAATAAACTAAAAAATATGTTGAAAAAACTAAACAAAAATTATCAAAATATGTAATAAAATTCTTACTTGATATGCATACTGTATGGTCTTTATGTTTTATGTGAAAAATTATCTTTAAATTTTGTGTAATAGAATTCTTGTCTATACATAATTATTATATCATTTTCTACTTTAAATTTTCTATGTAAAAAATATATTTACATTAGTTTTGACATTTTTTTTGAAATTTTTTATGAAACATATTTTTTTGGTTAGAATTAGTAGTTTTCTGTTTAATGTTAAAATTATTTTTTTATTTAACTTATGTAGAAATTATAACTTTTTCTTTTCATAGAAAAACTCCAAGCATAATTTTGGTTTAAAAAAAATAAAGTTTATTTTCCTTTTTCATTTGATTACTACATAACTAACGACATTTATCTTTTCGTGCTATTGAATTTGTCCGGCAGAGGAATTCCTGCAAACTAAACAATTGAAACTAAGAATCTTGCTTTAACCAATCATGGAATCTTTGCGTAGGTTTTTTTGTATCTTTTTTTCAACTTTTCTAACCTACTTAAAATTTTTAAAATATATTTAAATTTAGGGAAATAACAAAAAAATATTTTTCCGTATAAAGGTTTGAATCTTTATTTCTCATGAATCTCTGGCTCAATTCAAGTATTAAATACGTCAATATTATTAAACAAAAGGTTGATTTTTTAAAAATATTTTCCGTTTTAATAAATACCAAACAAACAATTTATTTGGTTATATTGGTGATAAACTATTTTCTGGCTATTAAGATGGTTCATCCAAAATATTTTTCAACTCCTAATTTTCGTTGTATATTGTCCTTCTAATTGTCGTTCTTAATTATGGTTTTATTTACTTAAATGAAAAAAAAAATACAAAATGCAAGGCAATAATTTTTGGGGGATAAAATGTTGATGTATGTTGACTATTAAGTAGAAGCAATGGTATTGTTTGTTATTGTTACCAGAAATGTTATTTTTTTCCTTGAAATCTAATGAAAATTTTTTGAAAATAATCAATGAAAATTAATGAAAATTTTTTCGACTGAATTCCACAATCACCCCCTAATATGCCATGCTTAAATTAAACAGCTTTAAGTGACTTTTGAGTTGGGTCATGAAGCTGCAGAAAAAGCAGCATTTAGGCGATATTTGTTCATTTTGTGCTCCAAATTTTGAACTTTTACTTTAAAATTCCCAGTTCCATTAAATATTAAGATTAATTATCACCTAGAAAGAAGCTTGAATATAAAAGGTAACATATTTCTAAATTTCTGGCATGCACCCCAGAAGTAAGAATATAAACTAGAATAAGTTAAGAAAAGAATTTTATTGATAGGAAGTGGTTTAATGACTTAAAAAGGACAGATAATAAATAAATTTTCACAGTACTGACCCCTTGTGCAATGTCTGAGAAACAAATCAACGACATATGTTCCTTTATACTCCAGATTGAACTCTGTCTTTAGAAGTTGTACCAGTTAAAAATATTAATCATCATCCGGAAAGCATCACCTAAGAAAAGTTCAAAATTTAAAGATAAAATAATTCCTAAATTCTTCCCATTACACCAGTTATTAAGAATGATAAATACTGGAATCAGCTGAGAATTTCATCAGTAGGAAGAAAAAAGTAAAATCTAAGGACTCAAAATGGATGGATAGAAGTCGCATCTACGCAAGTAGTATAGCGTACGAGAAAATTAAAAATGTTCCACAAATTATAAGAGGAAGAATACAAAGAGAATTCATCATTCCCTCAATTGTTCCACTAAATTACATGCAGCCAAGTTTTACATAATTACAACTAGAATTCAGTTTCTTATTGTTTCACTAAAATAAGCGCCTCGTGATTCTACAAGAAGTGAACTATAGCAACTGGAATATGGGCAGTTTTACTATGTTCCTCATAATTACATGAAACATTTGTCACTTATGGTAAGCAAGATACAAAGCTCTTGAAAATTATTTTACTGAGTTTAGTTATTCCAGTTTAAAAGAACCTTGGAAACTAGAATCAAAGAAAAGAAGCTTTTAATATCTAGAAACATGGACATTTAAACACTCATAATATATTGGTAGAATGGTTTTAAAATGAATGAAACCAAATGAGGCGATTAATGATGGGAAGATCACATAGACTGTGTAGTAAAGAGATACAAAAAGTGGTTATGCCCAAAGAAAGGATCTCAAATTTCAGTTCTGCATCTGGGACTAATTTATCTTAGTTGTGCAAAGAAAAAAAAATCGGAATTGCTAGTCAACTTATTTTTATAGTTTGGAAGAAGAGAGCTAACTGCACGTGAACAATTCAGAACAGTGTTTTACCACTTAACCATTTGTAACAAACTATTGGCAGCTACTAAAACTACTGAAGCTAAATAAATGTTGACTCAATCATTTTCATCGAAAAACAGATTTTTGATGTAAAAGAAATTTTAAAACTGATGAAAGTGAATCACCCAAGTGGCAAGTAGAATCTGGACAGGTACATAATGTTCTTTTGAATAGAATGCTACATTGTTTCAGGAGTTGTACCATAGCAACTGGAATATGTTGCAAGTGCATCACCCAAGTGGCAAGTACAATCTGGACAGTTACTTAATATTCTTCTGAATAGAATGCCACGTTGCTCCAGGAATTGCACCATAGCAGCTAGAATATGGTGTAACTAAAGTGAATCACCGAAGTGGCAGGTGAAATCTGAACAGTAACATATTATAACCCTAAATTCAAATTGTACCACAGTAACTAGAGTATGGTGGAAGTGGCAAGTAGAATCTGGACAGTTACATAATGCTCTTTTGAATAGAACGCCACATTGTTCCAAATATTGTACCATATCAATTGGAATTTGGTGGTACGAAAGTGAATCATCCAAGTGCCAAGTAGAATCTGGACAGTAACATAATGTTCCCCTGGGAATGGCACCATAGCGACCAGAATATGGACAATTACTTAATCTTTCTCTCAAATAAATACCAGATGGTTTTACCAGAACTACATCATAGGAATTAGAACATGAGTAGTCACTTATTTTTGCTCTAAAAGAAATTCAGCATGTTTCTAAGGGAGTAACACAATTACATTTAGAATGTGGACAGTTACTTGTTTCACTAAAATAAACGCCTCTTGATTCTACAAGGAGTGAACCATAACAACTAGACTTAGTTAAGAAGAAAACATTTTAATTTTTATAAAAAATAAAATCTGAGCACTCGGAATATATTAGTAGAGCACCCACATGACTAGTTGTACTGTCTGAATTATGCATCGATATTAAAATATTTCAGAAATAGAAACTGTGAGATCTAAATTGTTAGTAGGTGCAATTTTAGTTTGACTGAAACTAAATGAAGAGATTGACATGACCGATTAAAAAAGACAGTGGAAAAAAGAGTTTTACAGTGATAAAAGAATTCAAATCTCAGTAACTCTTCCAGAACGAAAGTACTCCTAATCAGAAAAAAAATGCTCCCCAAAATATGTTAGTTTGAAAGAGTGAGCTAACTCAATTTACCAGAGTACTGTGTATTAGTGACATTCTAAATCCTGCTTTAAACAGATCTCCAGTGATTTTATATAATATATAAATTGACATTTTATTTAATATTTAATAATTAAAACTACTAAATGTCAAAAGTTGACTTAACCATGTGCGCTGAGAAACATTTTGAGGTGAAAGGCATTCCACAACAGTCCCAATACTCAGATACTGTTTTTGATAGAAATAGTTCCTTTACTGACTTTAAAAATCATCCCAGTGACATTTGTACGCATGCACAATAATTCTGCCTGTGACTTATTTGGAAAATGTCTCGACATGTCCTCTCAAGATTTTCTCGATTATCTGACAAAAGCAGCTTTGACCCAACTCCCACACATCAAATGCCTTCTCCATTTAATCGAACTATTGATGCTGAATAAGAGAGACAACGAAACTAAATAAAATGGGGGTGATTAAACAAATTAGACTATTTATGAACTTATTGAACAATATGCTTTAATTAATTTATTACATTCTCTTTTTTAAATTCTTGTAATCTTGAAGTGCTTTCTCTTGAAGTGTTTTCTATGTAAATGTAAGGAATGTTTTGTTTAATTTTTATGGAGGTATGTGAGAGTGATTGTTAATTTATATACATATTTTTTGTAATATTCAAAATGTGGTATATATTATGTTTTACTTAGTTAGTCGAGAAAACTGTTAATATTATTCTTTTAGTAGCAAATAATTTTTTTTAATTTCTTTTTTTTGACAGATTAATAGATAATTTTAACTTTTTATATTTAAATCATGTTCTTACTTTTAATCTAAGAATATCCATTCCACCCCGTCAAAAAAAAGGGTGCATAGTTTCTTATTCTAAATTAATAATTTTTTTTAATTTCCTTAAATTTGCATTTTTAAAAATTTTTTTTACGGATTGAATGGACGTTCTTTTACATTTTGAATGTAATATTTTTATATCTGATTAAATCACTTCTTTTCAGTTAGTTCATTCCTTTAAGAAAACCCATTCCACCCCATTGTAAAAAAAAAAAAAAAAAAAAAAAAAAAAAAAAAAAAAAGGGGGGTCATAATTTCTTATTCCAAATTATATTTTAATTTTTTTTTATTTCCTTAAATGCTTTTTTTTTAATGTTTACGGTCTTTGGATTTTCTTATATTTCTTGCGCAATGCTTTTATAACCATTATTAATAACTTATTTGTATATAATTTATTCCATTAAGAAGTTCCATTCCGCCGCCCCATCGTAAGAAAAAAAAAAGATGGGACGTAGTTTCTTATTCTAAATTATTTGAATTTTTTTTATTTCCGTAAATAATTTTTTTTAAAATTTTGTTGACGGACTGAATGGAATTTCTTACATATTTTGAATGCTTACATATTTTATATATTTATACTTATTCAAGTCATTAATTTTTTAGTGATTAAAATTTAGTATTTTTATTTTTAGTAACCTTTTCAATATCATATTCTTATCATAAATAATTACTTTAACGTTACACCGAGTATAATAACGTATTTTTAATATGTTTTAGTTTTTACAATTTTTAATAGAAGTTTCCATCCAATACAACAAAGAAAAATTAAAAAAATGTATTTAAGTTATTTTTCTTTTATATTTCTTTTAAGTTATTTTTCTTTAATATCTATTTAAATCACTTAATTGTAGCTAGTTTATTCCATTAAAATACTCCATTTTGCCTCATCAAAAAAAATTGTATAAAGTTTTTTATTCTAAATCATATTTTTTTTTAAATTTTTTTTCTTTAAATATGTTTTTTTAAAGAATTTCATTGATTTACTGATATATTATTACTAAAGCCCGGAATTTCAGGCAATAAAAAATGCAAAAATAGGCAGGCAAAAAGGCATTTAAAAAGCTTGAAATAGGCACTTAAAATTGGAGCAAAATGGTAGTTGGTAATGCCTAAAAGCCCATATAGGTATCCAAGGTATAAAAAAAGTTGCTAGAAGTATCCGGTATACCTACATATTCATTTCACTCGACTGTCGTAGCAATAGTACAACAGAAGTGGACATAATTGCACAAAAAAAAAAACCTCAACTGCGTAGGTTCGAAATAAAAATTGAAAACTGGTACTTACAATAATATTGTATGCAGATTTATTCTGATGATTGGTTGTTGTTGCACATCACAACTAGATGTTTTTTCAAATTTTCGAAAGAGAAATTTTGTCTCCTGTCAGTCAATATAGTTTTAAACAAAGAGAAGGATCTTTCTACTTCGACAGAAGTTATGGGTGCGTACGTAAAACAACTTGCCATGGTAGGAGATATGGTAAGTTCAACTGTAGTATCACCAGAAAGTACTTTTGCAATGTCCGTGATGCAGTCAAAGTCTGTATTTGCAGAGATTACGTTTTCACATTTCTTCCTTATTACGTCACCAGATGGTCCAGGCACAGACATTAGTTCTTCAATAGTATTGTCGAAAATCTTTACTCGGACAACAGATTTCTTTTTTCCATGTGTTCAATAGCTCCAGGGAGCTTCCCAAAATAAGTTGAAATAAAAGTCAGTTTATTTTTAATTTTAGAACTGCTAAGCAGATTTTTACTTTTTCTTATGGATATTGCCTCTTCATCCGAAAAGCTGGTAAGGACTCGAGTAACTTCTTCAAAATTTGTGCAGTAGTATGAGACTGCTGAAATCCATGTTCCCCATCTCGTAAGGATCGGTTTAGGAGATAATTGAATGTCTGGTGCAATTTCTTTGAACACTTGAACTCTTGAAGGGGCTTTCACAAATACTTTTTTCACACTAGAAACAAGCGAGTCTACCTCAGGATAGAGACCTCTTACTTCCTCTGCTATCCTGTGCAATGCATGAGCAAGGCACGTTAGATGGATCATATTAGGAAATAAAACTTTTAAGGCATTTCCAGCTTTTTTCATGTAGGAGGCTGCATCTGTAAGAAATAATAGCACACTCTTTCATGCTCAGTACCATTTAGCCGAAGTAAAGCCAGTGCATTAGTGAACAACTGTGCAATTGTAGTACTGGTAGTCTTTTGCAACTGTTCAGATGTCAACAAAAAGATTTTATGTTTTATAACATTCGCAACATATCGTCCAGTTACATCTGTCGTTTCATCTATAGATAGCCATATGTTTTTCGTTCCGATTTCATTTTGAATAGTTTTAAGAACTTCGGTATAACAGTCATCTAAATAAGTTTTCCTTAAAGTTGATTCACAGGGCACACTTTGATTCGTATATTTTTGCAAAAAAGCTCGTATACTTTTATTTTCAAGTTTCCACAGCGGAATGCCGGCATCTACAAATGATCTGCATAAATCCATTGCAAATTCCAATTTGCGAGGAGATAATTGAAAACAGGTGGGAATCAGAGTCGATGTTTTCCCATCTTTTTTATCTTTTGCTGTTTTATGCTTAGATGTCTCCAAGTGCTGAGATATAAAATACTTCTTCTCAAAATTTACTGACTTCTCGCATGCCTTACAAAACAGAATGCTCCCATCAGTAGAAAACACATCTGACCCAAATTCTTTCACAAAACTGTCCAGTTTTTTGCATGTGCAGGCTTTTACTTTAGACATTTTAGAAATAACTAGTATACTAGAAAACTTTTTCGTGCTCCTGCTACAATGTGCTCAACCAGCTTGGTGAATTAGTTTTGTAGATAAGAGAGCATACGAGTTATTCGATGGTGTAGGCTATATGGGCCGTAAGTAAGAATAAATTCTATTGACTGTAAGTAAAAATAACTCCAATCTTTTCACTCCCTTTCTCTCTCTCCTTGCAAAGCGCATTGGGCGAAGGTGACGCCACGAAGAGACGGAGAGAAAATATTAATAAGACAAAAGGAATAAAGTCCTAATCTCTATAAATGCATTACAATCCGTTGGATGACAGTCAACCATTTCTGTACTTCAAAATTTCTTCATTTTGCGTTTATGCTCGGTCAAAAGCACAAAAAGCTTTGCAGAAAAATTTTAAATTAGACAGAAATAGGCATTTATGAAAAAAAGGAACGAAAAAGGCATTTTCAGAAGAAAACGTTTAAAAAAGGCAGAAAAGGGCATTTATGGCATTTTGCCTGAACTTCCGGGCTCTAATTATTACATATGACATATTTTGGAATACGTTTATACTTATTCAGGTCATTAATTTATAGTTATCTCATTTTAATATCTCTCATAATTTTTATGTAATTCAAGTATGCTCCACAATCTACCCATTATAAAATTATTTCATAAGTATATATTATTTTTGTCTTTTTTCTAAGAAAAAGAATTCTTTTTAATTGCTTATAAGTTACTTTTGAACCTTATTGCATTTTATTTGTTCATCTGTGCTGTTATTTAGAACTTTTTTTTAAACAAAATGTGGTTAATTAGGACACGTCTCATTCTGTTCTCAAAATTTTATGAACTAGGAGTTTAACAGCTTTATTTTTAATTATTACTTACCTACATTCAATTATGCGATATTCTTGTAATTTTATTATTTCATGTGTTCCAGATTGTGATTGTGTGTAACGAATTGTTGTGTAAGAAACAAAATTGTTTGCTAAAAAAGAAAAAAAAATTTTAAAAAAAATTAAAAATTGAAAAAAAAAAATTGCTCGAAATTTGAAAAAAAAAAAAAAAAAAAAAAAAAAAAAAAAAAAAAAAAAAGCAGAAGAAAATACAAAAAATTTAAGAAACCAAAAAAAAAAAATAAATAAATAAATAAATGATAATAATAATAATAAAAAAAGGAAATAAAAAAAAAGAAAGAAAGAATAAAAAGCAAACCATCTTAGAATTTTGTATCATAGTGATTATCTTGGTGATTTATCTTTTATTTTGCATGCATTGTATTAATCTTCAACTGATAAAGGGACTGAAAAAAAATATTATTTTTAGTGTACTGTATTAAAAATTTACTTTATATAATTATTTATGTTTAAACGATGATAATATTAATTTTTCCCGATAGTAACTTTATGCATGATTTCTAGATTTTTTTGTTGCTGGAAAAGTGCCAAATATTAGTAATTATTAGGAAACGTTACTAATATTAAAAAATTATTATAATGACTTCTAAAATTTTGAGTATTTATTAGTTACTAGAGATTTGCTTTTTTTCAAGCATTTTACACGTTATAAACTATTTTTTTGTATCGACAGGTTAAAATTGAAAGTGGCTGAAATTATGTATTCTGTAATCTTTTATTCCTTTAAATAGTACATCTTGGCATCAGTATTTATGCTTTTTTTTCTTAACATTTACAAATAATTGAGTGAGATACCAATGTCTAAAATTCGTAATAATAATTGAAATTGCGAAAATTTCTGGTTAAAGTTATATTTTTGACGAAGTGAATTTTATGTGAATAATAGAGTTGATTAAAATGAATTAAAACGATTCTAAACGATGAAATTGTCAAGCATTTTCAAAATGCTTTAAACTATTCTTTTTTAAAAGTTCGATTTGAAACTACAGTTATAGATTGGAATCAAATGATTCAAATCAATGAATGGAAAAACATTGAATCAAATGGGTGATTGATTACTGAAATATGTTTATTTAGATTTCAGTATTTAACTTTAATGGATATTACAATTTGAGGATATTATGATGATGTTTTTCAAAAGTGGAACCTACTATTTTCTAATTTATAAGTCTTTGTTACTAAAATATAAAACGCTTTCAAAAGTAGAGTGGAGCTTTAGTTTCAAAGAAGAAAAAAACATGTACTGGGAGACTGGAACCCAAACAAAATGAGTTTTGGCCGGACATGAATCTTGGAAAACTATTCAAGTATAAAATTTTTAAAACTATTTTTATTCTTCAATTTGGAAAATATTAGAGCTATTTTTGGTGGCAATACTCAAAATTTTGCTGAAATGAGTGTATGCTAGACAACGGCAATCTTTATCACTTTAAAGTATTTATTTATCTCACACTCTTAATTACCAAGTTTATCCAAAGTAAATAAATAGTTAAATAATTAATTTCACCAACTCATTATTCCCATTGTAATTTCGTAGCTGAAATACACGTTCACTAAAGATTTTCCTTCGAAAATGTGTTTGCAAAATTCTCATAACGTTTAACGAAATCCTAAAATTTGATTGTAGGAATACCCAAATTAGAAAATAATTATAAAAGTTTCTGCTTGAAAAATTAAAATGAAAAAAGAAACTGAAAGAATTTATCGGATCAAAGTGCATTGATCTTGCATTTAGCCTTGAATATAATTTTTTGTATGCGTAGAAAACGTTAAAGCATTTTTTTAAAAAAAAGTCTGCAGTTCTTGAGTTAGTAAACATAAACTTTCTTGAACAAGATATTTTTAAAAATAAATTTCTATTTCTAGTTAAAGTTTTCAGTCCATGTATTTTAAGTCGTAACTAAAAAACTGTTCGGTAGTTTAACACTTTCAACTTCCAAATTTGTTTATTTTTATTTTTGGAAAAAAAACAGTACTTTCACGTTTTCTGTAAGGATCTGTGGCTGAAAATATTTTGTCTCTTTCTGTTAATAAGCCACTTTGATTTAAAAACTATTTTTTTGGCATCTAATGTACAATGTATCGTTTAGAAGAGCAAAGCAAAATTAAATTCAATACAAAATCATAATGTAGATAAATCTTAATAAAATTATAGTGGACATGATAGCCAACGTCATTCTTAAAAACTTAGTGTTGATACTTGTTTCCTGTTATATTTATTGAAATCAAAATTTTTATTTTTTATAAGACTTTCCTTTAGTTATATTGATTTCGGTAAAAAGCAAATTTTGATTCTCAACATTCAACATCCACCTTAATTTTAATATTGAACTCAGCTACTCAGTTAAGAAGACAATTGTGTCTAATGACAGCATTGACTAGAGAGCCTAGAATCATTTTTAAGAGACATTTTTTATGGTCATTAAGAAAATAATGAAATCACGTGAATAATGAAATTAATAGATCAATCTTTTATTCCTGCGTTAGATCAGTATAAGAAGTCCAATCCTAAACGACTCTTATACAGGTATTTTATCATTTAGATTAAATCTAAGTGATTTAAGACTTGTTTATACAGGTTAATAATGGTTAAACCGGTTTATACCGCTTAATTTATTAGATTGCTGTAAGGGATTAAAAAAAAAAATTATTATTTTTTTTAATAAGTATCAAGTTATCTATGAAATGAAGCTGGGTAATATTTCTGGTAGATGAATTTCATCTACTTGGAAAGTGTAAAAATTGGTGAAAAGTTTGCATAAACGAACAACAATTTTGTTTCAGATTTAACTACAAAAATATCATTGCCAATTTTGAGGCATATCAGTTTTGATTTTATAGCCGTATTAAATATTCAGTATTATTATATAACTGCACGCATTGCTTAACAGAAAACACTTCAAATGTGCATATTAATTTTAAAAAAAATGTTAAAGGAATTTTTTTAAAATTTCTTGAGTTAGTAATTTTCTTACTTTCTTGAATAATTTTTTTCTTCAAATTGAATAACTGAAGACTAATCATGTACTGCTATAATTGTCATTTTTCCTGTTATTTTTTGAATTCTTCTATTTTTATACGCAATTAATTGTACGAAAATACTAAAACCAACTTTAAAAAAATTCCTAATTATGAATAGTTCATAATTACTGATTTGAAATTCTTTCTTGGAAAATTTTGTTTCCAAAGCAAATACATTTTTACAACACTTCAATGACAGTTACCTAACTCTGGAAAACATTTTTAACGCTTTTTTTAAAATTTAAACTTATAAATGCTGTCCAAAAATGTTTAAAAATATGTTTGGATTATCTTTCCTTTGAAATCAAATGTTTTCTACTCAAATTATGAGAATGAAATAATGGTTACAATTTACTGATTGATGCGATTTTTGAAAAACAGAACAGCAATTAAAATGCGTTTAGGTACTTTGTGTGACAAACAGATTTTCAAATAAAAAACGGCGGTTAGGTGTAATTTATGAAAAACTTAATATCAAAGCAAATCAGTCCATTCACAATTGGGTACTTGCACTTCAAGAAGATCACAATACCCCCACATGACATCAGTGCAGCTGATCGTTAATAAGCAAAATGGCGCAAAACCTTTTAAATCTTTTAAACTAAAAAAAACCTTCTAAATGATTAATTTTTCATATTTTCAAAACAGTAGCCGGTGTTTTATTTAAATGTGCTTCCACTCTTTCTAATTCAATATTTCACCAATGATAAAAACTGAAATATTAACTAATGTAAAAGCATTTTAAACCATTCCTGAGTTCCATATTGCCAAAAGGAAAGCGATATTCTAAATTGATTTATTTCCATGCCAATGTGCCTCAGTACCATGGGTTAAATATTTAAAAAATCATAACAGCATTTGGCTGTCTTGCTGAACTTTGTTTCTTATTTTAAAACAATGGTCATATTGCTGGAAGTAATAAAAATAACCAGCATTTAATTGCATTTTTTTAATTTAACACACATTATATTCGAGACGTTATATTAAATTACTGTAAAAGCCACAATAATGAGCAGCTGATTTTTCTTTAACTGCTGTAAATATGGTAGGAATTTTCAATCGATGATCAGTTAAGCATAATGTCAAAAAGAAACCAATAATCATGAATAACACACAAAGAAGAATTATAAAACAGGGCTGATTGTGCTCCGGAAAAAATCCGGATTTCCGGAATTTTTGCTAACAGTGATCCGGAAGTTTCCGGAGAACGAAGGTTCAGGCTTTTCAAAAAATCATTGATCACAGAAGTTTCCGGAAATCAAATTTTCAAAGGTGGAACTTAAAAACACAGTTTATTTTATTTGTTTGTCAGGGGGAGCCGGAGAGATACTTTATAAGCTTATATTCATGATTAATATTCACTTTTATATCAGTAAATAGTTGTTATAATCATAAACTCAAGAAAGAAAGACATATTTGTAAATTTTAATTACTTCTCCAGGTCATCGTAGGTATGTGTAAATGGTATTGGTATGTGTAAAATTTTAAATATATTTTAAGTAAACTAAGGAATATTGAGAAAAAGGAAAAAAAAACCTTGTTTAAATGTTTTTCAATTTAAGCCTTTTTTTTTTTTTAACTCAAGAAATTTTCCGGAATTTTGACTTTGGCTCACAATCACCCCTGATAAAATAAAATAAAAATTTTTTAAAAGGGAAAATGCAAAGGTTCTCTTCAGGGCGCATTCCTTTACGATGGTAATTGTAATAAATCAAAATAAAGAATGATTATCCTAAGATAAAAATTACTCTTTATAAATGCGTCTATATTGCTTAAACATGAAAATGCAACTGAAATGAGTTGAGAAGAAAACAGAAAACAAACTTAGCGACGTGGTGTAAAAGTTAAAATGCTTTAAATTAGAAGTACTAATCTAACAGTTAACAAAAACTTTCACAGAAGGAAAAGATTTAAAACAGTGCAAGAATTAAAATTTATAAAATCAATGTCTTTAAAGAAATTTCATGCTACTATAATTGAAACGTAAAATAAATAAATCGTTCATTAAAAGAATTTTTGAAAGATAAGGCCTGGAATTCTTCAGAATGAACAATTGATGGTTGAATGTAGCAACATAGATACTCCGAAAGAGGTTTAAAAAAAAAGCAAAAGCATTACTATTTCTCTTCTTTCATTCTGATTATTTTTATACACTTAACTTAAACAATTGTAATCTATCATTCCTATGCAAAGGCAAATTAGACGTATATTAAGATATTTTCAAAATAGGTTTACCCTGTTTTTAATCAAATACTTCGAAACTCATTGACATAAATCACAACTCACTTATCTTGAACAAAATAATGTTTCTGAGTTTTTACAAAATTGTTTGCTATAGCCACTTTATAATTTTATTTTTCTTACTCGCAATTATCCTCATTTTCAAGTAATATATCAAAAAACGAAATTCCTGAAATTTCCAATAAGTTATTCGAAATTCGTAATCATAAAATTTCAATAAAGCTAAATTCGCGCTAATTAAATATTAAATTGTCTAAATTTTGTAAAATTTTGATTTTTCACCTTATCTGAAAAGCTAAAATTTTAGCATAAATTCTTGATTCGTAAATGTAAATTCACATGATTGCACCCATTTTTCCCCCCTACTACTGCTAATTGATATTTTTTTCTATAATTTCTAATTTTTTTTTTCTGAATTAAAATGTTGCTTGTGAATAAATACAAAATTTATTGTTTACTCGGATTAACTCAAAAAACTATGTAATTGAGTTATTTTTGCTGCTTAGAACGGCGCTTATTTTGATTTTCCGGCTGGAAATCGAGATCATCCTTTCAATAATTCAAGCCTATCAAGATTTAGAACCTGTTAAATTCAATCGGGATTGAATGCAGGAATTCAATAACCCCTTTTAATTCATATTTTTACTCTAATTTCTACTTTTTTTTTTCTCTAGGAGAAAAGATCCCGCACGCTTGTCCCACATTCCGCATACTAAATTCTTTTTAAGTTTATAAGGTCACTGGCCGATATACGCAATTTTATTTCATGAATTTATTGCAAATCTTAATGGGAATTACGATTTTTGCGAACAAAATTTATTCCGTCCAATTTAAGTTTACTGTTTTCGTGTCGTTTACTGTCAGTCGTGGGTATGTTTGTAAAATCTAGCTTTTAGAAAATTTGATATTAATTCAAAATTAATTTCAGTCGCAACTAATTATATTTATATTATAAATGTTAAGTAAGTCCGTATAGTCTGGTTGTTGGGCACATTAGTGAGAACGAGAGTTCGAATCCAGCCGGCCGAAGACTCCCCCATTTAGTAAATGGTGACTGGTTGACGTTAAATCTATCGGGTCACAAAGTCCTCCATGTTTCCTTAACAAATTATGTTTCTGGATATGTGCTGAATTGGAAATTATCGTCCTCTGGTTCAGATCAAAATTACGAATTGTGGATGAATGAATGGTTGCTCCTCATGAACGGGTGTGACGTATGAGTGTAGAAGAAGTCGAACTCTTGGCCATTGATGACTCCACTGGAAAACAAGAACAATCTCACCTCCAGTTTTTTAATAGCCTAAAACAACAATCAATGTTAAGTAAACTTTTTGTGGGTGATGATTGTCTAAGAGGGAAACTAAAAAAAAAACAATCTAAAACCGCGAACTCAATTCCTATCTGCAGTTATTTTTACACACAGACAGCCTTTGAAATAACGGAACTCTTGTTATCTCCTTTTGAATTGATGGTTTTCTTTAAACGATAATTGCTAGTGCAATAGTACTTAGACTAGGTCCTGCTAATCAGAAAATTAACCTTATTTTGATAAATTATTACATTGATTCTCCCACTTGTCAAAAATTACAAAATGAGTTATTTATTACGATAATTCGGTACTTCTAGTTGGTATAGATTTTTTTTTATTTAGAAATTATTTTTATTATTACATTGATATTCATGAATTTACCAAAGATAATAATTTTTAGAACTTATCCTTTTTATTTTCCCGAATGTTAATTTTTTTTAGAATGTTTATTTTCACATGTCTTTTAATTGTTGTTTAATTTTTTAACTTAAAGTATAACTATGTTTTTAGCAAAAAATTATATTTCTATTATCTTGATTGAAAAATTATCATTTTTAGAAAAAATACAATATAAATAATTGAGTACAGTAGTTTTGATTTTTGCTTTTATTATTAAAATAAAAACTATCCTAAGTTTAAATCGTCTAATGGTTGCTTATCTATGTTTCTGAAGTAGATATTTTACAAGTGAAGATAATTTCAGAATCGAAACAAATTATCCTTAAAAACTGGTGCTAAAATGTATTTTCAAAAATTTTTTTTTTATCAAATGACGACAAACTCAGGATTATATTTTATTGAAAACG
The DNA here is from genome assembly GCF_982258835.1 of Parasteatoda tepidariorum. Taxonomy (NCBI): domain Eukaryota; kingdom Metazoa; phylum Arthropoda; class Arachnida; order Araneae; family Theridiidae; genus Parasteatoda; species Parasteatoda tepidariorum. Next base: position 102,461,757 of record NC_141758.1, read on the forward strand.
CGTATAGTTCCTACTATAAAGTAAAATATTGTTTTAATTGTTAAACTTTTTCTTTAAAGTCTCTTTCAACAAATATAATTTAAATGTCAAGGATCCAAAAAGTTTTAATTGATTAAGTCAGAAAAAAATGGGGATCAAAATTACATAATGTTAAAAAAAATAAAGACTGGAGTTGTTTGAAGAAACCTAATTTAGTCATTCAATAATAATTGATCATTAGTTACAAATCTATTATTGGCGTCGGCTCCATAAGCATTTCTATTAATTTGAATTCCAAGTTTAATCCCCTTAAATAGCTCTTTATATATGCACTATAATCTGTGAGAAAACGATGCAATTTTTCTTGATTGTATCAATTAATTACTTTGAAAAAATATTAATGCAATTATGTAATGACATGCAAATGCATGTCATTACTTAAATAGAAATGTGTCATTAACTACTGAAAAGTCGACCAAAATAATCAAATCAGAAATTGATTTCATTGATCTAATTTTTTTCAAACTTTTTTTGAAATGGCGAAATTGTGTAGCTCAAACTAACTGCGGGTTGACAAACATTTCAGTTTAGAATAACCTTTTTATTTAAAAAGACTCTTAGAATAACTTATTTATTTAAAAATAGCAACTCACTATGCGAAAAAGGCAGTTTAAAAAAAAATATTTTTTTAATGCCAGATAAAGATATTTCCTCTTGAAATTGAATGAACTTTATGAGGCAGAAAAATATATGCAGAATTAAAATAATGTGTATAATAGTTACAAATTTATTGTTTATAAAAATAATAAATGGGTAGGACTTTCATTAACATTTATTTTTTGGGAAAAAAGAATTCTCATTCGATGCCTACTTTTTACAGATGTATCACTATACAAAACTATTAAATTTTCATTTCGTTCTTTTTTTTTATTCTGAAAAATTCAAAAAAATTATACGATTTCTAAAATGTTCTTTCAAATGTGCTGTTATTTTTTACACACGAAGTGACCTAGTAATGAAATTTTGCTTATTGAAATTTGATAAAACAGCAATATATTTGCAATATATTTTATACTATGAAAATCAACATAGAGTTTAAACACTCCTCTAGTAAAATGCTTTGTAAATTTTTAAAGCATAGCTTTATTTAAGTAAAAAAAGATGGATTTGTAATGAAGCATTTTTAACTTGGTCTGCAAGTGAACTAGCTTGAATAATCGCATATTAGTAAAATATTATTTACAAAATATGTCTTAAGATTTAGCTAATGGTTATATTATCAATTGAACAAATTCGAAAAGTCAATTCGAAAAAAGCTTAGCAGAACCTTTCAGAAACTTTATTTAATTTAGTTGGGGTGGGGGGGAACTAAAAGAAAAACAATTATACATTTTAAAAACAGCAATGACAAGAAGTTTTTGGTAAAAAAATTTTCTTGTACAATTTCCAGTTAAATGTTCTCACTTTTTATTTAAGATAATAATTAAGTTTAATTTTCATAAATTGGAACATTGCCCAGTGATGGAACAAGTGCTAATATTTTATGTAACATCAAAGTATGTCAGATTTAACAAAAAACTTATATCGTTAAAACTGATTTCGTTCTTAAAGCTGCATTTTAATTTAAATTTTCATTTTTGTCATTTTGATTTAATAGAAAGAGTTTTTTTATCAGTATACTTATAAAGAGGTGATTAATAACTCAATATTGATTGATATGATGGATATTTAGTTGAATTTACTTTTTTCTTACCTAAATTATTTTTGGGTTTAATTCTAAAAGTAGTGCAAATATTTAAAATGTCGGGTAGGTGTAAAATTAATTTTGATTTGCCGTTTGCTTGCTGAAGTATTCATACTGGTTTCGAGCTTAAATTATCTAAATATATAGCTTAAATATTGAAAATTTTGGTCACCAAAAAATATAGCAATTAATTAAATCAATCTATCTTTATCATATCAATCCTAATATATAACAATACTATTATAGAATGTCTTTGCAAAATAAAATTCAAATGCTTGTTTGTTTTTGATCTTAATCTTAGTTAATTTTCTTTTTTAAAACATTGCTTCATGTAATATCACTAGGTATGCAACTATATAATGTTTCTGAAGATGTTTTAGCCAAATGTTTACATTCAATCGTATCTTGAAAGTATCTTACAGTTTGGCTTCGCATTCAAAATTTAAGACCTAAATTATTTCTTTATTTTTATGTAAACAAGATTTAATGCAATTTTAACCAATTAGTACTTCCATGTCTTTATAGAGACCGTTCTAAAAATGAATTAAGAGCAATCATAAATTATGTATTTTAATGCAGAAATTTTAGTTAAATAATTTGTAAACCTTTCATAAATAGCTGTATATTCAGTATATCTGTATATCAGTATCAGTAAATAGCTGTATATCAGTATCAGTAAATAGCTGTATATCAGTATTTTCGAAAGACTACGTTATCAACTGAAAGTTTAAATGTTTTATCTGACTCGATAGTAGATTTTTACTTAGGCATGCTTTAGATTTTATTTCACAAGGGGCCTATAAAGTCATCCATAAAATAGGCAAATAAAAAAAGGCTTTGCAGTTAAGTAAAAGTATTAAACTTCATCTCTTTATCTCTTATATTAAAATAATTCTCTTAACATAAGCTCTTTTGGAATAATTAGTCATAATTTATTAATATTGTTCAGTGTTTATGTACCGCTTACTCGAGGCATAGTGGACTGGATAAATATCTGTTCATTGTGGATATAGTAAAAATAACCTTACTTTTAATTTAATTAATATCTAAAATTTTTAAATAATAGAAAAATTACACTGCTTAGATGGGAATGATCCCCACTTTTTGAAAAATGTTAATTTTGTATCTGAATTTTTGACTTGTATAAACAAAAATACGGAATGTAACTTGCTTACAATCTTTCTTTTTTTAAATGCTTTGTATATAATTATTTAAATAATTTAATTAATTCAAAATTTAATTTGGAAGCATATTACTCTTCTTTAACTAAATATTTAAGCAAGTGCATTTTTGAAAAGTTACGTACAATGTTCCCCTAAATTGAACGTCATACTATTCTGAATCTAAATGTAATTTTTATGTTTTATTTTAATATTTTCGTTTTGGGAAAACCCCATGGATTCCCCACTCTCTTAACTACACCCCTAACTTGGTTTTAAGACAATGTGCAGTAAAAAAAATTAATTCAATTATTTATTAATATTTATACATAAGTTATATGTATTTCTTATCTAATAAAATAGTTTTCGAGCAGAAATATTTTTAAAATTTGTTTTAATAGATTTCACATAGTATCTAAAAATTAAGGCATACATTAGGTTGAATGGCAATGGCTGAGTGATTAAAACACTGAACTGTGATTGTGAAGGAATGAGGTTTGATCCCTTGCGGCTGCTTGCAACTCGCCCAAATTCAGATCGATGGATATAAGCTTGTCTCGAAACAAAAGGCAGCCTGAGCGCTAAGTTAATTGTATTGTCCTATTCATGCTGTAGGTTGTATAATTTCTGAACCTTAACCTTCATGACACCCCTGGTCCACAGCGGGTGGTTGCGGAAATGCTTTACTTTACTATTAGAATGAGAGAAATTAAAAGAAACGCACATAATTTATAGATAATATATATGAGCATCAGTCAATTTCATTATAATGTTTCAGCTTCAGGAAACATTTAAAAGTTTATATTGATTGTTATCGTAGCAATTTAATTTAAATTATTGGTTGCTATGAAAATAAATTTCATTCATTTCTTGTTTAGCAGAAATTCTTATTCACTCAAATAAAATTATTTAACTTAAACCCAAAAAAAAAAAAAAAAAAATTCAGCATAAAAGCCTAAATTTCGTTTCGTTTTATTAGTTTAAGCGCTGTCGTGCCACAGGTCCCTGGTTCGATCCTCAGGCCGGGCAAGGTTGACTCAACCTTTCATCCCCTTCAGTGGGTCGATAGATGAGTACCAAGCATGCTTGGGAACTAAACACTGGGGATTCCGCGTTCGGCTGACCACTTTAGCGGAACATCTGCTCCTGCACCCCAGAGCCCAAGGTCAAGAAAACTGAGATGGGCACAGTAGGCCTTGGCCCTCTATGAGCTGTCGCGCCATTGAGTTTAGTTTAGATTTTATTAGTTTAAAACCTCTTCTTACAATATTTCCACCTCGTTTTTTTTTCCTCCGACTCACTATTATTGCTTCTATAACAGATATTGTAGCTACCATTTTCACTTTTTCTCACTGCAAACGAGTAAAGGGTTAAAAATCAATATCGAAATTTTTCAACCATACAAAATTCCATTGGATAATTATCTTCCTGTGCAAGACTTACCTAAAAGGTCTACTAACTCAACGAGTATCTTTGTTCTCGGTTGGGATTTGTTAGGTTATAATAAGATTTCTAGATCGGAAAAAGAACTTTAAAAGCAATAGAGAGATGTGTGGCCTTTTTCAAATATTATTTTAAGAGTAGTAGTTGTTTTTTATTTCGTTTTTAAGAAAATTGTTGCTTAGGGATAAAATTGCATTGCTTAAAATTGTTGCCCAAGAAAAATTAGTCCTTAATTTAGATTTCATTTTAATATAGCAACTTATGGTGTTTTATTGTTCATAAAAACGGAAGAATTCTAACCCACAAAATTAGGTACTACTTCAGTTTACACCATTAATCAACCTCTAAAAGCTATTTTCTTTCTTATCTAATTTGTATATCAGTATAAAGTATGAGAATCGCCATGGTTAACAGGAAAGCGGTGGTGGCAAATTGATTAAAAAGAATACGAATAACAATCGTTTCAAAAATGAAATTATGAAGAAGTTGCTTCATATGTGAGAATTGGGGAAATGCATCAATGCAGTGGATCTCAAAAATGTCCGAAATAACTTAAGAGTTAAATCCACCGTAAGGATGTGATGGATTGATGTGGGAGAAATCAAATTGAGTTCTGTTTCATCGAGAACTATTGCTTGTTTCGAATGCATGAGAAAAATAAGGAGGGTTTCTAACATGAATTGAGAATGTCCTTGAAAAATTTCATTTCTGCAACGATGAATGAAGTGATGGAGTTCCTCGGACTTCTCAACGAACTCAAAATAATATTTAGACATTAAATGCAATATAAATTTACCTTTTTTTATTTACTTTTCCTTGCAATTCATTAAATTTAAAATTCATGGTTATTGTTTTGAAAAGGAGGTAAACAAAGTAAATCTAAAGGTGAAGATATTTTTTGTGTTTTTGCAGGAGCAGCCTGGATTATCTGATGTGAACACGTGCATGCTTGGAGTAGTGAACTGTTCTCACTGCATGCGAGTTCAGAGATGCGGATAAGAACCTGATTCGTGAAATAAATTTTCCAGTAAAAAACTCACCAATCAAGTTCTTGATCGCATGCATGATTTTTTTCCCACATGCAATGAGGATGGTTATAAAATTGAAAACATCCGTTAGTTGTCTCAGTCAGTGCGGAATGTCGGAGGTCAAGCGTTTGGACACACTACTCGATGAGTACATCATTGAAGAGCATTCTACTCAAAAGAAACTCTACGATAGTGAGATTTCTCGATGGTGTGTTCATTAAGTAGTATTTTCATGCGTATGACCTGCTATGTTCCATTCATTTTGGGGGGGGGGGCTGTGGTAATTCCAATTTCATCTTAATTCATTGTATACAGGTGAGCACATCAGACAATTTTATAGTTTTTCCTTGCGAAAACATAAAAGTATTATTTCTCTTAGATTTGCTATCTTATTTGCTATCTTATTGTAATATTGAATTAAGGGGGGGGGTCAAATTTTAAATATATTCATAATTTTCCTGTTTACTTCCTTTTGCTCATATCACTCACTAACTTTTGCATTTCTCACTTTTTTTTTAGTTTCCACTTTCCTTTGCATGTTTCCTTTTTTTAAAATCTTGGATTTTTTTTCATGAATATTTTTTTTAATTTTATATTCCGAGTTATTTTGTGACTTGTTTTTTTTTTTTACATTTTTAGGCATTTAATTTTATCAATTTCTTGTATCCTTTTTCCCTTTTTTTAGTCCATAATTCTTTTTGTTTTTTACAGTTTCTTGGTAGATTTTATTTATTTTCATTAATTTGATTCTATATATACATTATTTAATTTTACTGTTTATTTTTTCCCTGAGTTGTGAAGCTAAACAATGCTTGAAATTTTCTTGAAAAGGCACAATCAATTTTTTGTCCTTTATAAAATTTAATGACGAAATTAGCTTTGTAGTCAAGTTATAATTTGATTGTCTGATATTTTAACTTATATTTTGATGGATTAGAAGTATTTAACTGCATTTTCTCATTTAAAGCTTGCGTCTTACAAAATTCTGATCCGGTAAATACAATGTTCAAACTTGAACTTTTTACTATGCGTTTAATTAAATAAGAATATGCGATGAATTCTATTCGCAGCTAATTATGCTCATGATATTTTGGACTACATCTCACATCGTGATTTGAGTTTTTGTGAATAAAGTAACTATATAACATTGAAATTTTTAATCGAACTCAGAAGACAAACTTCGAAGAGCGGAATGCTAAAAGAAATCTGTATGTGACGCTTATGAGTGTATGACACGGATGAATGTAATTCACGATCCGTATTTCATTAGAGTTGTTGACAAAGTTATATTAAATGTTTCTGCTTAAAAATAAAACTGTCTCAAAAATTCTTTTCCCCAGGGGGTTTGTTTAAATCTACAACACGGTTTTTTTTGTGTAAAATATTTCATTTTTAAATATATATTTCGAATTGTTTTCAACTTGAATTCTTGAAAGAAGAAAAAATCAATCACTTATTTCTTTAAGAATTAAAAGTAATTTTTAAAGTTTTAAGAATACCTGAATGAAAATATCTGATTTTTACAAATTTTTATAAATTTTAAAATTTAAATATTTCTAAATTAAAAAAAAATGGTTTTAAAAAAGGATTTGATATGTATCAATAAGAATTGTAGATTTAAGCAAATACGGAGCTTCACGCACCCGGGTGCCCCAGTGACGTCCATCTTCTTTTATGTTCGCAATTTTTGGCGTTAATCTTGATTGATGCCACTTGGAACTTTTTTCCATATATTTTTTTGCAGATTATGCTACTATTTTGCTTATGCTTATGTTACTATTTTAAAATTTTTTTTAAAGAATATTTCTTAAACATATAACTAGAAAAATTTTGAGAGCTAAGTTGCTAAAAAGCATGCTGTTTAATTATTGAACTTCCTTCATATATTTTCGAAATTGATTTTCGTGATTTTTGATATCTATAACAATTTTTTCGTTTGCATGAAAAGGAAGATGGACGGTATTTTGTCTTTTTTAAGGCAAAGTGTGGCTGAGTATTTTATTTTAGAGAGTTTTTTGAACTTTTATTCTAGCTTCCGGTGATTTAGGCTAAATTAAATTTCTTTAATTTTTACTAAGAGAAAATTGGATTACATAAGATGTCAGTCGCTTTCTTAAAATTAACTGTATTAATCGGTTAAAAATTATTAGTCTTGTCAATTTTTTTTTTAAAATATCCTAATTTTTGTATGAAATATAGGTATATTCATTTTGGGGGTCAATAGGATTAAAGAGAGTTTCTTCATTATCCAATTTTACTTATTTAAAAAGAATTTATCTGATCAGTTTTGTTTAAAAATATTTTTGAGGTTAGAACGTTGAGTGTGTTTTATAAGGATTAAAATAAATATGTGCTGCTTTGTCCAATGCACTTTTATTTTTAGAGCTTTCTTTTACTAAACTGTTTCAATATTGTTTATCTATGGAAAATCAAATACCCTTAGAAGGGATTTTCTTTTCTAATACACATGTTCTTTATTTCAAAAATATTTAATTATTAATAATTGAAGTGCATGTATTTTAATGAGTGGTGGTTTATTTGTTCAGCCAGATGACGTAGAGCCAATTAATTTAAAAATTGTGCCACATAAATTTTGTTTTTTGGGATCATAGGTAAGTATTTTCATATCAGAAGAGAACATGGAATGTAGCCCGAAAACAAAATTTAATACACTTGTTTTTTTCAATAATCGAAAGTTTCTGTGAACTCAGAGAATTTAGTAGCAGAATTATGGCATTTAGTTCACGTGTTTTAAAACACAGTTCAAATTTCTGGCCAGCTTAATCAATCAGCTTGAGAAAAAATATCTTTCTTTGAAATGAAGTAAAAGCACATCACAAAAGTTTGAATCATATACTCTTTATTAACGTACATTTTTCAAAAAAAAAAAATTATTTAGGTAATGAAATTCCCTGCTGTTTCTAAAAATAATTTTTTCCTTTTGGACGCAGAAAATTAAATGGCTTCTTTAAGTGCAGAAACTTTTGATTTATAGTTTTTAAATTGTGTATTTATATTTCGTGAAAATGTAAAAATATGGAATTTTGTGAAGTTTTAATTACACTGATGTAATGAAATGATATGAAATGATGTAATGTAAAAAAATGAAATGAAATATTGAATTAACCACTGTCTTTAAAAATTAATGAATGAAATAAAATCAAAGAATAAGCAATGAATCGAAAACTCATAGCTTAATATGTATATATTCTCAAAAATAATTAAAAAAACAAACTATTTACTCATATTAACCATTTCAAAAATTTTTTTTGTTATCATAGTTGCAAAATTAGAAAGTGTTGCTATCAACCAGAGGCCTTTAGTAGCAACTTTTAAAGAATTGAAAATTTTAAGGAATGGAAAATAACTAATTATATTTATGTAAAGTACTTCTTGTGAAGCATTTTTCAAAATTTGAAAACACTACGAGGTTTATTTCGAAGATAAAAAAATTTTCCTGACCTCTCTAAATAAATTTATGTTAAATTTAAAGCATTGTATGTAACGTTTTCAATTTATAAAATTTAGTGTTTTTTGAGTATTTGATCCAACAATGCAACATGAAATTTATATTTAATGATAAACATAACTAATTTATTTCAAAACAAGTTTAAAATAATTGCATTTTCTGTGAAAAAAATGACTCGGTTTAGAGGCAGTTTCTTAATTGCAATTTTTTTAATTAGTCATCCTCTGGCCAGTGTGACCGTTAATTTTGCTTTACATTTATAATACTCACTTTCCTTTCTTTGCAAAAATACAATCTCTTTTTTTCTAACATGAGGGATTCTCTAAAAATTGAAAAAAAATATTTTTATTATTGAGTATGATAATTGAATGATTTTTCAATTATCACACTCAATCGACAACAAAATCATTTATATATATTTTATTCAGCTAAGGATTTCATCATACCATTTAAAATACATTGATTTGTTCACGAAATTTTGTTTCATGTAATTTATAACTAAACTACGAGTACTTTACTTTTTGTATGTGTGAAGGAAGAAAACAGTCTCACTCTAATTTGAACTCCTTCGTTAATTCATAATTACAGCTTTAGCATTTATGGGAGTAAACAAAGTTGCATAATTAATTTGTCTTATTTATTTATTTTTTTTTTTTTGAATTTTTATACTTTAAGCGAAAAAGCTTAGAAATAGGAAAAAAATATTTAACTTCTTCAAATAATTCAACTGGAGAAATGATATAAGAAATTCAAAAAGATAAGGGAAAAATATTAATAATTGTTGATGGTATCATAACCAAGCAATGTGTCACTAAAAATTCTCTATATTGATTATTATAAAATTTTTGTTTGAAATTGATGTGATTAATGATTAGGCAAAAAATAATTCTGTTTTATCCATTTATTGTGCATTTTACCAAGTAAAAAAAATTAGAAGGTAAAATTTTAATATTTGTTTTAATTAAAAGTATAGTTATTTTCTTTCTGAATTTTAAAAAAAACCAGCTTAAATTATTTCATGGCAAAGCAACGTATGATTACTTAAATTTTGAATCATCCTGCTCTGAAAATCGTGTATTTACAATATTGTGTAATGCAAATACATAATTGTATATAAGTATCATAAAAATGCATAAATGCATATTTATGATGCATCATGTATGCTTATATACATGATGCATCATAAATATCTTAAATGTGTTACTGATAGGAAAAGAAAGCTTTTTCCAAATTAGTCATAAAATATTGTTTTAAAAAGAACGTTTCAAAATTATATGGCCCAGATATGCAATATATAGAAATAAGAATTCTAGCACAAATTAATACACATAAGTCTCAAAAGGCTCATCCTCTCTTCAACTTCTATTTAATTTTTATTTGCACTTAATTGATACATGGTGAAAATTTTCTTTGAATAAGGAAATTTAACAATTATACTTTTAGAAAACTAAAAAAATAATCCTCCAAAAGGTTAATGAAGAAAAACAGCTATATATTTTGAAACTTTCTATTTATTCTTATATTTTTCTATTAATAATTTTTATTCTTCGATGGAGAAAAATTCTCTTTAGCTTAACTTGTTTCATTGTTTTTTTTATTACCTAAATAGAAAGTTTTAATAGTACAATTTTTGGTTGTGGTTTCAATCAAATTATGACTCTTGCTTTCTAAAAATATTTTACTTCTTTATGCTTTTAAGTATTCTGTATTCAACTGAGATCACAGATATGCAAACTTAGAATTTATAACTTTTAAGACTTTCTATTTATAGTCTTGAGCTATTATTACGGGCTTCTACTATGAGATATACTCCTGTCTTGACACATAGTAAAATAGTATATGTTTATTTATGTTTCTCCTGTGAAGTATTTATTGTATACATATTATATACTATAATATACTATTATATTCTTTTCAATTTTTGTAGATAGAAAGCATCTAAAAATGTGTTAGTTAGCCTAGCATTCAGGGGTCTAAAATTACCCATAGACTAATAAAATCGGATTAGACTGTTCGCGCAAACCACTCCCTTAACCCTGAGGCACACTTCCTCTGAAAGACCACCTTGTCCCTTTTTCATAAAAAAAATGAAATATTAACATTGATTGGTTGTTCGTGGGTTTGAAAAAAATTATCAATTTTAAAAATTTATTTTCTTGCAAACTAGATGGCTCTGTTACTTGCATGCTATTGCTATTTTAATTGAATGGCTAATAATTGAGTTTAATTCTATCCAAGGCAAAAAAAATATTAAATTTTTTTCAACCATTCGAAGTAATATAAAACAGAACCAACATTTTAAATTTTAATAACTTTGACGCTAATTTGAAATTTTTAAAAGTGTAAAGTCTTTTCTTTCTTAAGAGAACATGGTTACAAACATTTTTAATTATTCAATAATTATTTCATTTGTTTCATTTTTTGATCGTTTTTTTTTTTATCTACATCGGAAAATTGGTCAATATGAACTATTTACTTACTCTCAAAGTAATACGAAATTTAAATGAAATAAGACGTGTTACTGTTATGCATTTTCAGTTTTTAAAGTACGTGGCTGCCAAAAGAGAAAATAAATAATTTTTTTAAATCCCCTGCTAATAGTTTTGCTAAAATAAATAACTCTTCGCAAAAAAAGTAATAATAATAATAATGATGACTGCATTAATAACATTTTAATATCAGAATGCTTTTTTTTAAATCTCTAGAAGTATGCAAAATTTCATATTGTTTTATTTAATTTATTTTGAGTTATGGAAGTAGGAGGCACGCGCATAGCGAAAATTTTCCGAAATAGCGGTAATATAGAGAGATTTTTGTCAATTGCGTTTATCTTCTCTGCAAAAATTTACTTATTTTGAACAAATTTTAATTGGAAAATTGAATATTTCTATCGAAAGTATTTTGCTCTCAGATTTAAAAAACCAACAAGTTTTGAGCTCAAAATTTTAATTTTACAATTCGTTAACTAATATCGTAAGTATTTAACTGAATTGAGTTTTAAAAGAGATATATAAATTATCATAAAGACATGCTTTAATTTTAAACTCTAAGCATAAAAATCTTTTTCTTGTGTTTTAATTAAGAAAATAAAGTTTGTTCAATATGAGCATGTATGCACCAATGAAAAAAAGGGCTTTATTTTTTCTAATAAATCAAATGAAAAAAGTATAATTTAAATCTAATTATTATTCAATAAAGAAAGAAAATAGCAGAGAATATCTATATGAAAATGTAAATATTTTATAAAGGGCCTTCAAGAATTCTATAATATATGAAAATCAGGCTTTTTGTACTTTGAGGCTAAGGCTCATAAAATGTTTTATTCTGGAACCCGTAAAACCTTTTTTCTACTTTGAATGTAGTTATCTTCTTCCTCTGCTGCACCGCAGCTTTTGTGGGTTCAGCTAATTATCGGGCTAAATCCGTATTGTTTTTTAAGGTATGAATCTTTAGTAAACATATAATAGGCTGAACTAAAAATAATTTTTATAATTATAATCATCAATAAGGATAGCTTTAAAATGAGGGAACATTAGAGAGTTTACATAATGAAGCAAACTTATCTACACTGACGCCGTGAATTAATTATCAACAAGAAGCCAATATAGTATGACCTTCTTTTTAACTAGTAAAATGTAATTTAGAGTTTGTCCGCAGAAGATAGAACTAATTTTCTTAAAATCGATGTGCTGGTTTTACTTCACTCCCCCCTATCTAAGTATTATCCAATTTCTTTATATATATTTACATCAATAATGCATTTTCCAAATAACATTACGCATAAGTTAATCAAAATTGGAATATAGAACGTTCATCACCTCTAATGATTAAAATGTGAATTTAATTCCGAACTATAATATTTATCACCAAGCTTACTCCTACTACTAAGGTATTTATTAGTACATACATTTTAAGAGTGTCTAAACATTTTGATAGGAAATTTAATACTGCAAGAACGCCATTTTTTTCTTTTTGTAATATTTCGTTTTTAAAACGCATTTTTTCGTTTTAGTTGTAGCCTCAAGCACTGTAAGCTATGGTCATTTTGTACCTTATTCAGATTGCCATTTGGGCAGTCTATTCCCAGATGCCAAATGGAATCAAAGTTCAACAGTCTACCTATATTTATTAATCTATGGAAAGACTTCCCTGAATGCTAAGTTAACTTGATTAATTTGAGAAAGTCTGTTTTATGAAATAAAACAGAAGGCAATACTTTAAGTAAATATGGATAATGAAGAGAATTGAATGTCTTCTGAGTTCTTGGTTCAAAGGAAACTTAAAAATAGTAAAAGTTCTTCCCACACTATTACTTTGTGGATAAGCTAAGTGTGGATTTATAAAAATAGATTGAACTAATTTAAAACCAAACGCATTTTATCAAATTTTAATATTCAAGTTTTGTGCCTTTTCTTGTTGAATATGTATGACAAAGTATAGTTTGATTTATATCGATTAGAACTACTTTAAATTCTAAGATATTATTTTTCTGTAGCTCATTTTTTTATCTCCATTTTAATTTTATGGTTACATTTTTCTTTTAAATTTGATTGCGAAAAAGTTTTCAAATATTTCTTCATTTTTTTCAATCACCAAATTTAAGAGAAAATATTTGTTATTAATTTTAACTTTTGTGCGTCTGTAGTCATAAGTCAACTTATTACCTCTTTAAAAATGATTACAATAGTTACTTACTAAATTTTGTTTTCATTTCAGGCTCTAATGTGAATTTTTTTCAGGTAAAACTAATAAGTATTATAGATTCATTTTAGTTCATTAAGATGCTCAGTTCAACTAATAAAACCGTATCAATTGGTTTCCTCCCTGAGAATGAATGACTTTGTGTCTGCTACTAATAGACAGAGATGAAGACGGCAGAAAATCTTCAGAAAACACTTAAAAGATGATCTTTTTTCCAAATTAGGTTAGTTTGACAAATCTTATTAAACTTACGATAATCATACTTACCAACTTGTAATATCGCTAAAAAATATTTTTTAGAAAGTGGTAGTAAAACAATTAAATTCGTAGGAATTTTCTTTGAACAAAACTATCAAGACATCTCTAAGCATAATTAGCCATGAAATAGATTTTAACTACAAAATTTTTAAAAATTATTGATTTGTCGTAGTAAAAATTTTTTTTGAAACTTTAAACTTCAAGAGTTAATACCCCACTGCACTGCTACTACCACCCACTGCACTCGATAAACTACACTGCTGTCTGTAAAATATTAATAAATGTAACTAAATAAATATACAAAGAAAATTTAGATTATTTTGAAGACTTTAAATTTGAGGAAACTTTTTTTTCCGAATTGTCATGTTTCCAAAGAATTACCCATATCCATATCAGGGCTAAAGAGAATACAAGGGCTAGTTCACTCCGCTCTTAGAGCTGAAGCTACGATTTCCCTCCTCATGACGTCACTGTGTCCACAGATCTCGGATATCGCAAGCAAAGATATGATAACTTTGCATCTTTCTCTTTGTAAAAATAAGTTAGACTTTTTCTGGTTATTAGCCTTCAAACTTTACGTAATTAACACATTATTTCCGTTCATAAACATAGTTCAAAAAAACTTTCTTGGTTAATATATTAAAAAATACCATTTTAAACTTATAAAAATGTTTTGCTAGTTGGTGAAAATGACACGCTAAATACTTTATTTTAAAAAGTTCAGTTTTAACTTCAACTATTAAGAAAAATGAAGGCATATATCGACACTTTTTTTGTCTACATATTCTTTTATAAAAATAAGTTAAGCTAAATTTAGAATCCCTGATTTTAAAATATGTCGTTAATAGCAATTTGTTTATACTTAATCATTACGAAACATCAACCTTAAACGCTAATTACTGAAACAAAATAATAATTTAGGTTCATAATGACATTAGAAATTTTACAATTGCTTATAGACATTTAAATTTACGATGATATAATTTATAGATATTTAAATTGAAGAGAATATAATTTTTAAAAAAAAATCATAAATATTTAGAATAACTACATTAAAAAATATGTTATGAAATTAGGAGAATTTCAACTATATACTATATATTTTATTTATACTTTTTACTTACATTTTAATTTTCTTTGACTTTAACTATTTTTTAATTCTTTCCACCTGCCTTTCTTTATGAAGTAACGAGGCGGTTTCTATTTAGATAATGAATTTTTATAAAAGTTCTTTACGACAGAATAAACGTATTGCTGTTTTATATTAACTGTGTCATTTCGGAATCCATTCTTTACATAGTTGTTCATTTACTTTAGGAAACATGCGAAAAATTATACTTTTTCTTTTTGTTTTTATATCAGAATTTTTGCAAGTTGCAATCGCGCAAACTGGCATTTCGATAATAGTTTTATATTCTTGTAAATTCACTACAAAAACTGAGGAAAGTCATTATAGAAAATAACAAATGTCTTAGAATATCTAGCAAAAAGAAATGATCCAATATTAGTTAGAGCTAGTAAGGCCAAACGCTCCGTTCTTGAAGTAAAAGTGTGAGCTTTGCGCCAAAGTGACGTCACTAGAGTGACGTTGGAGGATCGGCGCGGCTAGAGATACTTCAAAGGAGTGAACCAGCCCTTCTATTCTCTTTAGCCCTGTATCCATATACAGAGAGAGCGATAAATACAGAAAGATTCATCATATATATATATATATATATATATATATATATATATATATATATATATATATATATATATATATATATATATATATATATATATATATATATATATATATATATATGTTATTTATTTTATATATATATATAAAATAAATAACAGATAGAGATAGATGTCTCCATGATCCATATTTAAATACGTGTTTTGCTTGAGGGGCATTTTTTTCTTCATCTTACAAAATACAGCAATTTTTTGAAACCAAAATTAAATGCATTCTGAATTTACGTTGGTGGATCAAATATAAATGAGACCTTTCTAATAGCAGCATACGATTTTTATTCATATTATCAAGGGAACACTAAACTTTATCTAAAATATAAGCATTAGCTTGGCACTGTTTAGTTTTCGTTAAGTTCTTTTTTTTTTAGTTACTTTTATCATAAGTGAGCGGTCGTAACATTCTTAACGCAGTTTCAGAGCACATAATAATGAAATTTTTAACAAGAGGAAATATCAAATGTACTGACAATTTGAGCAGATCACAGGCGAACTTTGGCAATGATATCCTGTCTAGAGCTCAAGTATGCAAACGGCACTAGTCATTTAAACAAGGCCGTTAAGAAATTGAAATTGTCTCATGCTCTTCAACCAAGATTGAGTCTTACTACAGACCTTATTCATAATGACCGACGAATGAAAGTTCGAGAAATTTGTGTTGTGACAAAGATGAGTTATGGAAGTATGCAAAGCACAATTCATGACGATTTGGAATATAGAAAAATCTCAGCGAGGTGGGTACCTAGAATTCACAAAACAAAAGTATGCAAAAAAAGAAGTTTGTCAAATACCGAAGTAACGCAACCAAAGTTTCAGACATTTCATTGGGATACGGTTCAACATCCTCCATGTAGTCTGAATTTGGCACTTTTAGATTACCATTTGTTTAGAACAATTAAAAAAACTTTATGAAAACTTAAACTCAAAAGTTGCAACAATCACTACAATAGTTGTTAGTCACTTTAAAAACCATATTACAATGAATAAAATGGTTTTAAAAATTATTATTACTAAAAAAAAATCATTTATTTTTAGAATCAAGTCAATAAATATAGCCAACAAATTAGTTGATAGAATGAAAGAAACAAATTTTCTAACTTTAATGGCATGTAGTCGTTTATGTGCTCATCAGCTAGGGAAAATGAGGAAAATACTTAATTCTTCTGCACTTTAACTGAGCAATTCAGTTAATCTGCAAATTATCTTGATAGAAATTCTTGACTCCGACATCCTAGTTTTCTTAATGTTGGGAAAATTAAGAAGGTGGAGATAAAAATAATCTATTGAAATACAATAATTATATTTCGTTTACGACATTAAGATTTAATGATCTTTAATTTTCCCTCAGGATATAGAGAAAAATGAGCAAGAAGCCTTGTAAAGACATCTAACAGTCATTAATGGTAAGGTAAGGTAACTATCGGTAAGTTTTACAAGCTTAAAAAAATATTAAGTTCTATTTATTCAAGAAATGGTATGATTCTGTGCTTTGTAAAGGTAAGCTTCCTAATAATACTTTATTATAATGTAAATTATTTATTTATCTTGAATGTCCGTTTGTACGATATTCAAAGTAATCCTAAAAAGGTAGAGTAAGTAAGTAATCTAATATTGCGTTTTTTTTCTTCAAGGTAAAAAAAAAAAGGGGGGGGGGCAAAATTTGGTCCGGTTTTTTTTCCGTTTGGTACATTTTCGTTCGAGGGATCCCGTCACACATTCCGCAAAATTCATCATTCTTACGTCCGCGTTTAATTATATGCGACGAATATCGGTCGTTCCGTCATCTCATTGCGTTTGTGTTTCCATATTTTTGTTACTTTTTTTTCCTGTCTTTTCCATTTCTTTTCAGTTTTTCATTGTTTTCTGAGACTCTTTCCACTGTGTTTGTCCCTATTTTTTTTCACTTTTCTGAAGTTTTACTTTTCTATTGTGCCTTTTCCACGTTCTATTTTCATTGTTTCGCTTCCAATAATTTTTTCTTATTTTTTTTTCCATTGTTTAATTCTTATATTTTCTCCTTAGTACTTTTTCTATATTTTTTTCATTGCTTTTTTTATTGCTTTTTTTTTAATTACTTTTTTTATTGCTTTTTTTCCATTGTGCTTTTTACTTTGTGTTTTTTTAAATTTATTTCAGTGTATTTTTCTTTTTTTTCCAGTGTTTTTTCCAACAGTTTTTCCGATTTTTTCCTGTGGAATTTTTTATTTGCCATTTTATCCATTGAATTTTTCCATTTTCTTCCTCAGCGTTTCCCAATTTTCCCATTGTTTTTTATTTTTAATTTTTTCAGTATTTTTTTCCATTTTTTCTTGTGCATAATTTTCTTTTGTCATTGTTCATTATTTTTTTATTTTTTCCATTTTTTTGTGTAATTTCAAAGTGTATTTTTTTTGTCTCTTTTCAATCTTTTTTTTCGATTGAGTAATTTTTTTATTTTTCCCTCCGTATTTTTTATATATTTTTTTTCTATTTTTGCCATTGTGTTTTTACTTTGTGTGTGTTTTTTTTTAATTTTCTGTTGTGTTTTTTCATTTTTCCATTGTGTATTTTCCATTGTGTTTCTTCCATTCTGTTTTTTTTCCAGTGTATTTTTTGATTTTTTCCAGTGTATTTTTTGATTTTTCTAGGGTTTTTTAATTTTTTTCCCATAGTTTTTTTTTTTGTATTCTCATCGTTTTTTTGCATTTTTACAATCTGTGTTTTTTTTTCTATTTTTTCCATTGTATTTTTCAGATTTTTCCTATGGAGTTTTTTTAATTTCAATTTTATCCATTCTATTTTTTCAGTGTTTTTTCGATTTTTTCCTGTGTGAAATTTTCCTTTTTTCCATTGTTTTCTTTATTTTTCTATTGTTTTTTTCATTTTTCAGATGTGTTTTTTCATTTTTCCATTGTATTTCTTCCATTCTGTTTTTTTTCTCGGTTTTTTTCCATTGTTTTTTTAATTTCTTCGAGTGTATTTTTTGATTTTTTTCAAGGTTTTTTTTAATTCTTTTTCCATTGTGTGTTTTGTATTCTCATCGTTTTTTTACATTTTTCCAGTCTGTTGTTCTCTATTTTTTCCATTGTATTTTTCCGATTTTTCGTATGGAGTTTTTTTAATTTCAATTTTATCCATTGTATTTTTTCATTGTTTTTATTTTTTCAGTGTTTTATCGATTTTTTCCTGTGTAAAATTGTCCTTTTTTCCATTGTGTTTTCTTTATATTTCTATTGTTTTTTCCATTTTTCAGGTGCGTTTTTTCATTTTTCCATTGTGTTTCTTCCATTCGGTTTTTTTCCATTGTGTATTTTTAATTTTTTCCAGGGTTTTTTAATTTTCTTTCCATTGTGTGTTTCATATTCTCCTCGTTTTTTTTACATTTTTCCAATCTGTGTTTTTTTCTATTTTTCCATTGTATTTTTCCAATGGAGTTTTTTTTAATTTCAATTTTATCCATTGTATTTTTCTATTGTTTTTATTTTTTCAGTGTTTTTTCGATTTTTTCCTGTGTGATATTTTCTATTTTTCCATTGTGTTTTCCTTATTTTTCTATTGTTTTTTTCCATTTTTCCGGTGTGTTTTTTCATTTTTCCATTGTGTATTTTCCATTGTGTTTCTTCCATTCTGTTTTTTTTTTCGGTTTTTTTCCATTGTGTTTTTTTTATTTTTTCCAGTGTATTTTTTGATTTTTCCAGGGTTTTTGAATTTTTTTTCCATTGTGATTTTTGTATTCTCAACGTTTTTTGCATTTTTCCAATCTGGATTTTTTTCTATTTTTTCCATCGTATTTTTCCGATTTTTCCTATGGAGTTTTTTTTAATTTCAATTTTATCCATTGTATTTTTCCATTGTTTTTATTTTTATTTTTTCAGTGTTTTTTCGATTTTTTCCTGTGTGATATTTTCTATTTTTCCATTGTTTTTTTCCATTTTTCCAGTGTGTTTTTTCATTTTTCGAATGTGTATTTTCCATTGTGTTTCTTCCATTCTGTTCTTTTTCGGTTTTTTTCCATTGTGTTCTTTTTATTTTTTTCCCATTGTTCTTTTTGTATTCTTATCGTTTTTTTTTTTTGCATTTTTACAATCTGTGTTTTTTTTTCTATTTTTTCCATTGTATTTTTCAGATTTTTCGTATGGAGTTTTTTTAATTTCAATTTTTCCATTGTATTTTTTCATTGTTTTTATTTTTTCAGTGATTTTCTCTTGTGTGAAATTTTCCTTTTTCCATTGTGTTTTCTTTATTTTTCAATTGTTTTTACCATTTTTCATGTGTGTTTTTCCATTTTTCCATTGTGTTTCTTCCATTGTTTTTTTCCGTTGTGTTTTTTGAATTTTTTCCAGTGTATTTTTGATTTTTTTCCAGGTTTTTTTTAATTCTTTTTCCATTGTGTGTTTTGTATTCTCATCGTCTTTTTACATTTTCCAGTCTGCGTTTTTTCTATTTTTTCCATTGTATTTTTCCGATTTTTCGTATGGAGTTTTTTCAGTTTCAGTTTTATACATTGTATTTTTCCAATGTTTTTGTTTTTATTGTTTCAGTGTTTTTTCGATTTTTTTCCTGTGTGAAATTTTCCTTTTTTCCATTGTGTTTTCCTTATTTTTCTATTGTTTTTTCCCATTTTTTGTGAAATTTCAAAGCTTTTTTTTCTCTTTTTTCATTTTTTTCTCTCATTGCGTTTTTTTTTCAATCTTCCTATAGTTGATAACAATTTAGATTTTCTCTATTGCATTTGACGAATCATCTCTAGTTCGTCACCTTACCTTCCGTCTTTTTTTAAATGATACAAACTTTGTATCGCGTGCTTCGTCTTTTCAAAGTTTTCTTTGCTTTTCTCGTCTTTTTCTAAGTTTTTCCAATTTTTTTTTTATGTTATCTCATAATTTTTTTTTAAACAAACTTTGTGTCTTTTTTTTTTAAATTAACTAAAAATAACTTTTCAGCGTTTTATTACTTTGTTTCGTCGGAATTTTTTTTCCCTCAATGTGATTTATCTGGATTTATTTAATTAGTTTCATATCAGTTGTTTTTTCAGTGTTGTTCATTTGGTTCATCAGTTCTGTCAGTGTAATTTCCATTGGTATTTTATCTTTTTTTGTGTGTGTGTTCTCAGTTGGATTTTTTCAGTTTGTTTTTCCACTGCTTTTTCAATCGGTGTGTTTTCCATTGTTTTTTTTTATGTGTTTTACGTTTTTTCCCATTTTTGCATTTTGCTTTCCATAGTATTTGGTGCGTTTTCAATTTATATTTTTTGGTATTTTCCATTGATTTTCTTTCAATACTTTTTTTCAGTGTGTTCAATCTTGTCTTTTCCACCAGTTTTTCTCCATATTTTTCTCCATATTTTTTGCAATTCTTTGTTTTACAGTTTTTTCTCATTTTTGCTTAAATTTAAGCTTTCTATTTTTTTACTACATCTGATAAATTCCATCCATGACTTCTGTCGTTGTATTTTTCAATATTTTTCATTTGTCAGTTTTTTTTTCCATATTTCTATTATTCAAATTTTTACCTGTCAAATTTTCAAGTTATTTTTTTTAATAACTTATAAACTTTTTTTTCTTTTTTGTTTTCGTTTTTTTTTAGTTTTTTTAGTTCCGGTTTTTTACAATGTATTTACCATTTTTTTGTTATCAATTGAAGTTCAATTGTCTGGTCGTGTTTTGTCATCCCATTTTTTTTAACAATTTTCAAATTTTTCGTTTTTTTTCTTCTATGTCCTGTTTTTTTTTATTGTTTCAAATTAATGTCTGTTTCATTGCATGCTTCAATACTAGTATGGGTTTAAATTTTTTACAAAATACTTTTTCAATTTTTAATTATGTGTTATAATTTCTTATCAGTGTATTCAGTTTTATTTACCAATTCGAATTCTACATTCCATGTGTTTCGTTTTTCCAATTTTTTCCTTATTTTTTTTCCTATTTGATTTAGATTTTTTTTCCAGTTTTTATTTCTTTTTTTCTCATTTAGTTTTAGCTTTTCATTCATTATGTCTACCATATTTTTCCGAAGTAATTTTCAGTTTGGTTTCTGGTTTATATCTAATATATTTCACAGCACTTCATTCAATTTCCCTCAAATTTTTTTCCCTTCAGTGTGATTTTTCAGTATCATCCCAGTTTTCGGTTTTTGCATTCATGAATTCAACTATCCACTCCACATTTTCTCTTCAAATCTTTTTTTCGTGTTTCCTATGATCAGAAAAAACGCTTGATTTAAATTCTAATTTAGTATATTTCAGCTCTTAAGGGTTTTTCTCGATTACCCGACATATAAGTGAAATCCTGACTCATTGGAATCGGCCAGAGTGACTCTAAAATTGCCTGCCTCTAACATTGCCTGCCTCCTTCTCTTTAAGCATAAGAAGAGGAATTGTCGCTTTTGAAAGATAAAGAATGTAAGTTAAAAGTTCCATTCTTATTTTTCTTTACTAACTGTTTTATACATTGCAAATTTTAAATTTTATGCACCAGTTTTTTTAATAACTTATTGGAGATTCTAGTTCTCTTAAAATCTCCAAAAAGATTGCTAAACGCATTTTTTTTAAAAGCATCATGAGCAAAATTTCTTATTTCCTTCATTCGCAAAAATTATTTTGAGTGTATCCGGGTACTATTCATTGTCAATTTGTGTTTGGTCACTTGATCTTTATGTTAAGATTGACTTTCTCTCTCTTATAAACTTGGTCTGTTATAGAAATATCGGAACTCTCTTCGGGTCTCTCTTCATTAAATTCAATATTTAAAAAATAATATTTTACAGATTTTCAAAATTATTTGTTACGCTATTTTTGGTCATCATATTTAATTTATAATTTGCCACGCTGTTAGGACATTCAACATTAAAAATAAATTTCAATTATTAAATATTTAATTTAAAAGAAAAAAATTTCAAATATTTGAATAGCTTATTTGCTGTTAAAGAACAGCATAATAAAATAAAAATTTAAATTTTACTTATGCAATCAATAAAGCATATACTGTGATATATAATGCATAAAAAAGATAGTAATTCCTTAAAATAATTTAGGTATTAATTATAATTATAATCACACTGAATCAAAAGTGAAAAAAAATATAATGAAAACACTAAATTTTAATATTTTAATTTAAACAAATAATATGGTAAACTATTGAATAATATCAATTAATTGAAATAACAAATACAAATATCAATAATTCTGTAATAACCCTATGAGCATGAATTATTCAAAAGCATTCACTTTTCAAAATTTCAGGTACAAAAAAATTCAACTCGTTTTCGGTTCTTGCTTTCATGGATTCAAATATCCACTTCACATTTTCTTTAAAAAAAAAATTTCACAATTCCTGTAATCAGAAAAAACGGTTGATTTTAAATTCTAATTTATTATTTTTCAGCTTTTGAGGATTTGTTCACAATTACCCGACATATAAGTGTATGCCTGACATATTAGAATCTGCTAGATTGACTCTAACATTACCTGCCCCCTTCTCTTTAAGAAGAAGAAGAGGAATTCTTGCTTTTGAAAGATACAGAATGTAAGTGAAAAGTTCCATCCTTATTTTTCTTTGTTAACTGTTTTATACATTGTAAATTTTAAATTTTATACACCATTCATGTAACCGTTTGTTTTAAATAACTTCTCGGAGATACTAGCTCTCTTAAAATCTCCAAAAAGATTGTTAAAAACATTCCTTAAAAGGCATCATTAGCAAAATTTCTTATTTTCTTCACTCGCAAAAAATAAAAAGAACTCTTAAGTGCTTCTAACGATATATATATATACTAGTGGGCTGTGCCCCCTGCTCGCTAACGCTCGCCAACCCCCAAAAATTGCTACGCAATCTTATATGGTTAGCTTCGCAAACCAAGCTCGCTTCGCTCGCTACTAACTTAGGTACATTGCAAATGCACAAAATTTTAAGAATTCAAAACAATCATTCAAATCCATATCACAACTTCTTTTTTTAAAAAAAATTACATCTTTTTAGTAAATACTTAATATTTTATATAATTATTTTAATAAAGTCATTAAAATAAATTTGAATTCAAATAAATGTCATGTAATTCGTTAAACCTATTAGAA